>NC_057411.1:40015855-40615855 GCF_019320065.1 Cervus canadensis | reverse complement strand
CGCATCAGCTCGGTGGGCGGGGCGCTGCCCGGTCCTCTCAGCCTCCCCTGCTGCCCCCAGGATCCGGGGGACGGGGAGTGAACCCTCGCCCCCGTCCCACCATCGCTGAGACACGTGGAGGCACTTTGTGGGGCTCTCCAGGCCACATGGAACAGAGAAAGAGAGAGAACGCTCATTCCGTGAGCGTCCCCACGTGCCAGCGACTTTATACCCAACCGGGTGTCCATCTTCTAACTATCGTGTGGGCCCTCTGCCTTTGGGGTGACTTCAGAGACTTGAGGGGAGTCGAGGGGGGCTCTGCTGGAACCCCAGAGGATGGAGCAGCAAGAGGTCATGCAAGGGCACTGAGTTTGGAGTCTTGCTGCCTGGATTCAACTCCTGCTTCCCTACTTCTTGGCCCAAGAGACCTTGGGCATTTTCCTTGTCTGTTGCCTCATCCATAAGCCCTACACCCTGGGAAGACATGCTGGCAAACAGTAGGAGCCCATAAAATGGTTCCCCTCTTTCTCATCTGGGGCTTCCCAGGTGGCGCAGTGGCAAAGAACCTGGCTGCCAATGCAAGAGATGGAAGAGATGTGGGTTCGATCCCTGGGCTGGGAAGATCCTCTCAGGAGGGCATGGCAACCCACTCCAGTATTCTTGCCTAGAGAATTCCATGGACAGAGGAGCCTGGCGGGCTACAGTCCGTGACGTCGCAAAGAATCGGACATGACTGAGTTGATTTAGCATGTGCGATCTTTCCCATTCATTCGTTTATTCCTACGAGATGCCAAACCTGGCAGTTAAGCAGTGGCAGGACAGACACGGAGGACACTCTTCCTTTCAAGAAAGTCATTGTTTAGTTGTAATTACAGTCACTAAGTTATACTGATCATTTAATAGTTGCCAGTGTGATGTGTTATATGAGGGAGACTCTACAGGGGGCTTAAGAGCAAGGTCAGGGGGACCGCTCTTATGGGGGGTTACCCTGGAGGAAGCCAGGGGAGGGTCTCCTCGCAGAGGTTAGTTTTAAACAGAGACCAACCTGCAGGTCGAGGGGACTTTGCCCCTGATGGGGGTGGGGGCGGGGATGGGGAACACTCCGTTTGTGGGGCAGCATGTGCCAGGCCCACTCAGGGCTGGGAAGGGACGGAAGGCTGGTGTGATGTGGGGGTGGGGAGCAAAGGGCCAGGGGTGCCAGAGAGAGCAGGATGGGCGGCTGGGGACATCACAGGCCTCCCCCACGGCGGCCCCCGCCCCCCCAGCAGCTGGGCACAGCTTAGGAAACATTGTCAGCACAAATCTCCTATCCCAATATAATCCATCCGTGTTTACTCTGACAGGTCGTGGCTGGCAGTATCCCCTTGGGCCTTTGGCTATGGGTATTTTCAAATTGTCCTTTCACAGCTCTGCAGTCTGTGCTGTTAAAACCAGCTATTTTGTGCCCAAAGCACAGAAGCAATGTGGTCCTGGTGGACTCTGTCCAGGCGTCCAGGAAAGAAGCTAGTGCAGGGAAGAGGGATAAGCCAAGAAGGAACTTTCTTTCGTAGCCTTTGTGAGCTCAGCCCTGTCTTTTCTCCTTTCCTGACAATGCTCAGTCAATGGAGAGACAGTTCCATGATGGATGCTCAGCGTTTGATGGCGCTAACCTCCCAGAGTCCTTTCAACATCCCCACCGAGTTGGGAATAGCCCTGGTTTGTGGAGGAGAAACCTGAAGTTGAAGGTTAAGTGACTCACTGCAAATGGGGCCAGGATTTGAACCCAGGCCTTACTTAGGCTTCCAGCTTTCAGCACCACGTTCTGTGCTAAGTCAGTCAATGGTGAGTCATTTAGATGGTGATAGTTTAGTACAGCCTCCTCTGACATGGGCTTTGGCTCCTGGGTGTTACCGGGGATCCTGGGGTGCCTGAGAGCTGTGTTTGGGTTCATTTCACAGACAGAGAAATGATCACAAGAGTGTTTACTAGAGAAAGAGAGTCAGTACTTTGGTGTCTCAAGTTCAACCATCAATGGCTCTGCAGAGAATTTTCAAGCCAGAAAGGACGTAGCCTTCCATCAGTCTGAGCTTCTGCTTCTTGTCAGTGAGGAAATAGGCCCAGAATGGTTGGGGCCAGCTGGTGGTGGGTAGTGCTGGGCTGAGTCCAGGACATCTGTGTCCCATTGGGTGGGCTTTTCACCTCAATCAACTCTGTTAACATTGACCCTACAGAGGCAGCCACTTCCCGCTTCAGTCCCTTCCTGGATGAAATATCCCCACAAGTAATCCTGCCATGAGACACCTCATTAAATGACATTTCATCCCTGGAACCGTTCTTTAAGGAACACATGATTTTAGGTTTGCAGCTCTAAATCTCTCATGAGGTATTTCATACTGAAATTTGAAACTAGGAGAAGATTGGCAGGTAAGAAAGTGGGTGGTTAAGTGTGGTGTCTTGAAGGGTGGGTACAATTCCATCCCTCCAGTTGCATGAAGTCAGATGAGAGATTAAGCTCTCCAAACCTCCAATTCCTCACCTATGAAGTAGGCATAAAAATAGTTCACGTCCCCTTGACCTTGCATGGTAGCTGTGGCCATGAAATCAATACAAAGAGGCAGTGGGTGGGGAACATTATCATGGTTTTCATGTGAAGAGCGATTTTTCTAAAGCATTAACAGAATCAAGTTACTCCTTTTGTGACAATGCAGCAGTGGCTTTCTGTTGTCCTCATTCATTCATTCATTTATTCAGCTCAGATTGAACATCTAGTATGTGCCAGGCACTTTTTCAGGCACCAGAGACACAGCGAAGAACAAGGCAGAAGCCAGATCTTATGCTTACAATGCCATAGAGAAGACAGGCAACGGACAGAGTAAGTAAACAGACGTACTGTGTCTGGGATGTGTCTGGGATGCCCTTGGGCATAGAGTGAGGTAATGAGTAGCAGTATTAAAAGTGAGCTCTTAAAGGCCGTGAGGGGCTGGGGAATGTTGAGCCCCACAGCTTTTTACTCTATATGAGATGGAGAAGCACTGGAGGGTTTTCAGCAGAGGACAGACGTGATCCAACTGTATTTTAGCAACTGATCATCAAGGTTGACATAAACTGCAGAGAGAACACGGGCAGAAGCAGTAATTCCACCCAGAGAAGGTGGTGAGAAGCAGTAAGATAAGACAATTCTATTATTACTGTTGGGCTGTGTCTGCTGACTCACTCTCATTGTTTTGTGATTGTGGAGTGTGAGCTCATTTTTGGTGGACACACTTTGCTGCTGGGTTTGAGGGTTACATGTTCGAGGGGATTTGGCACATGCTTCTCCTAGGCACACCAGCTACTCACCCTCATCACCCCTGGGCTACTAACTTAATTTCTAAAGCAATCAACAAGGATGGATTGATGATGCTAGCTAACCTGCCCTCTTAGGTTAATTCCTCTGCTGGAAAGTTCTTCAACTACATGGGGAGTGTAACTGTTGATACTGAGGATGAATGCAAATAAGCCATGAGAATGTCTTAAAGGACAATGTGGTTGAGAGAGATCAGCTTGTCAGTCAGCTCCCAGGGATGGTGGAAGGATTTTTCCAGCCCATCCCTCTCTGAAGTTGTAGTTGGTTGAGGGTCCCCACTTCCTGCTGGGGTCCTCAGTTCTAACTTCCCATCGTGCTTGGGCTTAGGGCCTCATCTTCTGGCCCCAGTTAGCCCCTAAGGCCCCAGCCTCCAAGTTATCCGAGCTCTGCGTCTCCCCCACCCAGGCTGGACACAGGTCACCTGAACTGTTGCTGTGACTGTCAGCTCCCACTTCTTGAAATCCTAGAAATTGTCTTTATTTGTTTTCAGGGGCTTAGCTCTGCATTTAAATTGAGTTTCGTGCGTTTTTTCTAGCCCATCGCAGGAGGGTCATCTAGTCCCACCACATTGCTAGAAACCTGCCTGGTTCCCTGTGTCACCACGAGCATCTCTCGACAGTCTGTCGGCGCCAGAGTCACCTTGGGAATGTGTAACGGATCAAACTGTCAAATCAGACCTGTGGGCATTTGGCCTGGGAACCAGCATTTTAACAAACGCCCAAGGTGATGATGACACGTGTACAAGTGTGAGAACCTCTGCCTCTGACAGTTCGGGTTCATCAATCAACCTGGTCAACATTTATGAAGCACCTACTGTGTGCCTGGCACCACACAGGCCTCACAGGTCGTGGAAATGAATGAGACTTTTTCTTTCTTCAAAGGGCCCCTGGCATCATTCAGGAGTTGGCAAGCTTTTTGCTATAAAGGGACAGAGAGTAAACATCAGGGGTCTTGTGGTCTCCTGCCATAGATGATATGTGAACCATGGGTGTGGATGTGTGCCTTAACATTTTATTTACAAAAGCAGGTGGTGGGCTGGCCCACCGTGGTTTGCCAAACTCTGGCGTCCTTAAAAGAGAAACGTGCCAGATAAAGGCTCATAATGCATGCAGTTGCTGTAGTGGGGCTGTGGAGAAGTCCTGTATTCTTACCTGGAGAATCCCATGGACAGAGGAGCCCAGCGGGCTACGGTCCATGGGGTGGCCAAGAGTTGGACACGACTGAGCACGCACACACGGAGCGCTATGGTGGGAACAGGAGAGGATAGGGGATGTCCAGATGGGCTGACTCGGGAGCTGAGACGAGGCATCCAAGAGGCAAGCTGCAGGCTCTCCTTAAACATTGAGGCTGTTTGCATTCTTTGCTGTTTTAAACAGCGTGGACCATCTTTGATGTAAACTTGTCTGATTTCTTCCTTAGGGTAAAAGCACTGTCTCAGGCTTTGCGGGAACATTTTCAAGATGTCCTGGGAAAAGGGAGGTTTGTATCAAGCCTCACATCCTCCAGGTGTGTGCCCAAGGGCACATCTTTCTCCCCTCTCATTCACACTAACTCACTAACTGAATTTCTAAAAACACCAACAAATAACAATTCATGATAAGACTCAGCCTAGCCTTTAATCACAAAAATTTAAACCTAGACCAGAAAAACTTGCTTGCCTTTTTATTTTCATGAGTTGGTCCAGAAGTTTTTCTAAAATTGAAATATAACTGATATAGAGCCTTGTGTGAGTTGAAGGCATAAAATGTGTGGATTTGATCCATTCATAAATGGCAATCTGATGACCACTTTAGCAAACCATAGCCTGAGCTTAGCCTGGACTTCCCTGATGGCCCAAGAAGTAAAGAATCTGCCTGCAATGCGGGAGCTTTAGCTTTGATCCCTGGGTCAGAAAGACCTCCTGGAGAAGGAAATGGCAACCTACTCCATATTCTTGCCTGGAGAATCCCCATGGACAGAGGAGCCTGGTAGGCTACAGTCCATGGGGTCGCAAAGAGTCGGACACGACTGAGCGACTAACACTTTCACAGCCTGAGCTCAAGGATGTTCCAGGTTTGTTTCTACATGTTGGGCAACCTAGACTGCAGGATCTGGGAGCCCGAGAGTTCCTCAGGGGGGTGTGACTTCTGGTGTCTGACTCTGGAAAAGGCTTGACTCTTCATCTCTTTGCTGTGTGAACAGTGCAGTCTGCTCAGCCCACTCTGTGCAGGAATCAGCTTTTTACACCATGGCTAACGGCACACCCACATCAGTAGAAAGGAGACCCGGGAGTCCGTTTGATCTCAGTAGAAAACTGGCCCAGGCTGGCATGTGGACATTTGGAAACAGTGAACACAATTACCCATCTGTGGACCAAAAGGAATTTTTTTTTTTTCCTTTAAGGGAATTGAAGGTATTTTGCCCATGGTAGCATTTCTCTCTAAGAGGCCCCTTCTGACTTGAGCAGTGTGGATAATCCTCCACAAAGCTTAATTCAAAAAAGAGGGCACCCCAGGAAGAGAAGCTGGGCTCGTGCCAGAGATACGTCTTCCTCTGGAGCTGACTTTTCAGCCAGAGGAGGGTGAGAGGCAGAGAATCACCAGTGTTACCAATCAGGGTTCTTGGCCTCCTTGTATGTGTGTGCAAAGTCACTTCAGTTGTGTCCTACCCTTTGTGATCCTATGGACTGTAGCCCACCAGACTTCTCTGTCCATGGGATTCTCCAGGCAAGAATACTGGAGTGCGTTGCCATGCTCTCCTCCAGGGGGTCTTCCCAACCCAGAGATCAAACCCACATCTCTTATGTCTTCTGCACTGGCAGGCAGGTTCTTTACCACCAAGGCCACCTGAGAAGCCCCTTGGCCTCCTTAATCAATAGAAATTGACAAGAATTGATGAGAAATTCAGGCAAGGTTTTATTGGGGTCCCTGCTGCAGGAGAGGGGAGCAGGAAGAAGTAACGGGTTTCTTTGCTTGCTCCTTGAGAGAGGCAAGCTGGCTCCTCATAAAGGGTGAGGGTAAGAGTGGGTCCAGGGGTCAGGCCGGAGGGGTAACTGAGGTGGTTCGCCCACCCCCTTTAGCTATGCTGTGAGCAGGGGGCATGTGCAGTACTCTGCTTTTGCTCCCGGCTCTTGAGAAGTGGCAGTTGGGTTCTTTTGGTCTTTTTGTGTCTTATTGTCCATAATTTGCCCCAACTGTGCATGCATGCAGTTTTGGTTTTTTTTTTTTCTTTTTCAGTCCTTTATAGTGTCTGTGTATTTTGTTGCTCAAGGACAAATTTGTCCATTTGTCCAGGTTTAAGCACTGCAGAAAAGGGTCCCAGGTTCCAGCCTGTCTCACCGAGGCCCGTCCCAGTTTTCTTGAGGCCTTTGATGTGGTTATTTCATCTTTGACAAAGGAGGTCAATGAGACCAGGCCTCATGAAATGTCCAAGATCACACAGCTAGCCAGTGGCAGGACTGGGACATGAACTTGAGTGTCCTGAGTGTTCTCTTCCTGCTTGTGATGGGTTGAATTGTGCCTTCCCCCAATTTGTACATTAGAGTTCCCCCACCCGGCACCTCAGTGTGATCTTATTTGGAAATAGGATCTTGGCAGTCGGTTAAGATAGGGTCACAGTTGAGTAGGGTGAGTCCCTAGTTCATTATGACTGGGGTCCTTATGGAAAAAATCCATGTGAAGAGATAGAGACACATACAGAGGGGAGATGATGTCAAGACCTATAAGAATGTTATCCACAAGCCAAGGGATGCTTCAGGCTACCGGGAGCTGGGAGAGGGGCATAGACAGATTTTCTCTCACAGCTCTCAGAAGGAGCCAGCCCTGGGACACCTAGATCTCAGACTTCCAACCTCCTGAACAGTGAGACAATAAATTTGTGTTATTTAATCACCCCCACCCCCCGCCAGTCTGAGATCCTTTGTTATGGCAACACAAGGAAACTGACACGTCACTCACCGTAGTGACAGGAATTGTGGTTCTTGAGGACCTGCTCTGTGTGGCAATATTATTTATCGAGACTAGTGTCCTCCCCATATTTTTTCCTCATTATCTCCTCAAAACTAGGGTCAGAGATGGCTAACTGTTCTCCTTCCTTTTCATAACAGAAACCCAGAAGGCAGTGAAAGTCGCTCAGTCGTGTCTGGCTCTTTGCAACCCCATGAACTATATAGTCTGTGGAATTCTCCAGGCCAGGATACTGGAGTGGGTAGCTTATCCCTTCTCCAGCGGATCTTCCTAACCCAGGAATCGAACCAGGGCTTCCTGCATTGCAAATTCTTTATCAGCTGAGCTACCAGGATGCCCAGAAACCTCCTTCCTTTTTTTTCTTTTTTGGCTGTGCTGGGGCTTCATTGCAGCACATGGACTTAGCTGCCCTGTGGCATGTGGGATCTTAGTCCCCCGACCAGGGAAACATATCAGCACTGCAAGGTGGATTCTTAACCACTGGACCATCAAGGAAGTCCTCTCCTCCCCAATTTTAATAGCCAGAAACTACATCTCCCAGCTTCCCTTGCAGCTCAAGTGTGGCCACGTGACCATGTTCTCACCAATAGAAGGTGAGTAGAAGGGTTGTATGCCACTTCTGCAACATTTCCCTAAAAGGAACTTACTAACCCTCCAATTTCTCTTTTTCCCAACTTTTTAGAAGCTGGAATGTGGCCATGGATAGCCATGGTCAACTCCCATCATAAAACAAGATGGAAGGAACCTGGTGGACCCCACCCAGCCTGGGCTGCCTGCCTTCCTCTAGGCTGTCATGAGACAGATGAAGAAGCTTCTGTCTTGTTGGGGCCACTGTGTCTTAGGACCTATGGGTTACAGCAGCTTTACCTACATACTGTAACTCGTGTGTTTGCCCCTTGCCGCAAAGTTTTTGGAGACGGTGATGCTACCAGCCTGAAAGCAGATGTTGCCACTCAACCCTCTGATTACTTACTTTTTAAAAACAGCTTTCTGGGAGTATAATCAGCATACAACAAACTGGATATAGTTAAGGTGCATGACTTGACATAGATTTATACCTGTGAAACCACTGCCACAATCATGATAATGAACCATCACCTTGAAAAGTTTTGACCACTGGTTTTCATTGTCAAAGAGCCCCAGCTCTTTGATGGGGAGAGGAGAGAAGTGAGTTCTTTTGAGATCAGTTAGGGGCAAGAGAGAGCCTGAACTGGGAATGGGACAGAGAGAGTGGGGCCTTATACTTGGAGGCTGAGAGCCTGGGAATCTGATTTCTTACAGAAGGCTCTCAGGTGATTCTAATACAGTCAGGTTGGGGAAAATCTGGTCTTGAGCTTTTCCTGAGAGATGTAGTGAGTCTAAGGCTAGCCAGGCTTCTATTCTGCATCTTGTGTTCCTTCCACACATCCATATGGCCTCCCTAAAGAGAGTATTAACTTTATGTTCTACAAAGAACACAAGAAGAAAAACTTTGCTATTTTTCTAATTAACAGGGAAGTGGTCCAGTTGGCTATACTTGAATTACATCCCCTGAATATTAAACTCTGGCTTCTTTAGTTTTCATTTATTTTATTGGATTGTATGGATTTGTTTTAAAAGAGGAAGGTGGGGAGTATTCTGGGATGGTGGCCATTTTTGCCACATACAGAAGGCCAATATTGCTTCCAGGAGACTTCAGTAGACACAAGGATACCTTCACTCAGTGGAAGGTTTTTTCCTTCCAGAGAATATCTGGGTTCAGAATTTATATCAAGCCTAAGGCTTTTCTGGTTCTCTATTTAAACAATGATTCCTCACCGTGCACTTCTAGTTCACAGCTTCCTTCCCGTGGTGGCAGTGTGGCTGCTTAGAATATAAATTCTTAGAGGATTCGCCAAAGCCCACAGGCACTTATGTTCTTCGCTGCTCTTAAAATGTGGTGATTTTCAATAAATAACCCACAGCCAAGGCATGAGGTTTTGTTTCAGTTTGTCATGAAGAGTTTTCCAGCCTGTGTCTATTAAAGTGAGAGCATCTTAGTCCAGAGCAGATTCTGGGGAGCCGGCAGCTGTTAGGGAGGCTTGCTCTTCCCTGGAGTGTCCCTGGGTCCTGCAGGCATCCATCCAGCAGAGAACACACAGATCCTAGCACCCCGCATGTCCCTAGCAGAGTCAGTGTTGATGCACTGGGGGAAGCTTCCAGCAGAGAAGTAGCAGATGGTGCAGGACTGGTGGCCGCCGAGCGATCAGTGCTCCCCTTTAATGGACATGCCTGGGAGAGGTGTCCGGAAAGGGACCCTGCTCTAGGGAGGCTCTACAAAGAGAAGGGGGGTTCGCAGGAAGAAGCCAGGCAACTTGTTAGGAAGGGGGAGCTAGTTGAATTTCCATCCTTCTGCACGAATGCAAATCTATTGAGCTGGCTGAGCTCTCAGAGCAGGAGGGAGTGAGCGGCAGGGCCTCCTGAGTTGTCTCTCCTCCGTATCACCTCCATGCGACTTTGTGTGACTTTTATGGTCAAGGACTTCCCTGGTGGCTCAGAGGGTAAAGCATCTGCCTACAGTGTGGGAGACCCAGGTTCAATCCCTGGGTTGGGGAGGTCTCCTGGAGAGGGAAATGGCAACCCAATCCAGTATTCTTGCCTGGAAAATCCCATGGATGGAGGAGCCTGGTAGACTACAGTCCATGGGGTTGCGAAGAGTCGGACACGACTGAGCAGCTTCACTTTCACTTTCTTTCACTTTATGGTCAAGGAAAGAGTTCATAATTTGAGCACCTTGGACACAGAATGTGGGATCCATGGGGGACCTCTATGACTCTATAGTTCAATTCCTATTTTGCTCTAAGGAGAATGCACAGTTAAGAGAATTCATGGGATTTATCTCAAGTCACATAATGAATTTGTGCAGAGTTGGATGGATTTTCAAAATTTTAATATCTAGCTAAAGGCTCTTTGCCATGACAGTCAAGGTTGTCTTTATAGTTCTAGGCAGTTTTGGGCTTTCACTTGAGCTCACAATGAGATTTCTGTTGTTTGTTTTTTTCCCCCAAGATTGCAGAATGCAACCTATGTCTTCTTTCTTTAAATTTTAATTTTTATTAAAATTTACATGTATCCAATGTAAAAAGGGTCAAATAATTTTCCTGTGCTTGCTGTGAAAAACAGAAGCCTCCTTTCCACTTTCTTCAGAGGTCACAACTTTCAACTGTTTTGCCTGAGTTTTTGTTTTTAAATTACTTTCTTATTACAAGATAATGTGCTTATGTTATACTTGTAGATTTTTTGGTTTTGCCTTTTCACTGTGGAAGATTGGGTTTCGTCTTCTTTCATCTTCCTCTATCCACCTCCTCCTCCAACCTTTGAATCTTTCCAGCTTCCCAGTGCATTTTATCTTCATTTTGCTTAGATTAATATTTGCCTTTACATTATTATAACCACATAAATGCTGTTCAGATATATTGGGTATTTTACACATTTTTTTTTTTTCTGAGGAAGTCTCTCCTGGAGATTTCTGACTTGAGCCAGTCAAGGTTCAAATGCAGAGCTATATTCTGGGTTCTCCATCCACCAGCATCCCAGGGATTCCCACAGCCTCTCTCCTGTGATGAATCTTGTTTTGTTATGTGCTGGATTCTTTTTTCTTAATTGGTTTATTCTTTTTCCTAGGAACAAACGTGCATTCTTGTGTAGATTTCTGTGATCGATTTTTTTAATTTAAAATTTTATAAGGCGGAATGTCTGAAGATATTCTATGTATAGGGCTGAGTGTGAATTTCTGGGATAAAAATTACTTCCTTCTGAGTTAAAAGATTTTGCACCACTGCTTTCTAGAGGTGGGCTTGTTGTGGTGAAGATGCCTGATGCTGTCACGGTTCTTGTCCCTTTGCATGTGATCTACTTTTTCTCTCTGGAAGATCACAGTATCTTTTCCTTGTCTCTAGTGCTCTCAGATTTCTTGATGGTGTGTCTTGTAGTGAATTGCTTTTCATCTACTGTGATGGACACTCAATAGACCTTTTTCAATCTGAAAACTCCTGCCTTCAGTTCTGGAATATATTCTTGAAGATTATTTCTTTAAGAATTCTTCTTGTATTTTTTTTCTTTTTGATAATTTCTGTCATTCATATATTAAACTTCCTGAGCAGAATTCTCATGTTCTTTCTTGTCTCCACTTTTCTTCCTTTTTTTTTCATTGCCATTTTCTCAGTTTTTGTGAAAATTTCTCAAATTCATAAGTTTATTGTCAAAAACTTTAATCTTATCATCTCTATTATATTTTAAAATTCCAACACAGCTTTTTTTGTTGTGGTTCCTTTTACACAGCAGCCTATTCTTGCTTCATGGATGCAGTATCTTTCTTCTTTCTTTCATAGTCTATTTCCTCAAAGTTACTTTTCCTCCCTGTTTGTTTGTGTCTCTGTATTTCAGCTTCAAGGATTCTTTAGAGGTCTAGTGATTGCCTCCCACTCTCTTCCTTCTGCCTTCATTGCTATAATCATCTCTGAGCTGACCCGCCAACACTTGGTCTTTCTCATCTTCTAGTTCATTTTTCATAATCCTGTCAAATCAGTCTTTCTTAAGTGATGATTTAGCATCTTATTTCATTGATGAAAAGCCTTCAGTATCTCCCTAGTTCCTACTTCTTCAGACCTAAACTCTGACATTTTAACATTTCTTAACTCTGACTCCAGGGACCACATCTCTCATCCTTATAATGTGAATGCACTTACGTGGTCAGAATTTGAGATCAGCTAATAATAATACTAATGATGCTAAGGCTGCAAGGAGATCCAACCAGTCCATCCTAAAGGAAACCAGTCCTGAATATTCATTGGAAGGACTGATACTGAAGCTGAAACTCCAATACTTCGGCCACCAGATGCAAAGAACTGACTCACCCTGATGCTGGGAAAGATTGAAGGCAGGAGGAGAAGGAGATGACAGAGGATGAGATGGTTAGATGGCATCACTGACTCAATGGATGTGAGTTTGCGTAAACTTCGGGAGTTGGTGATGGACAGGGAGGCCTGGTGTGCTGCAGTCCATGGGGTTGCAAAGAGTTGGACATGACTGAATAACTGAACTGAACTGAATAATGCTAGGAGACATAGTAATTAATGATGATAAAGACCTTATACATTTCCATACATTTTTTACTTTTTCTAACAGCTCTGTGACACCTATATCATTATGCCCATCTTGCAGGTAAAGACGTGGAGGTGCATACAAGTGAAGTGGCAAACCCAAGACAACACAGCAGGTAAATAGAAAAGCAGGGATGGGTCTACATCTCAGTGCATCCACCATACTGTCCACTGATAGACTCAGGTGATTCACCTGAGTGATCAGGCTTTATCAAGGCCTCTGGGGTAAGTGGCAATGCCACACTCACTCACGTGACACATCTGCACCTTTCTGCTAAGCGCCAGCTCCTCTTTCTGCATACAGCAGGCATTTTGCACCTCGCTCACAAGTTTGTGAAAATACTTGGCTGCTCTGGTGCCTGGGTTATTGGCAGTTGCTTACCATCTTTGAAGGCATTCAGGCTTGACCTCTTGCTTTATTTCCACAGAATTTTTAATAAACCAGTAATAGCTCTGCAAGCATTGTAGACCTCTGGCTTGAAAAAACAAACCTGGAATTGCTTAAGAGAGCAGTAATTTCCTATGAGCTGGGATTACAGGCTGTCTAAAGCTTCTTAATGAACAGCTAGCTACACTGCCTTTCTCAAATATGAATGTATTTTCCAATGCAAATTGGAAGGTTGTGCTAAGTTTGTCCTTTCTGGAAATTCTGGGCTTCTAGTAATTGGCCAGCGATGGACCCTGGTGCTTGGTCATTTCTTTGGTGAGTCTTCAGAACCTTTTGCTACTCTTTTTCTCTCCATATCTTCCTCTGACATCTTATCCTTTTATTTTTTATGTTTTTTCATAACTACAACATTTTAAGATTCAATCTCACCATTTTGTTGAAGACAACAAAATTTGCCCTAAGTGAAATCAAGTTCAAAGCTCTCTTTATTTATTTATTTTTCAGCTTCTTTTCCCTTAGACTAGAATGGGGAGAATACTTAAGCAAAACCCAGAAAACCTAGGTTCAAAATTGATGTTAATTTGCTGAATGATGTTGGACTTGACAGAATACCTTTGAACTTCAGTTTTTCAAGTGAAATGAACTGTTAGTTACTCAATCATGTCCTACTCTTTGCAATCCCATGGACTGTAGCCCACAAGGCTCCTCTGTCTATGAGATTATCCAGGCAAGAATACTAGAGTGGGCAGACATTCCCTTCTCCAGGGGATATTCTGGACCCAGCAATGGAACCTGGGTCTCCCACACTGCAGGCAGATTCTTTACTAACTGAGCCACCAGAGAGGGTTAGACTAATGATTCTCAAAACAGCTCTGACAGTCTATAAATGAAGCATACTTGCTTCTGATTTTGCAGTTTCCGTGGCATCAGGGGATTGAAATAGCAGTGAACCCTCTTTGATGTCACCTTAAGACCCTACATTGAAAGTGATGAGGACCCTGTTAGGAAACTCCAGTGGCACCTCCTCCAGGGAAGAAAAGAGGAGGATCCTTTGCAAGAAAGATTGTCTTGACCTTTACCTCCTGATTTCAAACACAATGGTTCTGTTAAGCTGCTATTTTTTTTTTCCTGTGAAAACAATTTTGTGAGAAAATGTGACCAGTGCAATTATACTGAACTTTCATAAAATGAAATGTTAATAAAATGGAGGTTTGACCAATAAAATACTTGATGCCAAATTAAATGGGCCTGAAGGGAATTCTGTTTTGGAGCAAACTCCATGGGAAACAGGATGAAAAGGAAAATAATAATATTTTTACACAAGTATATGAATTTCTCCAAAAGTAAAAACATATAAGTTGCAACATCTTTGGCTTGCCTAGAAGGACTAAAATATAGTTGCCAATGATGTGAATCTAAGGATAGATTTCTTAAGTTCAAATTCCAACTTTGCTAGTTCTTATCTGTGGCCTTGGGTGACTTGATCTCTTTGTGATTCTGATTTCTGGTCTGTAAATTGAGGCTCACAACAGTATTTTCCCCATAATGTTGTGAGGATTGGGTTCTACATATAATTGTTCAATCACTTAGTCGCTAAGTTATGTGACTCTTTTGTGACCCCATGGACTGTAGCCCACCAGACTCTTCTGATCATGGAATTTCCCAGGCAAGAATACTGGAGTGGGTTGCCATTTCCTTCTCCAGAGATCTTCTGACCCAGGGATCAAACCCACATCTCCTGCACTGACAGGCAGATTCTTTACCACTGAGCCACCTGGGAAGCCCATGATTAAGGCAGTTATTAATGCTAGGTGCCCATGAAGTGTTCAGTCTACATTATCGATCACTACTATTACAAAGTCACTAACATGAGATAAAATTGTCCTTGAGATTATATGTTCTGATTCCTGCCCTGAGCACAAAGTTTGGTTCCCTAATTTATCTAGGGGGCATCAGGAGCCTAGAGCTATTGAAGGACTTCCCCAAAGCCACACAGCTGGTCTGTGATGGGAAGAAAGAATGTTAAGGTCCAGCACAATGAGCAACCTATAGACTCCACAATCCCTGTGTCTTTGTATAGGCACAAAGAGATGATGACCCAGAATTCTTGGGAAAAAACACTCTGGTTAATTAAGCCAGCAATCACCTTCTCCAAGGGTAGCCTAGAAAGTAAATTAGGGTAGAGGCTGCAAAAAACCATGGTCTAGTCCACTGTACCTGTTGCCAGCGTTTGCTCCCTTCCTCTTGTGCCTGGATTCCCCAATCCAAGAATCTCTGCGGGGACACTGCATGCGGCCAGGCCCCCAGACCCCCAGGTCCTTCACAGCCACTCTCTATCTGCTCCTTCAGCCCCATTTGTTCCTTGGAGCCCAAAGCTCAGGACACAGCAAACTACCAGGGCTTCCCAGCATGGAATATGCCCTTGTGTACCCTTTGGAATGGGGAGGTATGCTTGTCTTTTTAGGAGAAAACTCAAGGGTCACTTCCTTTGAGAACGTCTTCTGCTTCTTTCATGATATTATTCACTTGCTCCCCAGTATCATCGAGTAAAACCCCTATTATAGCACTTGCCATATGAAACAATAAATTTCTAAAACAAAACAAGCCTGTCCCTCCAACTAGTTGGAGACCGTCTTGGTCTTTATGTTTTGATCAATTGATTGGCTGTGTCATGCCACATGAAGGAGCTTAGTTAGTTCCCCGAAAAGTGAGGTGAAAGTCACTCACTTGTATCCAACTCTTTGTAACCAGGCCAGAATACTGGAGTGGGTAGCCATTCCCTTCTCCATGGGACCTTCCCAACCCAGGGATCGAACCCAGGTCTTCCACATGGCAGGCAGATTCTTTACCAGCTGAGCTACCAGCGAAGCCCCTTAGTTCCCTGACCAGGGATTGAACCTGTGCACCCTGCATGGGAGTGCAGAGTCTTAACCACTGGATTGCCAGGAAGGTCTCAAGACCTTCTTGAAGACAGAAACCAGGCTGCATTCTTTTCTGGACCCCTGGTTCAGTAACTGTCTTCACCTGCTTGCCTAGGAAAGTTTAAAGTAACCAACAAACTGAAATGTTCCTTGACAACCAAGACTCTTACATTTTCTTTTTCATTTTTTTCTTTGAAAAGACCATTTTAAAACTTTTTACTGAAATTTAATCTACACACAGATGGTACACATAAGTATACAGCTCAATGACTTTCACAGCCTTCACACAGCTATGAAACCGGTGTCTAGACCATTATCAGTTGCCCAGACCCCTTCTCTGGCCTCTTCTAGTCATTACCCATCTCCCCTCTGTCTCTACAGAATCAAACACATCAGATCATGTCACTGATCAAACCCTCTGGTAATTTCCTATGCTACTCAAAATAAAATCACAAGTCTCACCATGGATTTGAAGTCTTTTGTATTTTGGTCCTTTGCTTCCTTTTTGTCATTGTCTCATGTGATTTCCCAGTTGATCAATGCACTCTAGACCTACTGCAGCTGGAAGGAGGAAAAGTTCTTTATCCTTGGGTAAGAGACAGGAAGCCATCCTTGACCCAGAGATTTCTACTGCTCGAGAAGGCAAGATTACTAAGAAAGGCCCACTTATGAGCCCCAGGAGCACAGGGCAAGCCTAATATTGGGCTAGCAAGCACCAAGTAGCCAGGAGCAGAATTCTACCACTGGGGGTTGAGCAGGGCTATGAGGAGAGACTGCTCTGTGTTACAGGCTCATAATGGAACCTTAGAGCTAAGGGTAAAGTGGGGATATTGTGAAAAATCCTAGGACAATCCAGGCCCTACTCTAAGTAAAATGTAAAACCAGAGAAATTTGAATCTGGTGACATGTTGAAGACAATCACAATAACAACAAAACTTAAAGCCAATTCAAAACCAGACTAGATTGAATCAGTCTTGAAAATAACAGCCTGCTAGAAGAGATGTGCTCATTTCCAGGCATAAACACTATTTATATTAGTCTCTACTGTTCCAAATATGAGGCTTAGAAATCAATTTTTTAAATGAAGCACATAAAAAAGTGAGGAGAAAAATTTCAGTCAAGAGAAGATGCCATCAACATAACCAGACTAAAAGAAGGTCCATGTTCTGTAACTATTAGAGAGGAAATTCAAAGTAACTATGACTGATTAGGATAAAGGCACTAGTGGAGAAGGTAGATAACACACGTGAACAAATGGCATTTCAGCAGTGAGGTGGACACCAAAAGAGTCAAAAGGAAATGTTAGAGATAAAAATATTGGTGAAGTAAGTAAAGAGTGCTTTCAACAGGCTCATCAGTAGACGCAACATAAATGAAGAATCAGTACCCATGAATATAGGCTAGTAGGAATTACCAAAGTGAAATATGAAGGGAAAAAAGGAGAGCAAAAAAGCAGAACAGAGCATACAGGAGCTGTGGAACATTAAATGGTCTATGATACGTATTATTGGAATCTTAAAAGGAGAAGAGAAAGAGATCAGGGCAAAGGCATCTTTGAAGAGATAAAGGTTGAGCATTTTCCAAATGTAATGAATGGCAAGAAGCTCGAGATCCTAGAAGCCCAGAGGACTTCAAGCAGAAGTAGAAAAAAAAATTTAGGCACAATTTTAAAATTGTGAAAGTTAAAAATAAAGAGAAAAATATGAAGGCACCCAGAGGAAGTAGGACACATTACATACCAAGGAACAAGGGTTAGAATTATAGCAGATGTATTATCAGAAGCTATGTGAGTCAGAAGACAGTTGAGCAACATCTTCAAAGAGCTGAAAGAAAAAACAAATCTGCCCAGAGAAAAAATGCTCAGAACTGAAGGAGGAGTAGATAATTTTTAAAAGCAAACAAAAACTAAAAGAATTAACAAATACTGCCTTACAAGAGAATAACAGCCAACCAACTTTGAATTGTGAAGCTGGCAAAGATATCCTTAAAAACTGAAAATAAAAATTATCCTAAATCACCTAATCAAATTCATATGTATTATATCTGGATGTATAAATGAAATGTGACATATCCATTCAATGGGATGCTATTCCGCAATGCACAGGGATGAACTGATACAGGCAACAATGTGGATGAATCTCCAAATTATCAAACTAAGTGCAAGTAACCAGTCATAAAATTACTACATACTATATGATTCCATTTGTTAAATTCTACAAAATAGAAAATTATAGTGATAGAACAGATTCATAATTCATGGGGCTGAGGGTGTAGGAAGGGATTGATCATAAAGGGTCCAGGGAGATTTTTTGGGGGGGTGTGATGAACATGTCTTAAACTTGATTGTGATGGTTGTTGCCTAGCTATATACACTGATCAAAGCTGGTTGACCTGCACATTTAACATAGGTTAATTTTACTTACGTGAATTTATATTTCAAAGCTATAAAAAATTAATTATTCTCAACTGAAAATTGAACAAATGAATAAATCAAAATATAATAGTAAAATAAGCCTTTGGGTCTTGAAACTTCTATGAAAAATACTGTGGATCATCAAAGTATTTTAATGATCCAAATTAAGCTTGATAATTTTGGGAAAAATAGGACTGTAAGACAAACATATTTCTAGACAAAATAATCAAGAGTAGAAAACCTACACTAAAGCAAACCTACACCAAATGTTAAAATGAATTTCTTAGGCAGAAGAAACACAGTCCCAGATGGGAACACTGAAACTCAGGAAAGAATAGAGTGATGAATAGGGTAAATAATGTGAGTAAGTAAAAATGAATATTGACTATATACATAGTTAAGAGTGTCCTGTGGTGTTCAAAATGTATGTAGAATTAAATTATGTGGCAACAACACAGAAGGCAGGAGAATATTAATAGAGCTAAAGCATTCCAATTCATTTTATTATCCAGAAAGCAGTAAAAATACGAATTTATATTAGGCCCTAATAAATCAAAGATGCACATTGTAATGTCTAGAGTTAGCCCTAAAAATGTAGCAAGGGAATGGATGACAAACATGCATACAAAAGGAATAAGAAAATATTTGACTAATAAAAAGAAAGAGAAGAAAGAGTAATATAGAATAGTTGGAACAAAAATAAGAAACAAACAGTAAGATCCTGATTTAAACCAACCATATAAGAAATGGTATTAAATGTGAATGAGCTAAATAGTTCAATTAATAGAATAAATGTCAGACGTGATACAAATAAATAATACTCAATTGCATTTACCTTACTAGAGCACACATTAAGAGTAAAGAGAAAAAAAGTTGAAAGCAAAAGAATGAAAAATACTTACCATGCAGCACCAAGCAAAAGGAAGCTAAATGTGCTTATGCTAACATCCGACAAGGTAGACTTTAACATGAGAAGCATTATTAAAGATATAAAAGATGCTTCCTAAAATCATTGATTCACCAATAAATAGTAGCAATTCTAAATTTATATGCACGTTTAATAGCACAACTTCAAAATTCACAGGGCAAAAGTTAAGAGTGGTAAAAAGAGGAATAAAGCAATAAAAAATAAAGAAATACAGTTATAGTGAAAAAGTTAAGAGTGGTAAAAAGAGGAATAAAGCAATAAAAAATAAAGAAATACAGTTATAGTGAAAGAGTTTAGTGAAGTTATTTGATAATCAATAGGATACACAGGTAAAAATTGGGTAAGAACGTACAAGAGTTAAATAATAGAATTACAAAACTGAATCAATTGACACGAATAAGATCTACAGCTTTCAAATGCAACAGTAAGTATCCACATAATTAAGTCAGAAAAAGGAGAGAACACGCCCAAATAATGTGAAAGGAAGGAAATAATACAAGTAAGAGTAAAAATGCTAATACAGAAAATAAGCTTTAGCATTAGAATCAGCAAAGGCAAAGGTTTTATAATTTGGATAATTTGATGTTTGCCTGGTGGGCCACAGTCCATGGGGTTGCGAAGAGTCAGAGACGACTAAAAGGACTTAGTCACACACACAACATAGTTATTAATCTGTGTATCTGATTCTGTATTTGAACAGTTCAGAATGCTATTGATAAAACATCAAAACACCAAACTTGGTTTTCCGATGCTTCATACAGTTTCTTTCTTCTACTATTAACGGTACTGCGCATTTCCTTCTTTTTGTAATTATTGATGAAAATAACGAAGACACATTGAGCGTCTGTGAAGTGCCAGCACTGCTGTAAGCAGCTTCCATGTTATTTCCCTGCATCCTCATAACAGCCTGATGAGAGAGTACCGATCTCCTCTGTGTAAGAGACGGGCCCAGGGAGACTCGGAGATCAGCTGCCCCCAGTTTCTCAGCCACGCCAGGTGTAAGAGGTGAGATTCAAGCCCATGGAGCTGATGCCCGAATCTCAGGTGTTCACGGATGAAGGCGTATTAGGCAACTCCATCTTCTCCTCGCTCTGGGGCTATGGAGCCATCAAGGCCAATGACTCCATAGAACACACAACGGAGTGAGTGGTTCCCTTGGGAGGGGGTGCAGACCCTAACATAGGAAAGAAGCAGGAGCCTCCAGTGGTCCACAGTTCTGCCAGGAGGAGAGACAGCGTGTTAGGGTTTCCATTTGCTGGGGTTTGTATTAGCGTCCTGTGGGTGCTGTAACAAATGACCACAAGTTGGAGGATTGGAGTAACCAGGAATTTATTCTCTCACTGTTCTTGAGGCCAGAAGTCTAAAATCAAAGGGTCGACAGGGCTGTGCTCCCTCCAAAGGCTCTGGGCAGAGTGTGACCCTTGCCTCTTCCAACTTCTGGCCCCTGTGGGCAGTCCTGGATGTCTCTGGGCTTGGGGACACATCATTCTAACTTCTGCCCCCATCTTCACCTCCCTTCCTTGTGTACCTGATCTCCCTCTGCCTTGCTCTTATTAAGGACACGTTATTGGATTTTGGGTCCTTGGTGGCTCAAATGGTAAAGGTCTGCCTGCAATGCAGGAGTTCAGTTCAGTTCAATCGCTCAGTCGTGTCCGACTCTTTGCAACCCCATGGACTGCAGCACGCCAGGCTTCCTTGTCTGTCACCAACTTCCGGAGCTTGCTCAAACTCAGGTCCATCGTGTTGGTGATGCCATCCAACCACCTCATCCTCTGTCGTCCCCTTCTTCTCCTGTCTTCAATCTTTCCCAGCATCAGGGTCTTTCCCAATGAGTCAGTTCTTCACATCAGGTGGCCAAAGTATAGGAGCTTCAGCAATACAGGAGATTCAGGTTCAAACCTTGGGTTGGGAAGATTCCCCTGGAGAAGGAAACAGCAACCCCCTCCAGTATTCTTGCCTGGAGAATCCCATGGACAGAGGAATCTGGTGGGCTACAGTCCATGGGGTCACAAAAAGTCAGACATGACTGAGCAACTAAACACTGGGTAGTCTAGGATTAGTGTTTCTTGTCGAAAACCTTAATGTAGGTACTTCCCCGGTGGTCCGGTAATTAAGACTCCATGCTCCCAATTCAGGGGACCCAGGCTCGATCCCTAGTCAGGGAACTAGATCCCACATGCTGCAACTAATAGTTTGCATACGGCAGCTAAGACCTAGCACAGCCAAATAAATACATATTTTTTAAAAACCATAACTTAATCACATTTTTTGCCATATAAAATAAAAATTTTTCCTTTTTCATGTAAGGTAACATTCACAAGTTCAAGAACTACGATGTAGACATATTTTGGAGAGCCATCATTCAATCTACTAGAGGGTTCCTGGGTTGTTGGGTTGTAGCTGAGTCAAGCTTGATACTGTGTAGCAAATCTGCTGGGTGGCAAAGAGGAGGAGAATTAAGCTTGACATCAGAATATAATTTGGAAAGCACAACAGCTATAATTACACAGATCATATTTTGCAGTTGAGGGCTCTCGCAGATCACTAAAAATCTGTAGGCAATCTGCTGAAGGCTGAGTGGTAAAGAATCTGCCTGCAAACAGGAGACTCAGGAGACTCAGGTTCTGTTTCTGGGTTGGGAAGATCCCCTGGAGGAGGAAATGGCAACCCACTCCAGTATTCTTGCTGGGACAATTCCATGGACAGAGAAGCCTGACAGGCTACATACAGTCCATGGGGTTGCAAAGAGTCGGACACAACTGAGCACATTGGCAATAGTCCAATCTGTTGAAACATTCAGGTCCAATGAAGATGGCTGGGTATATAATGCAATTACTACAGAATGATGGCCAGTTCATGTTTTCTAAATGGAGCCACGTGCTTTAACGTAGAAAACACACATAGCATCAAGTCTTTTTGTTCTGATGATATCATGGATAGGAAGGAGTATGTGACTTTGAGTCAGATCAGAAATTGAATCTTGGCTTCACTTTTTCCTTATTTTGGGAACTTAAGACAGATCTGGCCTTTCTGAACCTTGGTTTTCTCAACTGTGAAATGGGCTACTTGCCTTGAAGGGCTAGTGTGAGGCTCCCAGCATAATGCCTGGTCCACAGAGGCTTTGTGAATGCGTGGTTCTTCTCCTGGCTAGATGCTCATGAAACAATACAGAAAGAGATGAGCCCAAGACTCACATTGTCTAAGAAGTAACCAGAGTTTAGCCATCATCAATACCCGTGTGGGTGAGGAGGTGTAGAGAGAGCTTTAAAACCCGTTTCTTCTGATGGCAAACTTCCTGTAGCATCAAGGGGGATTCACTGGGATGATGGGAGGGGTGATTTCTCATGCAAACATTAGTTCAGGAAGCACCAGCTCTCAGAATGGGTCCAGCAGGGGAAACAAACTGCATCTTTAGTTTCACTAATCTTGAATGAAAATTGCTGTTTCCTTCACTCATGAATATAGACAATGAACCACTGAAGCATGGGCAGTCGCCGTAAATCTGACACTAGGAGAAATGACAGGTCTTTCACATCACATGGTTATTTACTTGTGCCCATTGCTACTTAGAAATGAGGCTTTATTTTCTAGCTTTACTGAGTTGTAATTGACATATTACGTGTGGCGATTTGCATACATACATTTATATTGTGAAATGACTACCACCGTCAGGTTAGTTAACACACCCATAGTTACCTGTGCGTGTGTGTGTGTGTGTGTGTGTGTGTGTTGAGACCATTTAAGATCTATTGTCTCAGCAACTTTCAGGTCAAAAACACGGTACTGTTAACTACAGTCACCAGGTTATACTTTAAATCCCGGAACTTACTCGTCTTCTAACTGGAAGCATGTAGCCTTGGACAAGCATCTCCCCGCTCTCCCACACTTCAGCCTCTGGCAGCCACTGTTCTACTTTATTTCTATAAGCTTAGTTTTTGTTTTTTTTTTTAGATTCCACAAGTAAGGGAGATCATATGGTTTCTGTCTCTGAATGACTTATTTCACTTAGCATAGTGGCCTCAAGTTTCATCCGTGTTGTTGAAACCAGCAGAATTTCCTACTTTTAAGGCTAAAAGATGTGGTCTCTTTCCTTTGCCATCATGCACTACTGAAGCAACGTATGGTCTTTCCTCCCTCTAGAGCACATAAAGGGTCCGGGACACCAAATTCTGCCCTTCCTCAAACATGCTGGGCACATTCCTGCTGCAGGGCCTTTGCACTGTCTGTTTGCTGGGCTTAATACTCTTCCCTCAGTACCCACTGGACTCAGCCCCTGTCCCAGTTTGAATTGTGTCCCTCACTGCCTGTGAATGTGACCTTGTTTAGAAATAGTCTTTGCAGATGTAATGACTAAAGTTAAGATGAGATCATCCTGGATTAGTTGTTGTTCAGTCACTCGGTCTTGTCCGACTGTTTGCAACCCCGTGAACTGCAGCACACCAGGCTTCCCTGTCCTTCACTATCTCCCAGAATTTGTTCAAACTCATGTTCATTGAGTCAGGGATGCCATCCAACCATCTCATCCTCTTTCACCCCCTTCTCCTGCCCTCAATCTTTCCCAGCATCAGGGTCTTTTCCAAGTGAGCCAGCTCTTTGAATCAGGTGGCCAAAGTGTTGGAACTTCAGCTTCAGCATCAGTCCTTCCAATGAATATTCAGGATTGATTTCCTTTAGGACGGACTGGCTTGATCTCCCTGCAGTCCAGGGGACTCTCAAGAGTCTTCTCCAGCATCAATTTTTTGTGCTAATTTTTATTTTAAAAATTTGATTGAAATACAGTTCATTTACAATGTTGTATTAGTTTCAGGAGTACAGCAAAGTGATTCAATATTTATGTATTTTTTCTTTTTCAGATTATTTTCCATTATAGGTTATTATGATATTGGATATAGTTCCCTGTGCTATATAGTGGGTCCTTGTTGTTTATCTGTTTCATATATAATTGTGTGTATCTGATAAACCTAAATTCCTAATTTATCCCTCCCTTCTTTCCCCTTTGGTAACTGTAAATTTGTTTTCTATATTTGTGAGTCTGTTTTATAAATAAGTTCGTTTGTATCATTTTCTTAGATTCTACATATAAGTGATATCATATGATATTTGTCTTTGTCTGACTCACTTCACTTAGTGTGATCAACTCTAGGTCTGTTGTTGCGAAATTTTTAAAGCCTCAGAGCTACTTAGCACCACCGGCCTCAGTTTCCTCATCCAGAAAATGGGATAATTCTAATATCCACCCTTTGAGACTTCTTGGTAACGAAACAACATAAAACAGGAACTTCGCAGAGCAGTGCCCAGCACATGGGAACCAAATGGGGCCGGGAGGGGTGGGGGCTGTGTGGGGGTGTAGCAGTGACTCTGATTGCAGCCTTTGGGGGTGACAGAAAAGAAGGGAAACTGAGCCCTAACACAAGTCAGGGAGATGCTAACTCGGGCTCCCAACAGATCCCCCAGCCGCGAACTTGCAAGCAGACTTCGAAATAACAACAAAGAGGCCGCTTGGGGCCGCCTGCCCTGCAGGCACCTCTGTTATGACTTACGGACGGGTTTTGAAGACTCTAGCGAAGAGCTGAATAATTGATTTTGAAATATTTGTGTTCTGGAACATGAAATGGAACCCGTTAAGCTTTTCATGTACCTTCCTCTCCTCCATAACAACATGGAGCTTATTTTAAACTCCAGAAATAACAAAAAGAACCCGGAGACCACCCCCTTAGAATAACTCCCAGCGGTCGATGAAAGGAAAGCATATCAAATTCGTTTTGGGATAGAAAGGATTCTAAGAAATGGATTTTCACAATGTCAAAACGGGGCTGGCCTATGGATTTTCACAAGGATTAAACCAGCCTGCTTTGCCTTTAGGATGAATGCAGATGGTTAAATTCATTTCATTGGACTTATGGAAAAAATTTTCTTTTTTCAGGAGGGTTTAATGTTTTAAAACTATGTGAAATTCTTGAATAAAATGGCTTTTTGGTAAAACTTATTTTTACAGTAATGTATTTTATTTTTTAGAGCAATTTCAGATTTGTAGACCAAATTGAATGAAAAGTATAGACAGTTTCCGTAATTCCCCTCCACTCCCATAATTTCCCTTGTTATTAACATCTTTCCTTGGTACTACATTCTTACAATGGATGAGCGCCTCTATGGTTTCATTGTGTGTGCTCAGTGGCTCCTCTGTGCAAGGATTTGTCCCAGCAAGAATACTGGAGTGGGTTGCCATTTCCTCCTCCAGGGGATCTTCCCAACCAGGGGATTGAATTCTTGTCTCCTGAATCTCCTGCATTGGCAGGTGGTTTCTTTACCCCCTAGCCACCTGGGAAGCGCCTGGGCATTCTATAGATTTTGACAAATGTATATGATCACACCCCTCCATTACAATAGTATACAGATATCATATTGTTCTAAACATCCTCGGTGTTCTGCCTGTCCATACCTCTCTCCCCGCAGGCTCCAAGCAACCACACATCTTTTTACTGTCCTCATGATTTGGCCTTACGTTTTTCCTTAAGTTGTTTCTTGTGTCTTGGGATATTAGCTATTAATTACAGGACCTGTACTGCATTTATAAAGAAATTAACTCACATGTATTAATGGTGCAAACTTGCTTTTACTAAATGAGTACCAGATAAAAATAATTTGGAGACCACTGCCCTAGCGATGAGCTGACCACTAAACAACTTTCAATCAGGGTCCAGAAGCTTCCATTCCTCAATAAAACATTTATTTTTAAAACATTTATTTCACAACCAGAGAGTGTAGTTTTGAGTCTGCAAAGTGCCTTCCTTGCTGTTTTTTCCTCTTATTCCTCTGTGGGTCAAGAAAGGGAGGTATTTGTACCTCCATTTGAGTGGCAGTATTATGTGACTCTCTTGCCCACCTGCTTTTCCTTTTTCTCCTTCTCTTGCAGTGATGGGCTCAGGAACCAAAGTTTTCTCCCGCTGAACTCAGCTTGTCTTATAAATCTTCCAGTTACTTTGTTGGTGGAAATGTTTTGCCGCCAATTCAAGGTTAACTCAGTCACTTCCGGTTTAAAACAGCCTTTTGGGGCCAGTAGTCTACTAATTCTGGACTCTTAGCTTCCTCCAAAATTCTCCCACATCCTGGGGTGATATAAATTTGGAGCTTGGGCTGCCAGTATATTGTCCAGAATTGTATTGTCAATAAATCCTTCATGTCTAGACTATATTTCATGCTCAGTAAATATTGAACAATTGACTAACCGTCTATTTGGTCTTGGCTCTGGAAGGTTAGACTCAGGCACTCCCCAAATGAACTCACATCTTCCCTCCCTGCTGCTCTTCCTCCGGGGCCCCCCATTGGAGGCATGACCCCAACACCTACCCATTTGTTCAAACCAGAACCCAAGCATCAGGCTTAGGAGTCAGCCCTTGGGTCCCTGCCAGGTCTGGGCTGTCATTCTCTCCTGATTGGTGCAAAGTTTATGGGCTATAAAATAAAAATTCCCATCAGTAATCAGCTCAAAGAACAGCAGAGACAGCCATTTGTGCAGACTAACCTTTCTGTTAAATCCATTTATGTAAACATCTATTCCAGGTGGCTCAGTGATAAAGAATCTGCCTGCCAATAACAGGAGACACGAGTTCAATTCCTGGGTAGGGGAGATCCCCTGGAGAAGGAAATGGCTACCCACTATAGTATTCTTGCCTGAAAAATCTCATGGACAAAGGAGCCTGGAGGGCTACAGACCATGGGGGTCACAAAAGAGCTGGGCTCAACTTAGCGACTGGACAGCAACAGTCTCTAGCGTAGACTTCTTTGTGGGACATTTGAACCTCACGCTTGGCTAGTCTTTACCTTAGTCAGACCCTGGGAGTCGGTGTCCAGGAAGGAGAGAGAGAAGCTTTAGCTGATGATTGCCACGCTTTGTCCCAGTTTGTTTATTTTTTTTAATGTGGACCATTTTTAAAGTCTTTATTGATTTTGTTACAATATTGTTTCTGTTTTACATTTTTGGTTTGTTAGTTTTTTGGCTGCAAGGCATACAGGATCCTAGCTCCCTGATCAAAAATTGAACCCACACCCCCTGTATTGGAAGGCAAAGTCTTAACCACTGGCCCACCGGAGAAGCCTCCATCCAGTTTCGAAAGGAAGATCCTTCCTCGTCCCTTTGGTATACAAGTTCTGTCTTCCAGGCTCAGAGGAGGCCCTACCCTGGACAAGCAAGCACACACTCTGTTGGTTTGCTCATTTCTCTCTAAAGGGTCTGCTGTTTGCAAAACCAGGTGCCAAGCTGTCTTGGCCCCAACACTCCTGGCCATACAACTCTTCCCTTCTCCTCCACTTCCCTTCCTCTGGGAGCTCATAAGGTGTGTGAGGGGCAGGGAATTTTGAGGGATAGAAATTGACTGGAAAATTGATTTTAAGAACCTTTGCCAGTTTTACCTTCCGGACTTCACTGGAAAGAACTGCCCATGCCCCTGGAGGACGGGCGTTCTGGGCTTGGGGGAGAGGAGCGTCAGATCCAGGCAAGGGGAGCAGAAGTTGCTGGACTAGACGTAGAAAACTCGCCCCACCATCCAGCCGTAACTCTGTCTGTCTCTGCCTAATCAAATGGCCCTCCTCCTCCTCAGTAACACAGAGGTTGGGGCAAACCGTCAGGGGAGGAGGCACCCTCAGCGGCCTGCAGCCTGTATGTGGGAAGGGCAATTATTGCACAGAAACCTTGCAATGGCCAAAGGGGGTATGAGTGGTAGGCAGCCAAACTGTGCTTTCCAAGGGACTCTGCCGGTGGCGTGCTCGGCCTTGCAAACATTTTAAGGGAAGCCGTTTCCTATTTTCATGGTAGGCTTCAGCCCAGTGTTATCATCCCTGCTTTACCAGTGTGGAAAATGCAGATAAAGAAAGGCCAAGGTATTCGGTGAGTCGTCCAAGATTTTGTAGCCAATAGTGTGAGCCAGGAGTAGCATCTGGGCCTTGGAAACGCTCAGATTATGAAGGTGTTACCTGTGTTGGAGAACAGAAGGGCCTTGGGGCCTCGTTCTCTCCAGAGCAATGTTCTACCCCTGGGGGAGCCCCAGGGCTGTCTGTCAGAGCAGAGCCTGTTGGACCATGGGACTGGAGGGGACTTTGCACTCTCCAGTTATGCCTCTTGTTTTTACTGGGACTCAGAAAGATGGAGTGACTTCTGTAGTGTTGTATACCTCGTTCATGCCAGACTTATCCCAAAGGTTTGGGACACGGTCAGAACTTTCTGCTTTTCCATAACCACCAGATGGAATAAACTCTGAGTTCTCCATAAACTTTATTCGAATACAAAAAAAAATAAAAGGCAGAACAGAGAAAATTATTATTTTTCCCATCTGGAAGAAGCATGGCAATTAGGGTTTCTGGGCCTCCATCCATTTTTCATAAAGGGATGGTGGGGGAACAATATGATAAATAATAGATATTATCAAGTTTTCCTTTCAATATCATGGTCAACTTTTGCTGGAAGTTAACAGCTTGGCATTGCTAAGCACACTCCCTAGAAGCAGTTTTGTTCCTGGCTAATCAATCCAAAAATGGTTTTAAAAGTTTGGAGTGTAGTTTGGCCCCAAGACAGCTAAAACAGGCTGAAGATTAAGGCACAAATCCAATTTTACTTTTCTATTAAAAAGTGGCATTTTTATTAAAACATTATTATGAACTCTGAGGGGCATGTTAGCTTTGCCACTGACCCATGATGTGACCTGAGAGAAGTGACTCACTTTGCCAGGCTTCTTTCTCACTGTGAAACATACACCACCCACCTCCCAGGACTAGCAGAGAGTCCAATTAGGCGAGAGAGTCTGTGTCAGGCACACTCAGTAGGCCCAGAGATGGTCCTGTCTAGACGTGACTGCTTCTGGTTGTCAGAAGCCAGCCTGGGATTCTCAGCCCCTGGGAGTTGGAGCAAAGACTCTTTGAGAAGCCCAAGTTTGTAAATAAAAGGCAGATGGACCCTCGCTGCTCAGACCACCTTTCATACATAGTCCAGGAGTCAATTTCCTGTGTCCATTCTCTGAAATTCCAAATTGAAGAATGCCATCAGGAAAGACTGAGCTCACTGCAGCAAAGATCTGAAGGTAGGACAAAGTGTCAAGGGTTATGAACAGAACAGGGATGGAGGGTGTATTTGTAAGAGTCCTCTGGAAAAACAGAACCAATGGGATATATATACATATGTATATATATGATTTATTTAGAAATTACTTATGGTTTTGAAGGCTGGCAGATTTAAAATCTACAAGGTAGTTGGCTGGTTGGAGACCCAGGGAAGAGCTGATGTTACAGTTTGAGTTCAAAGGCTGGTAAAATTCCCTTTGGCTTGAGCAAAGTCAGACTTTTATTCTATTCAGGCCTTCAGCTGATTGGATGAGGCCCATTCACCTTACAGAGGTCAATCTGCTTTATTCAAAGTCCCCTGATTTAAATACTAATCTCTTCCAAAACCACTTTCACAGAAACATCCAGAATAATGTTTGCTCAAATGGCTGGATTCCATGGCCGAGCCAAGTTGACACATAAAATTGACCATCACAGAGGGTCGTCAAGGAAAGAACTGGTCCAGGCATAAGTTAAGAACTATTTTGAAAAGTCCTCTGAACCAGTCACCCTTGTATGGTGGGTATTTTGGGGGAAGCAATGGTTGAATATGGAAATGTGGGAATATGAACCACAACCCTTGTATTGTTGGCACCTAGAATGGGGCAAACATGATTGCCCCAAATAACAAGAGTGGGTTAGATGCAGGAGCTGATGTTACCCAGACTGCACTAAGCCCCTCTTCAACAGTGACATCTTGTGGCCGCAAGGAGTAATGACCGTAGTGGGCAGATGAGACTCCGTTTCCCAAAGGGACCTCAGAGGCAAGAATAATCCTTTCCTGGCTGAGTGAGTCTCCAAGGATCCATATAATTATGAGACAGCTGGTGGCGGGGGGCGAGCTGTATGTAGAAAGGGATCCTCAAGAAGGAGATAAGAACTTCCTGCTAGTTGAGCACAACATCCCTCAGCAATTTAGCAGGAAAATAGCAAAGTGTCTGCTGCACTCTGACTTGGTGAAGCAGACCACACAGATTGCCTTATTAGAATTCAGAAGTACTGCTTCCCTCACTGCCAACATGCACAGATGTGGCAGAAGCCTCACAAGAGGCCCCCACGCTTTTGGTGACAAGAGTTTGAGCTGCTGCTGCTGCTGAGTCGCTTCACTCGTGTCTGACTCTGTGCAACCCCATAGACTGCAGCCCATCAGGCTCCTCTGTCCCTGGGATTCTCCAGGCAAGAACAGTGGAGTGGGTTGCCATTTCCTCCTTCAGAGTTTGAGCTACAGTTTCCTATTGGCTCAGATGGTAAAGAATCTGCCTGCAATGCAAAAGACCTGGGTTCGATCCCTGGGTCAGGAAGATCCCTTGGAGAAGGCAATGGACACCCACTCCAGTATTCTTGCCTGGAGAATCCCTTGGACAGAGGTGCCTGGTGGGCTACAGCCCATGGGGTCGCAAAGAGTCGGTCATGACTGAGCGACTAACACCTTTCCCAGGAAGCAGCTTCAGTTTGAGGCCAGTGAGGTGAAATAGCTCCATTTAACATCTCAGGTTCAGAACTGTGGGAGCACCCCTCCTCTCGAGCAGCAGGTGCCCCCTGCCTGGTGGGAGAGAGGTGCATGCCTGTGATGGTCAGAAACGTGACACTTAGCAAAACTTGCAGTGCATCAGGACTGGGCTAGGTGCTCATCTCCGTCATGTTCCTACAGCCTCTAACCACCCTGGCAGGTGGGTCTCGATGCCTCTGCACCACTGAGGCACAGAGGGAGGTTTAGTCGCTTAGCCGTGCTCACAAACCCCTACAGGGGACAGAAGCTTGAAAAGGAGATGGTGACCCTCCTGGGTGCTGCCCAAGAAATGGGATGAACACTGTGGATACTTTCTCGGGAAGCACAGGAACGCGCCCCCCCCCTCCTGCCCCCCAGAACTCCTTGGCACAAAGACAGTCTTTTTTCCACCGCAACAATTTGCTGTCAGGATTTTTCTCGGAAGCCGGCCCAGGAACATGAGTCTGATCGCTTTCCATGGCTTGGTTATCCAGCAGTCTGCAATTACAAGATGGTGGGAATGTGCCGCTTCCTCTGTAGAGACTTGGAGCACCCCCTAGCCCTCTGTGGGAGGACTAGACTCCGTGGTGGGGGTAGGCGGTATCCTCCTCCCGCTGGGTGCCTCAGCCCTCTGAGGGGTCACTGAGGGTCTCGGCGCAGACGGTCCCATGAAAACAGCAAAACCACTTCTGAGTCTGTTTTGGAAAGGAAATACCTTACAATTTTGGGGTAGGCTCCTCGAATTAAAAGCATCAAGCTGCCTCCTATCCATCATATGTTAAAAAAAAATTTTTTTCCCCTTCAATAAAAAGTCTTATTGTCACGAGACAATGGTGACATAAGCTTTGACTTTAGGCTTCCTTGAGTGAAAAGTCTGACACGCATATGTTGGGTGGCATGGGGCAGGTCATTTAACCTCTCTGGGCCTCAGTTGCCTCTGCTCTGGAAAAGGTCCAACCTCTGCACTTGGTTGCTCCAGTGAGGTTTGATTGTGTTCATGGAGGTGATAAGTCTGCACAATGTGAAGAGCTGAATGCTTATGAATGCTATTATTATTTAATATTTTCATAGATGGATCTTAGGACATAATAAAGGAGTTTTTGCCCTCCTGGGAACTGGCTGAATAGATCACAAAATTCATGGCCCATGCAGGCATATGAACACCGAGCATCTCTTCTCTGTGGGGATGGGGTGCGGAGGCTCCGGCACCCCTTCCTGGGGCATCTTTTCAAATCCCGTGGAATCATCAGGAGGTGTGATCAGAAGGCGTGGTCTCGCAGTCTGCTTTCCCAGGTCCGGGTTCTGAGCCTGCAGATGTGACTTTGAGCAGTCGCTTTTTACTTCTTGGGGGTGTTGGGGTCGTCAGTGAAGCGGTGACGATGGACTGTCCTGCGGTGGTTGTGAGTGTTAAGAACGTCACTGGGCAGAGCGAGGGATGCCGGATGCAGGCGCCTCACGGATGCTGAGCGGCAGGATAGTGCCGCCGCCCTCCCTGGCTCCTCCCATGTGCTGCCTGGCTCACAGCCCTGCAGGCTCACGGCCCCTGTAGCTCCTGCCCAGTGACCACCACAGGGCCAGCTCCTTCTGTCTGCAACAGTCTGCAAGGAGAGGGACCGAGCCTCCCCCTCCCGGAGCCCCCACCAGTGCACACGCTTTGGCGCAGCTGCTGGGACGTCAGGCTGTCTGTCGGAGGAGAAAAGGCAGGGACAACTTCTTCGTCTTCAAACCAGTTCCAGTTTCCCTTGTGTGACTCTGAACTTGGGCTTTCAGGAGGGAATCGCTTGTCCCTCCGCCCTGCTCTGGCCTCAGACCCAGTTCCTTCTTCAGGTCTCCTTGTATGAAGCTCTCTCATCCCCCTCTTTCTGAAACATAAATTCAGGCCACTCATAGGGCTCACCCTGGAGCTTCCTGGAGCCCTGCAGTTGGGGGTCATGTCTCAGCCTCCACCGGGTGGGCACTGATGTTTTTTTCTGGCCCATCTCTCTGCGGTGGGGATAGCAGGCTACCCAGGGTGAACACCCACCCATCCACTCCCACACCCCCCCAGCTTCAGAGGCAAGTCTGAGCCCCCCTCCCATCTCTCAGAGCTGGGTGCTGTCTCTAGTGACCCCACAATCCATTTCCATCTCAAGAAAAGATGCTTTCTTTTCTTGCTAAGACTGGAATCCCACCCTTGGAAACAGAGCACCTTTGTTCTATTTGATTGTTCTGTTTGAACATTTTGATGGGTGAATGAGAACAGCAGCTCTGAGTGTATCTGTGAGCCCAGCATCTTTCTCAGATGGTGCTGGTCTGGGGGGCAGAGCAGGTCTGTGGCCAAGGTTGATCTTCCTCCTTCACCACTGGCTCCCTCTCCTCTGTGCTTCTTCGAAGTCAATGGCATCACTGTCCAATGGGTCATCCAAGTCACAACCTGGCTGTCATATTTGATTCTCCCTGCTCCCTGGCTTCCTATGCCCAATCATGCAGCAGCATCGCTTGGATCTGTCTTTAGTCATCTGACAAACTTTGCCTGAGTCCTGGTCATGTGTCCAACACTGGGCTCTGGGGGTACCATGGGGTCCCTGTGCTCACCAGCTTGCAATCCAGAGGGCATCAAGACACAGAGGAGGTTGTTGAATCAATAAGCCATCCACTGTGCACCTCAGCTTATGGGGGCAGATTGGGAAAGAGACAGGCTTGGAGAAGCTCTCCTGATCTCAGAATCACACACTGCCATTGATTGAGCCCTGCATCAGCCATGCTGGAAATCACATCCATCCCTGGACTGTGGTGGGTCCATGGGGCACATAGCTAGGCCAGGGCCCCATCCCTGACTTCACTGGGGTGGGCTCAGCCGTCCCCATGGGCTGTTCCAGCCCCGGCATTCCCTGGGCCAGGATTAAATGTTAATTTATCATGGGGTCCGCTGAAGGCATCTCTGGTTGCAGGCCGCAAGGCAGATTACTCTGGAATCTCAGTGGAATGAATCAGAGGCCTGCTTTTGGCAGTCGGCATCTGAGACTTAACCAGGCAAAGATGACAATTTATGCTGTGTCGAGAGAATGATAGCTCTCTTGTTTTACTGCCAGAAGAACACCGTGGGGCAGGGGCCTGGAGATGGAAAACCAAAGTGTGTAGGCTGGAAAACTTTTGTTTTTATTTATGAGACTGATTTGTATATGTTAAGGCCAATTGGTAGAAACTGGTCCATTTGCAAATTGGCAGACAGAGAAAAATCTTGATTTAGGATGAAAAGCAATGAAGCTAAGGCAATAAAAGGAGAATCACTTTCATTAAGTTAGAAAAAGTAGACAACTGCTCAAGCTTTTTTTTTTTTTTTTATTCCTGCTTAAATTTTCAACTTCTGTCATGGTGAAAGGGTTTGTGATAGTTTACAGAGACACAGTAGGATGGGCTGAAAAGAAATGGGTTAAGGAATCAGGAAGAAGGAACAATAAGGATAAGATAATAGAATAGTCAGGGAAAAGATGATACACAGAAGCACATGGTCCTCTGGGGGGCGGTTTAAATAGTTAATTTCTTTTTAATTTTTAATTGAGGTGTAACATACATATATTCCATATAGAAATCTTAGATGTTCAGCTCAGCTTGATGAATTTTTGCCCTTGTATATACCCAGATGACCACCACCTACAAAAACATTGGAAACTTGCCACATCCCAGTAGCATTCTGCTTCCACTCAGCACCATTGACAAGATAACTACTATTTGAACTCTCCTCACTATATAGAGTTTTGCCTACCCTTAAAACTTCACGTAGGGGTTTCCCCGGTGGCTCAGCGGCAAAGAACCCGCTTGTCAACACAGGCGACTCGGGTTCGATCCTTGGTTGGGGAAGACTCCACATGTTTCAGAGCAGCTAAGCGGGTGTGCCATAACTATTTAACCTGTGCTGTAGAGCCCAGGAACCACAGCTACTGAAGCCTGCATGCCCTAGAGCCTGTGCTCCGCAACAAGAGAACCCACCGCAGTGAGAAGCCCACGCACTGCAGTGAAGAATAGACCCCTCTCCCGCATCTAGAGAAAAGTCCGAGCAGCAACGAAGACCCAGTACAGCCATAAATAAATAAACAAAAATTATCTTAAAAAAAAAAAAACCCTCATGTAAATAGAATCACAGTAAATAGAAACACAGAGCTATTTTGTGTCTGGCTTCTTTCTTTTGATCATGCGTCTGTGGGATACATCCAGGTTGGTACCTGGAATTCATCTATTCTTTTTCACTGCTGGGTAGTATTCCTTCTTATGTCAGGATGTACTTATCCATTCTGCTGGTGATGGAGACCTGGGTCGTTTCCACTTCGTGGCAATTATGCAGAAAGCTGCCATGAACCTTGTTGAGGGATATAAGCACCCATTTCTGCCAGGTATAGGCTCAGGAATAGGATAGCTGGGACATATGGTATTATATGTAGAAAATGTCAAGCATTTTTTGCTAAGTGGTTGTGCCATTTAGGACTTCCATCAGCAGCATTTGAAAATTATCCCACAACCCTGCCAACACTTGGTGCTGTCAGTCTTTTTAATTTTAGCCATTCCCACGGGAGCATAGGGTTTCTCGAAGACATTGTTTCTCTTCTCAGCATTCATTTCCCCTTCACTGGGCAAAAGCATTGCTTTGCGGTGACATCCATCATTCCTTAGCCCTGTTGGGAGGGTGGTGCATGACCCAGATGTCAATCAATCAGTATATCATTTGGCTTTGACATGAAATTACTTTAGGATGAACCACTTTGGTAGACCAATAAGAATCTCCAGCCTTTTGCTGAGCATTTGGGTGTATCTGGCAAGTATTCAGCTGCAAGGGAGAGAGGGTCTAAAAATAGAATCAACACGAGTCTGTGAACCAAGAGGACGGTAGGAGCAAAGGCAGTTCCTGAAGACACTGATCCCCAATTCCATTTATATCTGAAACTTCATCTACCCCTATCAGTTCAGTTAATTTCAGTCACTCAGTCATGTCCAACTCTTTGCGACCTCAAGGACTACAGCATGCCAGGCCTCCCTGTCCATCACCAACTCCCAGAGTTTACTAAAACTCATTCCTATTGAGTCAGTGATGCCATCCAATCATCTCATCCTCTGTTGTCCTTTCTCCTCCCACCTTCGATCTTTCCCAGCATCAGGGTCTTTTCAAATGAGTCGGTTCTTTGCATCAGGTGGCCAAAGTATTGGAGCTTCAGCTCCAGCATCAGTCCTTCCAATGAATATTCAGGACTGATTTCCTTTAGGATGGACTGGTTGGATCTCCTTGCAGTCCAAGGGACTCTCAAGAGTCTTCACCAGCACCACATTTCAAAAGCATCTACCCTTGTGGGCAACGTTTCCCTTTTTATGTGAAAGCCAGGTTGTATCAGGTTTTCAATTACTTGTCTTATTTAAATGCCCATCAGGTCCTAAAACCCCACTTTAGCTTTGTGACAAATACAGCTCAGAGCTTCCCCTACAGGTGAAACCTCTGTTCCCCAGCTCAGAGCCTTCCCAGGGGCCACTCTGTCGCTCTTTGTCTGCTTTCTTTACACATATCCTCTCCGAGGCAGCACATCCGTCTCTGATATTATCCTGCTTGGTCACCTCCTCTCGTCCTCATGACCCTGGTGTAGGTCATTGACACTATTTGTTCATCACTTATTGACAGAATCCTCCCCCTGATGTCCCCGAGGTTGGGGATAACTTCAGTTTTGGGCTCACAGGAAACCCCAGCCCTAGCACAGTGCATGGTCCATCAGAGCAATAATCAATATAGGTTGGTTTAATGAATGAATATGGTGTATCTCAGCCTTGATCTGGGTTCCCATCTCTTTGACACTGAATGACCCAGTTGCCAGGTCAGTTCCCCAGCTCCAACCTGCTCATCTTGGTTTGGATTCTTCCAGAAGCAGAGCATGAGACACAGATTTAAGGCCCAAAGAAGAATGAGATAGGAAAGAGAAAACAGTCAATGAAGAATACGTTGTACAGCAGACTGTGGCTTTTGCCTACTGAAAATTCTGGGAAAGAGGCACAGACGGGCAACTTACCAAAGGGAGAGGGAGCAGAGGTATATATACCCCAAGTTTCCTGAGACACTGCCCAGGGGCTGCTCCTGGGAGGTGTGAATTCTCAGCCCTTCTGGCACTGTCTCTGGTGGCCAGAGAAAGACTTCAGGCAAGGAACTACAAGTGCTGGTAATGGGAAATGCGGCAGTGTGCTCCGAGATGGTGAGGGCACTGGAACAGAGGTGCGGCAATCCTAGCGTCTGCTCCGCAGCCCGACCCTGGCCCCTTCCCATGGTCTACTGTCCTAAGAAAGCCATTTTGAAGGATCAAGCACCTGCCTTGCGTCCGGTCTGAATCTACTGCCTCCTTTGCTGTTGTGTGGCTTCATGGAATTGAGCAGGACGTTTTACCAAGATGCTTTGCCAGGCTGAGTCTCTGTTTACTCATCCATGACATGGGAATCACAATCTGCGGCAGCACAGACCATGATGACTCCTCAGCTCCTGGTGAGGAGTCTGTTGTTGTTGTCCTCACTTAAGTCGTGTCCTACTCTTTGTGACCCCTTGAACTGCAGCAGGCCAGGCTTCCCTGTTCTTCACTATCTCCTGGAGCTTGTTCAAACTTATGTCCATTGGATGGCACCCGCTGATGCCATCCAACCATCTCATCCTCTGTCACCCTCCTCTCCTCCTGCCCTCAATCTTTCCCAGCATCAGGGTCTTTTCCAGTGAGTCAGCTCTTCGCATCAGGTGGCCAAAGTTATTGGAGCTTCAGCTTCAGCATCAGTGCCTCCAATGAATATTCAGGGTTGATTTTCCTTGAGGATTAACTGGTTTGGTCTCCTTGATGTTCAAGGGGCTTCCCTGTTGGCTCAGATGGTGATGGGTCTGGTCCACAGCAAAGGTTCCCAGCGTAAGTTTCCTACCTCTCAGCCCCAGTGGTTGTACCTCCTAGCACGGCATGTACAGCCTGCACTGTATGTTCCAGGGCCAGAGAACAAAATAGAAGTAGAATGTGACAAGTCTGGAGCGAGGGTTGTTCAAAACGCAGGCTGGCTCCTGGACTCTCATCCAGAGGCTCTGATAATCATGCTTTACTGGAGGACACACTTTCCCACTGTGTGCCCTAGGGGGCCCACATGGCTGGGGATGGTCCATGGCCAAGAGAGAATTAAACCATTTCTGAAAAATCTTATGCACACGAATAAATAAAACTATTTTCCCCAAGCCACCCAATGGAGAATGCCTTCTCAGTTTAATTTCAAACAGCCTCTCTGTGTGGGTTGGGCAGCCGCAGGGACCCTAAATAGGCTTCCCTTTGGTCCTGACAGAAGACGGTTAGAAATGCCTTGGGGGACAGCTCCCATCTCCAGGAAGGATCAAATTGCCATGACATCTCTAGGACTCAGGCCCTCTACAGTTGCAAAGCCTTTTCGAGTTCAGCTTGCCTTTGATCCTTGAGACCAGCCCTACTGTGAGCAGACCAGAGCAGCTTCATTATATCCATTTTAACAAGGATCAGGGAGGCCCAGAGAGGGAGAGCAACCCATCCACAGTCACACAGCAAGGCACAGCAGAGCCAGAATGGGGACCCAGTCTCCTGACTCCCGGAGGGGCACTTCCCCCACTGTGAATCTCTGCACCCCAATATCAAATCCTGACCTTCCGGAAGGGAGGCGATGCCAGTCCCTTCCTGCCTTTAAAGAGATCTCTCTTCTTGTCCCCACCCCCTTCTTTTTAGTAAGTAGAACCATTAGTTTTTATTGACGGGACTAATGCTTTTCATTTAGGGCCAATTACAATAGGAAGGGAGACGCTTAAGGGTAACTGGGTGATGAAAGGCTCCCATTAGGGAACAAGCCCGCGAGCTGCTGTTTCCCATTTGTAATGCTGGTTCCACAGGCGAGTCATATTTAAGCCATAAACGCTGGCGCCCAGGGAGCACTCGCAGATTGCCTTGAGAAACCCAATACTTTTATCAAATCGCCAGATGGCCCCGTATTAGAGAAACCATTTATTTATTTTTTCCCCTCAGAGCTGCTTAGATTCTCAGAAGCCGGCTGCGTCTAACCCCATGGACCTTCCAGTAGCATCTATGCTCCTGCTTGAAATAATTGTTCCTCGGGTTTTACTGGCGCCCCCATGGCTGCTTGTAAATTCTTGTTCATTCCCCCCACCCCACCATTTGGGGACAATTTTGTTCAAGAGGAGAGACATGAATGCAGCACTCAGTGCTCACCCAGCCGTGGGTGCTGGTTCCACTCTTCTGTTACCTTGAATCATTTGGCCCATACAGAACTGCTTGAGATGCACCCACTTCACAGATGAAACTATGGATGCTCAAGGTGGCTCCATAACTTGCCAGGAATGATGCCAACCCAGGGCTGTCTACCTCTTTTCAAGGCTGCAAATAATTTGGAATCTACACTGAAAATTCCTAATAGTCTGATATGTATATTTACATAATATTTTTTCCCCTTTAAACCAGAGACTTGGCAGGACCCGTGATTACGTAGAGGAACCCCAGATGATTATGGTGTGGTGTCTGGGCTTTGTGGACGCTTTTGGCATTGGTGGCTGCCTTTTCTCTCTCTCTCTCTCTCTCTCTCTCTCTCTCTCTCTCTTAAGGTTTGTGAGAGGAAAGTGGTGCTTGCCCTAAGGGGGCTGAGCAAGTGGGGGCCTGGAGAGCAGAGTTGAGGAGAGGGGGGAATGATGCGGGCTGGAGGCCTGGGAGGGGAGGGCAAACACAAACAGAGAAAGGAGAGGTGTAAACACGAATCAGCCCTGGACAGAGGCTCGGAGGGTTGGGCAGGATGGGACTCCTAGCTTGGGGGGAAGGAAAATGAAGAAGGAGGTTGGACAATCCGCTTTCAATCCTGCAGGCGGATTGACTCCAGGGCAATGGGAAAGGCGCAGGGTAGGGGTGGGGGGTGGGGGTGGCATATTCTGCCTCCCACTTGAAATGTCGTTCCCAAAAGGAGGGGGAGAGTCCACAAGTACTGTGTGTCGGGGAAAGAGCTCAGGCAAAGCCCAGGAACTGCAGGGATGACTCTGAATTCCAGGGAACGCATGCCGATGAGTAAACGATCAGATGCGCACAGGGTCCCGCGGGGGCGGAGAAGAGCGGCCCACGTCTCATCGGCACCGCAGACCTTTGCAGTCCTGGGATTAGCCTCATTTAAAAGATGGGAACGTTAAGGTTCAGGGCGATGAAGTCATGGACCAAAATCCCCAAGTGAGTAAGTGGGAGGCTGAGGTTTGAACCCTCCTTCGGGTTCCAGAATCCGGCTCTCACAGATAACTCCCGGGAAGAAGCAGGGTTAGGAAGGAGGCACCAAGAAGGAGGAAGAGTTTGCTCCTCTAGATGAGGTCCGTGGAGAGTCCCACGGAGACGCTGGCAGAGGAATTCACCCGTCAGAGGGGAGGAGAAGTCTAGGCAGAGGGAACCGTGCAGGGGAAGGGCTGGGGGCTTCACTCCACCCAGTGGGCTTGGGGACCTGACAGGAGTTTAGGGAGGCTTGAGGCAGTGGGAGTTCGCGGGTTGGGGGCGGATAGAACAGAGAAGGGAACCCCGGTTAGTCCTGCCTGTCAGCAAGGCTGGCGACGCGAGCTCACATCTGTGTTTTTGCAAGTGATCGCTGATGGAACAATAGAGCATGCCCACGAGCAGAGGCTAGGCGTCCAGGGCTTCCTCGCGTTCTTGGGCCCGCCCCCGTTTGGATGTAGTGTCCACGAGGCTCCAGCAGGGCAGAATTCCGACGGACCCAAACGTATGAGAGGTCAGTGAGACTCAAAGCAAGTACAAGGGAAGATGGTTCCATCTACAGACTGCCGAAGGGGGAGTGTTAACAGTTCCAAGAAGCTACAATTTCTGTTCCAACCTCAACTTGTTTCAAATGCAGAAAAGAAGACAATGACATTCTAAGAAGTGCAAACGATCCACGATATCCTTTCTGTCTCCTGCTATTTCCCTGTAAGAGCCACCTAATGCTGTAAAGGATGGCATTCAAGCGAAAGGAAGGGTGCTAACCCCCCAGTTCCTTTCCCCTTGAGTTTTTTTTTTTTTTTTTTTTTACTGGCGAGTGAGCTGAAGGTGTTGAGGCGTGGTAGAATGTGCGTAGGTCAAGAAGCAAAATTAAAAAACTGAGTTTTGTGCTGTTTCCACTTTTCTGGTGAGAACGAAATACATATGCTACATACGAAATACATATGAGCTATGAGATGCAAATGTGTGATTCTTGCCATTTGGTCTATAAGTCAAATACTCTTTAATTTGCATTTAAAACTAGCAAGCACACTATGAAGATGAGTGGTAAAATTCATGCTAATAAAATAAAATTAAAAATTTTTTCATAAGATGTCATTAAATAACAAATTAAAAAACACTGGGAAGTCGAGAGAGAGACTGGAGGATATGGGAAGAGCTTATTATTTCAATATCAATCGTGAATGGCACTTTCCCCCTGTTTCTTGAATAAGGGTCTCTGCGCCATCTCTAGCTTAGCAATGGAGGGACTATTAGTTTTGGGGTCCCTCAATTCTCTATTGAAACAACCACCTTAGCAAGACCTGGCGCCTCCTTGGTCTCAGTTCTCCCACTGGTAAAATGAAAGAAACAGTGGATCAGAGTGGTGGACAGAGACCAGACTGGGTCAGGTTGATCTGGGTTGGAATCTTGGCTCTACCACCTTATAGCTGTGGCCTGGGACACCTGGTTTAATCTCCAGAAGCCTTGATTTTTAAAATCTGAACAGCAAGGACCCCAACGCCGACTGCAGGGCAGCTGTGAGGGTGTGACGTGGAGAATGCGAGCTTGGCAGCAACTTTGAGCAAGTTGCCTCACCTCTGCCTGTTTCTTCAAGGAGAAAGTGAGGAAAGCAATATTTTGTGGAGTTCTTATATGACTGGCTTGGCAAGACAGACGGCAAAATAATGATTGGCTGAAAGTGAAAATGTTAGTCCTATTGGACTCTTTACAACCCCATGGATTGTAGCCTGCCATGCTCCTCTGTCCATGGGATTCTCCAGGCAAGAATACTGGGGTGGGTGGCCATTCCCTTCTCCAGTGGATCTTCCCGACCTGCATTGCAGGCGGATTCTTTACTGCCTGAGCCACAAGGGAAGCCCATTATTTTAAAATTACTGTTATGGCACATAGGTATACAGGGGGGTGGGCACCCTGTTTTGTCTGCTCATGCCACCTCTAGGAGCAGCTCCTCTACTTCCAGGAAGTGCCCCTTTCCCCTGCACAGGTGGTTTCCAAGGCAGCGATTTTCCTACGTGACTCCTCGCTCAATCCCTTGATTGGTCCACAGGTGTCCCGTGGCCAAGCCCTGGCCAATCAGCTGCTGCCACCAGGTCGTATTGGACTTTCTCCATAAAGGATCAGACAGTGGGCTGGTGGTCTAGAAGTAGTCTTTGTCTCATCAGCTCTATTCTGCAGTTGTAGGGGAAAATCAGCCATGTACAATATGTAAATGAATGGGCGTGACTGTGTTCCAATGAAAGTTTGAGGAAAACAAGCAGTGGGTAAGATTTAGCCAGCTGGCCTAGCCCCACCATATACAATAGAGCAACAGATAGAAAATTCCTTGGGATAGAATTGACAAAAGATAATCAAGACCTATATGTTAAAACACACACACACACACAAAGTATTGTTAAGAAAAACTAAGAAGACGTAAACAAAGGAGAGCTATACTGTGTTCCTAGATTGACAGACTCAAAATTGTTAAGATGTCAGTTCTCTCCAAATTGATTTAGAGACTCAGTGCAATCCTAGGCAAAACCCCAGGAGGCTTTTTTGATGGAAGTTGACAAGCTGATTCTAAAATTCATATGGAGCTAGACTAGCTCAAACAACTTTACAAAGAAACAGAGTTGGGAGATCCACACTACTTGATTTCAAGAATTATTATAAAGTTACAGAACAAGAGAGTGTGCTGTTGGCATAAAAATAGACAAATAGAATTTTAAAAACCCTCAGTAGAATCAAGAGTCCAGATACAGACCCACCCATCCTACCCACATATATAGTCAACTGAATTTTAACAAAGGAGCAGGGCTGATTAAATTTCTCCAAATAATGGATTAAATATCCAGATGCTAAAACATATATACATATATATATATACACACACACACACACACACACATATGTATATGCCTCAATCCTTACTCTGAAGCATAGAAAATTTAACTCAAAGGGATAATAGACTTAAATGTAAAACCTAAAACTAAAACATCATAGAAACATTCATGGCCTTGATTTAGGCAAAGATCTTAGGTATAACACCATAAGCACAGTACCTAAAAAGAACAAATTGATGAATTATACTTTATTTAAATTAACAACTTCTGTTTTTCAAAAGATGTTGTTTAGGGACTAAAAAGACAAGTCACAGACTGAAAAAAAGATATTCGTAAATCACATATTGATAAGGATCTGGTATCTAGAAAAAAAGCTCTCCATATTTGATAAAAGAAAATTCTAAAAATTAAGCAAAATATTTAAACAGACATTTCATCAAAGAAAAGAGACTTATGGAAAATAAGTGTATTAAAAGATGGTTCCCATTGTTAATGATTGAAGAAGGGCACATTTAAGTCTGCTGCTGCTGCGGCTAAGTCACTTCAGTCGTGTCCGACTCTGTGTGACCCCATCCCAGTCTAATGAGATACTAATACATATGCACTAAAATTGCTTAAAATTAAAAAGGCAGACAATACTAAGTGCTAATGAGTGTGTAAAGCAGCTGGCACTTTCATACATTGCCGGTGGGAAGTCAAAAAGTTAAAGGTTTGAAAATGAGTTTGACAATTTCTTGAAAATTTAAACATATAGCTACCGTATTACATACTCCTTCTACTTCTAGCTGTTTACCTAAGAGGGATGAAGGCGTATGTCCAGACAAATACTTGTGCACAAATACTCGAAGCAGCTTTGTTTGTAGGAGTCAGAAACTGAAACAACCTAAATGTCTATCAGCAGGTGAATGCATAAAAAAAAACTGGTCCATCCATAAAATGGAACACTGGCTGGGTTTAATGAATGGAAGGTTCTGGGGAAAGGCCTGAGGGCAGATCAGGAAGGGAGGTGGGGCCAGGGACATCCCATCGCTCTGCCTCTCAGAATGTCCAGAAACAGCCTTGCCTCCTGCATGACTCAGCTTTCACCCCGCCCGCTCCAGCCCCCTGTGGCCCTGGCTCCATCGGGGGGCCCTGACCCCAGTTCCGCTGGCATCTCTTCTTTGTCCTCCATCCTGGGGGTGCTGGTGGTTCCTGCTATCGCTAATCTCTGTGCTATCTTGCTGCCTTAAAAAGTCTGAAAGTGGCTTCTACCTTCCTGGTTAAACCTTGACAGACAGAAACAATTTCTAAGGCTTCTTCTGCATTAAAAAGGAAAAAAATAAAATCCAAGAATTTAATAGTAGAATTCCAGACACGGTGACCGGCAGTGAGGAAGATATTTGGGTGTCAGGAGAACCTCCTGGAGGCCTCTCCAGGCCCATCTCACAGACAGCATTCCTGTGCATCCTTCTGGGGCAGAACCCACGGGATGAGGCGCATGGAGGCAGAATCCAGCGCCCAGTCCCAAGTTCAGGGGAATATTTGGCAGAGAGATCAGATGCGTTTCCATTTAGGATTTGACACAGATCAAAGTGAAGTGGCCGCACCAAGCTTTGTCATCTCAATTAAGTGATCTGAGGCACTTTGGGAGGACACACTTGCTCTGACCAGACTCTGTCGTCAGCATCAGCTGGGAATTTCAAGGGGGCTAGCCGCTGTGTCCCTGGGCATGAGCAAGTATGTGAGCACCTGTGTGTCCTCAAATCTAGAGTCTTGTTGTGTCTGTTTAACTCTTCTGCATTTGAGATGCCAATATCTAAATGTACATGGAACGTTTTACTTTCTTTCTCAGAAGGAAAGTTGTGAGTAATTCAATGAAACCTATCATTGGTCTTAGAATTGAAGAGATATAGACACCCCTCCCCAGAATACCACCCCAGTTAATGTTTTCCTGAGAGGATGTTTCTCTTTTTTTTTAATGCCCAAATTTTATATGCTATCTGTGTCTCATAGTATTTTATTTTTTTGTCAGTGTTTATATAAGAAAAAATGATATTTCCATTCAAATAACTCAATGCAACATTTCTCCTAAATACAATGATGAATGGGAAAAGTCTCTAGTTACATTCCAAATAAGGAAAGTGTACTTCAGATGATGTTGATCCCAGAGGACTTCCAGATTCTTCTCAGTTTGAATGGTTCCCTACTGCTGTGTGCTGGTCAACAGTACTGCCCTTGTTTTTGCCTTGTTTGAACAATATGCCCCTCATAAGTTGAACATGGGGGCAAGAAAAGTGATTACAGTGGAAGAAAAGATGCTACCACTGTATCAGCCAGCTATTGCTGTGCAACAAGTTGTCCCAGAAGCTTAGTGACTTCAAGTAGTCATCATTCATCTGCAGGGTGACTGGAGTTGGCTGAGCTAGGCTGGGCTCAGCCAGATGTTTTAGGATACACTTAGTACTGAGATGGGGAAAATGACAGGAAAATAGATTTGAGGGGATGGACACCCTGAGTGGTTGGGTTAAGGATGTATTAAATTTGAGGGAGCTATTAGACATCCCAATAAAGGTGTCAAGCAGAAGTTGGACATTTGATCCTGGGCCTCAGAGGAGAGGAAGAGCCTGGAAACACCAGTTTAGGGAACATCCGCTGGTATTTAAAGCATGTGTGTGTGTCCTAAGTCACTTCAGTCATGTCAGACTCTTTGTGACCCCATGGACTGTAGCCCTCCAGGCTCCTCTGTCCATGGGATTCTCCAGGCAAGAATACTGGAGTGGGTTGCCATGTCTTCCTCCAGGGGATCTTCCCGACCCAGGGATTGAACTCATGTCTCTTGTATCTATTCCATTGGCAGGCAGGTTCTTTATCACTTGTGCCACCTGGGAAGTTCATTTAAAGCCTGAGATGGAATGAAATTGGCAAGGGAGGGAAAGTGGACAAGAAGATACCTGAGCATCTCCATGACTGAGAGAATGGGGTGTGTGCCTTTGTCAGGGACCACCTGCTCCTGAGAGATTGAAACTAACGAGAAGCTGTGGTATCAGTCTCTTCAACTGGTCTCAAAGTGCTGACTCAAGGCCTGTAAGACAGCCTAAACATGTGTTTGGTCAAACCAGACAGTGTTTTTCAAAAGTCTGAATGAGTCACCAGCATTGAAAAACTGAAGAATTTAAAGAGAGAGCCTAGAAAAAAATGGTTCACCAAAAAGTTCAGAGGTTTTTATTGACAGATTAGAAGATCTGGGAGCACAGGCTTATTCTTGCCCAGGAACTCTCAGCCAGAGCTGAGAACAGTTGCCCTGGAGACGGGCCACAGTCCCCACATTGCACCACAGTCCCCACCACTCTCTATTGCCTCCCGCTGACCCCACTTTGCTCACTTATGTTTCCTGCCAAACCCCTGTGGGCCCTTGAGTCTGTAACCTTTAGCTGAGTCTCTGGAAGTCCTCCACTTATTCCTACCTCCTGGCCCCTGGATTCCTGTTCTCAGAGAAGAGGCATCTTGAACCTGCTCTATCTGTGGCCCCGGAATCTGAGAGGAGGTCACCACCCTGGGGTAGCCCACAACTGACCTTCAATGGTTTGGAACATGGCTTTTTCTCTGAGGACCTGGAGTGAAGGCCTGTGTAAAACATTTTGTATGAGGAATGGATAGTTTTTTCCCTTGGCTGTAAATGGGCTAGATCAGGGCCAAGTCTAGGTTCATGTTATGGACTAAACTCCCCCGGAGGCCTCTAGAAAAGGCAGAGAGGCAAAGAGAGAGGGCAGGAGGAAGGCTTTCCTCTGCAGCCCAGGCTCCTAGTGGGGCCTTCCCCAGGGCCATAGTTCTGCTCTGGGTACACCAAGGGCTAGAAGAACCACAGCAGGGAAAACAGCAAAGCAAATGTTTTTCTGAAGTGCTGTCCTCAAGGCCCAGAGGAATTTTAAATGGCTCTGGGTTGGTATACTTGGCATAATTTGCCGCATTAAATACAAAACAGATTTCAGCGACTGCAGCTACAGAGCCCATGATGGATCCTGGGCCTGGAACATCGAAGGGAGCACAGATTGTCATTCAGCTTGTGTTGGATAAACAAGTACCCTCCTTGACCCTCCCCACAGGATACTGAGAGGTGGAGGAGTCACAGCACCGCAGTCTCAAGTCACTTGGCTTCTCTATGCCTCAACTTTCTCATCTCTGAAATGGGAGAGCAGTGGCAGCTGATAATCAAGAATTACAATGGCCTTCCAGTAGTCATGTGTGGATGTGAGAGTTTGACCATAAAGAAGGCTGAGTGCTGAGGACTGATGCTTTTGAACTGTGGTGTTGGAGAAGACTCTTGAGAGTTCCTTGCACTGCAAGGAGATCAAACCAGTCCATCCTAAAAGAAATCAGTCATGAATTTTCACTGGAGGGGCTGATGCTGAGGCTGAAGCTCCAATACTTTGGCCACCTGATGTGAAGAGCCAACTCATTGGAAAAGACCCTGATGGTGGGAAAGATTGAAAGGCAGGAGGAGAAAGGGATGATAGAGGATGAGATGGTTGGATGGCATCAGTAACTCCATGGACATGAGTTTGAGCAAGCCCTGGGAGATGGTGAAGGACAAGGAAACCTGCCATGCTGCAGTCCATGGGATCACAAAGAGCTGGACGCGACTGAATGACTGAACAGCAATAACAAGGAAACTCTTTGGGGAGGATTCCCACCTTATCCCCATGAGATGGTGTGAATGGTGTTTAGGGGCAATTTGGCACCAGACTGCATGAGCCTGAGTGCTTCCTCCATCACAAAGGTCTGTGTGGCCCTGGTAATTTGACCAAGTAATCTGATCTCTCTGTGTTTTAGTTTCTACATCTGTAAATTAGGGATGTAGATATAAAGTAATAGCCTCACTTTATAATCAGTGGGATGCTCCTAGTCCAGCCTCAGAGACTGGTAATGAGGATGAGTAACAGTGTTAAGAGTGTGAATACGTTCTGTGTCCCGGCTCTGCTCTAACTGCTCTGCACAGTTGGTGTGGCTAAAATCTGCTGGGCTCTCAGCACAGCCCTGGCCCTTCAGATGCACTTAATACTTGTGAGGCACTGCACTGGGTTGAATGATGTCCTCTCAAAATTCATGTCGCCTAGGAACCTCAGAATATGACCTCATTTGGAAATATGGCTTTTGTAGATGTAGTTAAAGGGAGATCACACTGGACTTCAAGGAGATCAAACCAGTCAATCCTAAAGGAAATCAACTCTGAATATTCATTGGCAGGGCTGATGCCAAAGCTGAAACTCTCATTGGAAAAGACCCTGATGCTGGGAAAGATTGAAGGCAAAAGGAGAAGGCAGCGGCAGAGGGTGAGATGGTTAGATAGCACCACTGACTCAATGGACATGAATTTGAGCAAACTTCAGGAGATAATGGAGGACAGAGGAGTTGGCATGAAGTAGTCCACGGGGTTACAAACAGTGGGACAAGACTTAGCAGCTGAACAACACACTGGCTTAGGGTGGACCTTATTCCAATGACTGGTGTCCTTATAAGAAGGTCCTGGAAAGACACATAGAAACACAGAGGGATATGGCCACGTGAAGATGGAGGCAGAGATTGGGGTGATGAGGCCACAACCCAAGGATACCTGGAGCCACCAGCAGCTGAAAGAGACAAGTGGTTTCCCTTGGAAACTTTGGAAGAAGTATGGCCATGTTGACCCCTTGATTCCTCAGCCTCCAGAACTGAGAGGGTAAATTTCAGTTGTTTTAAACTGCCCTAATGTATATACTGAAGAAAGTAGGGAAAACCACCAGACCATTCAGGTATGACCTAAATCAAATCCCTTATGACTATACAGTGGAAGTGAGAAATAGATTTAAGGTACTAGATCTGATAGACAGAGAACCTGATGAACTATGGACGGAAGTTCGTGACATTGTACAGGAGACAGGGATCAAGACCATCCCCATGGAAAAGAAATGCAAAAAGGCAAAATGGTTGTCTGAGAAGGCCTTACAAATAGCTGTGAAAAGAAGAGAAGCAAAAAGCAAAGGAGAAAAGGAAAGATATTCCCATTTGAATGCAGAGTTCCAAAGAATAGCCAGGAGAGATAAGAAAGCCTTCCTCAGCGATCAATGCAAAGAAATAGAGGAAAACAACAGAACGGGAAAGACTAGAGATCTCTTCAAGAAAATTAGAGATACCAAGGGAACATTTCATGCAAAGATGGGTTTGATAAAGGACAGAAATGGTATGGACCTATCAGAAGCAGAAGATATTAAGAAGAGGTGGCAAGAATACACAGAACTGTACAAAAAAGATCTTCATGACCCAGATAATCACAATGGTGTGATCACTCACCTAGAGCCAGACATCCTGGAATGTGAAGTCAGGTGGGCCTTAGAAAGCATCACTATGAACAAAGCTAGTGGAGGTGATGGAATTCTAGTTGAGCTATTTCAAATCCTGTAAGATGATGCTGTGAAAGTGCTGCACTCAATATGCCAGCAAATTTGGGCAACTCAGCAGTGGCCACAGGGCTAGAAAAGGTCAGTTTTCATTCCAATCCCTAAGAAAGGCAATCCCAAAGGATGCTCAAACTACCACACATTTGCACTCATCTCACACACTAGTAAAGTAATGCTCAAAATTCTCCAAGCCAGGCTTCAGCAATACATGACACGTGAACCTCCAGATGTTAACCTGGTTTTAGAAAAGGCAGAGGAACCACAGATCAAATTGCCAACATACACTGGATCATCGAAAAAGCAAGAGCGTTCCAGAAAAACATCTATTTCTGCTTTATTGACGATGCCAAAGCCTTCGACTGTGTGGATCACAATAAACTGTGGAAAATTCTGAAAGAGATGGGAATACCAGACCACCTGACCTGCTTTTTGAGAAACTTGTATGCAGGTCAGGAAGCAACAGTCAGAAATGGACATGGAACTACAGACTGGTTCCAAATAGGAAAAGGAGTACGTCAAGGCTGTATATTGTCACCCTGCTTAATTAACTTCTATGCAGAGTACATCATGAGAAACGCTGGACTGGAAGAAGCACAAGCTGGAATCAAGATTGCCAGGAGAAATATCAATAACCTCAGATATGCAGATGACACCACCCTTATGGCAGAAAGTGAAGATGAACTAAAAAGCCTCTTGATGAAAGTGAAAGAGGAGAGTGAAAAAGTTGACTTAAAACTCAACATACAGAAAACTAAGATCATGGCATCCGGTCCCATCACTTCATGGGAAATAGATGGGGAAACAGTGGAAACAGTGTCAGACTTTATTTTGGGGGGCTCCCAAATCACTGCAGATGATGATTGCAGCCATGAAATTAAAAGACACTTACTCCTTGGAAGGAAAGTTATGACCAAACTAGATAGCATATTAAAAAGCAGAGACATTACTTTGCCAACAAAGGTCCATCTAGTCAAGGCTATGGTTTTTCCAGTGGTCATGTGGGGATGTGAGAGTTGGACTGTGAAGAAAGCTGAGCGCCGAAGAATTGATGCTTTTGAACTGTGGTGTTGGAGAAGACTCTTGAGAGTCCCTTGGACTGCAAGGAGACCCAATCAGTCCACCCTAAAGGAGATCAGTCCTGGGTGTTCATTGGAAGGACTGATGCTGAAGCTGAAACTCCAATACTTTAGCCACCTGATGGAAAGAGCTGACTCATTGGAAAAGACCCTGATGCTGGGAGGGATTGGGGGCAGGAGAAGAAGGGACGACGGAGGATGAGGTGGCTGGATGGCATCACCAACTCGAAGAGTTTGAGTAAACTCCAGGAGTTTGTGATGGACAGGGAGGCCTGGCATGCTGCGATTCATGGGGTCGCAAAGAGTCGGAAACGACTGAGCGACTGAACTGAACTGAACTGAATGTATATACAGCAGCCTTAGGAAACTAATAGAGCAGAGATTATTACTTTGTGGGTAAAGGGAGAGGTAAAAATCAGAGATAACGTAGGAGTAGAGTAGGGGTAAACATTAGCAAATGATGTATAATTTACCAGGTACTTGCAAGCTAAAAACAAACAAACAAACAAACTTGGCAGGGAAGGGGGAAGGGAATTGCTCTATTTTGAGTGTCTCTGAAACATCAGGCATTTCACTAGATGTGATTTTATCCCTGTTAAGTGTGAAAGGGTTACTCACTCAGTTGTGTGTGACTCCTTGTGACCCCATGGACTGTAGCCCGCCAGGCTCCTCTGTTCACGGAATCCTCCAGGCAAGAATACTGGAGCGGGCTGCCATACTTCCACTGCACCGCACTACCCTCCTGCTCTGCTGGAGTGCAGCTCCACAAAGACCAGGCCAGACTTGAACTGACCAGGCCAGGCTTGAATTGACCCGGCCAGACTCGAATCCTGGTGCTCAGGTCCCAGTCCCTGGCACAGAGTAGGCCTTCTCTGAATACTGGCTGATGAATGAATGAATGAACAAACAAACAAATGCCTTGAGCACTGATGTTCAAGGTATCTGATTTCCCCCGCTCTGCTCCTTTCTGAATTTGATCCTCAGACTCCAGTCTCAAGGTTACAGCCCCGTGAGAGAGCAAAGGGATTCGTCCTGAATGGAAGCATGTCTCCAGAGTTGCAGCGGCTGCTCTGATCTTTCTTCATGAGGGAACTGACCAAAGGGAGTGAAGGTGACGGCAGCCTCCCCCTGCTGCCCCTTTGGGGCCTGCAGCACCATCCATCTCACAACCACACCCCTTCCTTCCAGCCAATGGCTGCTCAGAGATGTGAGGTCCAGGGCTGGCCATTCCTGCCTGATGATTCACATACAGACCTCTGGGGAAAAAAAAAAAGAACATGACATCAGTGGCATTTCATTAATCCATGGTAATGTTTACTTTGAGCCAGTGAAGTTTTGAATATAAACAATTAAAAGAAGGTGTTCTGAGACTTGCTATCTTTGCTGCTGAAGTGAATTTATTTCTGATTTCTGGAGTCTATTTGGAATTTACAGTTTTGAAAGGAATTCCCACTCACAGAGCTAAACAGTGGCAAATGGTGGCACATCTATCTAGTGGTCTCAGGTAACTAATTAGCTAGTTACACAGAGGGGAAAAGGAGGGTTGTTTTTTCTTAGGTCTGAACAAAATCTAGTTAACCTGACAGTCCAAGTTATAGCACATTTGTAGTGGCCTCCAGTGTGTTAAAATCTGTTATCCATCTATGTGAGTCTATGTTATTTTTTTATTCCTTTTCTATAGCAGTTAACAACTGTGTTAAAACATTGAAATATAAAACATGTATCTGTAATGGTCCTTAAGAACAAAAAGCAGCTTTAAAATCACCAGGTGAGATTTTCTAGGGTCCTGCCCAGCTCAGACAAGCTCATGCAAATGGAGACTGTTATTTATTGCCATGATAAGGTAGCTTCACCAATCACTCTCCCACTCGGTAGCTCTAACAAGTAAGCATCTTGCCCATGACTGACTCTGGCTGGGCTCAGCAGGGCGATTCTTCTGAGCTCGGTTGGGGTCTCTTTCATTTCTGGCAGCTGGTGGCAGGTTGGCTGGTCTGGAGGGGCCTCAGCTGGGACAGTTGGGGGACTGGGACCATCCCACATGTCTCCTCCTTCAGTAGGCCAGCCCTGGCAGGCTCTCACAAGCCACAGCAGAGGAGCGAGAACAGAAAGGAAACACATCTGCACCTTCTCAAGTCTGTGCATGTGTCACATTCCCTCTCACCCTTTTGGCTAAAGCACGTCCAGTGGATGAATAAAGAGACACAGGCAGATCTCAGGGGTTCTGGGGGTTCAGTTCCAGACCACTGCAATAAAGCAAATATCAATAAAATGAGTCATTTGAATGTTTTGGCTTTCCAGTGCATATAAAAGTTATGTTTATACTATACTGTAATCTTTTATGTATGCAATAACATTATGTCTAAAGAGATGATTTTTCTTTGTTTTTGTTTAGTTGCTAAGTTCAGTACAACTCTTTGCAGTCCCATGGACTGCAGCATGCCAGGCTCCCCTGTCCTTCACTATCTCCTGGAGTTTGCTCAGATTCATGTCTATTGAGTTGGTGATGCTATCTAGCTATCTCACCCTCCACTGCCCCCTTCTCCTTTTGCTTTCAATCTTTCCCAGTATCACTCTTTTCCAATGAGTCAGCTCTTTGCATCAGATGGCCAAAGTATTGGAGCTTTAATTTAAAAATACTTTATTGGTAAAAAATGATAACCTTCATCTGAGCTATAGCAAGTCATAATCTTTTCTTTTTTAATATTTATGCATTTATTTGACTGCACCTTGTCTTAGCTGTAGCACATGGATCTTCTAGTTTTAGCATGTGAACTCTTGAGTTGTGGCATGTGGGATCTAGTTCCCCTGACCAGGGGTCAAACCCGGGCCCCCTGCATTGGAAGCACAGAGTCTTAGCCACTGGACCACCTGGGAAGTCCTAACAATTCATAATCTTTTGGCTGAAGAGGGTTTGAAATACTGCAAGAATTAGCAAAACATGGCACAGAGACACAAAATGAGCAAACACTGTTGGAAAAATGGTTCCAATAGTCTTGCTTGACACAGGGTTGTCACAGACTTTCAATTTGTAAAAATTCAGTATCTGTGAAGCACAATAAAACAAGATGTGCCTGTAACCCCTTTCAGCAAAAGGGACTGCAAAGTCCCCCAGCAAAGGAGATGGGAAGGGCTGTAAGTCAAGGCCATTGATACAACTCTCTACCATGAGCTCCTTTCCAAGTCCTGCCATGGCTCATCAGAGGAGGATAGTTTAATGAACTCTGCAGGGTCTTAGGGGGTCAGGATAAAAGGAGCTTTTTCTCTTCTCTTTCCCCTACAGGTCAGTACTCCTTAGCAGCTCCTTGGCAGCACGTGCCTGGTGATAACTCATCAGGCCCGAGACTAATGTTTGGGATTTTCATAGTCAAATGAAGTAGGCGCCACCTCCTCTCTCTCTCTCTCTCTCTCTCTCTCTCTCTCTCTCTGTGGCTCTTGATCTCTGAGGATGCCCATTCTAGGGCACAGTGAATTCATCATGCACTTCATGTCTCCAGAAGAAAGATCCCCTGGGTCTCCGCACCCTGTAGAAGTGAGGTCCCCATACTCCAGCTTCCCAGCCTGTGACTCAGTGGATAAGACAGCTTCAAGTCTAAGCTCTTGCCTTCTGGCCCTATTACTCAGGGGACCCTGCTTGTCCTTTGGTCACCAAGTCCACACCCCAAGTAGGAATTGACCCAGTTCCATGTGTATCTCCATTCTGATGGACAGAAAGGTAGCTGATAGGCCTCCTCTAATTTATACTAATCCCATGAGTATTGTTTCTAAGGCAAACCATTCAACATCACAGTAATCCAGGTCTGTGCTCCAACTATTAATGTCAAAGAAGCTGATGCTGAATGGTTCTATGAAGACCTACAAGACTTTCTAGAACTAACTTCAAAAAAAAAAAAAAAAGATCTCCTTTTCAATTTAGGGGATTGAAATGCAAAAGGAGGAGGTCAAGAGATCCCTGGAGTCACAGGAGGCAAGTCTGGCCTTGGAGTACAAAATGAAGCAGGGCAAAGGTGAACCATTTTGCCAAGAAGAACACACTGGTCATAGCAAACAGCCTCTTCCAACAACACAAGAGACAACTCTACACATGGACATCACCAGATGGTAAACACCGAAGTCAGATTGATTGTATTCTTTGCAGCCAAAGATGGAGAAGCTCTATACAGTCAGTAAAAACAAGACCGGGAGCTGACTATGGCTCAGATCATGAGCTCCTTATTGCAAAATTCAGACTTAATTTGAAGAAAGTAGGAAAACCACTAAACCATTCATGTAGGACCTAAGCCAAATCCCTTAAGACTATACAATGGAGGTGACAAATAGATTCAAGGGATTAGATTTGGTGAACAGTGCCTGAAAACTATGGGCAGATGTTCATAACATTGTACAAGAGACAGTGACGAAACAATCTCAAAGAAAGAGAAATGCAAGAAGGCAAAGTGTTTGTCTGAGAAAGCCTTACAAATAGCTGAGAAAAGAAGAGAAGCAAAAGGCAAAGGAGAAAAGGAAAGATACACCTAACTGAATGCACAGTTCCAGAGAATAGCAAGGAGAGATAAGAAAGCCTTCCTCAGTGATCAAAGAAACTGAGGAAAACCATAGAATGGGAAAGACAAGTGATCTCTTCAAGAAAATTGGAGCTATCAAGGGAACATTTCATGCAAAAAGACGGGCACAATAAAGGACAGAAACAGCAAGGAACTAACAGAAACAGAAGAGATTAAGAAGAGGTTGAAAGCATATACAGAAGAACTATACAAAAAAGGTCTTAATGACCTAAATAACCACGGTGGTGTGGTCACTCACCTAGAGCCAGACATACTGGAGTGTGAAGTCAAGTCAGCCTTAGGAAGCATTACTATGAATAAAACTAGTGGAGATGATGGAATTGCAGCTGAGCTATTTAAAATCCTAAAAGATAATGTATTAAAGTGCCGCACTCAATATGTCAGGAAGTTTGAAAAACTCAACAGTGGCTACAGGACTGGAAAAGGTCAGTTTTATTCCTATCCCATAGAAAGGCAATGCCAAAGAATGCTCAAACTACCATACAGTTGCATTCATTTCACATACTAGCAAGATTATTTTCAAAATCCTTCAAGCTAGGCTTCTGTGGCAGGTAAACTGAGAACTTCCAGATGTTCAAGCTGGATATAGAAAAGGCAGAGGAACCAGAGATCAAATTGCCAACATCCATTGGATCATAGAAAAAGCAAGGGAATTCCAAGAAAACATTTACTTCTGCTTCATTGACTATGCTAAAGCCTTTGACTGTATGGATTACAACAAACTGTGGAAAATTCTTAAAGAGGCAGGAATACCAGACCACCTTACATGTCTCCTGAGAAACCTGTATGCAGGTCAAGAAGCAACAGTTAAAACCAGACATGGAACAACGAACTAGCTCCAAATTGGGAAAGGAGTATGACAAGGCTGTATACTGTCACCCTGTTTATTTAACTTCTATGCAGAGTATATCATGAGAAATGCCAGGCTGATGAATCACAAGCTGAAATGAAGACTGCCAGGAGAAACATCAGCAACCTCAGATATGCAGATGATACCACTACAATGGCAGAAAGAGAAGAGAAACTTGATGAGGGTGAAAGAAGAGAATGAAAAAACTGACTTAAAACCCTACATTCAAAAAATTAAGATCATGGCACCCGGCCCCATCACTTCATGGCAAATAGATGGGGGAAAAGTGGAAACATTGACAGATTTTCTTTTTGGGGGCTCCAAAATTACTGCAGACCATGACTGCAGTCATGAAATTAAAAGACACTTGTTCCTTGGAAGAAACACTATAACAAACCTAGACAGCATGTTCAAAAGCAGAGACATCACTTTGCCGACAAAGGTCAATATAGTCAAAGCCATGGCTTTTCCAGTAGTCATGGACAGATGTGAGAGTTGGACCATAAAGAAGGCTGAGTGCCAAAGAACTGATGCTGTCAAACTGTGGTGCTGGAGAAGCCTCTTGAGAGTCCCTTGGACAGCAAGTAGACCAAACCAGTCAATCCTAAAGGAAAGCAGCCCTAAATCTTCACTGGAAGGACTGATGCTGAATCTCCAATACTTTGGCCACCTGATGTGAAGAGCTGACCTACTGGAAAAGACCCTGATGCTGGGAAAGATTAAGGGCAGGAGGAGAAGGGGGTGGCAGAGGATGAGATGGTTGGATGGCATGACTGACTCAATGGACATGAGTTTGAGCAAACTCTAGGAGGTGGTGAAGAACAGGGAAGCCTGGCGTGCTGCAGTCCATGGGGTTGCAGAGTCGGACACGACTGAGTGACTGAACAGCAATAGCAACATGACTGTCAGTGAGAAGGAAGCATGGGCACGTTCAAGATCGGTTTCTCAGATGCTCCTGAAGTGGTCAATGAGGGAAACACCCACTTCTCTGAGCCATGCTTCCTCGCTGCCTATGATGATGGCTGTGTGTTCACGAGTCCTAGCTGAGCTCTGTACGAGGCATCCAAGAGCCCAGGCCATGTTCCCTCCAGCCTCTGAGGCTGTCTGCAGAAGGGCAGGGCTGGCAGAGCCGTGGGAATCACTGGGATGGAGCCATTTTTGGCATCAGACATGATCATCTTCTCTTAACAAGGCCATGATACAGTAGAAGGGCAGGAGGAAAACTAGACAGTGCCTGGGATTCCTCCAGAGCTCTTGATGTCATTTTAAGGCTGGGATTAAGAAAAAAGGAAGTCCCTTGGGATGACCATGTGGACTCTGGCGATGGTGGTGGCTGCGCAATATGGTTCTTTGCATTCTCCATCCCTCTGGATCAGTGTTGACTGTTTAAAAACTAAAGTGTCTCATTAGGATATTCGTTAGAGCAATCCTTAGGAACAGGAAAGAGGAGGGGACAGGAAGCAGCATGTTGGGGTAGGAGGGTTTAATGGACTTATGTATATTATATTTCTTCCTTATATTAAAGAGGACTTAAAACATTGTAAAGGGATATATTTAATGCGATAAGAAAGGGGGAAATGAGGACACTTGGGTGCAATAGGAAAGTAAGGTGGAGCCAAGCTAAGTTGGGTCTGCAGAGGGTGCCGAGCATTTGCACAGCTGAACTTCTAGGGTGACTATGCTTCCTTGCGGCCAAAGCAAAGGCAAACACGATCAGGTGCAAGATGCACAGGTCTATAAGACACAGGACACTGGCGCACACAATAGCTTTGCTACCCTGGTACAGATAACGGAGAAGAAATCTTTCCCGGAGATTTTCAAAAAGGGGAGTCTCACCAGCTAAGCTCCGTGGAGCTGGGACATCAAGACTGTCCTGCCTTTGCCTGGGGAGGGCTGAAGTGGGGAAGGACAACCAGGGCCCAGAGAGTAAGCGGGCGGGCGGGGGTTATCATCACCCAGACGCAGAGCATGCCCCGCCTAAGGGTCACCCTGACCTGCTGCCCGTTTCTTCGAATTGGCAACTTTTTCAACCACCAAGGATGAAGGAATAGGTCAGAGAGCCTCCAGAGCCTCTAGAGTCGGGGCCTCTAGAACCTTCTAGGGGTGGCGGGGGGTGAGGGCTGGGGGGGAAGAATGTGGGTCCCCTGAACCCCATTCTAGGCCCAGATAAACCCCAACCTGGGTCCTGTGAAGTCTGAAGTTCTCTCTTATAGGGGAGCAGGAGAGTTGGCTCTGAGATGAACCGTTTACAGAATACTTGGTGTCCAGAAAGGCAGACTATGAAAGTCATTACCACACCTCACTTCTTCTCCTTGGGGAGTTCACCTGGCCCTCCCCACCCAACCCTGCCTTCCCAGCGTCCAGCGATCTCAGGGCCATGTGACTGATACTGGCCAATGGAGCGAGAGAGGAAGTGGCCACGCCTCCCACGTGGGTATGACCACGCCTCTTCCCAGGTATGACCTTTCCCATGTTTTCTTGTTCTTCCTCAGGCCCCTACGCCCGACACCCGCTGCTGAGGATGCAGAGACGTCAAGTCACGGCGTGAAAGGGCTGCTTGGAGAGCCATCAGGCCTCTGACAGACTGCGGCTTTAAGATTGAGGGTTAGTCTGTTACTCCGGCAGATACAGTGGGATTTAAGGCAGAGAGTGAATCGCAGGGCCCCCTTGCTGTGAGTCTAGATGGGAGAGTTTCAGCTGGGCGCGGGAGCCTGTCTGCCTCCGTTTGAGGCTCAGCTCTGCCACCTGCTAGTCTGTAATCTTGGGCAAGGAATGCGCTCTCAGTGTCTCCACCTGTAAGTGAGGTTAATAGTAGTACCTGCCGTGTAGGAGGCAGTGGGGATTTTAGGAGAATTCCCTGGTGGCTCGGCTGGTAAAAAATCCGCCTGCAGTGTGGGAGACCTGGGTTCGACCCCTAGGTTGGGAAGATCCCGTGGAGAAGGGAACGGGCTACCCAGTCTAGTATTCTGGCCTGGAGAATTCCATGGACTGTATAGTTCATGCAGTCCCGAAGAGTGGGACATGGGTGAGTGACTTTCACTTTCAAGGTAAACAGCCAATGCCACGTTCATTCTATCACCTATATAGTGTCTACTCCAGGGCCTGACAGTGGGAAGGCTTCACACCTTTTAGCTCCCTGCCACCACCCCGACACCCCGCTTCTCCAGCCTCCCCTACCTTCCTTAACCTCATCCTGTGCTGAGTCAAAGACGAACAGTAAGTACAGCAAGTCCAGGGGGGTGTTCCATGCTCAGCGCCTGGCAGCGGGCTCAGATAGAGGGTCTTCACTGTGAATGAGCCCTGGGCTTGGAGAGGTGGACCTGCCTGGGTTCACATCCAGGCAACGCCAACCTTCTGTATGACCTTGGGCCAGTCACATAGCCTCTCTGTGCCAAGTTGTCTGTGGAACAAGGACTTGGGCATAGACAAAACCTCTCTTCAGGTGCTTCGTAGGCCCCTGCGGCCATTGACAGGCCTCTGAAGGTGCTCTGGGAGCCCTGGGTGCCCGTTGGCTTTATGGCCTGCAGGGAGCCCATGGAGGGAGATGCAAAGTCATGCCTAACATGCTAGGGTGAGACTGGACTTGGTCTCTGGGTGGGCCTGCAGCTCCCCTCGTGACCCTGATAGGGGAGATAGAGGAACGTTAATTTCTGGGAGTTGGTCCCCAGCGTCTGCATCTTCTCCAGCTTTGCAGGGACCACGGTTGAGAAGCTCCTTGTATCCTGCTTTATCCACAAGCATTATAGCCTGCTTTTCTCATGTCATTACAAATTCATTACAAAGATAAATATTTAATGATTGCTTAGCATTTCATTGACTAGATGACCCTACGTTTATTTAACCAGTCCCCTGTGGTTGGATGTTTATGTTATTTCCAACCCTCTGACATCAACAACACCAGGATACATACTTTGATCCCTAATCTTTATACAAATATCTAATTATTTCCATAAGATAGATTCCTAGGAGTAGAATTCCCAAATCAAAATGATCTAAGGCTCTTCGTGCAGATGGTCAAATTGATTTCTAGAAAGGAGCCTTTTTTGTAACGAAGTGGAAATGAGCCATGAGCTCCAGAGAGGAGCTGGGACTGGCCTGTGGTCGCAAAGCTGAGGGGGCAAGAACTCAGCAAGGCTGACCCTCCTGCCAGCACTCATCTGCCACTGGCCCCTGGCATGGATCCAGAGGCTCGGATTTTTCTGGACCGGGATTCTGACAGCACTTGAGGTGGGGTGTGGTGTGGCCAGGGCAGAATGGAGGGGGACAGCAGGACCTCATGTTGTGGGGATTACAGACTCCAGGGGGTCATCTCAGCCAGTTGTCGTCAGCATTTGCTTTGGCTTCAGAACCAAAGGGGTGTGTGTGTGTGGGTGTGTGTGTGTGTAGATCAGTTCATTCATTGAAGTGAAGTCGCTCAGTCGTGTCTGACTCTTTGCGACCCCATGCACTGTAGCCTACCACGCTCCTCTGTCCATGGGATTTTCCAGGCAACAGTACTGGAGTGGGTTGCCATTTCCTTCTCCAGAGGATCTTCCCAACCCAGAGATCGAACCTGGGTCTCCCGCATTGTAGGCAGACTCTTTACTGTCTGAGCGACCAGGGAGAAGTAAATGTGCATATTTGGATAGAAGATCATCCTGTGTTATCTGTAACAGAGAAGGATTACAAATCACTTCTACGTGTTGCTCTAGTCATGGGGGTGGGACCAGGACCCCTGCTCCCCTGCCTGGAATGACCCCTGGCTCTGCTCCCCAAAACTGGCCTGGAACCCCATCCTGGGCATCCCGCAGGGTGAGGGTCAAGAGGCTCGGAGCCGAGGGCATGAATGCCCACACCAGCCTGGGCGTGTCCTGGTTCAGGCTACCGCCTTTCCCTTCCCCATTCAAACAGCCCAGAGATAAACAACCCAGCCTTAATTGATGGTCCTGTTAGCACGACAGCGGTGAAGACACCCCTCCTGTGCAGTGTCTACGCAGGGCCTGTGGCTGTCCCCTCCCATTGGAGAGGTGTCACCAGGGTCAACTGGAGGAGTGTCCCACCAGGGCCACCCCTCAGGCGTTGTTCTGAGCGCACAAACTAAACCGTCCCCCTTGGCAGTTTGTGGGTTTAGGGAGAGACGAAAAACAACCCAAGTCATTTGTGCGGAAAAAAACAGGACACGATCGAGTCCCAGAGGCAGTATTTTATTTGCAGTGTTTCCTTCAAGTCTCAGGCCCAGGCAGGCAGGAGTAATATATTAGCTCCGTTGGTTTAACTGGACAGCAGCATGAGCTTGTAATAAGGATGTGGTAATACACCACGAGAATCTGTAGGCTCATAAAACTTGACCTTATAAATCTCCGTGTGGATCAATTCCATACGGCAGCCACTCCCCGCGGTGGAAGTCCCAGACTTATAAAGTGGCCGTTGATAACACAGCAGTTTATCCCCACCCCACCTTCTTCCTTTTAAACTCCTCAAGGCCGACTAATCAGGGCACGTTCATAATTTCCTCTTTCAACATGAATGCTGCATTAAAACACGTAAGACCCAAACTGTTCTCTCGGATCAGGGAGTGGGACCCTGAGAGGTTAAACAAGCTCATTAACAATTAGGATAGAATGTCCCCAAGCAACTTCCTCTCTCCTCCCCCGCTAGAGCTCAGCCTCTTTGGGGAGTGGGGGGCGGGGTCGGGGGAGGGTCTGCATGACCTTCTTACTCTAAAATCAGGCATTGGCAGACTTTTTCTGTACAGGTCCGTGCGTGTGTGCTAAGTCACTTCAGTCGTGTCGGACTTTTTGCAACCCTATGGACTGTAGCCCACCAGGCTCTTCTGTCCATGAGATTCTCCAGGCAGGAATACTGGAGTGGGTTGCCATGCCCTCCTCCAGGGGATCTTCCTGACCCGGAGACTGAACCTGTGTCTGGTGACTCTTACGTCTCCTGCATTGGCAAGTGGACTCTTTACCACTAGCGCCACCTGTCCAGACAGTAACTCTTAGAGGCTTTGAGGACCTTATGCTTTCTGTCACAACAGGTATTGACAATATGTAAACTAGTGGGTGTGGCTGTGTTTTAATAAAACTTTATTTACAAAAGCAGATGGGCTGGATTTGACCCGAGGGCCAGAGTTTGCTAATCCCTGTTCTAAATAGCAAGTCCCCCTTCCTGAGTGTCTTTGTGCTGGCAACTTTCTCTCTGGCATGACAAAAGGAAGCCACCTATAGGATTTAGGTTGGTACCTGGGATTCCCAGTTTGGGTTACAAACATTAAACATGTGTCTGGTGTGCCAGACGATTTTTTCTACGTCAACTCACTTGACCTCAAGAGAGAGGGGTCACTGCCCTCTCCCATTTCAGAGATGACAACACTGAGATCCAGAAAGAACGGGTAGCTTCCCCAAAGTCATATACTGGGGATGGGCAGAGGTGGAATTCGAACCAGCAGCTCTGGGCCCATGTACACAGAAGGGCAGAAGACTCTACCACGTATAAGAGACACTGCAGTTATACTACTTCGCTTGGGCTTCCCTGGCCGCTCAGCAGCAAAGAATCTGCCTGCCCACGCAAGAGATGTGGGAGACCCTGGTTCAATCCCTGGGTTGGGAGGATCCCCTGGAGGAGGGCATGGCTTCCCACTCCAGTGTTCTTGCCTGGAGAATCCCATGGACAGAGGAGCCTGGCAGGCTACAAGTCCATGGGGTCGCAAAGAGTGGGACACGTCTGAGCACTCATGCAATAGAGGTCCCCGGGTCCTCACTCCTAACTCTGCGGCCTTAGGGGAGTTACTAAACATCTCTCACCCTTGTCTACAAAAGGACCATGAAGAACCTTCCTGCAAGATTGTCACAAGGATTAAATAAAACATGTGGGAAACTTCTTGGGAGATTCTGAAATGCTGAGTAAATGTTAGTTTATCTAATTTTCTTAAAGAGTCCAGGCCAATAACTTGACAGCCTTCTTTTCTGAATTAAAAGGCTCTCTGTTGGCATCGCCTTTGCACAGTCCCCGATTTTGGCAGGAGTCCCCCGCAGGTGGAACTGAATGTGAATCTGATTATAGTTCCCAAGTCTTAGCCGAAAGTGGACGTGAGCTCTGAGGGCCTGGCTGGCCCCAAAGGGAAGGGCTTTGAACCCATTCGAACAGACAGGCGGGTGCAGGGGGCAGCTCCCTGCCGGCCGTTTAGAAGAGGCTCCCTGCAGCATGGGGTTCTATTTAGGGAAGCCGTTTCCCCGTCTGGGCAGATGGCCTGCAGGAACAGGGGCTTGGCTGATCTGGTTTCAACTAATTCTATTAAACGAAAAGTTCTGTAGAGCAGATTCCTTCGCGAGCCTCTGTCCACATGGTGATTTAATCGAGTAAATTAAAACATCGTTGCTTTCTGTCCGCCTTTGCTGCTTTCCACGGTGGCCTCGTGGGGAGGAGGGGAAGTCTGGATTTGTAGGGGTTTTGACCAGAGGTGGGGATGCTGGAAACCCCTGGAGATGGAGGCAGGGCTCAGAGAGGGTGACATGGGCCTGGCAGGAAGAGGCTCTTGGTGAAGAGAGGATTAGGGTGGTGGAGCTCACAGGGTGCCCGCAAACCCTCCAGCCCACTCCCTGATGATGCAGATGGGGAAACTGAGGCTCACAGAGGGGAAATGACTGGATCAAAGTCACCCAGGGAGTCTGGAGCCAGGAGAGCTGAGAGCTTGGAGTGTGTGTTCCCAAGTGCTCCGTTGCTCAGTCGTGTCCAGCTCTTTGCAACCCCTTGGACTCTAACCCACCAGGCTCTTCTGTCCAAGGGATTTCTCAGGCAAAAATACTGGAGTGGGTTGCCATTTCCTTCTCCAGGGGATCTTCCCAACCCAGGAACTGAATCCTGGTCTCCTGCATTGAGCTTGGAGAGATTTGAGCAAATCAGACGCCAGGCGCACCCCTGTTCCTAGAGCCACGTCGCTCCCAGGAATCTCAGGAGGCCAATGTGACATTGTCATATCCTGGGAAAAAAAGGGATTTGTCTTTCCTTTTTACTCAGCAAAGAGCTTGACTTCTTCCTCTGGGGCCCTGCCTGGGGTTATCTGTGGGGGTCTGTCTTCCCCACAAGTCCGCCGGGGGCACTTTGTGGCTTTTAGACTTCTGTTGAGGGTTAGCATCTTTCTGTATGGATGTCTCATTGTTTGTAAAGCAGAAAAGAGAGCAGAGCTAAGCTGGTGAACCCCGAGCTCTACCCCTTGAGTCTCCCCTTTTGTGGCCCCCGAGGGGTGAAGCAGAGTTGGAAACTGATAATCCTTGGAAAAACACTCGGGATTTGCTCATTCCTCACTATCATGTCTGGGAAACCAAATAAAGATATGTGGCCTTAAATGCTCTAATTCCGCTGGATTCCTGGTAAGATAGTGAGGTCTTTGATGTACGTGCACTTTACAGTTTGCAAGACGCTCATCACCTATTGTTTCATTTCTTTCCTCCCCTCATTCTCGTGGGACAGCCAGGCCTACCTGAGGGTTGTCCCCATTGTCTGGATGGGGAAGCTGAGGTTTGCAACAGTGACCTGATTGGCTGTAAGGGGGTAGGGGTGGGGGACTCAGATTCCCATCAGGTTGCTGTCACCGGGGCCGGATGTCCACAACCAGGAACAGAACCACCTTGTAACAGACATAGGATGGAATGAGTGTCCCGGTGTGGGGTTGTGCAGGGTGGGTCCTGGAGAAAACTGCAGATCAAAAAGATTTGGGTTTTTGTCCTTCCGATTCCCCACGCCCGTCATCTAGGCCCCATTTCTACCAAGTTTCCCATGGAGTTAGTTGATAATGAGGCTCCTGGTGGCTGAGAAGGGCTTAGCAAGATGGGATTGCACTGTCCTGACAGCAGGAGACGCGTCCCCACCTCCGGGGGCAGAGGCCACTCGGATGAGTTTGCTGGCTCAGGCTCTGCTGCCCACCCCTCTCATCCTCCCGGTGGCCATGAGAACAAGGAGACAATCTTTCTGGGGTTCCAGGACCCTACCCCAGTGCTTTCACGAGAATCCGCTGAATGAAATGGGTGTAGTGGACCTACTTCCACCCTTAGACTCCAAAGGGTGCTCTGATCTTATTGTGAAAGTTTCAATAAGATGATGCCAGTCTGCTCTTCCTACTCTAGATTCAGGCTGACAGAGCTCCTCTGTTCTTCTTTATACTAATTTTGTTGTTTTTCAGTCACTAATTCATGCCGACTCTTTGCGACCGCATGGACTGTAGCACGCCAGGCTCCCCTGTTCTTCACTATCTCCCAGAGTTCGCTCAGATTCATGTCCATTGAGTTGGTGATGCCATCCAAACATCTCATCCTCTATTGTCCCCTTTTCCTCCTGCCTTCAATCTTTCCCAGCATCAGAGTCTTTTCCAATGAGTTGGCTCTTTGCATCAGGGGGTTTGGGGGCTTCAACTTCAGCGTCGGTCCTTCTAATCTTATGCTTCACATGGACCAAGGGCATCCTCCAAGGCATCACGTGTGTGGAGAGGGATCCCAGCGTGGACCCACAGAGCCTCCACTGCTGATGGGCAAACCTCTCTGGGCACATCTGGCTAATGGTCAAAGAAGGCCCCGGGGTTGATGCCTGGGCAGCTAAGGAGCCTGCTGAGAAAGAACAGATTCTAGGATCCGTTACTTGTTTAGGCAGGTACAGCAGTTGGAAGAAAACTACCTAGTAACTAGGCCCGGATCCCTAGAAGAGAGTGATCCAGGACTCAGACAGCAGTCTCGCTCAAATCCATCCCCTGGACAGACACCCACGTGGTTCCCTAGAGATGACGGCTTCTAGAAAGAAAAAGGGCATCACTTCACCCTGTGCCCGTAGGGTCCAAGGCAGCACTACAGGGGACCCGCTCTGTGTCCCACCGAAGGAGTGAGGAGGTCCTTCCCCCAGTTCTGAATCTCAGCGCAGGGCACCCTCTGTGTGGGCACTCTGAGAACATAGGGTTTTGCTGGTGCCACTTGCTGGATGAACTGGAATCAGCCTGTGGACACAGATGCCAAGTGGATGGTGGAGAGGATGAGCTTTATCAGAGTTTGGAGGAAGAGGAGGTGCTCCTGAGATGTCCCCACAAGACTCTCAAAAGTGCTGGGGTTCCCTTCTGAGGCCACTGGGAATGGAATCTCAGCAGACTGCCTGAGCTGAAGGTGGGGGAGCAGCTAGTGACCTGTGAGGGTTCCTGATGGTGAGAGTCCCCCACCCCTCAGAGGATCAAGTCTTAGAGGAAGCCAGCTCATTGGGATTTGGGGGAAATTGGGTTTGCGAAAGGGTGTGATTAAGCCAGCCCATGGCTCAGATGGTAAAGAAAAGTGAAGTCTCTCAGTTATGTCCAACTCTTTGCGATCCCATGGACGGCAGCCTACCAGGCTCCTCAGTCTATGGAATTTTCCAGGCAAGAATACTGGAGTGGGTTGCCATTTCCTTCTCCAGGGGATCTTCCTGACACAGGGATTGAACCCGGGTCTCCTGCATTGCAGGAGGATTCTTTACCATCTGAGCCACCAGGGAAGCCCTGGTAGATGAAGATGGTAAGGAATCTGCCCACAATTTGGGAGAACTAAGTTTGATCAGGAAGATCTCCTGGAGAAGGAAATGGCAACCCACTCCAGTATTCTTGCCTGGAGAATTCCATGGACAGTGGAGACTGGCGGGCTGCAGTCCATAGGGCTACGAAGAGTGAGACATGACTGAATGACTAACAGCAAGGAGGGATGTGATTGTTCATTCTTGCAACAATCCTGCAAATTACAGATGAGGGCCCTGAACTCATTCATCTTGGGGAAGCATATCTTTGGGGTATCTTTAATCCCTCAGCTGTTAGCACAATGTTCATCACACTCACGCCAAGAAGCCTCGGAAGGCAGGAACAGTGAGTACAAGCCATCCACCCAGAAAAATCTGGATCGAATCTTGGTCTGCCCCTTGTCACGTGGAGGCTTGAGCAGCTTCCTCGACCTCTCTGGGCTCGGTAGCCTTGTTTACAGCATGGAGGTGCCAGTCTCAAAGATCAGTGTAAGAGTGAACAGCCAATGCAAACCGTTAGCTGGGACCTTGGAAGAATGAAGTGTGGGAAGCTGTGCTTTTTTTCACACGTGTGAACACAGGGCTGCATTGGGTTGTTGGAGACAACCCTTGGCATTCACTCTTTTTCCTGTGCAACGTGTCTGCCCTCATCGGCAAGTCTGGACACATCGTCACTCAAGAGCACATTTGTCCTTTGTAGCAAGAAGGGCTCCATTCAGATCTCTCTTCTGGGCCCAAGCAGATCAGATGTATGCTTTGGCTCTGACTCTGAGAAAACAGAAAAGTGATGATGTCCCTGTCGATTTCATCAAATCCATCATAGCCCTCATTGTTCCTGAACTGTCCACAATTAAACCCTGAGATCCTGACCATGTCCAGGTCACTGGGGCAGTGGGACTGGGGAAGCGAGGACCTTTGATGGCGGCTCTCAAATCAGCTGGGCTGCCGGGAAGAGTCCCATTTCCCCAAGAAGATGTTTTAAGGATGTGTCCTCAATTCCAGACTCTTTCTCCATCTGAACCGGCTGGCCACTTTCTGGGGAACTGAGTCACAACAGCGTGAGTCTCTCCGGTTGTCGCTTGTGGGGATTTATGGGGGGGCTAACTGTGATATGCCAGTGTGAATGCAGTCAAGATTTTGCTTGGGTGATGCAAAACTTTGCAAATGCTCCTTTTGGAATTCACCCACCTCATATGCCACCCACACCCAAAACAAGTTTCTGGGTTCCCAGTCCCCAGACAGCCTTAAAGAAGCGCCCCAGCTGGGCTGTGGAACCACGGACCGCTGTCACTGCCTTCAAGGCTCCTCTGAGCTTCCCTCCACAGCAGGGACGGAGGGAGGTTGATACAGAAGATGACCCAGTCACCCAGCCCTGCCACTTTAAAAAGTTCTGCTTCGTGTTCAAGAACCTTTTCCTTCTGTCAAATTTCAAGCCCGAAATTTACTCAACACACTTTTGGCGGTTCGTGTTTTATCCGTTTTTAATTAACTCATTTTGAAGCTTTCATACTTGCCCCCCAAATATTTTATTGGCATTTCATTGCCATTGTTTTCCTTGGGAAGGCTGCCGATTCCACAGAGGAGGGTCACCAAGCAACATGGCTTGGCATTTGGACCCGCTTTTGTTCCCCTCTTCCCGCCAGCCCTCTCTGGCGCTCTTGCATTTACTGTTAAAATATTACAGAGGCCCACACCCGAGCGGCCATAATCCCTAGTGCTAGACTGTCTCTAATTGATTTAATTATTCATAATTGCTCAGCTGAGTTTATGCATACTTGTGCGTGATTACGGGGGACAGGCGGGTCTGAGTCACTGGGGGCCTCACACGGCCTGTGGACGTTTGGACAGCACCCTCAGAAAGTGGGAGTGGAGTGTTGACTTTAGGACAGTGCCACCCTAGAATGTTTGCTTAAAATGTTTGGGAATTTAGAACGTTCGCTGCCCATGGAATTTCAAAACAAAGGACAGACAGAAACATCAGCAAGGGTGGCCGAGTGGCCGAAGGGAGGTGGAAGGGAAGGTAGAAAGCAAGCCAGGATTCCACGTTAATAGACGAACATCAACTTGACCCTCAAGCCATTGTCCCCCGGGGGCTATGTGTGCCCCCCACATGTCAGCAGAATCACGAATCCAGTCCTACCATATAGCTGAGACACCCTGTCTGGAAAAAACCAAACCTGCCAGGATCTGGGAAATTGCAAGGGAGGCAGAGTGGATGCAGAAGCAAATTCCATCGCAAGGAGATGTCATCAGCCTAAGGTCTCTCTAATTGTCCCCATACCGGCCTTCTTAATTAATTCAAGACAAGGAAATGATACGAGGCTCGTTTGCTTCATGGGGTGGCTTCCTGGTGACTAATATTTGAAGCAATAAAAGGAACTGGAGCATTTCTGCTTCCTGAAGGTCCCCAGTCATCCTCAGACTCAAAACCTGGCTCAAAACAGCCTCCTCCGGCTATGTCTATTAGAAACTAATGTGAAATGACTTGGTGGTGTTGATGGCTGTTGAGAAGTTGCTTCTGCATCCTTCTGCTTGTCTGAGCATTGGGTCAGGTCAGAGCAGTACAGGGGTGATGAGTCCCATTTTACAGAGAAGGAAACTGAGGTTTGGCAGGGTGGTTAAGTGACCCAACTGAGTCATACTGCTGAGAAGAACAGCGAGGGTGTGATCCCTCACTTAGAGGATCTCCAGCTCACCAGAATGTCTTATTCCAGGTTCTGTGTTCTTAGGCAATGACTGGGGGCCTCAAAAGCAGGTAAACTGAGGAGACTGGATACAGACCCTCCAAAACCAGGGAGGAGGAAGGCCTTTCCAGGTTGTTGTTATTTAGTCTCGAAGGCGTGTCCGACTCTTTGGCCACCCCATGGACTGTAGCCCACCAGGCTCCTCTGTCCATGGGATTTCCCAGGCAAGAATACTGGAGAGGGTTGCCATTTCCCTCTCCGGGGGGGATCTTCCTGACCCAGGGATCAAACCCCCATCTCCTGCATCTCTTGCATTGCAAGCAAATTCTTTACCTGCTGAGCCTCCCAGGAAACTTCCAGGTTACAAGGTGCTTTTATATTCACTTTCTCCCACTCTTAAACCATCCTACAAGGCAAGTATTTTTGTGGACTCCATTGAGCCCCAGGGTTGCCCTTGAGGAAACTGAGTTTAGGAGAAACTGGGAGAATCAAGCGGGACCTCAGAGCCGAGTTCTCCGATGTTACCCCTCTGCTCTGCCAGGGCCCCCACCAGCAGGCATTTAATCTGAACTAAATCCTAAAACAGCTCCCAGGACTATGAGGAACGGATCGCAGCTCTAATTTACTCTCCGGGTGCCTCATCGGATCTTTCCTAACAGAAACATAAAAATGGTTTTTTTTACAGTGCAACCAACCACACAGCTCCATGAACCTCGAGAGAGACGGACAGGCAGCTGCGGCCTCTGCATACTGAAATGTATTATCAAAAGGATGTAATTACAAGTATTTAGTACGGGGATTCTGAACCAGAGGATACTGAGATGGCGCTGGAGCCAAAAAAAAAGAGAGAGAGAGAGAGAAAGAAAGAAAAGAAGAGGGTGGGGGGGCGGGGCGGGGGGGGGAAAGGCTGAAAAACTCCTGACAATAAGCAATTCTTCATGGAACAAAACTATTACAATAGCCAGCCTTTGATCTTGCCATCTCCTGTTGCCAATTGTATTCTGTCACCACCGGGCTGTCACCAGCGAGGGAGCACTTTTGAATTAAGCAGTCTACAGCAATTTAGTGTGCACTGGCTTTGAAGTGCCAACATCAGTCAGGCCAGGACTAACTTTTTTCATTAAAAATTTTTCAACTTCTCTAAGGGGGCTTTTTGCCTTTTTTTTTTTTTTTAAGCCTGCCAGGGCACTGAGATAAGTTGAACCTCCAACCCGTGGCCCCAAGACATCAAAAGGCACTCGGTCCAGTAATGCTGGAGGCGGCCGTCATTAAGCCCTAATGGAGTGCTTCATTAAGGCCCCTTCAAAGGCCCCCGTTTACAGACTCGGAGATTGACTAATTTACACATTGTGGGAAAATTGCTACCAGCTCTGCCCACACCCAGCAGGAGGAGAGACGCCCTCTCTCTTTGAAAGGTGGGAACTGCAAACGGGCCCTTTAATGGCAGGGAAAGACCCAACCCTGGCCCTAACTTTTGGAGCTGGCTGAAGAATCTGTGCACCCACCCGGGATGTGGTTTGTCTGTCCCGAGGCAGGGTGAGACAGACACAAGTGTGAGACCTTGGAGCCGACCGCTCTTAAACGCACCTGGGTTTGAATCCCAGCTCTGCCCCATCAGCTGGGAGTGAGCATATGACTTAGCCTTCTGGGCCTCAGTTTCTCTTATCGGAAAAATGGGTATGATCAACGCACTGCTCCGGGCTAGGACAAGAGGTAAAGAGCAGGGGAAGCGCCCCATGCACACCAGCTGTTCTTACCTTAACATAAACATAAAGGAGAGCAAACAGCTAACCTGAAGCAGTGGCCATCTTTCCACAGGCTCTCTTTGTGGGATTATTGATCAATCTGTGGGGAGATACTCTCACCGAGAGAGGCCTGGGGTTCACAAACAGATGGCAGTATTTGCTGCTGTGAGTCAGACCCATCAGCTATTGGAGAACCACATTATGCGGCCTCGAGGGTAGTACGTAATGGGATCTATTTGTATACTTTTTTCCTTTGTCATCAGAGCGATTTGGGAAGGACGTAAGGAAGCATGCTGTCTTTGGGATGCTTTCATGTGGATGCATGCGTGCATGCTAAGTCGCTTTAAGTCAGGTCCAACTCTGCGACTCTATGGACTGTAGCCTGCCAGGCTCTTCTGTCCATGGGATTCTCCAGGCAAGAATACTGGAGTGGGTTGCCATGCCCTCCTCCAGGGGATCTTCCTGACTCAGGGGTAGAGCCCAGTCCCCTGCAGCTTCTGCACTGCAGGCGGATTCCTCACCACTGAGCCACCGGGGAAGCCCCACTGTGAGAATAGCTCTCAGCCAGCGAAGGAGCGCGTGTGTCATCAGAGGCGAACCTCAGCATGGCTCTGCCCCGGCTGTGCTGAGCAACACCGGCCACACCGCCTGCCCTCTCTGGTCAGCAGAGACTTCCACGAGGATGAGCCCTGGGATGTCCCCGGAGTCTCTCTCCAGCCTGATGCTCTGGGATCCTCCCTGATGCGCTGGGGTCCTCCCACCTGTTGCTACTCACAGTGTGGTCCAGGGACCTTAGCATCACTGTGACCTTGTGAGAAATGCAGTTTCTCAGCACCCCTCCCCGGCCTCTGGAGCGGGCATGATCACGGTGGCCTGGGCACACGGAGAGTTGAAGGCCTCTGCTCTAACGCTTCCTTGGGCTCAGGAAGACCCCAGTGACTGTTGTTTCACCCAAGGGGTCCAGACTCCTGACTCTGGCCTGGCAAAGTCATAATTTGGGGACCGACAACCTGGTTTCTCGCCCACCACCCAACTGGGATCCAGGCTCTTCATGTCAGCATCCTGCCACTTTTACTCTCTGGGGTCATCTGGGAACCTCAGCGAGTGAAAGGAACCTCCATATCACTAACTGAGCACCTACTATGTGCCTGACACCCTGCCAATCACATCACAGCATCGGGAGTGGTGAGTTACTGAGGTTGTTAGTGATTTGGTCTTTTGGTTGAGTGGGCTGAGCGAAAGGTCAGGTAAGTTGCCCGAGGTCACAGAGGCTCCCCCCACCCCCAGGACCCCTTGCACCATACCCAACTCCAGGCTGCACAGAGGAATTCCGGGGAGGATAACTTCACTCGGGATAGGTCCCACAAGGCTGGTTAGGACGCGAGCAGAGGGGCCGGTGAGCTCATGAGTCCTCGTGAGTCCCACTGATGGTCACATCACCCTCCACTTTCTATTTGCCCATCTCCGTTAATTACAGAAAATAAAGTCCACAGTCACTTCCTCTCTTCAACCTTTCACTTAAAAAAAAAAAGGTGGCTCCCACCCCCTCCGTTCCCAACCTCGTGGGGAAGCCGCCCGGCCACGGGCAAGCATCGCAGCAAACCACTTAGCAAACCGCAAATTTCAGAGGCCTCGTCACATCTGCGTTTTATCAGCTTTTTCCGGATAGTATTACCCCGAGCAATTGTCTGCAGATCGGCGGGCCGACAGCTGAGACGTTCAAGCGCTGAATTACGGAGAAAGGGCCGGAGATAAAGCTGAGCACATGTATCCCATCAAAGTAATGAAAGCCTCCTGCCGCCAGGCCGCCCTGCTGCCTCCTTCCGAGCCGCCCAGCAGCCCAGCAGGAAGGCTGATTAACCCTTGCGGGGCAGAAAAGAAGAGCAAGGGTCATCCAATACCCAGGCTAATCAGGGCCCCAGCGGCGGGGGTGGGGGTGGGCAGGAAGGAGGCCACTCTGGCCTCAGGATCAGCCCGGCTGCATTTCCTGTGGCAGGACCGAGCTTAGGGGGGCGGGGAGGGCGGTGAGTGCAGCTTCTAATAGGGCCAGAAAGAGAGAGAAACTGGAGAGACTTGACTTCAGGAGCCTAAATAAAGAAGTCGGTGCCCAGGAGGTTCCAGGCACCCTGGCTGGGTAGCTGGCAATCCTGAGAAGCAAGGGTGAGCAGTTCCCTGTTTGGGAGCCTGGCCTTGCTGCAGATATCTTGTTTGCAAGAACTGGTGACTACTGTTTACTGAGCACCTACTAGGGGCCTGGCCCTGAGAGTGCTGCTGTGGCTGCAGGACTCACTTAATCCCCTCATCTGCCGGAGGAGACAGAGGCTCAGAGCATTCCCTTGCCCTAGTTCAGACAGCTAGAAAGTAGCCCAGCAGAAGTTGGAACGGGAAATGCAGGCCTTGCTCTGTGACCTCAGATTGTCACCATTGTTCCCCTTGCTTACCATCTGACCCCGTGGTGTCATACGCCTGTAGCCCCCACCTTGACCACTACATGTGTTTCCTAGTGAAAGTTGGGTGCCAGGCTGTCCCCCGTCCCCCTCTTCCCATGGGCCACTTGGGCATCTGTATCCTGCCCACCAGAGACCTACATGCTGGCTGCCTGGCAGCCTGATTCCTTACCTGGGGCTCGGGAACCCGGGCCAGCCTGTCCCGCTCATATTACCTTCAACATGAGCCCGACCACGCCCTCAATGACCGTCCTTTTTCATAGCATGTCTGAAGCTGCCATGCCTCACTTTTTAAATCATCATGCTTCTCTTTACTAATGAGTTTGAACATCTCTTATTAGCCATTTAGGCCTGTCTCCTTTAGGCTCCACCTTTGGGCATTTTTCTATCAGACCTCTGTCCATATTGTTGAGAGTTTCAGTATGTTCTCGACCATAACCGCTTGTCAATTGCGGATCATAACCGCTTGTCAATTGCGTGTGCAATTGTGTGCAAACGTGTGCAAATGCATGTGCTTGTCAATTGTGCCGTGTGCCCCGTGTCTTTGCCTGTGGCCTCCTGCATCAGCTGGAATGCTTAATTTTGATGCAGGCAGATCCATCATTTTTTCTCCCTTCTGTCTGGCCCTTTTCGAGTCTTTTGGAGTAGAATCTATCTTGGGCACAAAGATGCCTTCTTATGCTTTCTTTGATTGGCTTTGTTATTGTAACGTTCACATCTAAAGCTTTAGTCCATCTGGAGCCCACCTTTTGAAAGGCTTAAGGGAGAGATTGTGAATTTTTATCTACACTAGACCACTCCTCGCTGTGCGCTGTCGGCTGATTCATGCACCGTACCGCATCACAAATTCTCCATTGAAAACTTGAGAAGAGGGGCATTGTCCAGACCTCATTCCCAGCTCCTTCCTGTCCCCAGTCCCACTACCAGAAGCTGCTGTGTCTGAGCATCGTCTCTCTGTTTTGTAGGAAATCACAATGAACACAAAGTAAGCAAATCCAAGAGGACAGAGAGTGTCCTGGTACAGATGCTTCCTAGAGGTGATGCTCTCAGTGGCCTATTTCCCAGTAGCTCTGTGAAGTCTTTGCCTCATAGAGGATGGATGAAGCCTGCCTTCCACTTCATCCTTTACTCAGTGTTGAGTCTCAGGCTTGGTTTTCAAGTCAGGACTCCTCCCACCGCCCTTTGCTGCAGCATCCCAGCCAGCATGCAGACTCCCAGGGATCTTTGTTGGTAGAGCTCTCTCTGCCAATGGTGACTTCTCTTCCTTCCACCCTTCCCTATCCTATCTCTGCCCCATCCACACATCTATTTAAAAAAATAGATGTGTTGCATCTGCCAGGGTTCTTTGGAGGTAAGCAACAGAAAAGGACTCTGGAAAATCTTTTCGTAACAGAAAATATTCATTTCCAAGATTTAGGATAGGTCCCAGAAGTTGAGAGACACTGAACTACTAGGCCTCAGAGAGACAGGACCTGGGGAAACTGGGCTTCTAGTTACCAGGAAGTAAGGAGAAGTTAGAACAACTTGGTGCCGACTAGAGTGACCTCAAGTCACTTTCTCAGGAAAGAATACCTGATTGGCCCAGCTTGAGTTCCTTGCCCAACTCATGACCAAATCAGGTCAGGTACCAGGACTGCATGTCCACCAAGACTGCATGAGGAGGGGAAAGCTGGAGCCCAGAGGAAAATTTGGTGGAGACACCAGCACCCTTGGTGCACACTTTACCCCAGACACAGCCTGGATGGATGCTAGAGATTATGGGATGAACCCTGCAGTTCCTGCTGGAAGAACTCATAGCCCAGTGGAGGGGGCTGGTTAAATAAAAAGTGCTTGAAACAGGGTAAAGAGTGCCATGACAAAGGGGTCCCTGAGATCCAAGGAAGGGATTCCTGGATTCAGGCGGGGCATTAGAGAAGGCTTCCTGGAGGAAGTGATGCTGAACTGAACCTTCACAGATCTGTAGAAGCAGGTTGGGTGAAGAAGATGAGGAAGGGTGTTCTGGGTAGAGGGGGCATACAACATGAGCAAAAGCAGGGAAGTTCTTGAAATAGAAACAGAGGGGGCCTGGAATGTTCCACGGGGGTTCTTGGGGCCCATACAGGGCAGCAACAGTGGCTGGCAAAGTCTAGAATGCAAGTGGGAAGGGACTTTCATGCTTCTGATCTAGCTTGAGAGTTTCTCGGTGTCCTGGAGGGCTGGGGTTTCTGCTTAAGACATCAACACGACAGCCCAACGAGCTAAGTCGATCCGTGAGGCCAAATCCCTCGCAAGTGTGTACCAGGTACTATGTATAAGAAGAAAAGCTCCAGGTGGAGGCAAGTTCATCCAAATGACCCATCTTCCTCTGGTACCCAGGAGAGCATCTGCAAGGTGCCACTCTAGGGGCAACATGTCTCAGGCCTCTTCTCCTGGCTGTTAACACCACAGGTCACATGGGAAACACTAATCCAGACCAACTGGGTCCTGTGATGGGGGAAACTGAGGCCCAGCAAGGGGAAATTCTCAGCCACAATCTGTCCGCGTCTGGAGCTTGAGTCTTCTTGTTGAGCTCACGGAGGGTCAATCAATTTTTGAGTGGAAAGAAAATAACTTTTTGGTTTCATTTGAAAACCACATCGTTACCCCCTCCACATCTACTAGGGTGGCTGTAATCAACAAATGAGAATGACTAGTGTTGGTGAGGATGTGGAAAAATCTGAACCCTTGTGATCATTGGTGGGAATGTAAGATGGTGCAGCCACTCTAGAAAAAAACCTCAGAGATTTCTCAAAAGTTTAAATACAGAAACATAGTAGGACCCAGCATCTACACTGCTTGGTATGTACCCAAGGGAAAGAAAAACAGATGTCTATACAAAACTTGTACATGCGTGTTCACAGCAACATGATTCACCATAGGCAAGAGATGGAAACATCCTAATGTCCACCAATTGATAAATGAATGAATGAGCAAAATGTGTAAGATACACACATGGACTTCCCTTGTGGCTCAGCTGGTAAAGAATCCACCTGCAATGCGGGAGACCTGGGTTTGATCCCTGGGTTGGGAAGAAGGGAAAGGCTACCCACTCCAGTATTCTGGCCTGGAGAATTCCAGGGACTGTATAGTCCATGGGGTTGCAAAGAGTCAGACACAACTGAGTGACACTTTCACTTTCTTTTTTTTTTTCAAGATACACGCACATAGTCATGCAATGGAATATTATTCAGCCAGAAAAAAGAATAAAGCACTGATACATACTATATGGGAATGAACTTGTAACCTTGATGCTACATGAAGGAAGCCAGACAGAGAAGAACAAATATGGTGTGACTCCATTTATATAAATCATCTAAAAGAGGCAAATCCATAGGAACAGAAGGCAGATGAGGGGTTGCCAGGAGGTGGGAGAAAATGGGGGAGAGACTGGTTAATGAGAACAGGATTTCCCTTTGGGGTGACGGAAATGTTCTGGAACCAGTAGTGGTTTTGGCTGCACAAAACAGTGAAATCACTCAGTGTCACCGAGTCACACACTTGAAAATAGTTAATTTAAAGCTATGGAGAATTTCACTTCAGTAACAGTAATAACACATTGCTTATGTCTAATAACATTAGAACATTTGTATTGGTTGAAGACGAGATGGTGTGATAACCCAGCACCTGCTCTCAGCCCCATTTTAAACCCTTGACAGCAACCTGATCATGGAGTTCACATTGTTGTTCCCATTTTGCAGATGGGAAAACTGAGGGCTAAAGGCCATACAAGGAAGCATGGAGCTGGGATTTGAACCCAGGCAGTCTGGCTCCAGAGCCCATGTGAGAAAGCACAAGGGAGAAGCCTCTTGGGTCACAGGACTGGACTCAGTGCCAGGGGGACCAGGGTGTGAACCCAGCACTCTCTGACTTCCGATCAGGCCCATAAACTCTCAGATCCTCGACATCACACCCCTTGAGTGGGGTGGGTGTGTCTGGTGCTGCCAGTGGGGCAGTGAGACTGAGGTCCTGTGGCGGGACCACCTGCCATGATCGTACCCACTCTCCTCACAGGTGCCTCTCTTGGGCTTTGGCATGCTTGAAACAACATTTTGGTAGCCTCCAATCCCATCCCCAAGGGTTCTCTAGGCAATCTCCGTCAGCGACAGGACTGCGCCTTTCATTTTTGCTAAGGGCTCTTCTCCCAGGGACAGGCCGGTGTAATTACCGCCGTGGCCCCCTGCTGCGTGGTGGGCAGTCACTGGATTCTTTTATGAACCCTGCAGGAGATGGATGGATAGGGAGGCCAAACCCCAAAGTGGATTTATAAGTGCAGATCAGGGATAAAGGTAAGGGAGTGGATAGTGGCTCACATGAATTGCTAAATCTGGCTCCCAGAGGGAGGATTTGTAGCATCTGTCAGGCTACTTGCTAGAAGCATCTGCATGGACCACTTGGACCTGAGCATCTCTCTCAAGCCACTGATGGAATTCTGTTTTGGCCACTGAACATTTCTGGGGATGGTGGACTGGTAATCGTGGGGGCCTAGCATAGTACGTATAGTCAGAGAAGCCAGTGTAGTCCCAGGAATGTGCCATTTTCTTTAACACAAAATGTTTGTTTTTCCATCTTGTGGGCATGGAGGCTTTCCTCCAAAATATTTCCTCCAAAATATATGTAGCTCACCCATAAAAAGTACTTTTTGTCAGAAAGGAAGGATGAAACCCCTGTCTACTGGATGTCTGCCTCCTGGCACGCTCTGCTCCAGGCAGGCCCATGAGATTAACACATCCATCTGGGAAGTGGTTATTTTTACAGGTGGGAACCTGAGGCTGGGGTGGTGGTGGGTTTTCCTGTGCGGGGTCACAAGGAGAGTTGGGGTAGAATCAGGAAAGTGACCCGCTCTGAGTCTGAAGAGTGAGTTCCTTCCACTCTACCAGGGCTTCCCTGCCTGGGGCTCGGAGATGACTAGAATTGTGGGCCTGGGGGTTGGCCAATCCCTATTTCCTTTGTGTGGATGGGTGATATGTTTCACATATGACAGCCCTACTGTTCTGCGGTTTTATTTGATACTCTTAGCCAATAGGAGCAAAATTATTTTAAAGGCTCTGGGACTGGAGGGAAAAAATGCTGTAAAGGGCATTATTGGGATGACTGGTGAAATTTGAATAAAGACCATGGATTAGATAATAATATGGTGCCAATGCTAAAATCTCTGACTTTGATAACTGCAGTTGGTAATTATGCAAGAGAATGTCCTTGTTCCTGGGAAATGCACTCAGAAGCACTCAGGGGTTGTTTCCATTATTTGTTATCATTTGATAGAACAGAAGCCTAAGATGGCAATGATTGATTACATCTCATGATCCTGTGGGTTGGCCAGACTCAGCCGGGTGGTTCTTCTGCTCACGTGGCTGCCTTCAGCTGGAAGCTTGGCTGGGCCAACACAATCCAGATGGCCTCACCCTCCGCACATGGTCTCTCCCCATCCATAGACTAGTCTGAGCTTTTTTATATGATGGCTGGGCCCCAGGAGAGCTACCAAGTTCTTTTAAGTCCTGGAAACCAGGAGACCCCACCCAGAGGTAATGATCTGTGGTCCTCAGGGGCTTAAATGCCACAGGCCATCCCTGGGCACGGCTCCAATGAGGGTGACCCCCAGGGGTACCTGCTACTGGCTGAACAGGAGAGTCTTGTAGTTACAGTTGCCCACGGCCTGGTTCTTGGCCACCTTAAGGTCTTTAAGGGGAGCCCTCTTTCTACCATTCCTGGAGGTGGGCTCTCTTTTCTGATGGATGACCTCTTGTTCAGACAAATTCTATTTCAAAAGAACAACACTGACAATCCATTTCCAAACCAGAAAAGTGACTTGAGTTCCCTTTTCTGCAGGAAGAGAGCTGTAAATCCTGATGAAATGGGTGTATTGGGAGGCATTTTGTCTTTGTGGAAAACCTGAAGGTCACACACACACACACACACACACACACAAAATTGGATTCCAATTCTGGTTCCATCACTTTTATTGCTGGGTGGGCGACTCAACCTCTCTGAGCCTCAGTTTCTTCAGCTGTAAAATGGGAAGAATAATTTCCATAAAGCAGTTTTGTGTGAGAATGACCTGAAATGATAGAGTTCAGGTTCCTAGCACCGTGCTCATCACTGCCAAACTGGGAAACGGACCCCCAGTCATATGGGTGTGCCCGGGACTGAGGGGCTCCTGGGACTCTAAGACCAGGATATTGAAGACGAGTTGGTCACCCTACATGACAGGTCTCCTCCCCTTCTCTTCTCTGTGCCTTGGCTTCCCCAGCATGCAAATGCAAGCAGGACTTTATCCTTGTGATGCCGTCACAGCATTGAATGGATGAAGAATGCATGTTACATAAATTCAAAACCAGCCTCCCTGGTGGCTTAGTGGTAGAGAATCCATCTGCCAATGCTGGAGACACAGGTTCGATCTCTGGTCCAGGAAGATCCCACATGCCCTGGAGCAATTAAGCCCGTGTGCCACAACTATTGAGCCTATACTCTAGACCCCAGGAGCCACAACTACCGAGCCCACGTGCTGCAACTACCAAAGCTTGTGCGCCCTAGAGCCTGTGTTCTGCAACAAGAGAAGCTATCGTAATGAGAACTATCACAACTAGATAGTAGCCCCCTCTTGCTACAACCAGAGAAAAGCCTGCAGTGAAGACCCAGTACAGCCAAAGATAAATAAATAAACACTTTTATATATATGTATACATATATAAAACAGATGCCTGCACATGCGTAGGTGGGTGTGCGTATGGGGTGGACATGCATGAGGGGCAGGCCCGGCTCCGTGGGAAGGAAGCCACGTGGCAAGAGTCCTGCTTTGGGTCCCACTGTCCCTGTCACTGGAGCTGTATAGCCTTCTGCCCCTGGAGCAAACCCCCCAGGGTCTCAGTACTTCCCGGTGTCACATGAGGACAGCATAGGTGGTCTCATGTAGTTTGGGGAAGAGATTGGCCTCTTACTGAGCAGGAGAGAGGGGCTACCTAGTGGCAGTGGTTGATGTTTTATTTCCTTTCTCATTTTTTTCCACTCCAGAGCCTGGGCAGTGGTGCCTGCCTTCTGTAGCTTGTGCGCGCTAGAGCCTGTGTTCCGCAACGAGAGAAGCTACCGTAATGAGAAGACCGCGCATCACACCTAGATAGTAGCCTTGCAGTTCCAGGCGTTTCTCACTAGTGGGGCTGGGTGGGGATGGAGGGACCGTGCCCAGCAAGCCAGGTTCATCTAGTAGGGAGGACGAGAGAGGAGGGCCACCCTTTCTGATGTGCCCGGTTCATTGCTAAAACTGAGGAAGTCCTGGGCAAACTGGGGCTGTAGGTCACCCTACTTGATACCCTGCTCCAGCCTCAGTCCCTTACCTGTGAAATGGGGACAGGAGTACCTTATTCTTTCTGTCCATTCAGATGCTTTAACAGGTGGATACCCGAGACCAGGTGGCTTAGAAACAGGAAACATTTATTCCTCTGTTCTGGAGGATGGGGGTCTGAGATCATAGCACCGGCAGGTTCATGTCTAGGGAGAGCCTGCTCCCTCACACACAGCCATCTTCTCACATGATGTCATGTGGTAGAAGGGATGAGGGAGCTCTCTGGAGTCTCCTTTATTAGGCAGTAATGCCATTCATGAGGGCTCGGCCCCAAGTGCCCACCTCCTAATACCATCACATTGGAGATCAGGGTTTTGGGGATTTTGTGGGGGACACACATTCAGAGTGAAAAAGCTGGCTTAAAACTCAACATTCAAAAAGACTAAGATCATGGCATCTGGTTCCATCACTTCATGGCAAGTAGATGGGGGAAAAGTGGAAACAGTGACAGATTTTCTTTTCTTGGGCTCCAAAATCACTGCAGATGGTGACCACAGCCATGAAATTAAAAGACACTTGCTCTTTGGAAAGAAGGCTCTGACAAACCTAGACAGCATATTAAAAAGCAGAGACATCACTTTGCTGACAAAGGTCCATCTAGTCAAAGCTGTGGTTTTTCCAGTAGTCGTGTATGGATATGAGAGTTGGACCATAAAGAAGGCTAGGAACCGAAGAAATGATGCTTTCAAATTGTGGTCTGGAGAAGACTGTTTAGAGTCCCTTGGACTGCAAGGAGATCAAACCGGTCAATCTGAAAGGAAATCAACCCTGAATATTCATTGGAAGGACAGATGCTGAAGCTGAAGCGCCAATACTTTAGCCATCTGATGCAAAGAGCTGACTCATTGGAAAAGACCCTGATGCTGGGAAAGATTGAGGGCAGGAGGAGAAGAGGGTGACAGAGGATGAGATGGCTAGATGGCATCACTGACTTAATGGACATGAGTTTGAGCAAACTCTGGGAGATAGTGAAGGACAAGGAAGCCTAGCATGCTGCAGTTCATGGGGTCGCAAAGAGTCAGAAACAACTCAGTGACTGAACAACAACAAAAACAGATTCAGATCCCAGCATCCCCCCAGCTCAACCTTCCTTGGATGAACATTAATTGATTCCTTGCTGTGTGCCAGTCTAGCATTGGTCTCTAAGAATTCGTGAATGAACAAGATAGACCTGGCCCAGGATGGGGTAGATACAGACAGCCCGTGTGAAAGCAAAGAGGCAAGATGGCTTCAGCTGGTGATGATAGTGTAGAGTGGGGTCTGTGGCAGAAAGGACTTGGGAGGGGCTGGGAGGAGCCTGTGGATCAGAGGAGGCCTCTGTGAGGAGATGAACATGAGCTGGGGGCCAGAAGAAGCCCATTTCAGCCAGAGGCCCTGAGCGAGAACACAGCAAGTGCAAATGCCCTGAGGCAGGAACAAGTGTGTCTGGCTTGCAGAGATAAGGGTGGAGATTAAGGCCAGAGAGGTGGGCAGGGGCAGCATGTGAACTAGGTTCAAATCCTAGCCCGGCCTCTCATGAGCTAGGTGACCTCACTTAACCTTTCTGTATCCCCATTCCAAAATGGGTCTGAGAGGACTTTCCCTGGTGGTCCAGTGGCTAAGACTCTGAGCTCCTAATGCAAGGGGCCTGTATTCAATCCCTGGTCAGGGAACTAGACCCCTCTAAGAGTTTGCATGCCTGAACTAAGACCCAGCACAGACAAATACATAAAGAAATATTTAAAACAAAACCCTGAAGTGGGTCTGTGCACAGGAGATGAAAGGATGGGTTGAGGCAGGCCTTGCGGGGTCCATAGCACTGATCAAAGAAGGCAGGAGGGCCAGACAAGTAAAGCGAAGGGGCCCAGAGCCTGGGGCAAGGCTGCCTGTGTTCAAACCCCTGGCCCCACTTCCTGATGTATCACCGAAGCTCTCAGGGCCTCAAGAGTAATAATAACCATCATATGGGGTTGTTGGGAGGATGGAGTGGATCAACACACGGCAGTTAGCACAGGGCCACGTAAGGGCTGCTGTCCCTGCTGTCATGGCAGGAAACAATCGCCCACCTTAGGTCCTTGCACCCCCAGCAGGGCCACACAGCAGCTGTGTGACCTGGCCGAGTCATTTGACCTCTCTGAGCATCAGATTTCCATTCATCATAATCGCCTAGTCATCCGTGTCTCCCCTGCTCCTGGAGGCCATGGGGCAGCCTATGGTGAGGGGCTGGTTGCCTGCCCGCCACCTGCCCACATGTAGTCTGAAGGTAGATGCTTATTCTCTCCATCTCCAGGGCCTGCTGTCCAGAAAAACCTGACCTGTCCATGCATCAGAGAAGCAGGGCGATGTGGTGGGAAGGGCCTTAATGTGAGAGGACTAGGAACCCAGGTGCCAATTCTAGCTCCTCCCTTCTCTAGGAGCTTGGGCAGGAGTTTCAACCTCTCTGAGCCTTAGTGCCTGATGGGAATACTGGTCCCGCAGAGCCAGGATGGGGGTAAAACCAGATGTCAGGGGCTGCAGCCTTTGTCTCCTCCTTCCCCATTTCCACTGAGCTGCTCCCCATCACCCAATTGCACCTCCCAACACAGACACCTAACATGTGAGATTCTGTTGGTTTCCCCTCTGGCAAGCCTGTCCCACTTGAGTAGACTGCAATCAGCATTTGGCTGAGACCATCTCAGGAAGCTGGCTTGGGGCTGGATGGGGTGTAAGGAACGGGTAACCAGGGCTAAGAAGAAAGCCAGGTGGGGCCCAGACACCCAGCTGTTGTCTTTGAGGCCAAGCTTCTTCCCTCTCCTGGCTCCCCAAGGGGGTTCTTGGATTCTGAAGGTCAAGCTGGCAATTCCAACAAGGCCATACACCTGCCCCTCGGCCCCAAGCTCCTGAAGCCAGACAGAGCCTTGGAGGACAGACCTGAAGTCACACCCTGATGTGGCCACTTTCAAGCTTGGTGACCTTGGGCAAGTTACTCAGCTTCCTTTCCCTACAACTCCAAACCGTGATTTCAGTCTCTTGCTTGCCGAGGTATCGTCCCAATAACAAACTGAGGAAAGGAAAGAAAAGAGAAAAGAAAAGAAATTATTCCTGGGACAGGTGGAGAGAGTACAAATTCAGCCCGTCACCAGCTATGTGCTTGGGCAAGTGACTCAGCCTCTCTGGGATCAGTTTTCTTATCTGTAAAATGGGTGTAAGATATTTATTTCTCGGGTATTACATCTCATCAAATAACATGACACATGTAAAGCACTTAGTCTAGTTCCTTGCATATGGTTGATGCTCCCCCCCAAAAAAATTTTATTGTCATCATCATCACCATCATCACTATCGTTACTATTATCGTCTTTGCCATCATCTCCACTATCATCACTGTTAGCATCCTCAGTAGCGTCTTCATTATCATAATCATCTTTGTCATCACCGTCACCATCATATCATTGTCGTCATCACGGACATCACTGTCACTATCACCACCGTCAGTGTTATTAATAGCATCATCTTCATCATCGTCACCGTCGTCATCACCACCACCACCACCAGCAAATGGGCTGTGGGTGTCCCCACGTGATGGGTCTGCTTGGTGAGTCTGCTGGATGGCTTTCAGATTTGAAGCTGATTTTCTCTGACTTGTGGTAGTCCAAACTAGCACCCTGGCATTCTTTCCACTGTTTATTGTTTTAGAAAACAAACCAGAAAATTGCTTTCTTCCCAATATGGTTTTCAAACACCCAGCATCAGGATTTTCCACTGGCATCTTGGAATGTTCTCATCAGAAATCTTCAAGGCATGATCCTTGAGGCTGGGAGCTTTGCCCAAGGACTGTCTGGGAAAGGAGTTTCTAACACTAGTATCATCTGCTCATGCCCAGTTCTTTCCAGCTAACAAAGGACTTTCAACCCATCCTAACCAACAGTACAAGGGGCTTGGGAGGGGAAGGGTATGAGGAGGGTGTATTGGCCTGCTCAGGCTGTCGTAACAAAACGTCACAGACAGTTGAGGACTTCAGCAACACATATTTATTTTCTGGAGGCTGGAGGTTCATGAAGGAGATGCTAGCAAGTCTCTGATGAGAGCTCTCTTCTCGGCTTATAGACGACTTCCTTCTCACTGTGTCCTCACAAGGCCTTTTCTCTGTGCCTGCTGGGAGAGGGGGCGATAGGGGCAAAACTTCTGGTTTCTATTCCTCTTCTTAAAAGGATCCCAGTCCTATCAGATTAGGGCCCCACCCTTATGATCTCATTTAACCTTAATTACTTTCATAAAGGGCTTCTCAGGTGACGCAGTGGTAAAGAATCTGCTTGCCAGTGTAGGAGATGCAAGAGATGCAGGTTCGATCCTTGGGTCAGGAAGATCTCCTGGAGTAGGAAATGGCAACCCACTCCAGTGTTCTTGCCTGGAAAATTCCATGGACAGAGAAGCCTGGTGGGCTACAGTCCATGGGGTTGCAAAGAGTCGGATACGACTGAGTGACTGACCATACCTCCATAAAGATCCTGTCTTCACAGACAGTCACAGTGGCGTTTGGGGCTTCCACATCGGAATTCTGCGAGACACAGTTCATTACATAACAGAAGAGAAGATATATTTATAAAAAGCCTACTACGTGCCTGTCACTGTATCAAGAAGTTTCATAGACATTGTTTCATTTGAGTTTGGAGACAAGCCTGCAAGACAGGTAACATAATCCTTGTTTTAAGGATGAGGAAACTGAGGCTCTGAGAAGATAAGCAACTTGCTCAAAAATCACACAGCAAGGCCTGAGGTTCTAACTCGGCTCTACCTGACTTTAAATACCATATTCTTTTTTTTTCTTTTTTTTATATCAGTGGTTCTCAAAGAATGGCCCACAAACATCTGGGGGTTCCTTGAGGTCTCCAAGGTAACAACTATGTTCATGTTATTGTTGTTTAGTCGCTGCGTCCTGTCCAACTCTTTTGCGACCCCGTGGACTGTAGCCCACCAGGCAACTCTGTCCATGGGATTTCCTCGGCAAAAATACTGGAGTGGGTTGCCATTTCTTTCTCCAGAGGATCTTTCCAACCCAGGGATCGAACCCTCATCTCCTTGCATTGCAGGCAGAGTCTCTACCACTAAGCCACCAGGGAAGCCCCCAACGATGTTCATGCTATAATGCTAGCAGTAGTACTAGTAATACTAATACTATATGGTATTTTAATATTCATATTATGACTAATCTAAGTAGGGATTCCCTGCGCTGACATTTTACTGATGTTGCAATGTCAGTGATGAGCAAACCTGATTCCTCAACTGGAAGGGAAGCACTGGCCCCAAATTCTGCTATAGTCATTATACTGTTCACCACTGTGTGCTTTTTAGTGAAAAATAAAATAAGATTCTTTAATCTCCTTAAATCTCAACCCTCAAGTACACATCTTTTTAATATTCTGTGTGACAAAATTGGGAAGTATACACAAGGCGCTTCATTTGCAGACTGAAGTATGACTGCTGCCTTGAAGAAAAGCAACTTCAGTCATCTGGGTTTGAGCTGAACTAGCTGCTTTTTTCAAGAAGCACCATTTTAAGTTGAAAGACTGACAGGCTAACCATGGTCCTGTGGACTTGGATTGGGGGCACGTATTTTTTGAAAATGAATAAAGTGAGCTTTTCACTTCAGGGTCAACAGTGAACAGTGTTTGTTGCCAGTGAGAAGATCTGAGCTTTTGAGAAAATTTAGAATTTTGGAAAACTGGATTCTACTATTGTGAACTTGATTACTAGACTCTTTTTCCTCATGGTGATATGATTGAAGTCGGTGGTGAGATGAATGAATGTGATTTTTTGATGTTATATCATTTAACATGTCAACATTAGGAAGATCTAGAAGTCAGTGATCCAGCATTTTATAAATGACCAATGCAGGAAGTTTCAAAATCACACCCAGGTAAAACGATCTGTTCAAAGGGCCAGATAGACAAATGGATGTTAATATAACAAAACTCCAAAAGTTCATCAATGTGTTTTCATATTTCACAGCACAACTAGCTGTTAAAATACTGTCTACTTGTCAAGTTTTGTGTGGTATCAAGAAATTAGCTGAAACATCTATTAAAATATTCCTCCTTTTTCTAACTATGTGTAAGGCCAGATTTTCTTCATATATTGCAAGCAAACAACCTACTGCAACAGGTTGAATGAAGAAGCAGCTATGAGGATTCAGCTGCTGTTAAACCAGACGGTAAGCAGATTGGCAGAAGTATAAAACAATGCCACTTTTTTCTCTGATTGAGTTTTTTGAAAGTTAAAAGTATGTTATTCATGTTAATAAATGCAAGAGATTTGTTATTTTTAAATAAATCAATAATGCTCTAAAACATTTTCAGTTTTAATTTCTGAATGTCAATAGATGCAACATGCACAAAGGCTTTGTGATATGTGCTCGATAATTCTTAAGAAGGCAAAGGGGTTCTGAGACCAAAATGTTTGCACACTGCTGCTCATACCACTTTGGGGTTAAGAAAATTGAAGCTCAGAGAGATTAGGCAATTTGGCTGAGGTCACAGAGCTAGAAAATCTCCCAACACCGTGGACCCTGTTGAGGTCCTCCAGCTGCTGGAAGACAGACTATGGTTGTAAGCCTCCTTGGGGACCCTCTGGGCTGAAGAAAACTCAACCTGGGCTTGGGTCAGATGGAGGAGTTGAAAGTCACACTTCTTTCTAGGGTCAGCTTCCATCAGTGCCAGACCAAGGGGGCCAGGGAGGGGAAGGACTGGCTGGGGCAGCTCTGGCTTCTGAGGCTTGGATGGAGGTGTGGAAGGAGAGGAGGTTGGGGAGGGACCAGGAAGCCACAAACAACCCTGATGTGGGTGGAGGAATTTAGATCTGATCTAGTGGTGACGCTGCTATGCAGCCTTCATCAGGATCACAGCTGGTCTCCACGTGGGTTTGAGAAAGTTTGGGGTGGAGGACAGAGCCCCTACATCAATGTAGAAAAGCAGAGTTGAGCTTACAATTCTAGGTCTTCTTACCTTCATTCAAAGTGCCTCGAGAATTGTGAAACAAGTACTATAACATGATTATGTGTCAGTGGGGGGCGGGGGGAGGTTATTACAATCTGAACCTCTATCTTCAGGGGCAGAAGTCTATGCAGCCACTCTGGGGCCCACGGTTCCCCCCTGGGACCACTCAGTCATAGGTTCACGCAACCCTGCTTGCACACCTCCAGGGACAGTGAGCTCACTACCTCCTGAGATGGCGCCCTGCTTTACTGTCTGTTCTCCTGCGGAGGTTGGGCTCTTCCCTTTGCTGAGGGACTTTCCCTTTGTTTCTCTCTTGTTTTTATTGCAGCCCGCTTCCCCTCCAGACTTGCCGTCTTACTGACTTTCTTTCCATATGTTTTGCCATTTTGCGCTGCCTGCTTTCTTCTTTCCTCTGTTCCCCACACCCCCCCACTCCCCACCCCCACTTCTACATAGCTAACCCCTGAGCCTCATTCCCTCACCTCTTCCAGGGCCCTCCTGTGCGTCAACCATGGGAACACATGGGTTCATCAGATCAGTTCTGCCCTCACCAAGCTCATGATCCAGGGGGGCCATTGTCATATGGTCCCACGATCCATAGAGGGTATATGGTGTGCAAGGGGTTAGGGAGGGGTAAGACGCCATTGATAAATGTTTCCTAACAGCAAGGCTGGGGAATCACAGCCTGAACACGGAATTTAAACCCAGGTCTGCCCAAGTGTGACCAAATCTCCTCTCTCCCACCTCCAGCTGTGTACACAGCTGACTTCATCTTTCACAGCCTCAGTTTCCTTATCTGGAAAATGGGCCTAGTATTTTCCACCTCTCTAACCCATTGTGAGGATGAAAGCAAATGATGTGCCTGAGCCCCTGGCACAGAGTAGGTGCACAAGACCGGTGACCTGGGGTCCTACTGTCCCCCCTCAGTGGGCCCTCAGAGCTGCTGCTCTTGCGTTCCAGGAACATGCCGGCAGGTCGGATTAGGGACATATGTTAGCAACTTTCCAGTCAGCAGAGGTCTGCCCAGCAATTGGCCCTGCCAAACTCCAGGCTCCCCTTAACTGATTTGGACACAGGCAACGGCCGCAGCACAGACCCTGCAGGCTCCTCCCATAGCCCCCGCCTCCCCGGTGCCCAGCGAGGAGCCACAGGCCTCCAGGGACGCGGCCAGGCTAAGCAAGGCGGACGGATGCAGGCCTGGATGGCTGATCTGGGAGGCAAGCCCCGCTTCTGTTTATTTAAATGCCAGAGTTGTTAGCCTGTTCCTATCAGTAGTTCCCTGGGGGCTGGGGGAGGGCTGCTGTCCACCATCGGAGAGGCAGTACCTGGGCTTCAGTACCAGACACACCTGGATTTGAGCCTCAAGCTCCCAGATGGTGCTAGTTGTAAATAACCCTCCTGCCAATGCAGGAGACATAGGAGACGTGGGTTCAATCCCTGGGTCAGGAAGATCCCCTGGAGGAGGGCATGGCAACCCCACTCCAGTATTCTTACCTGGAGAATCCCATGGACAGAGGAGCCTGGTGGGCTACCGTCCATGGGGTGGCAAAGAGTCGGACTTGACCGAAGTGACTAGCACGCACGCTAACACTCCAGTCCTAGTCCTCGGGGCAAATAGTGTCACCCCTCTGAACCTCAGTTTCCTCTTTGGTAAAATGGGAGAAGGTGACCCATGTCCCTTAAGATTGTGGTGAGGATGAAATGAGATAAAAGGTGCCAAGAGGTGCACACGTGATGGTTGGGGAAATGTTACTATGGTCATTTCCTACCGAGACCAATGCCAGGGGCAGAGCTGGTGAGAATCAGACCTCCTGCGTGCATAGGAAACGATAAACACAGGGCAGGTGCTACCAAAAACACCCCCAGAGGCAAGGTGGATAGAGCGCAGTGAGCGGCCTGGAGAGGGCCTGGCAGGTCAGAGGCCTCAGTACACATTCCCTGACTACAGAAAGAAGGGGTCACCCAGGAGCACCTGGGCTTCACTCTCAACTGTGTGAAGACCGAGAAGCTGATGGGCTCTGCAGGGGGCTGCGGCGAGGCTCAGAGTAAGGAAATCTCTCCTGCAGCCAGGGCAGTCCAAAGACAGAAAATGACACCTCCGCTGGGAGTGAGCTCCCCATCATGGTGAGTGTGCAAGTCTGGTTGGCAGAACTGTGGATGGAGATGTTGTAAGGGGAGCTTTGCATCTGTGGTGTCCAAGGTTCTTTCCAACCAGAGGGTCTCTGATTCTAGGAGAAGCTTTCTTTTCCAACTCCAATATCAGCAGTGGTCTGATGGTGGTCCAAGGTGATGGCAAACAACCTCCACACTTGAGTTGATTAACGTGATGGAAGTTTATTTCTTAGCCGAATAACAGCCCAATGCAGGTGCTTGCCACAGCCTTCCTCTGGGAGGTGACTTAGGCCCCGGGCTCCTTTCATCCTGTGATTCCACTATTCCTCGTGCCTCTGAATTCTTTGCTGGATCCTCTGCGTATGGTTAGACAATAAGGGGAAGGAAAGAATGAAAGACTGCATGGAAGGCTTTTATGAATCAGCCTTGGAAATGGTGCACCTAATATCTCCCCATGTTCTATTGCTCTGTGACATGCTTCCCTGGTTGGCTCAGATGGTAAAGAATCCACCTGCAATGTAGGAGACCCGGGTTCCATCCCTGAGCCGGGAAGATCCCCTGGAGAAGGAAATGGCAACCCACTCCAGTATTCTCACCTGGAAAATCCCATGGAGAGAGGAGCCTGGTGGGCTACAGTCCATGGGGTCTCAGAGAGCCAGACATGACTAAGTGACTAAGCGTGAGCACTGTCTATTGGCCAGAACTGCAAGGCAGTCTGGGAAATGTAGTCCAGTTGCGTATGCAGGAGGAAGAGGAACTGGGTGTGGTGAGTTGCCGGTTTAGTCACTGACATAGGATACAGAGGGCCCGCTCATTCACTGATTCTAAGAACAGTAAGCACTTACTATGTGCCAAGCCCTGCTATGGGATATACACATGGATCAGACACAGTCCTGGTCTCCAGGAGTCCACAGCCTCAAGTTCACAGCCAGGATTTATCAGGCAGCTGTAGGCATATAGTTTGGCTGGGATGTTGGCTGCCCTTCATCAGATAACACCACCAGAGTATATGAAACAGGGCCCTTGCCCCCACATCTCTAAATCAGAGAGAACACTGCTTACCTCAAAGAATAACACATGCCAAGCTCTTAGCATAGCGCAAGGTGAGCCCGCTAAAAACGGGAGCGAATCTCCTAACCCAACTCTCAAATGCTCAGAGTCAGGAGATGCTGGGGACCACAGTGGTGGCATTCCAGGCGCCCGAGTGGGGTGGGGGGATGATCTGATCCCTGACAGAGGAGCCTGGCTGCTCTCAAATCCTCACATGCAGTGGGACAAGCAGAGCCTCCCAACCTGGGCTCTGTTCACTTCAAGGGAACCCCTGAAGCAGGCGTGTGTTTCCTCAATTCCCCAGCGTGACAGCCTCCATGGAAATAACATCAGGGGAGTTTTTCTCTCCTTCCTGAGGCAAAGCAAAAAGAACGACACCCCCTGCAGTTCTATGAGACAGATACCAGATGGGGAACTAAGGATCAGAGAGGGTGAGCAACTTTCCTGCAGTCACAGAGCTGGGTGGAAAAGCAGGGATTCCAGAGCCTACGTCAGACTGCTTAATAACCCGGCTCTCGGGACATGAGGACAAAATTTGCAGGGGAGGCCCTAGTTTAAACTCAGCCTCCTTATAAGCAAGAGCTGAGTTCTTTGAAAATAGGGGTAGTGAAAATGTCTTCCCAGAGAGCAGTTCAATGAGAAACCCTGTGTGTAAGATGTGGGTCCTAGGCTGGAACTCAGTAATGCCAAACTGGATGTGCAGTGGATAACAACACAGACTCTGAGAGGCAGGCTCCACTGTTTAGAAGCTGTAGCTCATTGGGAAAATCACTTACCTTCTCTGTGCCTCAGCTTGCTCATCTGTTGAAAGGGGATGATGAAATGCCTAGTAAACGCCTGTGAGTGTGATTTTTGTTATCGTTTGTGCACTTATGAGGTGGATTCCTGATTGTTTGTTAAGTTACCTGATCTTTGCAACTGAATAAGAAGGTGTGTTTATTTCTTTTTCATTTTTTATAAAATTTTGTTACTTTTTTTTTTTTTTGGAAAAGCAAGCCATTGTTTTTATTGCTCAAGAGAGTGACATAAGAAAATGTTTCATTTTTTGTGAGGCCCTTTTAATTGAAATGTAGTTGTTACTATTTTATTAACACCAAAAATATTTTGTATTGGGGTACAGCCCAATACTGTGATAGTTTCAGGTGATCAGAAATGGGACTCAGCCTGCATATACATACATCCATTCTAAAATTTAAAAGAAGAAACTTTAGACAGTAATGTTGATCAATAAAGCATTCCTTGTAACAACTTTTTTTAAAAAGCTAGACAGTGTGTTCACTAACATTCATCAATAAATGATTCCTTGTAACAACTTAAAAAAAAAAGGTGTGTCAAGCTAGACTTTTGTGTTTTTCTCTCCTTAGGGACTAGGAAAAGCCTAGTCATTTTAGTGCTGAGGAGTGTGTTCGAACTGAAAGGAGACTGAGTCTAGGAAGCCAGCTGCCTTCGTTTTACAGATGGGGAAACTGAGGTCTGCAGAAGGGAAAGGTTTGCCCAGGAGCTCCAGCTCACTCTGAGTCCTAGCTCCCAGTCCTGTGTGTCTTTCCCACCCCTTCTTGTTTCAGGAAGTGGCACCAGGCTCTGGTTAGCTTGTCCGATTGAAAGAGCAGAGACCCAATACAACAGTCCCCAGGTCATGATTGGAAAGCCGCGTTGGTATCTGGCTGTTGCCAGGCTTTGCCTTTTTCTGGAACTTGATTCCCCTTCCCCTCTGTCTGCCCTATGACGCGCTCATCCCCTCTCAGACCAAGGCACCTACATCGGGGATTTGTAGCCACAGCTCCTCTGCAGCAGCAAGGGGTCCCACATTTCAATCCCACAGCTGTTTATTAGGCGCCAGGCCCTGAAGCAAGGGGATTTGCTGGTAAATGGAATAGGCATGGTTTCTGCCCTCACCATCAAATAGAAAGACAGATGCTAAGCAAATCATCACAATCGGGCTGAAGGCTATGTGACCTTAAGCAAGTCATGTGACTCCTCTGAGCCTCGATTTTCTATCTGTAACATGGAACGAACGACAGCTATTTAAATCCCAGAGTTGATATGAGGAAGAAATGAGATAGGGAATGATAGCAGCTAACACCTTAGTAGAAGTTCTAGAAAGTGGAGTTCTTCCCCCTAATTGGAGAAACACTGCACTTGAATTTCTAAGGCTCCTTGCATAGTTAGAGAAGAAGAGGTGGGTGGACCTGAGATGATCGTACCAAGGGAGGGAAGTCAGGGAATTCAGTTCAGTCGCTCAGTCGTATCTGGCTCTTTGGGACCCCATGGGCTGCAGCACGCCAGGCCTCCCTGTCCATCACCAACTCCCTGTGTTTACTCAAACTCACGTCCATTGAGTCGGTGATGCCATCCAACCATCTCATCCTCTGTCGTCCCCTTCTCCTGCCTTCAATCTTTCCCAGCATCAGGGTCTTTTCCAATGAGTCAGTTCTTCGCATCAGGGGGCCAAAGTGTTAGAGCTTCCAATGAATATTCAGGACTGATTTCCTTTAGGATGGACTGGTTGGATCTCCTTGCAGTCCAAGGGACTCTCAAGAGTCTTCTCCAACACCACAGTTCAAAAGCATCAACTCTTCAGTGCTCAGCTTTCCTTATAGTCCAACTCTCACGTCCATATATGATTACTGGAAAAGTCATAGCTTTGACTAAATGGACCTTTATCGGCAAGGTAATGTCAGACAGGAAAGTCAGACAGAGAAAAACAAATGTCATATGATATCACTTATTTGTGTAATCTACAAAAAAATGATAGAAATTAACTTATTTACAAAACAGAAACAGACTCACAGACTTAGCAAACAATCTTATGGTTACCGAAGGTCAGGGAGGGATAAATTAAGAGTTTGGAATTAACAGATACATACGACTATATATACATTAGATAACCAACAAGGACCTACTGCATAGCACAGGAAACGTAATATCTTGTAATAACCTATAATGGAAAAGAATCTGAGATATATATATAAACTGAATCACTTTGTAATAACCTATAATGGAAAAGGATCTGAAAAAGAATATACATATGTATGTATATGTAAACTGAATCACTTTGCTGTATACCTGAAACTAATATAACATTGTAAATCAACTATACTCCAATAAAAAAATTAAAATATATAAAAAAAAGAATGTTAAAAATAAATAGAAGAGCATGCACTGTGCCAGCCGGGCCAGTGTTCCCCCAGCTTGGTGATTCCATCAGTTGTGAGGAGTTGAAAGCAAAGGTTGTTGGCGCATAATGCACCACTGAGCCTCTGCATTCTCCAGATAATCTACTTTATGTATCTGGTAAATGGCATCAAATCAGAAACACACTTCCCAGAGACGTTGGAAATGCTTGCTTTCTTTAGAGCATTTATGACTGCAAAATCCCTGTGATTTGGCCACATTTCCCGTGATTGATCTGGAGATCCAGAGAAGCATGGCTCTGCCATCACCTGGGGTCAGCGGTGGCCCTGCTCCACCAACGCAGGATGGGCATCTGTGGAGGCGCTTTTCTGAACCTCAATTCCTCATCTATGGAAATGGGACCGATCCCATCTCTGGATCAACTGAATTCCTGGCATGTAATTGAAACCTGAAGGAAACTGTGTTTCATAGACATATGTGCAGTGTCTAGAACAGAGCATAGAGCATAGGAGATGCTCATTAAACAGTTATTGAATGGATGGTGCATAGGAACTTGACAAATATTTGTTGAAAAGTGAAAGTGTTAGTCACTCAGTCATGTCCAGCTCTTTGCGACCCTATGGACTGTAGCCCACCAGGCTCCTCTGTCCATGGGAATTCTCCAGAAAGAATACTGGAGTGGGTTGCCATTTCCTCCTCCAAGGGATCTTCCCAACCTCTTTATCATCTGACCCACCAGGGAAGCCCAATATTTGTTGAAGATAGAAAGACAAACATCGAGAAATTAAATTTAGGTACAAAAGTATGTCTTTCCATCCTTACAGCTTTCCTGAAATTCCTCCTTCCCCCTCCATTCCTCTCTTCCTTCCTTCCTTCTTTCTGTCTTCCTCACTCTTTTGTAGCTGAGACCTTGAAATGCAGAGAGGTTAATTGTGTGTCCAGGTTCATAGATCTAATTAGAGTCTGCCTCTGATGTTTGGGCCTGGTTTTGTCTGGCCCCATGTGCCTTATACTTTCCACTGTGTCTGGAAGTTTCTTAGAAGCCTCCGAAAGTATCAATTAGGAATGTGCTCAATAGTAGCTTAAGCAATAAAGATGTGTATTTCTCTCCCAGCAGGAGCAGTGGGAGGTAGCTGCTCAGGGCTGAAGCAGCAACTGAACATTATAGCACGGAACCAGGGTCTTTCCACCCTCAGACAGCTGGCTTTTCATCCTAGTGTGTGTTGCTTTCTGGTCACAAATGGCTGCTGCAGCTCCAGGCATCACGGCCAAGTTCAAGGCAGGAAAGAAAGGAGGGGGAGGAGCATTTCCTGAAGCAGTTTCTTTTTATTACCAACAAAGGAAAAAGGTACCTAGAGATGGGTACGTCAGCCAACTTCCCCTTCTGCCTTTGTTGGCTAGCTTGGTCACCTGGCCGACCCTAGCTTCAAGGGAGGCTGAGAAAGTGAGCGCCCAGCAGAAGCTGCTGGGGTGGCTGGGGCTGGTCCAGATCAGTTGTTGTCTCATAGCGATGGGCTCGCTGCTGCTCTGAACAAAGTCAGGGTTGGGAGAGTGAGGGGAGAGGAGGAGACTGTTGGGGAGTCCAGACCAAGTGACCTCCTGCCTGGCAAGGGAGGAACCTGAATGCAGGACGCTGCTCAAAGTCAGGCTCCAGACATTATTACGGTACTGACTCTTGGATGCAATATGGCACAGGCAGGGCTTCCGGAAGGTGCCACACATAGAGGAAGGACGAGTTACTGTGATCTGCTGGCACAAAAGTCCCTAACCACACAGGGAGACAGAATCCCCTTCCTTGATGTGCTTGCAATACTTCTGATTACATCTCGGAGAGATGATAAAGGTCCTATGAATGGTCCTTGATTGTATCCTGGATTTATAAGATAAAACAAGCTCTGAAGGACATTATTGGGTTCACTGGGGGTGGGGGGGGATTTGCATATGGATTATAAATTAGAAAATTAGAATTGAATCAAACTTAAATTTCCTGAGTGTGATCATCACAGTTGTGGTTATGCTCTTGTTTTAGGAGATACATGCTGAAGTAGTTAGAAGTAATGCCATTGATGTTTGCAAACAGCTTGCCACAAAGTATATATGCATATATGCATCATACACTTACACATATACATACACACATATGCATAACTACATGTATATACACACACATATATACAACTATGTGCATAAATATACATACAGATATATATATATAAATATACATTATATATATAAACAGAGAGAGAAAGCAAATACAGCAAATGTTAATGTCTGGTAATCTAAATGAAGGGCATATGGATGTTCATTCATGCGATGTTTTAAAAGATTTGAAAATTTTCAAAATGAAATGTTAGGAAAATAATAAATTAAAATTTTTCAAAGAGGAAATTTCCGGAAAAATATTAAAGGAATACACCATGTGGTAGCACACATTACCCCAACATTCGAAATCTCTCCAGTGGTCTCCAAAGCCTCCATTTGGAGACCACCGATGTCGATTTAGAGGGTGTTTTTTCAGCATCAGGTATCCGTAAGCTTCAGTTCCCTCCTGTGTCAAATGGGATGCTTTTTACATCATCCTGGGATGGCCAGTAGTGGCCTTCAGAGAATATGGTGAGAACTGTATGAAATAAGGCTCACAAGTTCTTGGCACAGAAGCCAGGGACCAAGGAGGCCTCACTGTGATGTATCTCACCAGTATCACAGTTGTGGTCCATAGTAGGGCTGTTGAAAACTGGATGTAGCTGATTCAGGCAGGTCATATTGCCAGGCTCGGGGGCCCTGGCTTGCCCCGCTCCAGCTTTTGTTTCTTCCCATGTCTCATAGCCTGGGAGAAGTCTCCTGGATGGGAGATCTCGAGACTGTAACCGTGAAAAAACACCCCCACCCAACACACACACACACACACACACACACAGACACCCCTTATCTCAATATCATTATTCCCTGAGAGCAATTTCTGGAGTTTCTGGGCCCAGAGATCCTTGATGAGCAGAGTCCAGGGCTGGGAGAGGCAACCAAGCCTCCATACATCGGGATGGGCTAATTCCATTTTCCGCTCCTTGCGTCCATCAGAGGCCATGGAGCACACCCTGCCACCGCCCACTCCCCCCTCCTCCAAACCCATCCAGTGTTCAGAGCCTCTAGGCTCTGCCGTGGGCCATGCTAATCCCATTACCCACAAATGAAGATGTAATCACAGCTCTTTCCGAGGGCTTCCAAGGCTGATCCCTCTTTGGAGAGAGAAAAGAAAGTGCAATTGTCCGAGCCACTGACTTCTGAAGCTCCTGCTGCGATGAGGGGACACAGAAGTTATTCAGGCAGGCAGCCGCTCTGCTGGGAAGGGGTGGAGGCAGTCTGAGTGTGGGGCAACAGCAGGGTGGGGGTGGACTGGGTGTGCCTGGGCCAAATTCCACACTCCCTCGACTGGACCTCCAAACTCTCTGCGTCTCATTTGTGCATCTTCCAAACAGTGCTAAACCATCTCGTTGGATCTGGTGGTTCAATAGCTGTGGGTGGAGGTGAAAGGTACCCAGATGTGAGAGCCCTGTTGATGTTAGCAGTATGTTAAGTTAGTAGTGGTAAACTTTACTGAGTACTTACTGTTGTTGTTGTTCAGTCGCTAAGTTGAGTCCCATTCTTTCCGACCCCATGGACCGCAGCACGCCAGGCTCCTCTGTCCTCCACTATATCCCGGAGTTTGCTCAAATTCATGTCCATTGAATTGGTGATGCTATCTAACCATCTCACCCTCTGTTGTCCCCTTTTCCTCCTGCCTTCCATCTTTCTCAGCGTCAGGGTCTTTGCCAATGAGTCAGCTCTTCCCATCAGGTGGCCAAAGTATTGGAGTTTCAGTTTCAGCATCAGTCTTCCCAATGAAGACTCAGGGTTGATTTCCTTTAGGATTCATCGGGTTGATCTCCTTGCAGTCCAAGGGACTCTGAAGAGTCTTCTCCAACACCACAATTCGAAACCATCAATTCTGCCGTGCTCAGCCTTCTTTATGGACCAACTCTCACATCCTTACACGACTGCTGGAAAAACCATAGCTTCGACTATAGGACCTTTGTCTGCAAAGTGATATCTTTGCTTTTCAACACACCACGTGTCTAGGTTTGTCATAGCTCTCCTTCCAAGGAGCACTTCCAAGTGTGTTTTAATTTCATGGCTGCAGTGACCATCTGCAGCGATTTTGGAACCCAAGAATATAAAGTCTGTCACTGCTTCCACATTTCCCCCTTCTATTTGCCATGAAGTGTTGGGACTGAGCACCTAATAAGTGCTCAACCAGGTAAACTGGATGTGAGCGAGCACTGACTAGGTGCCATTTTTCGGATGCGATTGTCATTTCCATTTTAGAGACCAGGAAACTGAAGCATAAGAGAGGTCAAGTAACTTGTTCAAAGTCACAGAGCTGGACAGTGGTAGGCAAGCTCAAGGGCCAGTTAAAACAGGAACACAAAGCTTCTTCTTGAACTATTGTTGCTTTTGAACAGAGCGGTGGCGTGTGGCCGACTGCAAAGAATCCGATTTTTCCTCAGGAACAAGGTCACCCTGCCCCTTGGCCATGCCCTCCTAGGTCCCGAGGTTCAAGAATCGACCCATAACTTGCAGTGAAAGATGCCCAGGCCTGGGTTCTTTGTGCGCCTCGCTGCCCTGCCGTAACGACAGTGAACCTTCTCACTGGGCGGGCGGAGGGCACTGTGTCCCAGGCACTGCCTTTTGTCCTTCGCACACAATAAGCAATCGGTGACACAATGGGGAACGTTTAACAACATCTGTTAGCACTTGCTGGTTCATGGGGTAAGAGCTCCCGCCTCCCACCACGGCCAGCATAGCTTGGAACTGGGAAGGCATGGGCGGAACTGGTGGCTCCAGTGAGGGTGTAGAAGAACCCTCCTACCTCCGTTCGTGGGGATGTGAACTGGTACTGCCCCTATGGAGAACAGTATGGATGTTCCTTAAAAAACTAAACACAGAGCTATCATATGACCATGCACTCCCACTCCAGAGCATATATCCTGAGGAAACTGTAACTTGAAAAGACCCATGCACTCCAATGTTCATAACAGCACTATTCATAATAGTCAAGATGTGCAAACGACCTAAATGAGCATTGACAGATGGAATACTACTGGCCATAAAAAGAGTGAAATAATGGCATTTGCAGTAACAGGGATGAACCTAAAGATTATCATACTAAGTGAAGTCAATCAGAAGAGAAAGACAAATGCCATACGATATCGCGGTATCTAAAGTGGAATATGGACTATGCGGAATCCAAAGTATGACAGAAATGAACTTACGAAACAGAAACAGACGCACAGCCATAGAAAACAAACTTATGGTTACCAGAGAGGAAAGGAGATGGGGGAGGGATAAATGAGGAGTTTTGAACTAGCAGATACAAGCTGCTATATAGACAGATAAACAGCTAAGCCCTGGTGTATAGCACAGGGAACCATAGTTTGTATCCTGGGCATGTGCGAGCTCAGTCGCTTCAGCTGTGCCTCTTTGCGACCCCATGGACTGTAGCCCGCCAGGCTCCTCTGTCCATGGGATTTCTCAGGCAAGAATACTGGAGTGGGTTGCCATGCCCTCCTCCAGAGGATCTTCCCCACCCAGGGATCAAACTCGAATCTCCTGCACTGCAGGCAGATTCTTTACTTACTTAGCCACCTGGGAAGCCCTGTCCTGTAATAAACCATAAAGGAAAAGAACATGAAAAATAATATGTATATGTGTAACTGCAGCCATGAAATTAAAAGATGCTTACTCCTTGGAAGGAAAGTTATGACCAACCTAGATAGCATATTAAAAAGCAGAGACATTACTTTGCCAACAAAGGTCCATCTAGTCAAGGCTATGGTTTTTCCAGTGGTCATGTATGGATGTGAGAGTTGGACTGTCAAGAAAGCTGAGCGCCGAAGAACTGATGCTTTTGAACTTTGGTGTTGGAGAAGACTCTTGAGAGTCCCTTGGACTGCTAGGAGATCCAACAGGTCTATCCTAAAGGAGATCAGTCCTGGGTGTTCATTGGAAGGACTGATGCTGAAGATGAAACTCCAATACTTTGGCCACCTGATGGGAAGAGCTGACTCATTGGAAAAGACCCTGATGCTGGGAGGGATTGGGGGCAGGAGGAGAAGGGGATGACAGAGGATGAGATGGCTGGATGGCATCACCGACTCGATGGACATGAGTTTGAGTAAACTCTGGGAGTTGGTGATGGACAGAGAGGCCTGGAGTGCTGTGATTCATGGGGTCGCAAAGAGTTGGACATGACTAAGTGACTGAACTGAACTGAACTGAATCAATTTACTGTATACCAGAAACTAACACAGCATTGTAAATCAACTATACTTCAATTTTAAAAAGTGGCTCCAGCACATCAACTGTTAATAACTCACAGCAGTCTGATGCCCTGAGCCTAGGTCTCTATTCTAACTCTTCTTGTCCTGATTTCCCAGGGCCAGATCCACATTCAGGCAGACAATGTTCTCAAGGGCCCAGGAGCCTGACATAAATCATTAGCAACAGGCATACACTAAGTGACCAGCAATTATTTGGAGAATTGAACCTAATGCTTTGATTTTAGTGGAATCGACTATTAAATGCTTCATTCAAGTTCACACAAGTAGCCAACAGCAGAGGGCACAACTTGAAGCCATGACTCTTGGCTTTGGGATTATATCTTCAAAAGTTTCAGTGTGAATTCTGAGGATATTTCCAGATCTGAGAAAGGAGATGGAAGGTTATGATCATCCCTGGGAGGAAAGCAGAGGGCCGTGGGTGTACACTTTGCATCATCGATGCACCAAGGTGAGGTTTGCAGAGCACTTCCTAGTTTTTAAGATTTTTTCACTTGCAGGATGTCAATGGTTCCTAAGTTCTGGTAGCACTCCCTTTGGGACAACCCAAGGGTTCATTGGTCATGAACCTTTCAGCATGTTAATACTTAGGCATGTATTTACTTATTTATTTTTGGCCAGACTGCATGGCATATGGGATCTTAATTCCCCAACCAGGGATTGAACATGTGCCCCCTGAAGTGGAAGGATGGAATCTTAACCACTGAACTACCAGGGAAGTTCCTTTTAGGCATTTATTTTAATATGTACTCAGAAAAATTTCTAGCACATTATATTAGAAATAGGTCATTGCAATTGATAAGCAGCAAATGAGTGGCTTCAACAAGAATAAAACTTTAGCTCTCTTTTGGTAAAAGTCAAGATCTGGCACTCTGCAAGATCAAGTCCCCACCTCCTCCTATCTCTGCTGTGCGGGATTTCCATTTTCAGAAAGGTCGTCTCAAGGTCTAATCTGGTTGCTGCAGCTCCAGCCATCAGGCCTACATTCCAGACAGCAAGAAACAGAACAGAAAAGGGAAAAAAAAAAACAAAACAACTCGTTCTTCTCCTTTGACTCATACCATTTGTTCCCATCATTTGATCAGGACAGGTTATAAAACCACACTTAGCCAAAAGAGAGGCCAGGACAGTAAGCTGTTATTCCAAGCAGCCTCGTGGCTGCACAAAGAACTCAGGGTGCTTCTACAGGGAAGAAAGGGACAGTCATTTTGGTATAAAAGGCCTTGGTCTTTGCTACACACACACACACACACACACACACACAACTGTGATTTCATTGATATTGTTGCTTAGGATGAGATTCAAATTTTTAAAAGATGAGACAATTGAAAGAAAAATGTTGAGTAAATGAAGTCCAGGTGACATGTGGATGTGGTAACAGTCAGGAAGGCAGTCAGAAGTGGAGAAGGTGGAGCAGCAAGCAGGGCATCTCTCCTTGCTCCTCTGGGACCCAGAAGTTGGTAGTCAGCAGGGTGGCATCACTGCCCTCCTCCTTCCGTGGAGGAAAGGCTGGGACTCACGCTCACCACTTCTCACAGCTTTTCCCAGGACTTCGGCAGCCAGCACTGACGGCTCCCCCAGCAGCACCCCCATCTTGCTGGTCCACCCCCCACCAGAGGTTGTGAAGATGGGGCACTCAGTGCCCCAGTATCCTGGCAGCTTGGGGTCCCTCTGGAGACCCAGGTCTGGCCAATGAGATGTAACAATAAAAGCTCAAAACAAGACAGGGAACTGCCCTGATGTTTGGGACTATTACTGATGTCAATATTGACTCTGGATTCTGGTGGATTTCAGGGCCACACACACTGCAAGGAACTGGTCACGGCTGCTCCAACAGCTTGAAAAGAAACTCAACCAATAACTCGCACCTTGAATGGTGAAAAGGAAAACAAGTGCCAAGGGTAATGCCTAGCACATAGTGGGCACCTAGTATGTATTTATTATCATAAAAATTCCACACAAGTACCGTTTTCCTGTGGTCATTCTTCTATTAAAAGTGTTTTAAGACCTGGAAAGGCTCAAACCAGTGCTGGCACACAGAAAGTCTTCCGTTATTGTTAGTTACAATTCTTGTTATCATAGCCTTCTGGGGATCATCATCGTTCATTCATTCAACAATCATCTAATTGCACACCCCCATGAGCCAGGTGTCATCTTGGCCCTGTAGAGTCAGTAGTGCAAAAGGTTGAGTGGTCCAAGAGGGAGGGGGTATATGTGTTCATATAGCTGATTCACTTCATTGGACAGCAGAAACTAATACAACATCATAAAGCAATCATACTCCAAAACGCATGAAAAGGGTGAGTTTCTGTCCTGCAGCCCAGGTTCTAAACCATCCATCCCACATTTAATTAACAAGGATTGGGATATATGCCAGGTGCCACACAAGCATAAAGTGGGGACACTGAGCTTAGCCTGGGGTGCCCTAGAGAGCAGCTGTCATGAGCTGGGACCTCAGGAACTAGTTGGAGTCAGCCTAGCTTTGAGTAGGAAAGTCCACCCAGGACTGCTCAGTAAACCGTGCATGCAGGCCAGTGGGCCAGCTTGTCGGGCCTCGGCTCCCAGGCCCAGAATTTGGGACAAGGCCAGATTGGCTCAGAGCGGGCCAGGCATTGGCAGATGCTTCTGCACTGAAGGCTGGGTACCACTCCTGGCCACCTCCCTGACCTCCCTGGGCATCCCCTTTGTGTAACAGCTGTCCCCCATGCCGAGCCCCTTGGGATCCAGTTTCTGCGGAGGTTGACTTGCAAAACCCAGTGCATTGTCCTGAAACAGCAGGTTCTGGGGAGGGCTCAATGCAGTCATGGCCAGCACGTCTCTGTATTCCACCCTGAAAAGAATTACATTCCCTCAATAGATGGTGCCCATTATGTGCCAACATCCAAGGCTTTTAATTGACTCAGGCTTAATTAATGATTTGGAGAACATTCACGGCTAGCCTGGGGCTCCATGAGAAGGGGGTGGGGGATGGCTAATAACGTGAAGCATTTTATGGGCTCGTTCCGTTCAACTGTTGCTAGGTCCTGGGTGGCGATGCCTTTGAAGTGTGACAACACAGGGTGGAATGGGAAAATATTTGATGAGAAAACCCACATTTGTCCCCTGTCTTGCGTCTTCTTTTCTGCTGCTCAAGGCGGAAGATGCAGCTTGAGTCGCATCTACTACCCGCTTTTTTGTTCCATTTGAAGAACACCCATTTCTTTCTTGGTCCTGAGCATCCTCTAACAGTGATCCCTGATCGACTTGTCTTGTCCTTGGTGGTTTCAAGAGGCTTCAGTTTGTTTTTGTTCCCAGGAAATTCTGCAAGATTTCTGAGTATCTTCGGCAGTTTCTAAGATAATTGAATGCAAGTTCTATGAACATTTCATGGGGATTTCATTAGCATGCCATGAGAGTTAGTTAAAAGTTCCATGGAAGTTGAGGGAGCGTTTCTAGTAGAATTCCATGATATTTCTGTGAGAATTCATTAAGGATTGCACTGCAGCTCTGGGAGGTTTTCATGAAAATTCATTGAGAATTCCACAGGTCTTCTATGACCATACTGTGGGACTTGGGGAAGAGTTCTGTGAGATAGAGGAGCAAGTGATGGGAGAATTCTGGGAGCAACCCCCAAAAAGTGTAGCAGGCCCTCCAGGAATGCTTAGGAAATAGTCCATGAAGATCTGCTGCAAAAATTTCGTACAAAAGTTTCTGGAATTCCAGCGGAGTTCTTTGAGAATGTTGTAAGAATTTTAAGAGCATTCATAATAGAATTTTCTGTAGGTGTTGCTATTGATTTAGCCCTGCTTTTCATTTGTGTCAAAACTTGAGCTTCTGAATCAGTGAGGCCACCAAGAAAAGTAGCCCCTCCTCTGTCTTCTTTTTCTCTGTTTCACTAAAAAAAAAAAAACAAACAAAAAACCACAAAACATTCCCACTTAAAAAATACAAGAAACATCCTCGCTTTTGATACTTGCTGAGGATCTGAAAGCAGTGGGTAGATGACTGACTACTGAAAGATGAAACAAAAAAGTGGAAGAGTTGGGATCCTTGGAATAGGAAAAAAAAATCATCAAATCTCCTTTCTCTCCCTAAGAATGCTTGTTGTGAAGAATATTTGTTGCTCAGCCTATTCACACCTGGTCTGGTGTCAAGAACACTGGAGTAGGGGCCTGGCGTCCTGGGTACTAGTTCCAGCCTTGCCATTAACTAACTACTTAACCTTGGACCAGTCTCTGGTCTGTTTCTCCTTTTGTGAAATAAGAAACACTGGGCTAGGAAACCTCCCAGAGTTCTTCCAACCCTGTCAGCCTGTGATTCTGCAACACAATGGTGGAGATGATGATGGTGGCGGTGCTGATGGTGATGATGGTGACTATGGTGATGGTGATGACACTGGTGATGGTGGTCATGGTGATAATGGTGAGGATGATGACGATGGTTGAGATTATGGAGATGGTGGTGATGACGGTGGTTGTGGTGATAATGAGGATGGTGATGGTGGTCCTAGTGGTAATAATGGTGGAGATGATGATGGCTGTTGAGATCACGATGGTGGTGGTGATTTTGGAGGTGGTAGTGATGATAACAATAATTGCCATCATTGAGCACTTATTATTATTGCTATGTTTTGGCATTGTGTTTATTTTATTTTCTCTTTTTTCAGTCCCTACATCAATCCTATGACATAAGAAATATATCTTGTTATGCCTTCTAGTTTATAGATAAGGATACTGAAGCTCCCAGAGATTTATCAAGATCACATGGCTAATAACCTGTAGAATCAGCTTCTAACAGATAACCCGCCCCACTTCCCAGACCTCTCTTAGGTACCACACAATGTTGTTCCTTCTACCGCTTGCTGCCCTAATCTTTAGACGCTGAAGAAATTTCTCCAATGTCTGATAACAAAAGGAGCGAATAGGACTTGTCAGATCAAAGTCTTCCTGATGTTTTCAACCGTCAGGAACTCCTTTTCCCACCCCTCCTCACTTCCTCATCCCTGTTCCATCACTTCAGTTTGACTTGCTTCTTTTGTTTGCTCATTCCTCCTCCAGAATCCCACCAACCACATTCCCCATGTGTTCCATCCTGCACACACTGCCTGGTGATTTTCTACAAACCATATGTCCTTATCACAATGTCATTGTGCTCAGAAGCCTCCAGCATCTCTCACTAAAGGCTAAGAGACAAAACTAAACTCTTGACAGCCCCTTAGTCTATCCTTCCAGGACCTCCAAAATCTGGGTGCTTCTTGCCTAACCAGTCTCATATCTTGCTATATTTCCTTAACACCCCGGGCTAAATTCCATCTCTGTGACTTTACTATGAAGACCCTTCTGCCTAGAATGGCTTCCTCTTCCTCCTCCTCCTTCCTTCCTCCTCCCACACTGGGGCTTCCCAGACTTCTCCAATGTGCATTCCAGAACTTTCACATGTTGCTCTTTACAAAGTAGCATGTTCTCATGCAGGGCAGTTTATCTTTTGAGTCACTCTTCTCTTATGAAATGGACACAGGGTAAATCACCGAAGGTGAAGACCACATCCTTACCCAAACCTGGCCCTGCAACTGACCAGCACATGACCTTGGGCTAGATACTTCGCCTCTCCCAGATACTATCCTCACCTCATAAAAGATGAGAATGGAAACAATAAATCCTAGTTGGCAGAGGTAAAGAGCAATATGAAACGGGATAAAATAGAAAAATCTTCCTGATATGCTTGGAGAATTTTAAAGACGACTGGGTGTCAAGCACAAGTATGCTGCCGGAGTGGCAGAGGTGTTTGACAAGGTGGGTCAATTCAGCTCCCCCACTCCATCCACATCCCCCAGCACATTGCCATGGACCTATAGTATTCCCTTGTGGCTCAGCTGGTAAAGAATCCGCCTGTAATGCAGGAAACCTGGGTTCGATCCCTGCGTTGGGAAGATCCCCTGGAGAAAGGAAAGGCTACCCACTCCAGTATGCTAGCCTGGAGAATTCCATGGACTATGTAGCGCATGGAGTCACAAAGAGTCGGACATGACTGAGCACCTTTCACTTTTCACTTATAGTATAATAGTCTGCATTTGGAGCTTGGCATCATGGGCACCTTAAATCCTTCTCATCTCCTTTAATGGTCCTAATTCCTTTCAGGAAGCTGCTGCCATGATCCCTGTGCCACTGGGGCTTAGAGATAGCCCTCGAAGCTGTATTGGTCCATCTGACTTACTCCTAGCTGTCTGGCTTTGCCGCCCGTCCACTGAGTGGCCGAATGGTCCTTGACCGAGCAGATCTCCTGGTTGCCTGACCTGGGGTGTCTCTGTGAACAGAAACAGACCACCACATCCTCTCCTTCAGGGAAAGCCTGCTGTCCAAACTCCCACAAGAAGCAGTTCCTAACCAGCAATGGGACAGACTGACCTACAGGTTGAGTCTACATCCCCCTTGCTCAAGAGGGGCAGTCTTAAAATGTCTATGGACCTTTACACGAAGAGGGTAGGTTTGTAATAATCACTGGATTCATCATGTCAAAGCTAAGGAGAAGGTCTGAGCTGAGAAAGACTTCAGTCCCTCTATTCTGATGGAAACATGGGTTCAGAGAACAGGAGTGGTTTGCGCAAGCCCTTGGTAGAGCCAGAGGTGGATCTGTAGGCTCAGTGGCAGCTCATTGCTTGGTGTCATGTCTAACCTCTCTGAGTCCTGTTTCTGCAAGATGCCCTCTGCATGGACTAATCTCATCAGCTTCTTTGTATTTTAAGGGGTGATAATGTTGTGTCTTATTTACTCTTCCAGGTAGCATCTTCTGTCATTTTCATTTACAATATTCCCACCATGTTTCCAGCCCTGCTCTTGTCATCATGAAAGTTACAGTCAAAACATGAAGAAGACAAAGTCTTTCTTCTCCTTAAGGAATTCAGTGAGACATAGACACCTGACGGGGTGGAGTCAAATAAGGACTTGTTTTTCTCTCACATGAGAATTCCTGAAAGAGCAGGTCCAGGATCCGGGACTCAGAGCGCATGCCTCCTCCACTACGGACTCCAACATGAGGGTTCTTGTCCCCGTGGTAACAGGGAGTATTCTCCTCCACTCTGACCCTCAGGCTGTCTTTCTGATCAGGAAAAAGGGATAAATGCAAGGGGCAAAAATGTCTGTGCCAACTGGTTCTTTCCTGCTTAAGACCTTTCCTGGGAAGTTTTTCCCCACACCTTCCACTGGTCACTGCCAACTTCATGAGAGGCTGGGAAATTGTGTGTGTATCTGAGTTAGTACACTGCTAAGTGAGTGAAGTCGCTCAGTCGTGTCCGACTCTTTGCGACCCCATGGACTGTATGTGGCCTACCAGGCTCCTCCGTCCATGGGATTTTCCAGGCAAGAATACTGGAGCAGGTTGCCATTTCCTTCTCCAGGAGATCTTCCCAACCCAGAGATTGAACCCGGGTCTCCCGCATTGTAGGCAGACACTTTACCGTCTGAACCACCAGGGAAGTCGCACTGCTAAATGTACCCTAAAAGATTAGAGTGTTCTTGGAGAGAAAGAAGAAGAGTAGATAATGACTAGATTACCTGCCATCTCTGTCACAACAAGGTCAAAAAGTTCCTAAAATTGTATGCAAATTAAGAATATTTATACACGATTTTCTGGGAAGAGTGTCCATAACATTCCCTAAATTTTCAGGAGGATGCATTGGTTGGGGAACCTTTGACCCAAATGGAGACTCAAGAGACAGCAATTCTAATAGCTGAACTTGGGTTCTTCATGCCCGCCCGTAGTCAATTTATTGAGGGTTATCTGCATGGGGGTGTGGTGCGGAACATTAGGTAAGTCGTACAAGCTTCCAAGGCAGAGGATCTGATTTACAGACCCAGTGCTTCCACAGTCCAGCTGTGTGACCTTGGGAAAGTGTCATAACTCCTCTGAGCCTGAGTTTCTTGGTGAGTTAAAGAGGAGGGAAAAAAACTACCTTTAAATTTTATAAGACTTCTGCTTCTTACAAAGCAGGAGAAATAGGAATAAGATTTAGCCCTCCCTAAAATCCCAGATAAAGCTCGAGAAACAACAGTTTTCAGATATTGGACATCAGGCAGTGCAATCCCTGAAAAAGTGAAAACAAACAGGAGGTTCCTTACAACTGCACAGATTATTGCCTAGAGACCATTTCCAGAGAACTGGGCAGGGAAGTGGAGTCCAGGTAGAACTTGGCAGGGGCCATGGGCTGACGAATGGAGTTGGGAGTTCAGGTGTTCGACTTGACTGGAGTACGCAGGCAGATCACTAGCCAGGAGAGAATCCACAGAAAGACCTGCAGATGGTCCCTCTGGAATCTTCACCGGAGGTCTGAGCACATGCATGTTCGGAAACCACCCTCCACTAAGGAATGAGAGGGAAAAAAATCCTTAGAATTTAAATGGGCCGGGAATAGTTGGAGTTTTCATCAACCCAGAGTAGAAAAATCTTATAGTTCAAAGGACTTCAGGTAGAGTGTGCAGAAGGGTATTTATCGCCTCAGGAGTGGGTAAAATTAGCTCTAGACTAAAGGCCTCCCTGATACCATCTAAAAGATCAAACACAAGCACGAAAAGGAACAAATAGTTTCCAAGTCACTTAACTATGTCACAGAAAAAAGCTCAAGAATACTTCAACTATAAAAATATCTAGCACACAATAAAATAAAAATCATAATAGATGGCATAATACATTACCAGGAATGTAAAGAAAAAGGAAAATACAATCAAAGATGAGAAAAATCAATCAGTAAAAACCAAACAAGAAATGTCACAGATCATTAAGAGGCAAGTATCCTAAAAATAACTATGAATACATCCAAGAAAGCAGAGTAATGATTGGGCATACTAGATCAAGATCTGGAAGATGTGAAGAAAAAAATAAGCACCTAAATCAAGCTTCTAGAAATGAAAATTACAATGTCTCAGATTCAAAAATTAAAACACTGTGTGGAATTAACAGCAGATTAGAAACTTCAAAACAAAAGATTAGGGAACTTGAAGACGTAATAACAAAACTATGCAAACTGAAACAGAGGAAAAACAAAGACTAGGAGAAAAAAGTGAACAAAGCATTAGTGACTTGTAGTACAAATTTCAGTATGTGAATATAGGTGTGATTGAAGGAAAGGACAGACGGGGAATAAAATAAACAATAGAAGAACTACAATAATAGCTAAAAACCTTCTAACTTGGTGAAAACTTTAACCCGCAGAGTCAGGAAGCTCAGTGAACCCCAAGTATAAGAAACATCAAGAAAACCTCAGCAAGGCACATCATAATCAAATTGCTTAAAGCAAGTGATAAATGGAAAATCTTAAAAAAATAATCTATTTTTTAAAAGATACATTATATGTAGAGAAACAGTAAGAACAATAACAGCAGATTTCTCATTGGAAACAATACAAGCCAGAAATAAGTGGAGCAAAATCTTTAAAGAACTAAAAGAAAAAAAAAAAAACACAAGTACATTTTTAAGTCCAGTGGAAATACCTTTAAAAAGAGAAGTGAACTATAAAAATAAGTTTAAGGTTAAGGCCATACAAAAAAGCAGAGCAGAAAACAGTACTACAAGGAGTATTAAAGGAAGCCATTCAGGGAGAAGAAAAGGTATTAAATGGAAATCTGGATCTACACAAAGGAAAACAGAGCACCAGTAAATATGCTGTTAACTATAAGATTTCTTTCCTTATCTTCGCTGCCCTTAAAGCACAATGAACAGTTTAAAGCCAAAATACAATAATAACTGTGTATTGTGTGGCTTATAATATGTGGAAGTTGACTGTATGATAACAATAGTACAAAGGCCTGGAGGGGGTTGATTTTTACCCTGTATGTGAAATGGTATAACTTGATGATAAACTGGGTTAAGTTAAAAATATAAACCATCAGTCCTAAAGCATCACTAAAGAAACAAAACAGAATTGTAACAAACAAGCCAACACAAAAATTATAAAAGCATCATAAAAATAATAATAAAATAAATATGACAGAAAAGGGAAAGGAAGGACAAAGAACAAATGAGACAGTTTAAAAAGCAAATAGTAAGATGGTAGATTTAAACCCCAAAATATAAATAATTACATTAAATGTAAATAGTCTAAGCACTCCAATTAAAAGGAACAGATTGTCAGGTTTGATTTAAGAAAACAAAACCCAACTATTATTCCCTACACACATCATTCATTTTTATAAAAAGGATAGGAAAAGATCATCCTTAAAATAAGCAAAAGAAAGCTAGAGTAATTACCTTAATATCAGACAAAGTAGATTTCAGAGAGAAGAATATTACCAAGGATAAAAAGAATGATTTCAAAATGATAAAGTGGTCATTCATCAGGAGGAAATAACAATCCTAAAGGTTTCAGTTCAGTTCAGTTCAGTCGCTCAGTCGTGTCCGACTCTTTGCAACCCTATGAACCGCAGCATGCCAGGCCTCCCTGTCCATCACCAACCCCCGGAGTTTACTCAAACCCATGTCCATCGAGTCGGTGATGCCATCCAACCATCTCATCCTCTGTCGTCCCCTTCTCCTCCTGCCCCCAAGCCCTCCCAGCATCAGGGTCTTCTCCAATGAGTCAACTCTTCGCATGAGGTGCCGAAGTATTGGAGTTTCAGCTTCAGCATCAGTCCTTCCAACAAACACCCAGGACTGATCTCCTTTAGGATGGGCTGGTTGAATCTCCTTGCAGTCCAAGGGGCTCTCAAGACTCTTCTCCAACACCACAGTTCAAGAGCATCCATTTTTCAGCATTCAGCTTTCTTGACAGTCCAACTCTCACATCCATACATGACCACTGGAAAAACCATAGCCTTGACCAGATGGACCTTTGTTGGCAAAGTAATGTCTCTGCTTTTTAATATGCTGTCTAGTTTGGTCATCACTTTCCTTCCAAGGAGTAAGCGTCTTTTAATTTCATGGCTGCTGTCACCATCTGCAGTGATTTTTTTTAGGCTTCTATTAATGAAACTTTAAAATACATGAAGTAAAACTGATAGAATTGAAAGGAGAAATAAACAAATGCATAATTAGTGACAGACCTGAACACCCCCTCTCAATCTTGCTGGAACAAATAGAACAAAAATCACTGAGAACATAGAAGAGCTGAATAACTCTATTACCTAAGTTGGCCTAACTGATATTTTTAGAGTACTCCATCCAACAAAAGCAGCATACATATTTTTTTCAGGTACACATGGAGTACTTACCAAAATAGATCATATTCTGAGTCACAATATAAGTCCTAATAAATTTAAAAGGGTTCATCCTATATAAAGTATGTTCTCTAATCATGATAGAATTAAATTAGAAATCAATAACAGAAAAATACCTGGTAAACTCATTTTTCAGTGGTACTTCAATACTGACATTCTTCATCCAATATCATTTCCTTTTTAGCATCCCATATAGCTGCTACACACCTCTGTCAGGCCCAACAACTGATTTTTGCCAAAGTGACAAGGTAACTCGAGGAGGAAAGGATAATTTTAATATATGATGCCAAAACAGTTGGATAGCCATATGCAAGAAGATAAACCCAGATGTTTACCTCAAAGCACCGCTAAAACTAAGATGAAATAGATAATAAATCTAAATGTAAATGTAATCTACATGTAAGAGCTAAAACTATAGAACTTTAAGAAGAAAGCATAGGAGAAAATCACAGTCACTGTGGATTTGGCAGAGTTCTTAAATAAGACACAGAAGCCACAAAGTATAAAGAAAATATAAAATCAAGCTGCATTTCATCAAGTAAAAATATGTGCTTTTCAAAAGACACTCATAAATGAAAATGCAAGCCACAAACTGGGCAAAGTGTTTTGCCAAGTGCCTATCAAAAAAGGGCTTTAACATACATACAGAACTCTTACAACTCACTAATAACTCAAATTATTTTTTTTAATGGGCAAAAGATATGAACAGTCAGTTTACAAAAGATAAATGTAGATGGCAAATATTCACATGAAAAAATGCCCAACATGATGAATCATTAGGGAAGAGCAGATTAAAACCACAAGGACATATTAATACTAGTCATCCTCTAGAATGACTCAGTGTAAAGCGAGAGACTGTGCCAAGTGCTGGAGAGGATACAGAGCAACCAAAGGCTCATGTTTTCCACGCTGGAAAATAGTTTGGCAGTTTCTCAAAAAACTATACCTCTACAGAGACCCACCCATTCTATGATTAGGTATTTTGCCAGGAGAGATGAAAATATATGTCCAGACAGGCTAAACACAAATGTTTATAGCAGCTTCATTTGTAATAGCCACAATCTAGAGAAAATTCAAATGTCCATTGGTGGGAAAATGTGTAAATAAATTGCAGTATATCTAGCAATTAAATACTACTTAGCAATTAAAAAGGAATGACCTTTTGATACATGCAACAACATGATAAAATCTCATATTCATTACACTAAATAAAAGAGGCCTGACAAAATGGTATATCCTGTATGATACCATTAACATAAAATTCTAGAAAATCTGTAGTAACAAAAGGTCTGCGGTTGCCTGGGGTATGGAGTAAGGAGGAGTAGCAAGAGATTTCAAAGAGACATAAGGAAGTTTTGAGAGAAGATGATTCTTATGTTAATCAATTTCATTAAGATGATAGATTCAAGGTCATGTACATTCATAAATATTTTATTAAGTTATATGCTTGAAATATATGCAATTTTTTTTACATCAATTATATATAAGAAAAAGGTGTTTTTAAGAAAGGTTGCCAGGAAGGGAAACTGAAATAATGGGTAAGAAAGATATAACAACATAAATTATAAATTCCAAACATAACATCATTTTCAGTAACAAGAAAATAGTCCCAAAGTAAAATGGGATCCTAAGGAGAAGACCAACAAGATCAGGTGTCTGAATGCTTTTCCTGTTCCAAGGCTTGGCCTTAGATGTCTGCAGAAACCAACCCAGTATATCCCTTTCAACAATCTCCTAGAAAGAGTAAAGAAACAGAATCACAGAGAAGTGAAGTAACTTGCCCAAAGTCACATAGCTAGAAAGTAGTCAAACCCAGAAAATGGATCCAAGCAGTGTGACTCAGGACCCTGGACTCCTAACAATGACACTTTACCACTTCCCTTCCTATCTCATGTGTGAGCTTAGCCACTCAGTCATGTCCAACTCTTTGTGACCCCCAGATTGTAGCCCGCCAGGCTTTTCTGTCCATAGAACATTCTGGGCAAGAATACCACAGTGGGTTGCCATTTCCTACTCCAGGGGATCTTCCTGACCCAGGGATCAAACCTGCAACTCTTGCATCTCCTGGAGTTGGCAGATAATTCTTTACCACTGTGCCACCTGGGAAGCCCTCGGATTTGAATAATCTATAAATTAAAAGTGGTAAACAAACTTGGGAACTAAAGTTAAAGATTACAGAGGTAGATAAAGTAAGTCTGAGATAAAGTCAAGTATTTAATTCTTATCTTTTGCCCATCTAATTATGTTGATATTTTATTCACTGGATTCGCCAACTTAGAGTTTGTAACCATAATGGATAAGAGGAATTCTCCCTGTATTTGCATAAATAGCTTACTGAGCAAATTAATAGTATAAATATGGCTTCAAGGGGAACTACACAAGAAAATAACCATTTATATGCACCTTTAATCAACACGCCCATGCACCCTTTGACTAACTATCTCTTATTCATCCTGCAAGTCATAAATCAAGCACCAAGTTGTCAGACTTGGTTTCCTTCAGTAGATGAAATCACTCCTGTCTCTTAATGCTTCTCATTCAGTGAGCTGAAAGTAGCTGCAATTCTGTTCACAGTCTTACCTCACACCATGGACTCGCAAGAATCGGACACGACTTAGCGACCAAACCACCACCACCACCAATGCTGAGTGCCCAGCACACCTCCCTGGGGGCCAGAAGCTCTTGGTTCCAATCCCAGCTCTGCTGATTTCTGGCTGTGGGACCTCATGTGAGTGTCTTAACTTCTTTTTCTTTTTTATTGGAGTAAATTTGACCTACCGTGTTATATCATGTTGGGCTTCCCAGGTGGCTCAGTGATAGAGAATCCAGCTGCCAGTTCAGAAGACGCAAGTTCGATTCCAGGGTTGGAAAGATCCCTTGGAGTAGGAAACGGTAACCTACTCCAGTATTCTTGCCTGGAAAATCCCATGGACTGAGAAGCCTGACGGGCTACTGTCCACAAGAGTCTCAAAGAGTCAAACACAACTGAGTGATTGAGTACACATACACATTATATACACATTATGTCATATTAGTTTCAGGTGTACATCATGGTGATTGGGTATTTTTGTGCACTATGAAATTATTACTATGGTAAGTCTTATTACCATACCTTGCCATACAGAGGTATGACAATATTGTTGACTATATTCACTATGCTGTACATCTCATCCCTGTGACTTATTTACTTTATAGCTGGACATTTGTACCTCTTAATCCCCTTCACCTATCTTGCCTGTCCCCCTATCCCTTCCCCTCTGGCACCACCAGTTAAGAGCAAGGTTTTTCTCCAGCCTTATCTGAAATGGCAAAAGCTAGAAGCAACATAAATCTCTGTTAATGGAGAACGTTAAAAGTTGTTTAAAGTAGCAAGTTGGCTCAATGTGTGTTTTGGTATGGAAGATACTCAAGATAACAAAAAAAGGTACATTTCAGATGAGTATATATTATCCCACTTCTGTTGAAAAAAGGAGGTTGAACCGTATATTTATGTACTCATGCTCTACGCCTCAGTTGTCTCATCTCTGAAATGGGCCAGCTGTTTTTAGGGTTTGTCACAGGTCCAGTTCCCTGGGAAACAGATTCATGTGCAGACAGAGAGAGGAAGGGAAGCAAGACCCGGAAGCACTGAGTTATTAATACCCTACGGGCTCAGGAGAGGGACCCGGGAGGAGGGGTGGCCCTTTAAATAGATCAAGCCCCTTCCTGCACTGGGGCTTCTCCTCCTTCCTCCCCTTGAGCAAGATGGATCTCTAGCTGAGGGCCTGTCTGGAGAAGGACTCAGGAGAGAGCCTGGGCCACCAACACTCCCTCTCCAATGGTGGGGAATAAGGGGCCCCTCCCAAAGGAGGATCAGGTCCCAGAACCTCTCCATCCACTGCGGGCCAGCTGGGAAAATCGTCTGTTGCTATTTGTGTTAATGAATCCAGCAGCCACACCCCTTCTGGTGTGAAAAGTGACTGTTTTATCTGTAGGGGGGCTAAGTTTGGCTTCCCAGGTGGCACAGTGTTCAAAAACCTGCCTGTCAATGCAGGAAACACGGGTTCAATCCCTAGGTCGGGAAGATCCCCTGGAGAAGGAAATGGTAACCCACGCCAGCATTCTTGCCTGGAGAATTCCATGGACAGAGGAGCCTGGAGGACTACAGTCCATGGGGTCACAAAGAATCAGATGCAACAGAGCACGCACACACACTTGAGTATGGGGCAGGCTGCCCGACCCTGCAGGTGAGGGAGGCAAGGGAGGCAGTGACCTTGGGTGACAACAGCCTTGTTCCCAGATTCTGGAAAGTGTCTCCACTGTGAACAGATGGATCAGTCAAAGCAAACACAGGGGCAATGCCAAGTTGAGAGCCGGGTGACTGGGGCTGCCTTGGATCCAACCATGTTTCCCAGATAAATAAACTGCACACCATGCAATTCCCCACTTAAAATAAACCCGATTTCCCCGTGGAACATAAGCTACAGCTTAGCATTTCTTGGCAGCCAACAGTTTCCAGAATTTCATGCAGGTTAAAAATAAAAATGTAAAGCATTATGATAATCCCTCCTGTTCTTGTGGCACTTTGCAGTTTGCAAAGTATTTTCCCAACATGTTTCACCACACAGCCCCAAACCCATCTTCGGAGGGTGCTTGTTTTGTTCCCCATGATAGATGAGGAAACTGAGGTGCAGAAGGCAAAGTGGGTGAAGCAAGATCACTGGATGGAGCAGCTCCCTGTTGAGCGCCCTTCCACTTTGCAAGTTGTTTTCATTAAGTAGCAGGGATTGGGTTTAAAGAATGAGCCGCCTGTGCGTGATGTTCTTGTCAATGAGTTAGGTGAGACTGGGAAAAATATTCAGCCTCAAACAGAAGAAGTCCAAAGCTCACTGACCCAAATAAGGTTGGAATTGGTGTTCTCATCGTTCGAATCTAAACCTAGGGGACATTTTTCAGTCTATATTTTATTTGGTGTTCATACCAGTTATGGTTCAACGGGAAAGAGGTGGTATTTTTTGTGTATGGCGATTCAGAAGATTTAATCAGGAGACAGCTTCCAGGGTGGGTGGTGTATACACAAGGCTTGCCAGGGGGCACTAGTGGTAAAGAATCTGCCTGCCAATGCAGGAGACTCTGGACTTGTGAGTTTGATCCCTAGGTTAGGAAGATCCCCTGGAGGAGGAAATGGCAACCCACCCCAGTATTCTTGCTGAGAGAATCCCATGGACAGAGGAGCCTGGTGGGCTACTGTCCATGGGTTCGCAAAGAATCGGACACAACGGAGTGTCTGAGCACACACACGGTATACCCAGGGATCCACTGGTGGCGGCTCAGCCTTGATTCCAGACCCATTTGGGGATCAAGTTCCAGAAACCTGGGGGATTGATCCACCCTGGAGGAGAGAGAGAAGGAGGTTTTCTTTCCCCTGACTGGGGACTGTGTAGCCTGGGGGACCAGACCAAGGTCACAGCTGGGCTCAGACAAAGAGGTGTGGATAAATGAAGGCCTTGCCAGAATTCAGGTCTCCAGAAGCAGTGACTTGGAAAGCCTCTCTCACAGGAAGAACCCAGATGAGGATGGAGTCTGGGGTCTGTGGCCATCACTGCCAGCTGTTTGCCAGGCTATGGGCTGTGGTGCCTGGAGTACCCAGGTTTGAACACACATCTTGCAGAGTTGTCAACCCCAGTTCACTATCTGCTCCACCATCTACCAGCTAAATGACTTTGGACCTGTTACCCTCTTTGAACTCCAGGTTCTTAATCTATAGCAGTAGACCCCTTACTTGTGGTTGTCAGTCTAGGGTAACAGCAAGGTATTCCCAAAGTGTGCTAACAAATAAACCTCTGAGAAAGAAATGTTGCCATGGGATGCACTGGGGTGATGCCATGGGGGAACTCAGCCATGCTGAGGCACAACATAAGCATGCAATTCCTGTCTCCTCTTCCAGGAAGTCCTCCCTGACTGATGCCACCTTCTGGCTAGTTAGGTGACCCCTTTAGGGCTCCTACCCACCAACCCCAAAGCCTCTAGCATGGTGTTGTCCAGTCCACTTCTTCAGGGTCTGTTCATCTGCCATCCATCAAGACTGTGAGATCCTCGAAGGAGAGCAGGACCTTGAGTTTTTCTCCCTGTGGCCCCAGACCCAGCACATTCCCTGGCACCTAGGAAGCTAATACCATACTGTGCTGATGACTCGGTCAATAGTGGTAGAATGAACGAATGAATGAACTGATGCTCCAGTATCCCTGTAAGGCAGATGGAGCAACCAGTGTTACCGCATCTTAGAGGAAGGGAAATGGGAGCCCTAAGAGTTGAGATGACTCACGAAGGATGCATGGAGGCCACTCAGCAGTTGACTTTGGGTAAGAAAGTTCCAAGGACTTCTGTAGGATGATAAATCCTGGGGCTCTCTTGTTTCTAACTGACGATGGAGAGGACTGCTCTGTGACCCTTGAGAATGACTCCTGGCCTGAGAAAAGCCAGAGGAGGCCCAGGGGCCTGCAACTGGCCAAGGGAGCAAGAAAGGGCTGTTTCTCAGAAAATAATGGAGCCCAAATCCCTGTTCACCTTATTTAATGCTCCAAATTTTCTGAGAGGCCTAATTGAACATTCCTCCATGGAACCCTCTAGGTGGAACAATTAACCGGCCTCTTAGCAGCGAGCAGTTCCCTGGGCAGGCCCCAGATTTATGTCTCGTGGGGAGGCAGCCTATTAGCTGTGGTCATAAATCTCAGGGCCCTGGCTGGCAAGGTGGATTTTAATAAAATCATAGGGGATGGAGCCAGGCTAGGGCGGCAGATTTCCGGGGGGAGAGCCAACATTTGCCCGTAATTAATTGGGGCCCTTTTGAGCTCTGGGGAGATGCCCAGGATTTTAATGAAAATTCAGGAGCTGGAAGCGGTGACCAGTTGGCAATCAAGCCGGTATCCTGCTGGGAGGAAGATCAAGAAACTGGGGGGAGCCCAGGTCACCCCTGCTGAGGGGTCTTGGTGGTAGGTGATATTCAGTGGACTCTAGGGTGATTATTCTGGTTGTTTAACTAGCAGAATACTTTCATACTGGTTGGCAAATTGCTTCTCCAAGCCCCAGAGGGCCTCTATTTTTCAGGGACTCTTGTCCAAGAATCCTTGGACCTCCCCATAAGCCAGAAACAAGAGTGGAAATGCCTGGCCTGGCAAGGGGCTTTCTGCCTCTGACATAAGCCTTCGTTCCTCTTGGTCGGTGCTCAGGGCCTTCCTTTGAACTTGGCTGACCTGTGAGCCAAACTCTCCCATGCTGGAGACCCCAAAGGTCCATCTCAAAGCCTCTTTTCATCTCTCCCCTTCTCTCCTATCTGCATTCTCGTGCATGTCTCCTTCCACCCCTCTCTTGAGCTCAAGACTCATATACCCATCTGCTCCCTTATACGTCTAATGGGCATCTTCTATCTAACATGTCCAAAACCAAACAGTTTCTTCTTACCCCCTCTGCTTGGCCCCTCCATCCTCATCTTAACCAATAGAGCTACCTTCACTCCATGAAAAGGCCAAATATGCAGTAGTGTTCCTGAGCCCTCCCTCCCATTTCTTCATCCCTCAGTAATTAGCCAGACTTTCCTCCAAAGATCACATCACCATCTTCACCAGTTCAGCCCTGGTCCAAGCCCCTTGTCTCAGTGAGCACTGGCTGCCACAACAAAATATTGTAGACTGGAGTGTTTAAACAATAGATATATATATTTCTTATGGTTCTAGAGGCTGGGAATTCCAAGATCAAGGCTCTGGTTGATTTGGTTCCTGGTGAGAGCCCTTCCTGGCTTAAGACAGCCACCTTCTCACCAGCAGAAAAAGACAGATTTCTGGGGTCTCTTCCTCTTCCTATGGGGCTTCCCAGGTGGCTCAGTGGTAAAAGAATGCACTTGTCAATGCAGGAGACTCAAGAGATGGGAGTCTGATCTCTGGGTGGAAAAGATCCCCTGGAGTAGGATATGGCAAACACCTCCAGCATTCTTGCCTGGAGAATCCTATGACAGAGGAGTCTGGTGGGCTACAGTCCATGGGGTCACAAAGCATCAGACATGACTGAGCATGCATGCACTTCCTTTTCCTATAAGGACACTAATTCCATCATGGGGCCCCATCCTCATACTCTCATCCAAGCCTAATTGCCTCCCCAAAGCTCCACCTCCTTATAGTATCACACTGGGGGTTAGGGTTTCAGCATATGATTGGGAAGAACAGAAACATTCAGTCCATAGCACCCCCATGGGCTCCTAGCTGGATGACTGTGGAAACTCCTACTTTTTATCCTGTTTCCATTCTTGCCTGCCTGTTTCCTCTACACAGCAGCCCAAGAGAGCTTTTAAAAATGCAAATAAGGTCATGTGACTCCTTTACTAGGGACAGTGAAGGGTCTGGGATTTTAACTGCTTGCCAGCTAATGAGTTAGCCTATCACAGTTTCATGGATGTTGGCAGAAGCCATGAGGCTCTTGGGTCAGACAGTGAGTGGTGTATTACTGACAATGATCGCCATAACCAGGGCATCATCATTTTCCCGAACCATTTTCCCAAGCCCCCAGTTCCCACAGGGTGATGCAACAGGGCCAAGAAATTACTTCATGGGCAGTGGGTTGCACTGCACTAAAAGAATCCCAAACTTAGGGAGCCCAAATATTTTCTAACTAGCTGCAAGCAAACCTGCCCAAACTTTGCCCCGGAGGGAGATGTTTATCTTCATCATAGCAGATGATAAACAGATCTGCCTTCTGCTTGGGAGGCAGACACTCTTTGTCTTCCAAAACTGTTTGCCTACAAACATCTTTGAAAAGATAATGCAGAACAAAGGCCGTCTGTACTTCTGATAGTCAGATGTGCAGAAATTGACAGACTCACTGAGGATTGTCATTGTGTTCGTTATCTACTGTTGTGTAACAATATTGCTACAATCTTAGTGGCTTAAAACAACCTATATTTTTTATCTCCCAGTTGCTGTGAGTCTGAAGTCCTTGCGGTGTCACGTGGAGTCTGGGTTTAGACCCCAACCCCAGCTCTGTGGTTGTTCAGTCACTAAGTCAAGTCCCACTCTTTCCAACCCCGTAGACTGCAGCACCCCAAGCTTCCCTGTCCTTCACCATCTCCTGGAGTTTGCTCAAATTCATGTCCATTGAGTCAGTGATGCTCTCTAATCATCCCATCCTCTGCCACCCTCTTCTCCTTTTGCCTTCAATCTTTCCCAGCATCAGAGTCTTTTCCAATGAATCGGCTAATATCCCGAGACACAAGAAACAACTTAAGGCAAGTGTGCGTGCTAAGTCACTTCAATCGTGTCTGACTCTTTGCAGCCCCATGGACTATAGCCTGCCAGGCTCCTCTGTCCATGGGATTCTCCAAGCTGGAATATGGGAACAGGTTACCGTGTCCTCCTCTAGGGGATCTTCCCAACCCAGGGATCAAACCCATGTCTCTTGAGTCTCCTGCATTGGCACGCAGATTCTTTGGAGGTGGAGAGGCAGGGCCTTTATTTGGCTGTGTATGGCAGTCCTGGAAGGAGGGCAGAATTGGTTTTTCAGGTGGATGCTCTCAGATGTCCCCAAGACAGACAGCATCAGGAATTTGGGTGGGGACGGTGGGTACCGATAGGCAACCATTTTCAAAGCAATTCCCAGTCCTTCAGCCCAGCAGTCTAACAGACCTTTAAAGACCCCACCCCACAGGCTCAGGGACCTGAAGGATCATCTAGAGTGGCTGGTCACTATCATTTTTACACACGAGGAAACTGAGGTGCAAACAGGGTGAGTGGTTTGCCTGAGGCCCTGGAATTCCCCGGGGCCTCCCTCTGTCGTGGGATGGAGTTATCAATTGACTCCTGTGGATTTGTCATTGAGTCTCCTGCTGATTCCTGGTGTTACAGCTTAAAGGTCACTTTTCAGGGAGGTCACTGCTGACTTCTCTCCCAGGGACTCCTATGAGCCTAAAGAAGCCTGCTCTGTGAAGCCTCACACTTCTTTCTGGAAGCTTCTCCATTCAAGTCTGCTTCGCTGGTAGAACATCAACCTCCTCTCTTTTGCTGCTCACCTCTGGCCCGAGGGCTGGCTCAGTGGTGCTAAGCAAGTGAGTGTGTGAATCTCTTTCCAAAGCATAAATCCAGCGGTGGGAGTTGGACCAAGTAGGTTCTTTAATGCTATGTTTAGGACAAAGCCCACCTTTGATGTGTCCCCCTTGTCATGTCATGTTGCATCCTCTTGGATTCCAGTGGACACACCAGATCCCACACATCGCTGGACCTTGTCTGCATGCGTGCGTGCTAAGCCACTTCAGTCGTGTCCAACCCTTTGCGACCCCATGGACTATAGCCTGCCGGGCTCCTCTGTCCATGGGATTCTCCAGGCAAGAACACTGGAGTAGGTTGCCATACCCTCCTCCAGGGAAACTTCCTGACCCAGGGATCGAACCCAAGTCTCTTGCATCTCCTGCATTGGCAGGCAGGTCCTTTAGCGCCACCCGGGAAGCCCTGCATCTTGTCTACCTCGCCTATTTCTCTTACATCCCCTGCCATGGTTCCCTGCATGTGATAGGCACTCGTGGAGCTGCTGGGGCAAAGTAGTGGAGTGCAAAGGAGGTCTGGGTTTAAATCTAACACTGCCGCCCAAGAGCCATGTAGGCTTGACCTCCAACGGTTTCATCTTCCTTGTATGAAAAATGGGAGCATATTCCCTGAGGAACATGGGTGGATTAGATGAGGTGATGTTACGACAGGGCTTAGCAGAGTGACTGGCAGCTGCAGCGTTCTATTTGGTATCTGGTCATTAAAACACCACCACCCCCTCCAACACACACACGCACAGTCCCCGCAGTCTTGGCCCTTACGTGGTGACCTCCAGGCCCTACACTTTCTGCCCCACCTACAGATCACTTTCTCCTGCAAAGGAACAGCCATGTCATCTGCCACCAGCCTCTTCACACTGGGACCCCTGCCTGCAAGGCCCCCCTCACTCTCCGAGCAGTGAAGACTTTTACCTCTCAAGTTATTACCTCCACTTGGAAACCCTACCTAGCCACCCGCACAAGAGAATCCAGTTCACCCTTCAGGTAGATCTGATCACCACCCCCGGTAGGTAGATCTGAACACCGCCACAGGTGAATCTGACCCACCATAAGTACATCTGAACATCCTTACAGGTGAACCTGACCCCCCCCATAGCTAGATCTGAACACTCCCACAGGTGAACTTGACCCCCCATAAGTACATCTGAACACCCCCACAGGTGAACCTGACCCCTCCACAGCCAGATCTGAACACCCCCACACGTGGATCTCATCACCCTCACAGGTGGATCTGACCCCCTCCACAGGTGGGTCTGACCGCCCCCACGGGTGGTCTTAGTCACCCTGCAGGTGAGTCTGACCACTTCCTCCCTCGTTCGCTCCCTGCCAACCTGTGTGTCCCTTTGTCTGTGTGTCTGTCAGTCTGGCCATGTCTACTTGGTGGCTATGCCTCTAGGACTCAGCCCAGGCCGGGCACACCCATGGGCCCTGGACAGCCTTTCAAAGACCAGAAGGACTCAGGAGTAGGTGCCCCTTCGATACCTGCCTCCTCTGATCAAATAATTTCAATCAAAAGCACAGGGACACCTCCTGGCTTCCCAGTTTGCCCACGTAGTTTTTCTCTCCTCAAACCCAACAGAGGCCCCCACCCCATTACAATGAAGGATCAAGGCTTCACCCAGCTGCCGGGCTGCCTAAGAGTAAGGCAGCATAATTATATCTTAATAATTGTTTTGCAGCATAGGATTTTAATTACTAAATGTGTGATAACTGCTCCTTAAATGCCCATGCTCTTTAAAAAATCTAATTTATAATTTAAAAAGCTGACACTTCTCCGAGGGCTTTATTTTATCTTGTCGGGAGTAATGGAAGAGTAAGTTATTGAAAACCTTTATTTTTCATTAGCCTTAAATTCAACGACAATTAATGTGCCCAATTTGATTATAAACTGCACAAATTAAACAATAAAGAGCTGTCTAATGAGAAATTAATTATGAGGAAGGGAAGGGGCGCAGGACTGGATAAAAGCCATAACTTACAGCCCGTGGCAGGATGTGTCGGGTTTTAAAGGAGATGAAGGGCCCTCTCCTCAATGTGTGTCTTTGCTGATAGGCTCCATCACAGATCAGTTGATCCAGAAACCATAACAGGCTAGTAATTGAAACTGCCAAAATCAATAGTGCTGACAGCCTTAATTAAATTAAATATGGCTGTGATGGGCTCCCAGCGCCCAGCGGCAGCCGGCCACTTGACCCTCCCACTGAGCAGGCCTGATCAAGTGGAGTGATGGATCTGACCCCAGGGGACAGTCAGGGACCGGGCTCCTGCAGAAAGCGGCTCTGGGAGGAATGAGGCCGGCCAGCTGCCCCGCCCCACCCCTTGCTTGCCCGGCTGGGCCCCAGGAAGGGAGGACAGATGGGGAGGGTGGATGAGACCAGGATGCCTTCCTCCTGGAAGTTGGGAGGCCTGGGTCCTGAAGGGTGGAGGGCAGAGAAGCCTCCAGAGTTAGAGGAAGCAGAAGCAGGAGAGGAAAATTAGAAGCATGGGTGAATCCCTTTTTGATAAAATGTTGCATTTCCCACCCTTCTCCCAAGGGGGGCATTTGGTGGCCCGGAAGGAGAGACTAATCAAATCTGGGTTCAAATCTCAGATCTGCCACGTAGGACCCCCAGGAACCTCAACCGAGTGACTTGACCTTGCCAAGCCTCACTTTCCTCTTCTGTCAAATGGGTGCATGTGCTCAGAGAGTTGTAAATGATGGATGCAAAAAATTCACAGCAGGAACAGGAAACCTCTGGGTTTGCAATGAATGAGCAGAAACCCAAGAGGTGATGTAAACCGTTCAGATGACACAGAATCAGAAGCTCTGAGCTGGACCTGGCCAGAGCTCTTTCTTCATCATCACGGTGCTGCCCAAGAATTAAACATATTTGATGTTTGGCAAGTGCTCCTTTACCACGAGGAATCTGACCTATGAGGCAAGGATGGGGATTGTCAGCTTTGTTTTGCAGAAGAGAAAACTGAGGTTTAGCGTGGTGAGGAAACTTGCCCTACCTCACCTGGTCACAGAAGGCCAGAGCAAGGGCTAGAACCTTGCCAGACGGTAGAATGGGGCTCCAAGATTGAATCCCAGGGTGGACAGAGGAACCCCAAGCCTTGGGGTGAGGCCCTGGTGGTCACTTGGCCCTGCCAAGCTCCTAGAATCTGGACCCTTCCCTTTCCACCCCCAGACCCCTGATAAAGGGGCTGACTGGCTAAGAAGAAGAACAAATATAAAACCAACAGCAGCAAGTTTTTGGTCTTGAGGGTGCTCTTATAATTCTTTCTTAGAAAAAAAATCACCATCAAGTTGATGACAATAAAAACCCACAGAAAGGTCGAAGACACACACTCCCTGTCTGTTTACAACTGTGAATTTGGGTAAAAGATACTCCGTTTCTTGGATGCCTTGCAGGAAAGCACCACTGCACCGGAAGCAGCAAGAACTGTGGATTTTTTCCTCGAAAGCCTCCAGTGGATTCCTATCCTGCTCCATCATGCATCTGCTGTGTGACCTTGGATATGTGGCTAAACCTCTCTGCTTTCCTTCCCCACCTCCGCCCATGGAGACAAGCGTGGATGCCCTGCCTTCTCTCAGAAATGACATGTCACCAAAGCAGCAGTGAAAGAGCTTCGTAAACCAGGAAAGGGCTTCATAAACCAGACAGTCTGGAGCAAATACGGTCTCCCCCTGTCTGTTGTTATTGGTCTTCCATTTGCCTTAGCCGAGGGTCAAATGAAGGAAAGAAATGTACGTGATCACTTTTGGATACATTGTACTTTTCTTAAAAAAAGAAAAAAAAAAAAAATCAATGACTACAAAAAAAAAATCCTGGCCTCATAAACATTGGTTTTCACCATAGGAAGCTGAACAAATAAATATCTTCACAGTTTGCTGGGCTGTCGGCCGACTTGAGCTGACTTCTTAGACGACATGAAATAGAGAGCTCGGGTAACCCAGTGTTTATGTCAGCGCTAACAAACTGTCCCTTCATTACAGGCCTGCCGGAGATCAGAGGCCCAGATTATTGAAGGAGACGCCTTTGAGATGCCCAAGCCGTTGCTGTGACAACCCCCAGAGGGCGGGAGATGGAGAGGGAGGCAGTGGCTGACTGTTGGGTGGGGAGGGCTCTTCAGGTCAGAGCGGGGATAATCCCAACCCTGGGCAGCTGAGTGGAGGGCTCCCTGCACAACGAGGCTCTTGGCTTACCTGCAGGACCACCCCCGTCCACGGAGGCCTTGGAAAGCAGCTGGGATACTCAGGGCCATATGGCTCAACGATGACACTTTTCTTAAAGCTGGTGAAAGAGCAGTGTGGGTAAAATTTCCCAGCCTTGGCAGCTAGCTGCTAGTTATCATTCATGACCACGGTTCCCGTGCAGTGTCAAGAGCTCAAGCTTTGCATCAGAGCCACCTGCGTTGAACCTCGGTCCAGCTGTGTGACTTGAGCCGTCACTCAACCTCTCTGAGTCTTGCGCTGACAACATCTGCCTTGCAGGTTTGCTGCTGTCCCAAGAGGACCTCCCAGAGGTCAAGGGTGTGGGCTCTGGAGCCACAGCATCAGGGTTTCGACTCCAGCTCTGCCACTCTCGAGCTGTGTGACCTTGGGCAATCGCCCTCCCTTCTGAGCCTCCGTTTCCTCATCTGAAAAATGGTGATCAAGGTACCCAACTCAAAGGCATCGATAAGGCACAGATGCAGCTGATAAATGTTAATTATTCAGTATCCTCAGGACCAACAGACATGGAGAGGACTAGTGTCCTCTATACATACCAAAAGGAATCCGAGGCCTCCCAATGGTTATATGCCCCTTCCGAGGGCTGTTTCCATCTTGGAATTTACATCCCAGCCTGTTTGAGTGCAAAGCTGGTGCTGGCTCCTCTGTGAACCACGGTGGTTGCTACGGGGAACAATACATCACACCCACAGCACACACACACACACAGACACACGTGCCACTGTATATCATGAATTGCTGTTGAAATTATGGATCCACTGGGGGAAAATTACAACAGGTAAAAAAAAGCCCTCACTGAATCAGAGCCCTTCACTGGTGTGAGCCCTCACCGGCTTCAGGGAGGATGGGCCAGGCTGCCCCTGCCCCGCAGCTAGCTTCTCCAGGTCCCCGGGGTGGTGGCATCAGATGTGGTTTGCTCTCCTGATCTGGAACGGTGGGAACTGCAGCAAAGAAATGCAGGGCAGATTAGTTCCGTCAGGTAGAGGGCTTAAAAACTGAGCTTGGCTTACAGAATTCATCCACAAATCTCTCAAGCAATGAACTCATTCATTCAGCACATTGTGACTGGAGTCTTGCTCTTGTGACATTAAATGCTGGTTGTCGTTGTTCACGGAGAAGGCAACGGCACCCCAGTCCAGTCCTCGTGCCTGGAGAGTCCCATGGACGGAGGAGCCCGGTAGGCTGCAGTCCATGGGCTCCCTAAGAGTCAGGCACGACTGAGCGACTTCACTTTCACTTTTCACTTTCATGCATTGGAGAAGGAAATGGCAACCCACTCCAGTGTTCTTGCCTGGAGAGTCCCAGGGACAGAGGAGCCTGGTGGGCTGCCGTCTATGGGGTCGCACAGAGTCGGACACGACTGAAGCGACTTAGCAGCAGCAGCAGCAGTTGTTGTTCAGTCGGTAAGTCATGTCTGACTGTTAGCGACCCCATGGACTGCAGCACGCCAGACTCCCCTGCCCTTCATTATCTCCCAGAGTTTGCTCAAACTCATGTCCACTGAGTTGGTGATGCCATCCAACCATCTCATCCTCTGTCGTCCCCTTCTCCTCCTGCCTTCAATCGTTCCCAGCATCAGGGTCTTTTCCAATGAGTCGGCTCTTTGCACTAGGTAGCCAAAGTACTGGAGCTTCAGCTTCTAAATCAGTCCTTCCAATAAATATTCAGGGTTGATTTCCTTTAGGATTGACTGGTTTGCTCTGCTTGCAGTCCAAGGGACTCCCAGGAGTCTTCTCTACCACCACAATTTGAAATTATCAATTCTTTGGCCCTCAGCCTTCTTTATGGTCCAGCTCTCACATCCGTACATGACTACTGGAAAAAACCGTAGCTTTGACCAGATGGATCTTAAGTGCTGAGTATGCAGGTAAATAAAACACAGTGCCTTCTTGGGGCACCAGATGTGAAAAGGAGCCTGAAATCAAGACTACAATGAGATATCACCTCGTCCCCATTATAACAGCTGCTATCAAAACCAAAACAAAACAGACAATGGCAAATATTGACAAGGATGTGGAAAATGAGAACCCTGTACACTGCTGGTAGGGATGTAAAAAGATGCAGCTGCTGTGGAAAACCGTATGGAGATTCCTCACAACATTAAACACAGAATTACCATATGGTCCAGCAGTTCCACGTCTGGTATACATACACCCAAAGAACTGAAAGTAGAGACTCAAATAAGTATTTACGCACCCACATTCACAGCTTACTCATGATAGGCAAAAGGCGGGAAACAACCTACACCCCATCAGCAGGTGAATGGAGATACAGAAGGTGGTCCATCCATACAGTGGAGCATAATTCAGCCTTACAAAAGAGGGAAACTCTTGGCACCTGCTACAACTTGGATGAAATGTGAGGTCGTTAGTCTAAGTGAAATAAGCATCAGTTGGACACAAAAAAACAAATGCTACATGGTTCCACTTACATGAGACACTTAGAGTCAGATGCATAGGCAGAAAGTGGAACAGTGAGTGCCCAGGGCTGGGGGAGGAGAAATAAGTTGCTTAAGGAGACAGTTTCAGTTTGGGAAGATGAAGAAGTCCTGAAGATGAATGGCTGTGGGAGGCTACACAATAGTATGGATATACTTAACCCCACTGAACTGGAGACCTTAAAATGGTTACATCGGCAAGACTTCTGTGTGTTTTACCCCAGTTTTAAAAAAGAAATCTGGAGAGGAAATAAAAGATACAGAGGCTGGAAGGGCAAATTCTAAATATTAGGGGCTGGACAGAGGTCAACTCATCAGCCAGTCAGAATTGATTAAGTGCCTGCTGCTGCTGCTGCTAAGTCGCTTCAGTCGTGTCCGACTCTGTGCGACCCCATAGACAGCAGCCCACCAGGCTCCCCCGTCCCTGGGATTCTCCAGGCAAGAACACTGGAGTGGGTTGCCATTTCCTTCTCCAATGCATGAAAGTGAAAAGTGAAAGTGAAGTCGCTCAGTCGTGTCCGACTCTTTGCGACCCCGTGGACTACAGCCCACCAGGCTCCTCCGTCCCTGGGATTTTCCAGGCACGAGTGCTGGAGTGGGTTGCTATTGCCTTCTCCGGTGCCTACCGTGTGTCAAAGGAGGCGGCTGGTACAGTGAGGATGTGGAAGGCTTGCCCTGAGAGGAGGAAAGACCTGCCCTCCCAGCTATGGCGTTTCTCACTGCGGTGTGCTTCTGCATCACCTGGGATCTTGTTGAGATGCTGTCTCTGGCTCTGGCCGGATTCTGATTTCTAGACTGCACACTCCAACCAGCTCCCAGGTGATGCTGAAATGCTGCCGCTCCACGGAGCACAGCTTGTGTGGCAAGGGTGCCTGGTGCATCTCATCCAGGGGTACCTGCGAGGGAGAGGGTGGGCGGAAGCTGGGGTCAGGCAGCCCAGCATCTAAATCATGGCTTCACTGTTTATGTAAATCAGGGCTCTCCAGAGACACAGAACTAATTGGGTGGATAGATAGAAAGATATAAATGTTTACAGCTACATCTATATCTCTGTGTTTGTCTATATCTATATGTGCTTAGTCACACAGTCGTGTCCGACTCTTTGCAAGCCCATGGACTGGGGACCAACAGGCTCCTCCGTCCATGGGGATTCTGCAGGCAAGAATACCAGAGTGGGTTGCCATGCCCTCCTCCAGGGAGATCTTTGCGACCCAGGGATTGAGCCCAGGTCTCCTGCATTGCAGGCGGATTCTTTACCAACTGAGCCTCCAGAGAAGCCCAATATCTATATAGCTATCCTATATAGATAGATAGATGAGAGAGATTACTCAGGCAAAGTTTCTAGGGCACAGTCTTTTTTTTTAATATTAACTTTAGTTTTCTTTTTTAATAAATTTATTCATTTTAATTGGAGGCTAATTACTTTACAATATTGTAGCAGTTTTGCCATACATTGACATGAATCAGTCACAGGTGTACGTGTGTTCCCCATCCTGAACCCCCCTCCCACCTCCCTCCCAATCCCATCCCTCAGGGTCATCCCAGTGCACCAGCCCCGAGCACCCTGTCCGACGAATCGAACCTGGACTGGTGATCTGTAGGGCACAGTCTTAAGGACAAATCTTTTCTCTCCTCCAAACCTCAGTCTCTGCTCTTCAGCACAGAGCATCATCTCTGGATGGGATAAGGTCTGCTCACACTATGGAGTGCCGTCCGCTTTACTCAAAGTCCATTGGTTTATTTTAAATCTTTTATACAATTTAAAAGGTTGCTTTCCATGAAAGTTATTAGAAAATATTGGCTCTGATTCCCACATGGTATAATACATCCTTGAGCCTATCTTACATCCAGGAGTTTATACCTCTCTCTTGCTCACCCCCTATTGCCCCTGCCCACAAAGGTAACCACTAATTTGTTCTCTGTCTGTGAGTCTGCTTCCTCTTTTTACATTCACTAGTCTGTTGTATCTTTTAGATTCTACATATAAGTGAGATCATCTGTATTGTCTTCTTCTGTCTGTAAAGTCCATTGATTCAAATGTTAACCACACCTAAGAAGTACCTTCACAGTCCCATCTAGGCTGTTGTTCAGCTGAACAACTAGGCCCCGTAGCCTTGCCAAGGTGATGCATGAAATTAACCATCAGACCCTCCCTGGCTGACGGCAGAACTGCTCTGGACCTCAGCGTCCACCTCTTTAACATGAGGCTAACCAAGTCCACAGTGGGTGTGTGTGTGTGTGTGTGTGTGTGTGTGTGTGTGTATGTTTAGTTGTTCAGTCCTGTCTGACTCTTTGCAACCCTATGGATGTAGCCCGCCAGTCTCCTCTGTCCATGGAATTAAATTCTCCAGGCAAAAATACTGGAATGAGTTGAATGAATTTCCTCCTCCAGGGGATCTTCTCAAGCCAGGGATCCAACCCACATCTCTTGCATCAGCAGGTAGATTCTTTACCACTGAGCCACCCCACAGTGGTTGGGAGCCTTCAACTCAGAAAGGAATTTAAAGCACTGAGCATAATGCCTAGCTCGTGTTAGTCGCTCAGTCATGTCTGACTCTTTGCAACCCCATGGACTGTAGCCTGCCAGTCCCCTCTGTCCATGGGATTCTCCAGGCAAGAATGCTGGAGTCAGTTGCCATTTCCTTCTCCAGGGGATCTTCCCAACCCAGGGATCGAACCTGGGTCTCCTGCATTGCAGGCAGATGCTTTACCCTCTGAGCTACTAGGGAAGCCCATAATGCCTGGCACCCAGGAAATTGAGAAGTAAGCATCCTGTCCTTCCAGCCTCCTCAGAGGAGATGCAGCTTGGGAGCTAGGCATCCCAAGGGACCCCAAAGATCTGCACTCAGAGAGCCCAAGAAGGTCTAGGACAGGGAGAACCAGGCCCGGCGGACAAAGCAGGGGGTCTTCCCTGGAGGGAGGGGAACGTCTTCCGAAGACAGAGCTGCTGTAGGAAGAAGGAGAGCAATCCCAGACACCAGAGAGAGGGGCTGCTGCTGGGTTGACCGCATTTCTCTACCTTAACTGATGCCAAGGAATAGACTTGCAGTGCTGGTATTGGCAAGGAGGAGGCCAGAGACCTTCTGGGTATTCAGACAGCCCGCTGGAGATGCAAACCAAGGTCCCCCACGGCAATATTCTGCAAGGATTTTTCACTCAGGCTCACCCACCTGTGTTCCATGAGCAGGGGATGTGTGTTTGTTGACCTTGCAATCCGGGGCCAAGGCTCTTTGCCTAGCCTGCAGGCCCCCACGGTCTGGCCTCTGCCTCCCCTCGCCAGCTGGGTCTGCTCAGCACCCCTCCCCACTCTCAGATGGAAGTCCGGGTCCCACTGAACCTTTCTGTTCTGGGGTGAACGTGGTCGTCCCGCTGAAGTCATCTTTACCTGGCACCTGTGAATAGACTTTATTTGCAAACAGGATCTTTGCAGATGTGATTAAGATGAGGCTGTACTAATTCAGGAGTGTTAAGTACTTTCACAGGGTTACGCAAACATCACCTCTCTCCATTTGCCCAGCTTTATCATGGGCCACACAGAACTGGGTACCCATTAAGCAGTAATTGCTGACCCCTTCTTTCCCAGCCTATGGGAACCTCTATTCTACTTTTTGTCTCTATGGAGAAAATTTCTTTTTAGTGTGACAGTTTTGTTGATGATATAAATTAAGTTTTCTGCTTCCTTGTAGAGTGTCGATTACGAATGCATTTCTTTTGAACAAGAAGTACCACATACATTAATGTAAATTTAAAGTTATTTTTGCCCTTCTAAACAAACAAAAGATGAGGTTGTACTAGTTTAGGATTGACCTTAGTCCAACATGATTGGTGATCTTCTAAGAAGAGAAGAAACACAGATGCAAGGGAGGAGGCTGTGTAAATGATGTAGGAGCTACAGTGATGCCTCTACAAGCCAACTCCCTCCAGTATTCTTGCCTGGAGAATCCCATGGACAGAGGAGCCTGGCGGGCTACAGTCTGTGGGGTCTCAAAGAGTCGGACGTGACTGAAGCGCCTGAGCACGCACGCATCTACAAGCTGAGGACTGCTGGCGTCCACCAGAAGCTGAAAGGAGGTAAGGAAGATAGCTCCCTAGGTTTTCAGAGGGGGCCCGGCCCTGCTGACCCCTTGACTTTGGACTTCTGAGCCCCGGAACTTTGAGAGGATAAGTCCCTCTCATCTGAAGCTCCCCGGACTGTGGTTCCATGTTACAGCAGCCACAGGACGCTTAACACAGTTGAGGGGCAGCTTCCCACCCACCCCATCAGAGCACCTCCCCCAGACCACCTTCTTCCAGTGCTCGCCAAAGACGTTCCCCCCACCACCGGGGCCCCCAGCCCCAAGTCCGAGCCCTTCCTTGCCCTCAATACTGACTCTCTCCCATTGTCATTGCCTGGTCCTGCCTGCATCCCCCAGACAAGTGCCTCCAGGGTGAAGGCCCCCTTCCCTTTGCACCATTCTTGCCTCTCAGATTCCCTGGTGGCTCAGATGGTACAGATTCTACCTGCAAAGCAGGAGACCCGGGTTCGATCCCTGGGTGGGGAAGATCCCCTAGAGAAGGGAATGGCAACCCACTCCGGTATTCTTGCCTGGAGAATCCCACGGACAGAGGAACCTGGTGGGCTACGGTCCGTGGGGTCGCGAAGAGTTGGAGACAACTGAGCAACTATCACTTTTCCACTTTTGCCTCTCAGCACTGCCTGGCCCACTGCAGGGGCCCGGTAAATGAGTATAGCCCCCACCCCCTTTCCCCCAGGACCAGAGTCTGGAGGGCAGACCTCAGCACAGCACCTTTCTAGGGACTGGGCTTACCTCTGAGGCCATGACAACGTGTTTATTTTTGGCCTCTCTGACCTGGAGGTGTAAACACATACCTGATCGAGACACCACCATTCCTATCTTGGACTTCAAAATAAACTCATCTCCGTAATTGATGGTCTGCACACATCACAGGCCCTTATTAAGCCTGGCAGGGCCTCAGAAGGGCAGGAAGGTCGCCCAAGGGCATGGGGAAAAGGCTCCTGGCTCCCCTCCCCTCTGGGCAGAGTTCTTTCACCCCCTCCCTCTAAGGAAGAAATCAGCTCCTCCTTCCCTCCTCCCCCTCCTCCCCCCTCTTCCCCCCCTTCTTCCCCCTCCCCCTCCTCCCCTCCTCCCTCCCCTCCTCCTCTTCTCCTCCACCCCCTTCTCCTTCCATCCTATCCCCCTTCTCCTCTTCCTCCCTACTCCTTTCTCCTCCTCCTCCCAGTCCTCTACCCTCTCCCCGTCCTCCCCAGCCTCCTCCAACCTTTCCTGCCTTTGAAGGGACCATCCCTGCCCACAGTCACTCCCACCAGGAGCTAGGCAGTCTCTCTCCACTGCCGCCCCACCCACACCCAGGCAGTCACCCAGTTTTGTAAACTCTCCCTTCCCTGTATCTTTCAGAGTTTACCACCCCACCCCACCCCCACCAGACCACATCCCCACAGCCCTCCCTGTATTATGAAACAGTTCCCAGACTTGCTCTTGCTTCCAATCTCTCTCCTGGTCTACCCTCCTCACTGATCCACGGGCATCTCTGCCTGAGCTCTTCAGTGGCTCCCGGTGCCTCTGGGTTAAAGATCTAACTGCTCAGCCCCACCCACAAGGCATTTGGGATGTGACTCCTGGCCCCCGTCTACCCCCTTAGCCATCTCCAAAGGCCGACTGCACGGTCTATGTTCCACCCCATCCAGAATGAGTCCTGCCGCACACAATGCAGGTCAAATCCCAGGCCTTTGAAGACGCTGTCCCCTCTGCCCTGAACTTTCCTTGTCTGTTAAGCTCCTACTTAACCCTTCCAGGCCTGGGTCAGACGTCTGCTCCTTCTCGAGTCCATCTGATATCAGGGTTATGTACCTCATCTGCAGCCTTCTCAGCATCCTTTGTGGAATTAGGATGATGGATCTAGAACTTGCTAGTGGAGAGCTCACGTGGGCTAGTCACCTCCGTGGGTACAGATAGGTACAGATAGGTTCCTCCAGCAGGTGAGTGGGTTCCCGTGCTGTCTTGACAAATGGTTGGCCCTGAGAACCTGGCCTGTCTCTGGTCCACTGAGGACATTTTCCTCTTCCTTGAAGACGAAGAACAAATGTTTGATTTACCTTTGCATCCCAGGAGCTAGTCCAAGCCTGCAAAAAATTGTGTCAACAAATGTTGAGAGAAAGAATCAGCAATGTAAGGAACAGGAAAAAGATGAAAGAAGGAGACCAGGCAGGATGAAGACAGGAAAAGTAAGGATAAAAAACACATTCAGTTGATCTCATAGCCTGCTCCCAACGGGCCCATTATGGTGCCTGTTTTACAGATGTGAAAACTGAGGCCCAAGGAGATCTAAGTGAACTGCCCCCGGTTACACATCTGTTAGAATCTGTGACACAAACCCACAACTGTCTTATTTTTTCAGTGGTTTATGGTCATTTTTATGAACCTCTGTTAAGCTGGGTTTCTCCTCTGTCATTCTGATGCGATTCAGTTTTCCAGTGCTGCTTCTAATTCAAAAATACAGGTTTTTTTTTTCCTATTTATAAAAGTAGTGTGTGTTCATTTTAAAGAATTAGGAAACTAAAGAATTTAAATAAAGTATTTATTTAAAGCAACAGATATAATTTCCATGAATTCCATCATCCCAAGACAACTTCTCTTAAAATTATTATGTTTTCTAGTTTTTTCTCTGTGTTCATATTTGTTGTATACACAGTTAGAAGTAGCTTTCTAATGCCATTTTAAATCCTGATTCTTTTTTCATATAATATTGTACCTAAAGCATTTCTCCACATCATTAGAAACTCTTCATAAGCATAGCCTTTTAACTTTTTTATTAAGTGCTTACTAAGTCTCAGACTTTCCTGGTGGCTCAGATGGTAAAGCGTCTGCCTACAATGTGGGAGACCTGCATTCGATCCCTGGGTCAGGAAATTCTCTGGAGAAGGAAATGGCAACCCACTCCAGTACGCTTGCCTGGAAAATCCCATGGACAGAGGAGCCTGGTAGGCTACAGTCCACCAGGTCACAGAGAGTCGGACACGACTGAGCGACTAAACTTTCACTTTCACTTTATTAAGTCTCAGGCACTGTCCTAGATCTGTGTTTGCATTCATAATTTACTATGTATTAATAGATGCACTATATTTTATTTGACTTTCTCTGATGGTTAGGCATTTAAGTAGTTTCTGTTTTTCACTATTACAATAATTTTGCAATAAACTTTTACAAACATAAATTTCTATCCACACTTAGATAAGGAATGAAGTGTTAGAGCCAGTTACTGCAATAGACTGAATTATATTCCCCCCTAATTTGAAGCCGTAACACACAATGTGACTGGATTTGGAGACAGAGTTTTTATGAGGTAATTGAAGTTAAATGAGTTCGTAGGCTGGAGCCCTAGTCCGATAGGATTGGGGGCCTTATAAGAAGAGGGAGAGAGGGACCTGCCTCTGTCTCTATGAGCACACATCAAGGAAATGCCATGTGAGGACACGGGGAGAGGGCAGCCCACCTGCATGCCAGGGAGACAGGCCTCAGCAGGACCCGAACATCCCGGAACCCTGAAGGTGGACTTCTAGGCTCCAAAGCTGCGAGGAAACAAATGTCTGTGGTTCAAGGACCCTTGTTTGTGGCATTTTTCTGTAGAGGTCCAAGATGACTAAGACAAGTATCAAGTTCATGTTCTTGGCTGAGATGAAGTCTTCACAGGTGTTTAAATTTATTGATGCTTGGGACTCCCCTGGTAGTCCAGTGGCTAAGACTTCCGGCTCCCAGTGCCTGGGGAGCCTGGGTTCGATCCCTGGTCAGGGAACTAGTTCCCACATGCCACAACTAAAAAGATCCCACATACCACAAAGGAGATCCTGGCCGCAACAAAAGCCCCAGCTCAGCCAAATAAATTTTTTTTTTAAAGTTGTCAAAGCTTAACTAATCATGCCCTTTAAATATGGGTATCTTATCGTATTTGCTTATAACTCAATAACATTGTTTTAAGTAAATGTTAGCATTTAGACTTAATCTTGTTAAGCCTCTCTTTTTTTGGAGATCCCTCCAGGATTCCACACACGACCCCCTTCACCCACATAAATATCATTTACAGCTTGGGTTGCTCATTACATCACAGAATTTGAAACCTAGTTCCTCAGAGGCTCCATCATTCCCTAGCTGGGTGCACTGGGGCAAGACATGTCCCTCTCTGAGCCTCAGTTTCCACATCTGTAAAGTGGGGATATGACATCTTCCTCTTGGGTCACTAGGAGTGGAGAACCGTTAGCCATCTTGGCAGAGAGCTTGGTGCATGGCAAGTGCTTCAAACTGTTTTCAGTATTATTGCCATGAGAAAATCATGAGCCCTCTGATCAGATGCCAAATTAAATACAAGCAGACCAAGCCTTCCACCTTCCCAGAGCTAACAATAGATCAGGCTCCTCAATGAAAACAAGTGAACTTTCTCAAGCCATTGCATCAGATCACCCAGGAGGCCCGTTTAGAATGCAGATTTCTGGCTCCAGGCCAGGTTTATTGGATTAGGCCCTCTAGGACTGGACCCTGGCATAGACATTGTACCTTGAGTCTGGGGAAACTCTGAAAGCTGCTCCCGGAGCTACATCAATCACGTCAATGAGAATACCATCAGTTCGTGTTCCTGACTATTTTCCCCGCTCCAATCACAGGGCTGGGAATGCAGCGTGGATGGTCTCAATCCTCTGCGGCACACTCACGTGAGATGAGACTCATCATGTCCCCATTTGATGGGAGGGAAAGGTGAGGCTCAGACAAGTTGTCACTTGTTCATTCTGCAGAGCTGGGTTTACAGTCTGGGTCTGTCTTATTTTGAAAGGCTGTGCTGTCCCTCACGGCACCATCTGATATATTCATTTATTGAGCAGACATTCATTAAGTACTTACGAAGTACCAGATTTGGGTCTCAGGCACTGGGAACCAACAGTGAACAAACAGGCAAGGTTTTTCCCTTATTTTGCTATAGTGGGATATGGGCATTTTAAAAGTGTAGCAGTCAGGATAGGAAAGATTATGCTGCAGTAACAAACAACCCCTCAATTTCCATGAAGAATACAAGTTTACTTCTTGCTCAGGCTGAACATCCGCGAGGGTCACCCACCTCTGCTCATCACTGGGGACCAGACTGACTGTCGTCAAGCCTGGGAGGAAGGGTATTCAATAGGACTACACAACAGATATGAAGTCTTTTACCAGAAGTGACACAAGTTACTTCTGCCTGTGATCACTGGCTAAAACAAGTCACACGGCCGTATCCACTGATGAGGAGCCAGGAAAGGCTGTGCTGGGACTTCCCATGTGCCTGAGGGTAGAGAGGACAGGGCACAGACTACCATTAAAACTAAACTTCTGGCAAAGGAAGCTCATTGACAATCAGGATGACTGCAAGGAAGAAACAAAAACAGGTTTTGGGGTAAAGAGAGGGGAGTGCAAAGGTCCCATCCTCTAGATGGGACCCTCTGAGTAAGGGACGTTTGAACTGTTGGAGGAAATATTAACTTCAGGTTAAGGGAAATGACTGCTTTGATAAACTTTGTTTTGGTGAATAATCTGGATTTATCAGGTTCAAGCTGTTGAGAAAACCCTAAAAGATCTCAACTCTATTTCAGGTTGTGTCAGTTCCTCTCTGGAGCAACCCTGGAAAAGTCATTAAACTTTCTGAACATCAGTTTCCCCATCTGGGAAATGGGTGCATTGGCCCTTCCAAGAGGTCCTCAATTGGCTGCCCTCAGAATGGTTGGAACCTGACGAGCTGCTGTTGTAGCTTTTAGTTAACACCATTAGCCAGCGTTCTTGTTTGTTCGTTTTTAATTTTGGCTGTGACGGGTCTCGGTTGGTGTGCAAGCTTTCTCTGGTTGTGGCAAGTGGGGGCTACCTTTTGTTGCGGTGTGCAGGCTTCTCACTGTGGTGGCTTCTCTTGTTGAGGAGCACAGGCTCCAGGCACACGGACTTTAGTACTTGCAGCATGCAGACTTCAGTAGCTGTGGCACATGAGCTTAGTTGCCCTTTGGCCTGTGGAATCTTCCCAGGCCAGGGATCAAACCCATATCCCCTGTATTGACAGGCACATTCTCAACCACTGGACCACCAGGGAAGTCCAAGCCAGTGTTTTTAAATTGTGAAATTCCTAATAAAAATTTGGAGCTCCAGCATCTCTTAAAATCACAATAAGGTAGTCCCATCAACCAGGGGTCAGCCTGCCTCTGGCCCAAGTGCATTTGCAATTGCTAGACCAGTGAGCCTCTGAGGTTCCCTTGTAGCATCAGCAGTCTTAGGAGTCTGTGTATTTTCTCAGTTAAAGCTGGGGAAATTCTGTGTGTGTGTGTGTGCAAGAGAGTTGTGTGCCATGTACATGTGGTTTGAGTATAAGACTACATGTGAGTGTGTATAAGCTTCTGTGTGTGAGTACATTATCTGAGTGTGGGTGGATGTGTAGGAGCGCTTAGTATGTATGCAAGCGTGTGAGCTGTGTGCGCGTGGATGTGAATGTGTGTCCAGGTCGAGTGGATCTGTGTTGTTTTGAGGAGGAGGGCTCAGCATTAGAGGTGGAGGTTGAAGCCTAAGACTGGGGCTAACTGCCTCAGAATCGGAATAAAAACATTCATTTTTAAGACCCAGAACAGAGGCAAGAAACACGAAACCTTTTTCTTCTATTTCCTTAGTCAAATCTTTTAAGGTCATATTGATGCAATGGACATGAACTTGGGTAAACTTCGGGAGATGGTGAGGGTCAGAGAAGCCTGGAGTGCTGCAGTCCATGGGGCCACGAAGAATCGGACACTGTGGAGATGCTAGAGATCCAAATTTTTATTAGGAACTTCACAATTTAAAAACACTGGCTTGGACTTCCCTGGTGGTCCAGTGGTTGAGAATGTGCCTATCAACACAGGGGACATGAGTTCGATCCCTGGTCCAGGAAGATTCCACATGCCAAAGAATCTGCCCACAATGCAGGAGACCCAGTTTCAATCCCTGGGTCGGGAAGATCCCCTGGAGAAGGGAATGGCAACCCACTCCTGTACGCTTGCCTGGAGAAGCTTGCTTGGACTGAGCGACCGAACAATAACAACATCCACTATCTCGCAAACCCTAATCCTTCCTTACTGGCTAAACTTCAGGACTGGATGAGGACAGAGGCGTTTCTCTCTCTGCAGCACCCAAGTGATAGCGGGTCTATTTCAGGGCAGGATGAAGGATGAAGGGAGAGACAGATCTCCGCTGATGAAAGAGGTCTGGCGATTCCCACTGCCCCTGACTGTATCTCTGGTAGCCTACCCCCCTCCAGGAAGCAGGAATCGGGCAAACATGTCTTGATAGATATGCTGTCCTGGGCTCTGCCCAGCCTCAGGACAGGCTTCCCACCCCTAGCCTCCTCAGAGCCCAGGCCTGGTCAGCATAAAGCTCCGCTGATGCCGCTGCAGGAAAGGGGCCTGGGGTGATGAAGGGAGGCCGGAAGCCCAGGTCAGGGCAGCCCAGTGTTCCCAGACCAGCCTGGGTCACATGGACATCCGACCCCAGGGCCTCGGGGTGTGTCCTAGCCCCTGCTCCACCGGGGCTCAGGCCAGGGAGAGGGGCACCCGGCCCCACCCAAGGAAGGTGCCGCCTTGCAGAGATTCCAGGCCTGTGGTTTCTCCCTCCTATTTGTAATCATTCGGATGAGGTCAGAATTAAAATCAGTTTCCATGGTGAGAAAGGAGGGAGACACTTAGAAACAGACAAGCAAACACAGAGAGAAAGGAGAAAAGGGGCAGAGAGGGAGACACGGAGGCGGGGTGGCCGGGAGGAAGAAATAGACACGGCAGGGGGCCGGGCACTGGGCGTGATCGCCAGTAGCTTATTTTAGGGACTGCCCTGACCTGGCATGCTCAGACAGTAAAGAATCTGCCACCAATGCAGGAGACCTAGGTTCAGTCCCTGGGTCGGGAAGAGTCCCCTGGAGAAGGGAACGGCAACCCACTCCAGTACTCTTGCCTGGAGAATCCCTTGGACAGAGCAGCCTGGGAGGCTGCAGTCCACGGGGTCACGAAGAGTCGGACGTGACCGAGTGACTCCCAGACCTGGCGCTTGTGAGAACCAAGAGGACAGGGGTCAGGTGTGGGAGAAGCGGAGAAGAGGCAACCAAGGGCCTTTTCCCACCATGTGCCCGGGGCAGAGGTGGGGAGGAAGGGAGAGAGGAGGGTGCGAGGGTGGGAGAAGACACACAGGAGAGGGAGCGAGGGAGCCAAGCGTGGTTGGGGCCCAGAATGACAAAGCAGGTGGCAGAGGGGGTGAAGATCACAGCCACCTGAAGGTGGGGGGCATGGACCAGGAGACCCCCACACACACACCAGCCCAGGCAGGAAGGAAGGAAGACCTGCTACCCTTGGTCTTGTTCACCATCGCCCTCCCCAGACCCAGGGTCCTGTGACCAAGCCTCTCTGAAAATAGGGCAGGAGAATGTGCAATAGGGGTGGCGATGTGATGATGGCAAGGAGAACTAGAAACCATCTCCCCTGAAGCCCCAGGACCTTCTCCAGCTCAGCTCCCATCCCCACAAAGTCCCCACTTTGGGGCACTTAGCTGTCACCTGGAGTCCACTGAGTGTGGTTCTGTGGGCTCTTGCACTGTGAAGGATCTTGGTTCACTCATCCACCAATGTCGACACAAGACTCAGAGAGGCTGAGAGACTGACCCAAAACCACACAGCTGATCGGCTGCAGAGCCAGCAGTCAAATCAAAGCTCTGGTTTGAGATGACAGAGCCTGCACTTCCTGTGACTTGCCCTACATGACCCTCTCTGAGCCAAGGGTCTGGACAGATGCCCCAGGGGCAAATGGGGGCCAAAGTCTACACAGACCCAAACTCCAGTTTGCAGACCCAAGTGCTGATCAAGCTTCTTGGGGGTCTTGTAAAAAGGCAAATTCTGCCTTGGCAGTGCTCTAGACGTTGCTGACCATCCCTGGTGAGGCTGCCACTGTTGCTTGGCAACCACCCTCAGAGTAGGGGGGGCCCAGCCATCTAGAGGATGGGAGTGGCTCAGGACTGTTTCCAGGTTATTCAACCAGGAGCTGGGAAAGTGTGAGAGGACCCCCGAGCCAGATCCAGGGGAGCAGGGAGGGGCAGAGTGAGAAGGAAGAGGGTCCTGGGGTCAGAGGTGTTAGCACCTGTCCCACGGGGAGCCCCAGACAGGAGCAAAGGGAAAGAAGTGCCAGTCAAGCCCACGGGTGGGCATTTGCCTACAGCAAAGCTGCACGGGGAACACACACTGTTTGGATGCAGACACATCCGGTCCGGGATCCTGGTGGCCCCTGGGCGCTGAGTGACCCTTGGAGAAGCACTTCACCTTTCTGACCCTCAGCCATCTCATCTGTGTAATGGGGAAGAATATACCATCTTCAGAGCGTTCCTGGTGGGACTAAAACAAAATCTGTATTCACTTTCCCAGGGATGACACAGCAAAGGACCACAGACAGAGGGCTTTAAAACACAGAAAGCTCATCTCTCACAGCTCTGGCAGTGAGAAGTCCAAGGTCAAGGCACCAGCAGACCCTGTGCCTTCTGACGGTTCCAGGAGAGAAGCTGTTCCAGGCCCTTTCACGTCCCATGGCATTCCTTTCCTTGTGGCTGCATCATCCCCATCTCTGCCTCTGTCTTCACCCGGGCTTCTCCCCAGATCTCTGGCCCAGAGTAGGAACTGTCAGTCCTTGCCCCCCTCTCTCTCCCAGGTGTAGGTGTCAGTTACCTGCTCATCTCTGGGCCCTAACCCTCCTTAAGGGTAGTAAACGGGCAATCCACCTCTCTCTAAGGGAAAGGCCTAGTGACGAGAAACAGGCGGAACGCAAAAGGAGCTCAGATCACCCTGCACTGATTCTCAAGCAGCTTGCCGCCCTTCCTTTCCAAGGCGTCCTCCCAACCTGCTTGGAACGCTGGGCTGTTTCCTTCTCGGACTGGAGTGTCCAGCACTCCCTCAGATAGGGCCTGCCCCAGGGGCTGTTTCCTTCCTTGAAGCTCGCAGATGCCTTGGGAAGGGAGGGCGCCCTGCAGATCTGTGTGCCTGTTGGCATTTGCAGTTACAGACCCCAGATCACACACTTCTTTCTGGCCAGCGTCTTCCCATCAGAACTGAACCCACGGCTTCATTGCAGCACGCAAGAAGGGACATGGAGTCCCCACCGCCCCTCTGCGCCAACGCCTTCACCTGCCTTATCCCGGGTATTGCTCTCAGCAACTACTCCCCTGTGCAAGAGTCTCCTGGAGGGCTCACTTGGCCCCAACTCCAGACTTTCCGATTCAGCAGCAGGTCAAGTGTGGGGCCCACGATCTGCATTTCAGGTGAAGTTGATGAGGGCTGGTCCAGTTGACAATATTGTTCCAAGGTGAGCATGTAAGGTGTTATTATCACCATAGAATAAGTGAGAAATGACAAGATTCAGAGAGGTGAAGGGATTGACCCAAAGCCTCATGGCTCAACCGGGTTGTAATCTCACCTGGATTATGACACCAGTCCCCAGCTGATCTTCCTTGTTCGTCATCGACCCCCAACAGGTTAGCTGCCCCCACCTCAGGGCCTCTCATCCTGCTCCCGCTCCCCCCGGGGGTCAAACCCAGGCCACCCCCCGCTCCCAGAGCCTCTGCCCCTGCAGAGATAGAGGAGGCAACTATAGTGCCAGGTGGGAAGAATGCATTCCTATGAACAGAAGGATCAGCCAAGAGTTCTGGAAACACACAGGAGGGGAGAATCAAGGCTGGCCTCATGGAAGAAGGTCATTTGAGCCGAGTCCTGGAAGATGGCTAAGTGTCTAGGCTGGAGTCGACTTCAACATCATTATGGGTCCTCCACCTTCTTAGTATAGCCCCCTCCCATCCTACCAATCACCTCCCTCAACTCCCCCAAGGACAGAAAGGAGGGGGAAGGGAAGGGAGAAGTGGAAGGAGGAGCGGGGAGTTGGAGCTGGATGGAGGAGAGAAGAAGGGAGGAGGGAGGAGAGAAGAAAGGGAGGAGGGAGGAGAGAAAAGGAGAAGCAGGGAGGCTGGGTCTCAGTGCAGGGCAGCTGCTGCTGCTACTGGGGTCACACCCAGAGCTCTGAAATGCGATGACTTTGCAGACAGCCCCGAAACCAGTGCGGGTCTGCATGACGGCTGGAGGTTAAACGCAGCCCCGAGGCTCAAGTTGGGAAGCCATTCTTCAATTTCTAATAAAAACCCTGAAGTAGGGATGACATGCGATAAATCAACCATCCACCAGTCCCATCCCGGGATAATCTTTTCAATTATCTGCTTGCTTCGTGTGTGCGTCTCCTAAGACGATCAGAAATGTGCAGGGAGGACGCTCGCCCTGACCAGGAGGCCTGAGTGGTGTTCAGCTGATGGGTCCTGCACACCTAGAAGGCCAGGCTGGTGGAGTCAGAAGGCAGCTGAGGAGGGAGGCATCCAGGGACAAAAGGACCTCAGAGAGTCAGGGACCAGGGAACCTGGTCCAGGGCTTGTGCCCACCACATGGCACCCCAGGAAAGAAGTCTCTGAGCCCCCCCTGTGCTCCAGGTGCTAGAGACAGGGAGCCAGGCAAGGTCACTGCCCTCATGGAGCCAGCCTCCCCGTGGGGTAGACAGACACCAGACATGGACCGGACAGGGTGTGAGGGAGACAGGCAGAGGGAGACCTGCAGAAGTGGTCCAGGAAGGCCTCTCTGAGGAGCTGAAATCTGAACTTCTCCGGTCGCCTCTACCAACAAAGCTGAGTGACCTGGAGGGAGTTATTCAATCTCTCCGGACATGTGTGAAGGCTCTGCAAAGGGGAGGAGACACCAGCATGCGGGAGGGGCTGTGGAAGAGTGAGTTTGCTTCCCAATTGCCTCTTTGCTCACCCCTGCTGCCCAAATTCTACTCCCCTAAGAAGCTCTGCTTCTGCTATTGCTCCTCCCAGGAGCCTTCCCTGATTCCCAAGTGGAGCATCTCTGTGGGCCCCTCAGTACCTGGCCTTCCCCTCTTTGAAGTATCCTCCCTTTCTCTTAAGCCTCAAGGGCATTTCCATTCATGTTTTTTTCAGCCCTACAAGACTGAGAACTCCGTAGGGCCAGGGTCCTCATCTGACTTGATCTGTGGGCCCTGCAGACCTAGAAAAGGATGTGGTTCAGAGTCTGCTGCCTATTGCCCTGATGGGTGGATGTCTGTTGCCCTGATGGGTGGATGGCTGGGTGGATACATGGATGGATGAATGATGGAAGGATGGATGGATGATGGAGGGATGGATGGATAGATAAATGGATGACAGGATGGGTAGATGGATGGATGAATGATGGAAGGATGGATGGGTAAATGATAGAAGGTTAGATGGATAAATAAATGACAGGATGAGTAGACAGATGGATGGATGGATGGATGATGGAAGGATGGATGGATGGGTGGATGATGGATAGATGGATAGATAAATGGATGACAGGATGGATAGATGGATGGGTGGATGAATGATGGAAGGACGGATGGATGGGTGGATGATGGAGGGATGGATGGATAGACAAATGGATGACAGGATGGGTGGGTGGATACATAGATGAAAGAGGGATGAATGGGTGGATGGCTGATCAGCTGGGTGACTAAATGAGTGAGTGGATGAATAAAAGTCAAGACTTGAGGAAACAAGAGGACCAGAATTAAGGATGCCGGGGAGAGTGGCTTTTCCGAGGAGGAGGAATATTTCTTTCTCAAAGACTGGAGAAATTTTTTTCCAAGGAATACAAAGAGAAGTTGGGAAAACACCTTCCTTTTGCCCTTCATTTATTCAAACATTTGTTTGGCACTATGCTGGGTTCTAAAGAAACAGGGTTCATGGCCAAACAGTGAAAGCAACAAGTGAACAGGCAGTGACTACGTGCTGCGGTCAGCATTATTTGAGCAGAACATTTAGGAGGCTTCGGGGGAGAGCCACTCACCGCCTGCTGGTTGACACAAAGAAGGTTGCTAACAGGGCTCCCCATCGCCAGGTGATGCTGCTTTCTAAGCAGCCTCAGCTCTTGGCAGCGAGTGGTTTGGCACCATTTCTTTGCCACCTCTGGCAAGCCTGCCCATGCCTGAGCCCTGACTCTGGAGCTGATGCCTGGCTTCCCTGGGGACCGCCATTTGGCAGAGGCTTACAGAGGCGGGGGGTTTCTTCAGCTGTTTGATCTACACGGGGGATGGAATTACACTCCCTCATCTTGCGTCTGAGAAACAGGTAGCCCAGGAAGGTGTGGTGTCTTCCCCAAGGTCACCCGGCTGGAGAGGGGCTGGAATTCACACCCAGGACAGCGTGACCCCAACCCCCTTGCCCTTCCCACCAGGCTGTGCCGCTCCTCTGCATGGATGTCCCTTCCCTGTTGCTAAGGGTAACCTCCCTCCCGGCCCAGCAGTCACCCCTCCTGGAGCGTGATTCTTGCACCTGACATCATAATCCTCTGTGACATCTTAATCAGCTCCCAGGCAACTGACAGTGCCCACAGGGAGCAGCCAGAGCAGTGGTATTAAGGCCCAGTGAGTCAGCATGGCTTGGACTGAGCCCACCCGCCCCGCCTCAGCCTTAACCCTAGCCTGCCCACCCCAGTCCCTGGGGACAGTGGTTGGTTCTCGAGTCAGATCGATGCTATTTCAGATCCATGCTTTTCTACTGAATCTTTCCAAACGTCAACGTCCTCATCTGTAAAATGGGTCTAAGGGCGCCCATCGGCTATTGCATAAAACTGCACTGTGTCCCCTTCAAGGCTGTGCTGTGGCCATCACTCTGCTCTGGGGTTACTGCTGTCAGAGCCCAGATGTCCAGCAGCACCACAGAGCTCCCTGGGCACAGAGGGGACACACACACATCCTGCGGTGAATTGTACATGCCCCCCGCAAGACACTGAAGCCCTAACAGCCCAGCCCTGTGAAGGGGACCTTACCTGAAAACAGCATCTTTGCAGAAGTGATCAAGATGAAGTCGCACTTCATCCATAGGACTGCTGTCCTTGTAAGAACAGAGGAACTCGGACACAGAGAGGGAAGACGATGTGGACACAGGAGACAGAGCACGCAGCTGGAAGTCAAGGACTGCCAGCGGCCACGAGGCCAGGAAGAGACAAAGAAGGATTCGACCCAGAGTCTTAGAGAAAGTGTCGCCCTGCCAACCAACACCTTGATCTCCGGCTTCTAGCTTCTAGAACGGTGAGAAAACAAATTTCTGTCTTAAGCCATGCCTTCTGTGGTATCGACACTTTGTTACACTGCCCTAGGAAACAAACAGGCCAACTTCAAGTTGAAGTCTACTGTATGGTGAGGATGCTGCTTTGCTGAGCGACCTTCAGCAAGTCGCCCAACCCATTCTCCCAGAACCAGTGGGACCACGAGGCCACCTTGCAGGTCGAACTTGAAGAGCACAGGGCATCCAGTCTGTTCAGCACCAGCACAGAAGATGGGATTTCTGGTGCCCTGGCGGGATTCCATAGCATTGATTTTTACCTTTTAAGTTCTACTCAGGAGCGCCCCAGTAGCCAGGAGAAGGAGGCTGAGCTTCAAGTCTCCTCTTTGAAGACCCCCATCCCACCCCAGGGGTTTGCACATGCACAGTAAAGCCAGGCGGAGCAGGAGGGAGGAGCCACTTTGATGGACCTCATCTCCTCCTCCGGCTCATCTTCCTCCCTCTCTCCCTTTGATCTGGAGACCCGCCCTTGCAGAAACCCAGCCTCTGGCTTGGGATTGTTCTGCCTAAAACGCACCAGCTGAGCAGAGGGAACCTGCCTCCCTCACCTTTGATGTCAGAGCACATGTGGGGAGGGCCCAATCGCAGGGGCTCTTAATGAGGGGCGGGGGGGGGGGTGGGGGGTGGGCAGCAAGGAGGCCAGGCAAAAGATCGGTTTCCTTTCCTTTTATTTCACAAGCCTCTGCAGTCTTCCCCTCGCTGCCCCCTCCTCCCCACCCCCAAAGTGACAACTTCCTCCTTTTTTGCTAAGTTCAAGTCCTCACTCACCCTCCAGTAGCTGAGTGACCTTGGGCAAGCTACCCCATCACGTCACCCCTCACCCTTTTGACCACCAGGAAATAGAGACCACAGCGTGAACCCCACGTAGCCAGGAGGATTAAACGAGATCATGTATGAAAAGTCTGTACACCATGGGTGTTTGGCAAGTTTCACGGTGGTAATTACTTCATGAATATCCTACAGGTGCCTGAGGTCAGAAGCAAACAGTCCACTAAGCTCCTGGCCTCAGACCACAACCTCTTATTTTTCCCTGTTTTCCCATTTGTTGAATGAATGGGTTAATAGTGCCTGGGTGTAAAGGTTGTTGGGTGTGATAAGATAATTAAAGCACTTTACACAGAGCCAACATCACTTACTTCTCTGCCTTCCCTTCTCACTGCCCTTCTTTGTATCCTAACGCCAAATCTTAACGTTAGTCCAGAAAATTCTTCCGAATTTGCCTTTCAAAATGGAAAGTCTCCAGCACACCCTCACAGGCAACAAGAGGCTACAAAAGTCACTGCCCTGTCACAGGAGACTCTCAGGGAAGGCTTCTCCTCTCTGCACTCAGAAGGGAGAACCCACACGCCTGCCTGTGATCTGGGGAGAGGCGTGGGGGGCTGGCTTTTGTTTTTCTGGAAGGGTTTATAAACAGAGGATAATGAGGGCTTGAGAAGGCAGCTTTAATGACTGTTATTGCTGGGAAAACAGCGTCCATGGAAGGCCACACTGGCCCATGCCCTCCCCAGACCAGAAGCTCAGAGTGTCTGGGAACGCCAGAGGGTAGGCAGGGTTGCCGCAGAGCCTCAGGGTCACCTTTTCAGTCTCCAAATGCTAAACAACCTACCGTTTCCTCCCCAACCTGCCTCTGTCCTTCCTCTTCTTCCCAACTGGACTGGCTTATTCTCCTCCTCCTCCGCTCAGCATGTGCAAATGCTGTCCAGGACCCTGACTCTGAGCTAGAAACTGTCCTCAGGGCACTGTGGGGTGCAAAGAACATGGGCTTGGAGGGATGCTCTCTCTAGATATCGGCCAACCCAGGCCACTGTACCTCTTGGGACCCTGGCTTTCTCACCTAGTGAAGAGGCACAGCGGTGCCAACCTCCCAGGTTTGGAGGAGTCCACCTTCTGGGGTCATTGTGATGGCAGAAATAAACCGCCAGATCACTCACTCCATCTCAGCACTTAAGAGGCATTCCTATTCATTTCATCCTCCCCCAGAATGAGAAAGGGAGTGGGGGGTGGGGAGGCACAAAGCTGGAAGGGGTGGAGCTGGGAACTGACCCCAAGGAAGGTGCTTCCACCTGCGCTCCCCCACTCGCCTTTCCCCCTTCACCATGAGAGCCAGGCCTCCCCTTACCTGGCAACCAGGCTTCGGGCTGACTCTGGTTACTGGGAGGCTCCAAGGGGTCTGTTTAAACAAGTATGTCTGAGCAGGAAAATCAAACAGACAGGCACCCTCTGGGGCCGCCGGGGGACCACTGAGGGTACCACACCTGAACCCGATAAGCCCAGATCCATTTTCACTTAATTGGGCTGCGACCCAGGACCCACCATTGGATCAGATAGGAGGTCTCTGTGAGGATGGAAAGGGTCCCTTTCAGGTCGGGTTGGACTGGGAAGTCCAAGACGGTTGGGGGCACCAGTGCCCCAGCTGGGGAGGGGCCCTTTGAGAGTTTGCTCATTTCTGCAGGAAAGGTTGGGGAGGAGGCTGTCCAGAAATATTTCTCTTCTACTAGGGAGGCCGGGGGAGGGAAATTCAGCTTTTCCGGAAGGGCGGAGCCTCCGGATGAAAGACGCATTGTCACATCCTCCCAGCATCCAGCAGTCCGCACAGTTGGTGTCAGAACACCCAGGGAGAAACAGGCAGCCAGGGAAGGTCCTGCAGGGTGCAGGCGGCCAGCTGGCTAGGGGCACGCCGCTGGACTTGGACTCCACGGAGGGCACCTGCTGTCAGATCTCTCTGGGCCTTGGCTTCTTCAGAGGAAGGGTAGCTTATTGTTGTTCAGTCACTCAGTCGTGTCCGACTCTTTGTGACCTCATGGACTGCAGCACGCCAGGCCTCCCTGTCCCTCACCATCTCCCGGAGTTTGCTCAGACTCATGTCCATTGAGTCAGTAATGCCATCCAACCTCTCATCCTCTGTCATCCCCTTCTCCTGCCTTCAGTCTTTCCCAGCATCAGGGTCTTTTCCAATGAGTTGGCTCTTTGCATCAAATGGCCAAAGTATTGCAGCTTCAGCCTCAGCATCAGTCCTTCCAATGAATATTTAGGACTGATTTCCTTTACAATTGACTGGTTTGATCTCCTTGCTGTCCAGAGGACTCTCAAGAGTCTTCTCCAGCACCACCATTTGAAAGTATCAATTCTTCCATGCTCAATCTTCTTTATAGTCCAACTCTCACATCTGTACATGACTAGTAGAAAAACTGTACCTTTGACTATAGGGACATTTGTCAGCAAAGTGATGTCTCCTTTTTAAGACACTGTCTAGGTTTGTAATAGCTTTCTTTTCAAGGAGCAAGTGTCTTTTAATTTCATGGCTGCCGTCACCATCTGCAGTGATTTTGAGATCTCAACTCCAAGTTTAAAGAGGTTTAAACTTGGCAGGGCTAGCAACTGAGTGTTCTTTACACACACACACACACACACACACACACACACACACATATATATACATACATAATTTGTATTTATTTATTTAGCTGCACCAGACCTTAGCTGCGACATGTGGGATCTAGTTCCCTGACCAGGGAGTGTTTTTTTATAAGGCCATTCAAGAACTATTTGATCAGCGCTGAAATAGACTATTTTCACCCTTGAGCCCAGGGCTCAGGTCTCCGGCCCTAATGGGTCTGGCCTGATACTCTGGGTTAAGGGCCCGGCTCATGCTGAAGATGTGACACTGTCTTCTGGTCATCCATTCACCTCGCCTCTGAAGTGTCCCCTCTATGCCTGGCCCTGTCCTAGTCCCGCGGGCCCACACAAGCTTGTTCTGGGGAGCCACCCCAGAGGGCACTCTCAGGGATCAGAGCTGGGCAGCTGGAAGCAGCAGGTGCTGTGAATGAGCCAGGCTTTGCAGCCTGCTCTGCCCTTTCCCCACCAGGAAGTCCAGAGCAGGGGTCTCCGGAGTGAGGTCCATCCATGCAGTGGGGGGCCCTGAGAATCCCCTGGGTGCCACGGGAAATCTTAGAACACCTTGTTGTTGTGAGTTTTTGCTCATTGCTGTTGTTGTTTAGTCTATCAGTTGTGTTCTGCTCTTTGGCGACTCCATGGACTATAGCCAGGCTCATCTGTCCAGGGAATTCTCCAGGCAAGAATACTGGAGTGGGTTACCATTTCCTTCTCCAGGCGATCTTTCCCACCCAGGGACCAAACCAGTGTCTCCTGCACTGGCAGCTGGGTTCCTCACCGCCCAGCCACCTAACAAGCCCATTTTTGCTTATGTAAACTACTTTACTCCATCGTTCCCCTATGTGAAGTGCAAGTAGCTCAGTCGTGTCCTACTCTTTGCGACCCCATGCACTACACAGTCCATGAAATTCCCCAGGCCAGAATATTGGAGTGGGTAGCCTTTCCCTTCTCCAGGGGATCTTCCCAACCCAGGGATAGAACCCAGGTCTCCCACATTTTAGGCAGATTTTTTACCACCTGAGCCACAAGGGAAGCCCAAGAAGACTGGAGTGGGTAGTCTATCCCTTCTCCAGGGGATCTTCCCAACCCACGAATCGAACCTGGGGTCTCCTGCATTGCAGGTGGATTCTTTACCAACTGAGCTATGAGGAAAGACCTTCCCCTATGTAAACCCGGGTTAAAAATAGAGTTGCTGCCAAGATTCAAAGAATTAAGTCACCCTCAGAGCTCAGAAGACTGCTTTGCAATAGTCATTGCTGTATTAGCTTTTATTAATATTAATAGGATTTATGATTCCCCATCTTGGCATTTGTCTCCTCAGTTTTCCAGTTTCCTTGGATTCAGATCCTCCTCACGCAGTCTCAGGGAGGGCGGCAAAGAGGAGCTCAGGCGTCCATAACACGGATGCAGCAACTGAGGTCCCGGCAGGGGGTCGTCATTCATCCTGCAACATGCGCCAAAGCCCCAAGGCAAGCCCAGAGTCCAGAGAGGCGTGGCGTGGCGAGGGGCGTGGCGAGGAGCGTGGCCCCAGAAAAAGTCGTGACCCTGTCCCTTCCAAGAGCTTCAGGAACCTGCGGGTCTGAGATTCCAGCCCGAAACCAGCTGGCAGTGGGGGAAAAGCAGAACGGAATCAAAGCCTCGGGCATGTACAACCTCCACGGCCCGTCTGCCCCGTGCAGAGGCTGAGCGAGGCACAGCAAAGACTTCCCCTCGTCCCTACATGCGTGGTGCTGCAAACGTGCGCTGTGACACCGTTCCCAGTACCCGTGTCCCCAGGCTCAGCTGCGCGGCCCGGAATGTGCTACTTCAGTTCTCGTTTTTTCTCATCTGGGAAGGAGGACGGCCACCTCGGGAGCTGTGATGATGCATTGAAAGCGCCTAGTACAGAGGCGGTGCTCAGTCAAAGCGGGTCCCTCCAGCCTGCCTGGCTCCAAGAACCTAACCCTGCCTGGCCTAGGGTGCCCCTGCTCCGGCCCTCACCGGAGAGGTGGGACAGACGCTCCCTGAACCTACCAGGGCCAGAGTGCGCCAGTGCGTGCGTGCTAAGTCGCTTCAGTCGTGTCCGACTCTGTGCGACCCTAGGGACCGCAGCCTGCTAGGCTCCTCTGTCCATGCGATTCTCCAGGCAAGTGTACTGGAGCGGGTCGCCATGCCCTCCTCCAGGGGATCTTCCCAACTAGGGGTCTCTTACATCTACCTGCACTGGCAGGCGGGTTCTTTATCACTAACGCCACCTGGGAAGCCCCGTTTGCAAATGAGTCCTCGCAAATAGACAAGGTCTTCTGCAAGGTCGCAGAGATGCAAGCCACTGGGGACAGTTGGAACGTCAGGGGTTTCCGGGCCTTCCTGAGGGCGGGGACGGATGAGCACTGGGTAAGGGGCTGGGCTTTCCGGATGGCTCGGGGATAGAAGCACCCGCCTGTGAATGTAGGCCACACCGGTTCCATCCCTGGGTGGGGAAGAACCCTGGAGGAGGAAATGGCAACCCACTCCAGTATTCTTTGCCTGGGAAATCCCATGGACAGAGGAATCTGGGGGGGGGGGGGAGAGGCTACAGTCCGTGGGGTCAAAAAAGAGTCGGACACCACTTAGTGACTGAACAACAAGAAAGGAGTTGGACAGCCTACATTTTAGTGCCAGTTCTGTCCGTTTCTAGCTCAGAGACCAAGGGGAAATGACTCCTCTTTGGGTCTCAGTTTCCCCGTCTACAGAGTGTGCGTTCCGTAGCGCACCAATTGAGTGACCTGCCTGTGTCTCCCAGAACCTCCGCCCTCCGCCCTCCCCAGGAGGGCAGCGCCCAGCTCGTTTTAAATGAGGGAACAGCCCTCCTTGGTACCCACCGGCACGGAAAGCGAGGTCCAAAGATCGCAAAGGTGGAAAGAGAACAGTGGAGGGCAGAGGCGGGTCACTGCCTTTTCCAGAAGGCGGAGGGTAGTAAGGGCTGGAGCGCAGAGACCTGGGGCGACCTGGCTGGGCCCCTCCGAGCCCTTAGGTCGGTCCTGAGTACCCAGGAGGGAACTGGCTGGGGTCGGGCCTAAGCGCCCCAGGCTGGGTCAAGGACTTGGAGCAGGACTTCTCTCTACAGAACCTCTCCTCCCCAGTCCTTGACGGTTCTGGTGGGTTCCCCGGCCACTCCCACCCCCTCCCCAGCGTGCTCTGCATTGGCTCTGCATTTCCACCTTGAGTTCTGGGACGCTGGGGGTGAAGGAGTCTGAGCGATACCTTGGAGGTCTGCTGACCCTAGTGGGTGCCCACGCTGGGCACCTTCTGGGCTCTGCCACTTCCCTTTTCCATCCTTCTGAGTACCCTAGAAGGAAGGGACCTTGTAAGGTCCAGACGGGGAAACCGAGGCTCCAAAGAGAAACGACCAGCCTGGGGCAGGGGGTGGCAGGGCCGTACTAGGGCCCGGAGGAGAGCTTCCTGCCGTTCCCCAAGGTGCCAACTGCCGCTCCAGAAATGGGAAATGGGCGGGCGGGGGAGGCGAGAGAATGAGAGAAAAACCTCGGAGAAGGGACAGATGGGGGAGGGGGCGGGAAGAGACTTGGTGACAGAAACAGAAGGACCCAGAGACGGCAGAGAGGTGAAGAGATCTCTCCGAAGAGACCAAGAGAAACACGCTGAGGCAGAGACCCGCCTCCGAGACAGATGAGAAACACGGAGGGCGAGAAGGAGGACGCAGAGAAGGAAAAGTCAGGGGCCCAAGACAAAGAGGAGCAGAAGTGGGACTCGCGGGGAGAAGGGGGCCCAGGGGCCTCCCAGGCCGCCTAGCCCCACCCAACCCTCCTCCGCGCTGCTCCTCTCCAGTCCCGGGGACCCCTCCTGGCCCGCGCGAGCTCGACCCAGCCACGGTGGGGTGCCTGCCGCACTTCAGAGGACACTCCCTGAATGCCCGCCCCCGCCCCCTTCGACTGCTCTCTTTTTCCCGTCTTAGCGCCGGGCTTCCTAGGCATCCCGAACTCGCCTTCCACTCCACTTCATATTTAGGTCCTTCAGGAGTCCCCGATGGCAGAGGCTCTTCGGGTTCTCGGCATCGCTGTATCCAGGGCTGTTATCCTCCGCCATCCCCGTGGCTGAGTGTCTTTTTTGCCTGTGTCTGTTGATGACTGTTCCTGCCCATCTCCGCCCTGATCTGGTTTCCCCACACAGCCTCTTTTCCCCAGTGGTCGAGCTGGGGGTGAAATGTGAGTTCCCCACCTGGAAGGTACCTGGGGCTACCTTCCATTCGAGGGGCAGGGCCGCCCATGCCATCCACGTCCTGCAGGAGAGGAATTGGCAAGCCCAGAGGAAAGCTCCAGACCCCCCAGCCCCACCCCGGATGCCTCAGATGTGCTCAAAGCGCTGGGAACCTGCCACAGTGCGGCGGAGTCCCGAGGTGTGGCCTCTTCCGGAGGGCCAACAGCGTTATCTGAGCTGAGGAACAGAGGACCCATTTTAAAGCCAGCAAATCGAGGCTCAGGAAAAAAGAAAAAAAAAAAAGGTCCTCGGCCTTTGGTTGGTGAATCAGCTCACAGCCCAGATATCTTTTCTCTGAGAGACCTTAGATTCTCTCCATTTAATAAATTCATGGGAAAACTGGACCGTTTTCAAAATTTGAGAAGGTGGTGGGCCGTGGGGAGGGGAGCCGCAGGAGAGAAATGTAGTAAGTGATGGACCAAAACCCATTTCCCTGATTGAGGGAGGCGGTGCCATCAAATCCCGACAGCACCCTCCGGGTTTTAGAGCATCTCCTCTTTTGAAAGCTCCCTGAGAGAGACTGCCGCAGAGTGAAAAGAGTGGATTGGGGGCTCAGACCCACCCGTGTCCAGATCCTGGCACCACTGCTACCTAGCTGTGTGACCCTGGGCAAGATACTTAGCCTCTCTGATTCTGTTCGCTCATCTGGAAAGAATGGGAAAGCCTATAATAATACCTATCTCCCAAAGTAAAGAGGATTAAAGCGGATAAAGTTTGTGAAACCTCTGACAAGAGTCCTGACACCCAGCTCAAAAAAAGTCAATTCTCTTCCTACCACTCCTTCCAACCCCCTGCCCCTCCAGGCCCCTACCGGAACTGAGAGGGGGCCCTCGGTGGGCAGAGCTTGGAGGTGGGGGGGTGGGGGTGGGGGGTGGGGAAGGGCGAACCTTCTTTGGCCCAGGGTGGGCAGAGCCAGGATGGAAGATGTTTGGTCGGCCCCTGGAGCCTCAGGGTCTGCCTGACATCTCTGGGCTTAAATAACCGTGCGCCTTTGTTATTCGTCGGCAGCAAAGTGGTTCGTTACGCCTGATTGGTCTAATTGCTTTGAAATGGGATATATTATCTATAATTATAGAGCTCTAGGAGGAGCCGGCCGGCCTCCGCTTTCATCTTCCCCAAGTGCACCCTCATGTCGCGATCACATTAATTTGGGCCATTTGAAAGGGGGCCCCACTGTCTCCCCTGCAGATCTACACCCCTCACTCTCTTCCGAATTTGAAGACACAAGGAAGCCCAGGCCCGATCCGGAGGAAAGAAGCAAGGGGGGAGGGGATGGAAGGGCGGGAAGGGGAAGAAGCAGGGAGTCGGACTTGTAGATTTCTCTCTGGCACCGGGTAAAATGCACTGCACTTGGGCAGTTCCACTGCACAAGTGGGGCCCCGCTTAAGCGGAGGAATGGCAAGAAGAAAATATTTTTTACAGCCAGTTTTTTTTTTTTTAACTTTGTATTAAAAAGGGCACCAAAAGCTCTTAAATGGCCTAAGTTCTGCCCAGGTCCCAGGCAAGCAGAAAGCTTTTTTGCTCCGCTGTGGATATTCAGGCAATAACTGAAGACTCCCTGGAGTTCTGAGCTCTCCAGTGTCTTTCTCTGGAAAGCTGTGAACTCTTCCCAAAGGATTCCATCAGTGACTCCCGGTTTCCCAAACCTCTGACTCCCAGGCGCTCACTTCTAGGCGACAGAGGCCAATAGGCGGGAGAACTGGGGTCGGGAGGCCCCCCTCCGCAGGTTGGGGGATCCCCTGGTCGTGCTGTCTACTTGTCAACCCCCCTCCATTCCCATGACAAAATACCTCCCCTCTCTCCCCCTCCTGAAGATTGGTGAATTCCCACCAAAATAAATCGTTCCGGGTAATCGGTTTTCATAGCACATTCATTCTATTAAAGAGGACTGTTTGGGGCTCGCTAATTGCCGGGGGATCCCACTGAGCTGCACATTTTAAAAAAATGCACGCGGGACTCCTGGGTCGAGGCCACAAAATGCATTGGGAAACGGGGGAGGGGGCGTACACAAAAACCCGACGGAGGTGACAACGAATGCCAGAAGTGAGGGATCTTGCTGCGGGCTCTTCGAACCCGCCGCGCCAACACCCAGATAAAGACGGCGGTCTCTAAGACGGGATGCCTCGCCAAAGGAATCTTTGCCCATGAGGAGGGAGGGAGCCTAAAAACACCACTTTTCCTCGGCTGCCACACAGTCCTATAAAATAGGCGTGGGGGGGGGGCGGGTTGGGGGGGAGAAGGGGGAAGAACACCACCACAACCAGTTGCCCAGAGAATGGCTGCAGGACAAGCCGTCTTTAGGATCCGAAATGCGGAGGTGCTCACAGCGGCGGCGCGGGGAGTGCTTTAAGATGCCCTGGAACAAGGGGAGAAGGAGCGATGCGGGAGGGGAGGGGAGCGGAGTGCAAGCGCAGGGAAGCCGAACGCCAGTCCCCGAGCTTTATCTGCGGCGAGCCAGCCCTGCCCTTGCCAGGCATGAATTACAGCCCGGCTTTCTGGGCTGCCGTGGCCACGCCGAGAAATGCCGGCAGTAGAAGCGCCTGGGGGCTAGTGCTGGCGGCGAGATAACAGGCGCAGCCCCCCGGCCCTGTCAGCTCTTGGAACCCGCCAACCGGGAAATCCGAAAAGGCCCAGACAAAAAAATCAACGCAGAGAAGGCGCTCTCTCACTGCCCCCAACATGTGCCCTTCCTTCCGCGGGAACCACACGCCCCGGGAGAGAGATATTTTGTTCCTTTTCTCAAAGTCCCTTCTCTGAGACCGTGGGCATCGTTTCCCCTACCCCGCAGCCCAGGGGCGGATCGGTGGAAGATCCCGGCGGTATTCCGAGCACGGATTCCATGCGGAATCCACCGCTCTGCACCCCTTTTCCTCCGCAGACATTCTTCCCGCCGTTTCCTAGCGAGAGGAGACACGAACCCAGGCCGAACCTAAAAAAAAAGAGGCTATGGGGTTCGGGCCGGGCTCGCGAAACCCAGGGACAGGCGGCAGGGCCGTGGGCTGCGGGCGCAGGCGGTTTGCTCCCAGGAGGCGGGGGCGCGCGACTTCAAGGGCCCCTGCGCCGGCTGCTGCCTTTGATCCGGCCGCCGCTGGCGCCTAAAAACAACATCCTCGTCTGCCTATTAGGCGAGCTGAGGGATCGTGACAGATTGTTTATCCCCGCAATTAGCGATGCGGCCCTTCTCCCGCCGCCCGGCCTCCCGGCCCGCGGCCTGGCCTGGACTGGCCGCGCCCGCCGGACACAGTTTTGAGCCTCCTCTGCGCCTCGCGCCTGCACTCTTGGGGTTCGAGCCCCAGCTCCGCCCTAAAGCCCTAAAGCAGGGGAGGAGGTGGTCTTATCTCGCGGACTCCAAGGGGATACTCCTTTGAAGTTGTTTTTGCTGATGTGCATTTTCTAGTGAGAAAGTTCTGATATATAGCAGATTCTCAAAGTGATCTGGAAGCCAAACTTTTTGAGATGGGAGCCGAGGGTGGAACAAAAGCAAGTCCCAACAGAAAGTCGCACTGATCGATTTGAAAAGGTTGACCTAAACAGCCTAGGGGCCTCGCTTGTCTCTCCCTCTTGAACCCCCTAGTGCAGAATGAAATTCCCGCGTGCCTGTCCCAGGGAGAATTTAATTGGAAATGCGGGTGATAGAAGTTGGTCATCCCGACTGGGAGCCTCGCTGAGTGTCAGTTCCTATAGCTCTAAAGTGGGAGTATATGGCCTTTTATCCTTGAACCCTCAAGCAAACCTCCGGGGCCTAGGTTTCTTGGCCTGGAGGAAGGACTCTATTCTCCTGTCTCCCCCAGGGGTCCCGTGTCTTTAGAGAGGCCGCATCCGTGCGCCGCGCCTCCAGCTGGGCCAGACGCGAGCTGGAGGCCCTAAACCCTGCCCAGGGCTTGGGAGTGCAGGAGGTCTGCAGAGGCGGCGTATTTTTCACAGACGCGAGGATATTCCCTAACCCGCCCCAGGCCTTAACGTCGTGGAGCCTGCGGACTTCTACGAGGCTGCTAATCTCCCCGGCGTTCGCATCCCGACCCCTCCCGCCAGACCCCGGACGCCATCCAGGTAATAAAGTTCCCGCTCTAGTAATTCATTTTCCTTAATCTGGACGCCCCTAATCTACAGTTTTTATTGCGCCCAGTTAAAAGGCGAGGGAATTCGCTGTCCCTCCGCGGTCGGATAATTACCCCTAAATGGCCACAGCAGCCCCTTGTGTTTCCTGGAGATTAGAACCCCGCAGCCATCAATGGCCGGTGCCGGTGAGCCGCCAATCACCGCCTCCAGCTCCCGGGGAGCCGCCGGCCTGGGCCCCGGGATAAGAGGCCATAAAGAGGCGCAGAAAACCGCGGAGCCACGATCCGAGTTTGTGTGGATCTTACGTCTCCGCACACCGCCCCCCCAACTCATGTTCCCCCTTTTAAACAGCAAAAATAAAAATCACGTTTCCTCCAAAATTGACAGGATAAAAGTTCTCATACCCGGCGTGGAGAATCCGTCCCTGGAAGTGTCCTCATTTCTTCGCCCTCTCTCCCAAATGTGCCTCCACACCTTCCTAACCCCCCAAGATCAGATCCAGAGATGAGGACGTATCATTGTTTCTGCGGACACGCAATCGAGGTCACGTTAAGGCCAGGTCAGTGTTTTGGGGTCGTTTCTGTTGGTTTTATATTCAGTGAATTCTTTATCAAAATGACCAGCTCCTTCCCCCAGCCGGTAGCCAGTATAGGTGCTGTAATCCCACCCCACCCCCGCCCCTAAAGTTCACAGCGAGAAACTCGATTATGCATTCCAGATAACATAATGCATTCTTATTCTTAACATTCGTAGCACCACGCGAACGTGGCTTCTTAGGCAAACTTCAGTCCAGCACTTCGAAGACAAAGGCCCACTTTGACGCAGGGGTAAAGTTTTGAAGATTGAAACAGAAGAAAATGAAGGTGTCTACAGACGAAATTAATGTTATGTTTTTCTACTATAATAAGCCTGCAGGGTTTTTTTTTTTTAACTATAAAAAGAATATACAAGAAATGACTTCAATTCCAATTATTGTGGTAAACAGGAGAACCATCCTCCACTATCCACTAGGGAGAAACACACCCAAGTAACTGACACAACAGAAAGGTAAGGCGGGAGCTAGGAGAGAGAAACAGGAAAGGAATAGAGAAAAAAAGGGAGAAGTTGGAAAGAAGGGAGATAAGGGAAGGGGAGGAAGAGGGTAGAGCAGAAGAGAAGCGTAGAGCACAAGGGGAAGTCCCCCAGGAACAGAGAAAAATAAGAGACCCAGGGGGACCCACACAGGGACGGGCGGCACGGGCTGTAGCTCGGAGGAAAGTTTCTCCGGCTCCCACTCCCCTCCTCTGCCCTCCCGGGGCCCCGGGTCAGCCCCACGCGCCCCGAGGCCCAGCGCGCCTCGGGGCAAGTCCGCCCGAGCGGGGCCCAATGGATCGCGCCGGACCCGCCCCCTCGCGCGCTGATTGGCCGCCGCCGCGCTGGCCTCGCCTTATTAACAAGTTCTCTGGGGAGCCGCGGCCCGACCCGGAGCCGGCTGGTGCGCCCGAGAACTCCGCCTGCGCGGCGGCGCCAGCGGATAACCAGGCCCGGAGAGCCAGAGCTGGCCTTCTGGGGAGGGGCGGGAGGCGCGCGCGGTAGAGCCCGCCCGGCCAGGGCCCCGGACGCTCCCACAGGCCGACCGCGATCCCAGCTCGCCCGAAGCTCATGCCCGGCGGCTGGCCCGAGCTGCGGCTGGAGGAGGGGCCCGGCTCTGCATGGCCCCGGCTGCTGACATGACTTCTTTGCCACTCGGTGTCAAAGTGGAGGACTCCGCCTTCGGCAAGCCGGCGGGGGGCGGCGGGGGCCAGACCCCCAGCACCACCGCGGCCACGGCGGCCGCCATGGGCGCAGACGAGGAGGGGGCCAAGCCCAAAGTGTCCCCTTCGCTCCTGCCCTTCAGCGTGGAGGCGCTCATGGCCGATCACAGGAAGCCCGGGGCCAAGGACAGCGTCCTGGCAGCCTCCGAGGGCGCACAGGCGGCGGGCGGCTCCGCGCAGCCTCTAGGTGCCCGGCCCGGGTCGTTGGGCGCCCCAGATGCGCCGTCCTCGCCGCGGCCGCTCGGCCATTTCTCGGTAGGAGGACTCCTCAAACTGCCAGAAGATGCGCTCGTCAAAGCCGAGAGCCCCGAGAAACCCGAGAGGACCCCGTGGATGCAGAATCCCCGCTTCTCCCCGCCCCCGGCCAGTGAGTAGCCAGAACCCAGGCGGTGGGGGAGGGAGCCGGCGGGGATGTGGGACCCGAGGGCGCCAGGCCGCGCTCCGGCGCCTGTTTGTCTCCGGCGTCCGCGTACCTGCGGCCGGGTACCTGGAGCCGTGCTGCAGATGGGTGGTCGGGGAGCACAGGGCGGGGGGGATCGACCCCTCTCCCCACTCCCACCCAGGAAGAGGGTTCGAGGCCTGGCCCAGGCCCAGATCTTCTTGGTCCACCTTCTCGGGCTCCTCGCCTTGTCCAGGCGACGCTGCGGGTAGGAGTTCACTTGTAGGACACGGGTGTCTGGGCACCTTCATCTCGGGCCCCCACCAGACGACCCCAGGAGTCTCGGCTGGCTCCTCTGTCAGACCCTAAGCCCTGTTACTTCGCCGTTACCCCAACGGGTGGGTTCGAAGGGTGCGGGACATCTTTCCAGAGCGCAGAGTTTCACTTTCTCATCGTAGACGCCTAGTGCGCCCCCTCCCCTTCACATCCACCCATCAGAGTATTTCTTTGCCCACTGTGTTTCCGAAGCTCTTGAAAAATTCCCCCCTCCCCCGCCCCTTTCGTGTTTCAGGTAGATACTTGGTGCTCAGGGTGGATGGATCACAGGGGGAGGAGGCGAAGCGCTCCGGTTCCAGTGGAGGGGGCGGGGCACCAAGTCAATTAGTGGGAGGCACCCCCTCCAACACGGTCGGGAGCTCCCAAACGTCTCGGACTGCGTCTTGGAAGCGAACTCCAGCCGCCAAAGGCGCCTTCGGGGTCGTTCCGAGGCCTCGCGGCCCCCGGGCTTCTCTGCCCAGCGAACACACTCGGAGATATTTCAGGAGCACGGGAAATTCCCAAGTTTTCCTCGTTTCCTCCGATTATTTGGTGCGGCATAATAGCAACCCGAATTCAATGGCGTGATGCTGAGGAATGATTTTTATCGGGGGATTAAACGTCTCTGAAAGGCCAGCCCCTCCCTGGGCCTAATGGCCGGAGAAGGTGGCCTAGCGCTGGGCTGTTAACTACCGAAGGGTGTGACGTTTCCCTCGGCGCCCGCCCCTCGGGTGGCCCGGCGGAAAGCGAGTCGGGGGCCAACTGCTTCCCGGACTCTCAATGGTCTCGACCAGGGAAGAAAGGGGGATGTTAACACCAGTTTTCGTTTGACTCACATCCTGGTGGCCTGAGAGCCCAAAGGATTTTTTTTTTTTTTTTTTTAAGCATTCCAAAAAGAAAATTGCATAATTAGGCAAAACCCGCCTGGTGAAAACATTCTCTAGATTTGAATTCATTTCTCCCCAAGTGAAGCTGCTGCATAGGCAAAGCGTCCCTTCCAGGACTTAAAAATTCCTTTCGGGCCTGGATCCTGACCCAAAGTCAACGTGATCTCTGTTGTCCTGGGAATAATTGTGTTCCATGTTTTTAACCAGGGCCGCAGCTGCTGGGTGTGGCAGGCGTTGACTTGCCCAGCCGACCCTGGCTGCAGGAGCCCTCTGTGCCAAGGTGTTCAGTCAACGCCCATCCTTGAGGGTATATAAGACAGCTGGGCACCAGCACCGTTGATCTCTGTGGACTGGGGCACTGGTCGAGGAGAAGCCATTGCATTTTAACCATAACACACACACTTATGAGAGAGACCAGAGGCCAAGGAGCTGGGAGTGGAACAGGCCTAGAACACAATTGAAACAATCATCAGAAGCCCCGTTAAAAGCAAGCCCCCAGACTGTGGCATTTTTTCATATTTGAGATTTGGACATGGTGTGACATCCAGGGTTGCTCCACCTCTGGTCAGTGAGGCCTGAGCTTAGAGCAGTCACTAAGTCGTGCCCGACTCTTTGCGACCCCATGGACTGCACTGTTCTAAGTGAAAGAGTGTGTGATTGGGAGATAGGGATTTTCAGCCACAGAACAGCCTATCCCCGGGCGCTGACCACTTAGTGGGCACAGATGATAAATGTTTAGTCATCGCCTAAAATTAAATATGATCTCGGGAGCAGGGCCTTTTTCTGCGCATTTCACTGTTCTGTTAATATCCACCCGTGAGTGGTGGTGGGAGAAGGCCTTCATAAGCAGCCACTTAGATTTAAGGGCTGTTTGCCTCTTCCCAGTTATATGGGGCTTTGAACACGTCTGAGCTTTACCTGGAAGCTTCGTTTCTTCATTTGCAAAAGGTAGACAGGAACCTACCCTGTGGGCCTGCGGTGGGAGCTGGAGAAGACATTTTCCAAGTGCCTCTCCAGGCGGGCGCCTGGCGCCGAGGTGCTCGACGCAAATGAATAGCGGGCGTTGTTATCGGTCATTATTCCCTCATCGGGGCCGTTGGCGCGCCACTTTCTTAACCCGCTGCATTTCTCTCTCTCCCTCGGCCCCTCAGGGCGGCTGAGCCCTCCGGCCTGCACCCTGCGCAAGCACAAGACCAACCGCAAGCCGCGGACGCCCTTCACCACCGCCCAGCTGCTGGCGCTGGAGCGCAAGTTCCGCCAGAAGCAGTACCTATCCATCGCCGAGCGCGCCGAGTTCTCCAGCTCGCTCAGCCTCACCGAGACGCAGGTGAAGATCTGGTTTCAGAACCGCCGCGCCAAGGCCAAGAGACTGCAGGAGGCTGAGCTGGAGAAGCTGAAGATGGCCGCTAAACCCATGTTGCCCCCCGCAGCCTTCGGCCTCTCCTTCCCACTCGGAGGCCCTGCCGCCGTAGCAGCCGCCGCGGGCGCCTCGCTCTACGGGGCCTCTGGCCCTTTCCAACGCGCCGCGCTGCCCGTGGCTCCCGTGGGACTCTATACAGCCCACGTCGGCTACAGTATGTACCACCTGACATAGAAGGCCCAGGGTTGCCTACCTAGGGTGCCAGCCGATCCCTCCAGCAAACAACAGAAGCCTTCCCACGAGGTGCTCCCCTGTTCAGCACCGCCTGGCACCTTCTCTTTAACCCCACACTGCTCCGGTTTGTCCTCCGTCGCTCCCGGAGTTCACTCTCTGAAGTCTCATTCCCTTCCCCAAAGTGGCTGGGAGGGTCCCATGACGCTCTTCTAGAATCTAGATCTATCCCTTCCAGTTACAGACGGGGGAACTGAGGCCAGAGAGGTTTCCAAAGGTATCACAGTCCCCAGTAGAGTTAATGGTTGGACCAGACCGAGGGGCCGTGCCTCCTGCATGGCTGCCTCCTGTCCTAACACCTGGCAGGAAAAAGCACAGAGAAAATTCATGTTTGAAGATTTTGGAAATGAGAACAGTTGGGGAGAAAGAGAAGAACTTTGCAGGAGAGGCAGATCCCGGGTCTTGCCACCAGAAAACTTCAAAAGAACTTCAACAGTAAAACATTTGTTTTTTTTGGGGGGGTGGGGGGAGTGATAAACAGATGCGTGACAAAGGTAGGTTGAAGGGACCTTTCTCTTACCAGTACCAGAAAGAAATTGTAAAATAAAAAATAAAAACTTCTGTTTCTATTTAACAGTACATTTGGGTGGCTCTCAAGATTCCCTTTGGAAGGGATTGTTGTAATATACTGTATATTTGAAATTTTATTATCATTTATATTATAGCTATATTTGTTAAATAAATTAATTTTAAGCTACAAGAAATTATCTCCTCATTCGTTTAGTCTTTTAATTTTACTCCTTGCCATCTCTTCACATGTATGGTTGCTTTTCAGTTTGGTAGTAGTTTGGTGTCAGAAACTTTTCAAAGGTGACAACAATATTCAGGGACACAGAGGGGTGCTTTTTTGAACACACAGGACAGATCTGGCTTAGCAAAGTCAAGTGGAGAATTGAAGCAATTACCTTGGATAATTAGGCTCAATTTTCCAATTCACTTTAAGCTGAAATCGACACTTGTTCAGGCGACCCATAACCGATTCTTTTCTTTTTTCTCCCCTTTTAACCCGTCTTTGAAAACAAAGAGAATCACCCAAATGGTCTGATGACTGCAGACAGCTAATCCAGACAATTCCCACCCCCGCAAACCTGTTTTTCCCACCGGAGGCCAGGTGGGGGATGGAGAGGCATCGCTTCCCTTCTCTTAAATCACCCTCCCGCTGTCGCCAGTGTAGACGCGGTTGGAGGAACTAATTTTGAGGCTGCCAGAATGTGAGTGCCTTCACACTCCCTATTACAACTCCTTTAAAAAAAATTGTTTGCTGAAAACGCTAGGCGACCATACACTAAGTGCCGTGGGGGTGTCCTTTGCATGAGCCTTGCCTACAAACTGGGTTTTTCTTTTATATAGTATGTTATATTCAGGCTACCAGGAGAATATATTTGAACAAGCCCGAAGTTTAGCCTTCCGGGGGCAATTCTGCTAGCATGTTGAAGGCAGAAAAGTATCTCTAGTAGATAAAGCCTACTATGTTCCAGGCAGCGCTCAGTTCTCTTTCGAGTAGGGGAGCCCTGACTTAATCCTCACCAGATCTGGCCCCCCGCCCCCTCACCTCCACCTCTGTCCAGCCGTGGGAGCGTCTCCAAATTCCATGACAGGGCAGCCCCGGGAAGCCTTTGCGAGGAGGAAGCAAGGAGACCAAGGGCTGTCAGAACCCGAAGTGCTTGACGTTGGACACGGGAAGGGTAGACATCTCTGCAGAAAAGAGACCGGCTTATGGTGGGGAGAGGAAACCTGGGGCGCACTGCGGTTTCTAGCCCCAAGGGGAGGTTGGCCTCGGAATTCCAAGAGAGTGAGGGGTGGCTCGCACGCACCCTGGGCGGGCTCTCAGCGGGTGCCGGCGAGTTTCGAGGTACCCAGCGTCTTGGATCCTTCGATCTCCGTAGCTCTGACAAAGGCTCTGTCCCGCGGCTGGGGCTACAGTCTGAACTTGTCACCACTCCCTTCCCTAAGAAAAGGAAGGTCCAATGATCAGGCAGTCAGGGGGGGGTCCCCGGCCTCTGGGCTAACAAGCGTGGCCCGAGTTGGTACTCTTCAACCCCAAGAGAGGGGAGTGGTATCTAAAAATGTCTCAGACTCCGGCGCCCACGCGGCCCCTTAAAAGCGCTTAGGTACATCACTATTTCTTGCAGACACGGAAAGAATGTTTACCCCCTGTATAAACTCAGCATCCCTAGTGTCCTTGCGCGGGACGCCCGGACTTCCACAAATCTGGGCTCCTTTCTGAAACTCCCCTGTCCACTCTCCTATACTGAGGGTTTGTACTGAACTTGAAGTCAGAGAAACTCATTGGTTGATGCCAGCCCTGCCACTTCCTAGCCGCCTGACTCTGCATAGGGAAGATCACGCTTTCTATTCCTCAGTTTTCTCATCTGCGAAATGGGCCTGGGAATCCTTCCCTTGCCCCCGGGATTTTGGGGACGTGTCAACGAGCCCCTGCGCGGAAGGCCGCCCCGGTAATGCCGAGCAGATCTCAATCTTCTTAGCTCACGGTGCGTCGGCCACACCGGAATGTTTTCCACGCGTGTGGGAGAGGGGAATGTCAGGGCGGGATCGGGTGTCTCCCGCGGCCCGAGCTCACGGGCCTCCCGGCTCTTCGAAACTTGGCAATTTAGGGTCGAGGCAAACTTAGAGCTACATAATTGCAGTAATGAGCAACGGCTCGAGCTCGGCAGACGCGCAGAGGCTCCAGCCTGGCGGTAGCTGCAGGCGAGGCGGGCGCGCCCCCTTCCCCCACTCAGAGTCTCAGCCTGTTTGGAACCTGCCGCCGCCCTGCGACCCCCGCCCGTGCCCGCCTGCGCGCGCGCCCCAGCCCTGCTGCGGGCCTTGGGTCCCTGTTTCCTTTCATTCATATGTCCCCTGTTTTCCCCATTTTTGTTTTCTTTCGTTCAGCCCCTTCTTTGCACCGCTTTTGTTTCTGGATTTCCTCCCTCGATAGGGCGTGCACACATAAGGTGCTCAATAAACGGTTTCTGGATCAGGAGGGTGCTCCGCTCTGGGGTTAGGACTTGAGACAGATTCAGCCGGGTCCCGCGGGAATTCGAGGTGAGGCGGGGGCACTGCCTCCCGTCCAGCCCAGCCCTTGGAACGCAGCTGCTTGTTTATCAAGTGAGGACGGAGTGGGCTGGGGTTCCCGCGTCTGGTCCTCTACGGATCAATTTCCTTCCCCGGCAGGAAACTTGGGATCAATCACAACGGAGTCGCCACCTCGTTTAGAGGTTGTGATGGAGGAGGAGCCAACGCTTAACGCAGCCTACTGTGTGCTGAAGTTCCGGAGCGCACCACCTTCCGCACGCTTCCCAACAAATTTAGATTTTTTTGTTTTTTTAAACAAGGGTCCAGAGAGGTTACGCGGTTTTCCCAAGGTCACACAGCCAATAAAAGGGAGAACAGGGTTTCCAAACACAGATTCCACTCGGGGATCCACGCTTTTCCGGCACTGCCCGGCTCCCTTTCGCTGAGGGTCCCACAGTGCCAGGCCAGCAGTTTGGGTCTGGGAAAACTCGCCCCTCAGAACTCGGGCCCTAGCTCTCCGAATTTAACTCCTTCTAGCCCTGACGACAGGCTATTCCCTTGGGGATCAGGAGGGACACCTCACCTGCCCTGCACAATGTCTGTGAAGGCATTTTCGTTGTGTTGGGGAGGAGACATAAGTCTCGCTCAGCAAAAACTCCGCTTCTGGCCGCTCTGGCGAGACCAAAGCCCGTGGCGTGGAAGCCAGCGGAGAACTGAGGTTATGGGACGGCAGGGGAGCTGGGACGCTCCTAGCTCTGGGTGCAGGTCGGCGGGGCCTGGGCGGCCAGGGAGTCTGCGAGGCTGGAGAGCGGCTGGAGAGCGCGCGCTAACAGCGCCTGGTGCGAGGGTTCCCTTCGCTTTCTGACCCGCGGCCAAAGGCCCAGCTAGCGCAGGAGACTCAGTGAAGACAGGAAGCACGAGGCCGGAGCCGTGAGTGCGAGTCCTACAGTCGATGAGGCAGGTCCGGGCCACGCACCGACCACTGCCCCAGAGTGACCCCCGGCGCGGAGGAGAGGCCGGCCGGGCCTCGGCAGGCGCCCCGCCCGGAGCCCTCGGGGGCGCAAGGGGAAGCAGCGAGGAGAGGCCGCGGCCGCCTTTCAACTTGGCGGCTGGCGCCGGCCTGGCCGAGCCCCCGGGGCCGTGCGGCCTCCCCGGCTCCGTCCCCGCCCCTCTCAGCCGCTCGCACCGCGGCCGGGCCGGGACACTCCCCCAGCCCCGCCGCTGGCTGCCCGGGGAAACACCTTAACCTTCCCTCCGCCCCTGATCCATCCTCCAGGGCACCCTAGCGTGCTCCCCACTCCAGACTCTGGGAATTCCTGCCGCGCCACTCAGCTCCCACGGCCGCACCCCTGCTCCACGCCTTCGGCGACCCTCTCCTCACCCCGGCCGGCCTCCTCCGCAGCGCCCTCCCGCGGCCCCGGGGGCCCACAGCCCCTGCTCTGGCAGCGCAGGCTGGTGCCTGACGCCCGGCTAGGCGCCCTCGGCGGTAGACAGCGCCTGCGCGCGCGCACACGCGCGCCGCGCACACACGCCGACACACAGCACAACAAACACACACTAACACACGCAGAACTGACCCATGCCAGACATGTTACAACGAACGCTGACACCCAACACACATCCGATCAGCCTTCATCACACACAGACAAGCCGCACAAGTCACCAGCCATGCACAGCCAGCACACGGACCCACACAGTCAACAGATACGTACAGCCAAACACAGGCGACTTCCCAAACACAGGCGAGGCAACACCCACAACCAACCCACGCAGACACCCAACCACGCAAAGCCAACACGCGCTGCACACCGCGTGCACACAACACCAACGCACGTACTCAGTCAAGCACCCACAGCCCGCCGACACCCGGCGTCCCGGGAACGGCCCCAGCACTTCTAAGCTACCCTCGGGCCTCCCTGCAGGAGTTCTGTCACTTTGCCCCGGGGACTCTGATCTTTACAACGTAAAGGCGCGGCAGGGGAGACCCACTGATAGACACTGACTGGGGGGAGATAAACTCTGAGAAATGAGGTAATGAGAGACGTCCAGCCCGCAGAAAGCGGCTTCAGGGAGAGGGAAGGCACTAGGAGACTGGCCCACCGGGCGGGAGTGGGGGGTCCCCACACGGGAAGGAGGGAAGGACGTACACAGCTCTGAGCACAGCGGGTGAGAACCGGGTGGGGGAGATCCGCTGCGTGGAGGACAAGGTCGGGGGCAATGTCCGGCGCGCGTGTGCGCCGGATCAGTTCCAGGACGCAAGAGGTTCTCCTGGGATGCATCGAGAATGCCAACGGGAGCACCGAGCCCTCCCAGGAACCCCGTGGTGACTCCCGCTCTTCTTCCGGAGCCCCCTCCCCCAACCCTCCTTCTCCCAAACCCGATTTCAGCCTCCAGGGTCTCCCTGGAATCAGACCCTGTGCCCTGATTGTGCTCAGCAGAATCCAGGCTCAAGATCTGAAATATCCGTTCAGCTGCCGCCCCCCTTCCTGTCCCCAGGCGAGAAGGTGGTGCTTCTGGAAGCAGCAGCTAGTTTACCACTGGAGTCAGACCGTCTGGTCTGAGGAATCCCGGTTTAGGTACCTCTTAGCTGTGTGAACCTGGGCAAATTTCTTAACCTCTCTGAACCTGACTTTCCGAAAATAAAAAGTGCGGAATGCGCAACAATCTCTTTGAAATATTTTTGGTATAAAATGAAAGAAAGTGTTCTGTGAGATGCTTGGCACTGCCGGCAGTTACCCTTGATTATGACTACTTCAAGAGGTGTGTGTGTGTGTGTACACTTTCCTAGAGACTCCAAGAGTCGGGCTGACATGGAGGGCTGAAATCCAAGTTTATGCTTTTCTGGATGATGAATTCTAGCAAACTAATGCCCCTCTTGGAACCTATAGAATCAGCCCCTAAAGCCTGGCTGTCAGGACCTAGAGCATCGCAGCTGTGTGCCATATCGACCTGTTTTTGCCGGGAGTAAAAGCGAATTCAACGGTCTGCTCTTAATTCGGGGGGCCTCGCTGGACAGAAGGATCGCCCTGACCAGAGACTCCGGGTAGGTCAGGGCAGCAGCCCCGCCGCGGCCCCCTTTGCTGCCAATTTTACAGACCAAGAAACTACGGCTCCTGGCGGGCGCCGAACGGTGGCTGGATCGCAATCCGCGGCACTGGGGCCGCAGGGGCTGTCTCCTTCTCCAACCACGGGAAGCACGTTCCACAGACGGACGGGACTGTGGTCCTGCTGGAGTTCTCCGCGCTTGGCGTGGGTGTGCGCGGGGCCCTGCAGGCTGCATGTGCCGCGTGGTTTACCCGGAGCGAGGCGGGTTAGGTTTGGGCAGGTAGGGCGCGACCTCAAACCCTCCTCTGCGCGGGCCGCTTCCCCGCCTCCCCAGCAGGGCACCATCCGGACTCCCAGGCGGTGAAGGCTGAGCTCTACATTTGGGGATGCTATTTGAAAAAATACCTAGATTTCTTTCTGATGACCCCTCCCCCGTTTCTATTTCCCTGTGGCAGTTCGCGTTCTTCCACCAAAGAAGTAGCCAGTGGCAAGCCCACACCTACTGGAAGGAAATATTTGGGACACTTCTGAGGGACTCCCCTCTCAGATTCTCCAAGCCTCAGGCTCCACATCTGCTAAATGGGCACAACAGTGACTCCAGGGAGCTTTGGAGAGAGTGAAAGGAAAAGTGCTCCTCCCAGGTCTGTTGGTCTATCATATCACCTGCGCTCCCAAGCTGGAGATGGAAAATAACCGCAGACCTGTTCTTCCTGAGATAACTGAAACACGTATAGCACCCTTGCATGTATAAGGACCGTTCCAAGTGCTCCATGTGGATCATACCAAGGAATCCTCACTACTGGGACAGCACACAGTTCTGGTAGCCCCATTTCATAGACAAGGAAACTGAGGCATAGATTAAGTGACTCCGGTAGAAGCACAGAGACAGTGAGAGCTGAGCAGAGCTTCTGTAGGAGGCAGGCTTTTGCTGGGCGTTGTCACCTACCTTTTTGCTTCTCTGAGCCTCAGTTTTCTGGTCCCCAGAATGGAATCATGTCTAGACTGATGCAGAGGAAACTGGGGTGACTTGAACTGGGACGTGTCTGGAGGACACACATCTGCCCGCGTCTGGCGGGTCTGGTCTCGCTGGTAGCCTCCTCAGATGCTTTGACCGCCAATTGAAAGACATGCCTGCTTGGATTCCCCAAGGGCTAGGAGGGTGGTCCTAAGGTGTTGAGGAATGAGTGAGTCTGAAGCAGCAAGGGTGTTCTTTTTGCTATGTGGTGCTCTTGCCCTTGGGTGGTGATGGGAAGGATAGAAGATTCCGAAACCCTGTGGATCCAGAAAGTGAAAGTTGCTCAGTTATGTCTGACTCTTGGAGACCCCATGGACTATACAGTCTATGGAATTCTCTAGACCAGAATACTGGAGTGGGTAGCCTTTTCCTTCTCCAGGGATCTTCCCAACCCAGGGATCGAACCCAGGTCTCTGGCATTGCAGGCGGATTCTTTACCAGCTGAGCCACAAGGGAAGCCCAAGAATTCTGGAGTGGGTAGCCTATCCCTTCTCCAGCAAATCTTCCCCACCCAGGAATAGAACCGGGGTCTCCTGCACTGCAGGCAGATTCTTTACCAACTGAGCTATCAGGGAAGACTTGTGGACCCGGAATTAATCCTTAAATCCTCTCACTGAGACACAGGCACTCTTATTAAGCCTTATTACAGGTGAGGAAAACAAGTCATAAAGGGATACAGTGACTTGCCAAAGGTCACACAGGTGCCTAAGACCAGATCAATGTTTTCCACCAACCCCCTCACCTCCAGCATGAATGCAGAAACTCATCCGAATGCCAACAAAGCTACCAGGAAGTGCTGGCACCTAGGCCAGAGCACTTGGCAGAACCACCCTTAGGACCACAGTCAAGACTGACCAGTTGCCTTGCTCTAGATTCCTGGTGCCTCCCTAAATCCATGTTGGATTTGGAGAAACCATTCTGGACATCGCCTTAGAGATGTGATGTTTTCACCAATGGGATTAATGTCCTCACTGACAGATGAGAAAACGGAGGCTTGAAGGAGTCCTGCTATTTGGCAAAGGTCGTAGGCAGAATGTGTGGGTCTGGTGTGCCGTCACTGATTCACTCAGTGGTGGAACAAGGCAGGCACCGTAACAAACAAATACCAACTGCAGTTAGAGATCAAGGCCTGGAAGGGAGGTGGTGACAGGGCGCTGATAAGGAGTGTAATGGAAGCAGTTAAGGTGGACCTCTTTGCGGAGGCGACCTGAGAGTTGAAACCCAAAAGGTGAGGAGGAGCTGGAATTCAAAGAGGAGCCAAGAGAAGCATCTCCTGTGAAGAGGGGCAGGCAAGTGCAAAGGCCCTGAGGCTGGGCCGAGGCCGGAAGTCCGCTTTGCATTATCAGAAGCTCCTGAGAGATGTCGAGGAGTTGAACCCGGAAGGTGGAAGAGGAGGGACCGCCCTCCCAGTTAGAAGGAAAGTGATGATGGCTTGGATCAGGGTAACCCTGAAGAGATGCTTTTTCCTTGGTACTCTTCATTCTCTTCTGCGCCTCCGCCGCCAGCCCCCTCTCCCACATTTAGAGAGGGTTTCTAGAGGAGCTTCGCAACCTGGCGGGGGGGGGGGGTGAGGTAAGCCCCAGGCCCCGCTGTAGTTTCCTTCCCTCGCGAGCTTATTCACATACGAGACTCCAGAACGCTGGCGACCTTAGGAGCCAGCTGGGCCTCAGCTGTGAAGCAGGGTCCGCCCCCCGACACCCCCGCAAGGCTACCGCGGCTCACAGCTCCACTCGCCCCCTCCTCCTTCTGGCACCCGGCCTGGCTCCTGGAGGCCCAGCTGTGAGCCAGTTGTGCGACCCCGCCCCCTGTGTGCGCTTCCCGGCGCTCAGCCATTCTCTGGGGCCTGCCCCGAATTCATTCCGCAGCTTAGCAAACTGAGGCCTGGATGCCCGCGAAGGCAGGGGATTGCCTGGTGTTGCGCCGGCACGGGTGCGCAGACTCTGAGCCCAACCGCCCGCCCTGCGCGGTCCCATTTAATCCTCACAAGAGCCGAGGACATAAATAGGATTATTATTGCACACAATAATAATGCTGAAGTTGAAACTCCAATACTTTGCCCACCTGATGGAAAGAACTGACTCACTGGAAAAGACCCTGATGCTGGGAAAGATTGAAAGCAGCAGCAGAAGGGGACGACAGAGGGTAAGATGGTTGGATGGCATCACTGACTCAATGGACATGAGTGAGTAAACGCAGGGAGTTGGTGATGGACACGGAGGCCTGGCGTGCTGCAGTCCATGGGATCGCAAAGAGTCGGACACGACTGAGCGACTGAACTGAACTGAACTGATTGCACACAAAAGCACACTGCTTCCCAGAGAAGGGAAGGTACTTGCCCAAGGCCATGTGGCCAGACCAGATTCCAACCCAGAAGTCAAGCCAGAAGCCCAGGGTGCAATACCTGGGGAAGCACTCACTCTCAGGGTTGTGTGAGTGCTGGGTGGGTGCCTGGACGGAAGGGACTATGTGTCCAAAGAGTGAAGATAACTCCCCCCTCAGTTACCTCAATAAGCTCTGCTCCCTTGGCGTTATTAACAAAAGGGGAGCTTCAGCTCCCTGCACCCCTCCTTTATTCATGCTTCAAGTCTTGCACCAAGTACATCTGTCAACATCTTTCCTCCTGTGAGAGGAGGGCAGGCTATGGTTTGGTAGGTTTTTTTCCATGCCAGTGCTCGGTAGGGCTAAGGGTGGAGAAGCAAGTGCCGGCCACATCCCCTAAAGGAGCGCTTACTCTGAGCCAGACTCTGTGCCAGGTGCCTAATGTGTTATATTTCACTTCATCCACCACCAGACCTTTAAAGAAAAGATTGTCTTTTATTCCTTTTCCCAGAAGGGTCAGCTGTGTTCCACACATGTCAGGTGACCCGTCCAAGATCACCAAGCAGCTTCCGGGTGAACCCTCAGGAACCTAGACGCCTGATTGGAATACCCAGTTTTTCTTCCACTTTGGGGCAGGACTGGGGGAGGTAGTTTCCAAGGAGACAAGGGGAGATAGGAGAAATGGGGGCTGAGCTGGAAACTTCGCATTGGGTGCCAGGAGGTGCTCTGCAAGTCTTCCTGAGCTCTCTTAAAGTGCCTATCAGTTAAGATCTGAGGCTCCTCCAGGTTAAATCAAGCTGCTCAGAGTCCAGGGGTGAAGCAACGGATCTGACAGGCCAGGTCGGTGGACCCCAATGCCAGGGAGTCCATTGACCTGGCCTCTCAGATCCGTGGCTGCAGGGGCCATTCTGATTTCGTCTTCCCCATGCTGGACTGGCTTCATGGGCCTGTGAGCAGTGTCATCACATAGGGACCCACGCTCAGAAGGGTCCCAAGCTGGGGATTCAAGAACCCTGTCAAAGTCCTTAGTAATTTTATCATTGTGTTTACATTTTGTAAGTGATGTATTATGAGTTGGGGGCTTGGACCTGCCTCCAGCTACCTCCCAGCAATAGTTTCTGGCTGCCTGATTCCCCTTGTCATTGGCGACCCAGGACCCACCCAGCCTCCCCCTCTGCCCCCACCCAGTGACCACTGCTGCCCACCATCTGGCAGGGGCCTGGGTGCTGGGGTGGGGAGAGGCAGGCCCCAGGGCATCTGGAGGTGGGGCATAGTGGGGCCACATGTTCAGTGGGCAACTCAGTAGGGGCGAGCCTCTTGTCCACCCGGATTGGGGGCCCAGCGCATCCCAGCAGAGATTGCAACACCCTTGGGAATCACCCATTTGTCTGAAGGAGGAGGAGACGGTGCCTGACTAATTCAACCTCCCCATCGCGGGTTAGGCCCGGTGTCTGGCAGAAGGGGGAGCTGAATAGCTGGCAGGTGGTGGGTTGTGCACTTGCAGCCAAGTCACCGTGTGGGGTCCCCCGGGACTCCTGCCGTTGTCCCTGTGAGCGCAAGGGAGTGATACCGCATAGGCAGCTGACAGGGCAAGAGCAAGACCCCAGAGAGGGGCAGACACTTTCTGCGTGAACCCCTTTAACACACTTCCCCTCTGCGTTCTGAACAAGGGCTGCGCGTTTTCATTTTGCCCTGGACCCCACAGTCTACGCAGCCAGTCCTGCCCCCGTGTACCAGGTTCTGCTGTTGATGTTGGTCACTTGCTCAGTCGTGTCCAACTCTTAGCGACCCCATGAAGAGCAGCACGCCAGGTTTCCCTGTCCTTCACCATCTCCCAGAGTTTGCTCAAACTCATGTCCCGTGAAGTCGGTGATAACAGCCAACCAACTCATCCTTCACCACTGTCTTCTCCTTTTGCCTTTAACCTTTCCCAGCATCAGGGTCTTTTCCAATGAGTGTACCAGGTAGCCTGTGGGTATTTCTTCCTAGAGGTTTAGTACCACTGACCTGGCCAGCAAAGTTGCACGGCCCCAGGGGTTTGGGCAGAGGTAAGTGCTACCCCTCAGCTAATAAGCAAGTCTTCATAAAATAAGATGCTCCCTGCTTCCCCAGGAGTCCCAGCTTTATGAGGACATGCCCTTGGGAGCATACCAGCAGGACCTGCTGTCCGGTTCAGGGGTGATGTGTCTGTGATGGGGGCTCTAGAAAGTTTTAGGCTCAGAGGCAGAGAGCTAGCTGGGTGGGTAGACTGCCAGCCATGGGTGTGGGCCCTCATGGGCCATTTGAGGAAACTGAGGCTCGGAGAGAGTTGGTGACAGTCTGGGGGTCCCACTGGGAGGAGGAGCAGAGGGAGGTCTGGCACTCAGGTTATCTGGTCGAGCCTAAGTCCAAAGCAAACATCTCTGCTGTTCCTCTGCCTTTGGTGAGTTTTGCTGTGATGGTTTCTAAGACCGTTGATCTTGCTATTTGGTCCATCCTGTCCAGTTCGCTATAGCACCTATGGGAGGGATCTTTAAAAGACTGAAATCTGATCATGTTATTCCTCAGCTCTAAGCACATCGATGGCTTCCCATCTCATTCACAGCAAAGTGCAGAGCCATAACCCAGGCCCAGAAGGCCTGCATGATCTCCCGCCCCCACTTGCCACACCTCCAGCCCCATCCGCACTCCCTATGACTTTCCCAGTTGCTCAGGCCATGGTGATTCCTCTGACTTTCTGTCTCTCAAGCGTAGCACACATGCCCCTGCCCCAGGGCCTTTGCACTTGCTGTGGCCCTTTGCCTGCAGTGCTTTCCCCGGGGTATTTGTGTCCCTGCATGCTCTCTCTCTCTTTCTCTCTTAGGTTTCTGCTCCAATGTCTCAGAGATGATTTTCCTACCCCCCCCCCCCCACCTCGTTGAAAATTGCATTGCTGGAGGATTCTTTAATATCTGCAAATCAATCAATGTAATACACCACATTAACAAATTGAAAGATAAAAATCATATGATTATCTCAATAGATGCAGAGAAAGCCTTTGACAAAATTCAACACTCATTTATGATTAAAACTCTCCAAAAAGCAGGAATAGAAGGAACATACCTCAACATAATAAAAGCTATATATGACAAACCCACAGCAAGCATCACCCTCAATGGTGAAAATTGAAAGCATTTCCCTGAAATCAGGAACAAGACAAGGGTGCCCACTCTCACACTACTATTCAACATAGTGTTGGAAGTTTTGGCCACAGCAATCAGCAGAGAAAAAGAAGTAAAAGGAATCCAGATAGGAAAAGAAGAAGTAACTCTCACTGTTTGCAGATGACATGATCCTCTACATAGAAAACCCTAAAGACTCTACCAGAAAATTACTAGAGCTAATCAATGAATATAGTAAAGTTGCAGGATATAAAATTAACACACAGAAATCCCTTGCATTCCTATACACTAACAATGAAAAACAGAAAGAGAAATTAAGGAAACAATATCATTCACCATTGCAACAAAAAGAATAAAATACTTAGGAATAAAGCTACCTAAAGAAACAAAAGATCTATATATAGAAACCTATAAAACACCGATGAAAGAAATCAAAGAGGACACAAACAGATGGAAACAACCGTGTTCATGGATTGAAGATCAATATTGTCAAAATGGCTATTCTACCCAAAGCAATCTATAGATTCAATGCAATCCCTATCAAGCTACCAACGGTATTTGTCACAGAACTAGACCAAAGAATTTCACAATTTGTATGGAAATACAAAAAACCTCGAATAGCCCAACCAATCTTGAGAACGAAGAATGGAACTGGAGGAATCAACCTGCCTGACTTCAGACTCTACTACAAAGCCACAGTCATCAAGACAGTATGGTACTGGCACAAAGACAGAAATATAGATCAATGGAACAGAATAGAAAGCCCAGAGATAAATCCACGAACCTATGGACACCTTATCTTTGACAAAGGAGGCAAGGATATACAATGGAAAAAAGACAACCTCTTTAACAAGTGGTGCTGGGAAAACTGGTCAACCACTTGTAAAAGAATGAAACTAGAACACTTTCTAACACCATACACAAAAATAAACTCAAAATGGATTAAAGATCTAAATGTAAGACCAGAAACTATAAAATCCTAGAGGAGAACATAGGCAAAACACTCTCCGACATAAATCACAGCAAGATCCTCTATGACCCACCTCCCAGAATATTGGAAATAAAACAAAACTAACAAATGGGACCTAATGAAACTTAAAAGCTTTTGCACTACAAAGGAAACTATAAGTAAGGTGAAAAGACAGCCCTCAGATTGGGAGAAAATAATAGCAAATGAAGAAACAGACAAAGGATTAATCTCAAAAATATACAAGCAACTCCTGCAGCTCAATTCCAGAAAAATAAATGACCCAATCAAAAAATGGGCCAAAGAACTAAACAGACATTTCTCCAAAGAAGACATACAGATGGCTAACAAACACATGAAAAGATGCTCAACATCACTCATTATCAGAGAAATGCAAATCAAAACCACAATGAGGTACCATTACACGCCAGTCAGGATGGCTGCTATCCAAAAGTCTACAAGCAATAAATGCTGGAGAGGGTGTGGAGAAAAGGGAACCCTCTTACACTGTTGGTGGGAATGCAAACTAGTACAGCCGCTATGGAGAACAGTGTGGAGATTTCTTAAAAAACTGGAAATAGAACTGCCATATGACCCAGCAATCCCACTTCTGGGCATACACACTGAGAAACCAGATCTGAAAGAGACACGTGCACCCCAATGTTCATCGCAGCACTGTTTATAATAGCCAGGACATGGAAGCAACCTAGATGCCCATCAGCAGATGAATGGATAAGGAAGCTGTGGTACATATACACCATGGAATATTACTCAGCCTTAAAAAGAATTCATTTGAATCAGTCCTAATGAGATGGATGAAACTGGAGCCCCTTATACAGAGTGAAGTAAGCCAGAAAGATAAAGAACATTACAGCATACTAACACATATATATGGAATTTAGAAAGATGTAACGATAACCCTATATGCAAAACAGAAAAAAGAGACACAGAAATACAGAACAGACTTTTGAACTCTGTGGGAGAATGTGAGGGTGGGATATTTCAAAAGAACAGCATGTATACTATCTGTGGTGAAACAGATCACCAGCCCAGGTGGGATGCATGAGACAAGTGCTCGGGCCTGGTGCACTGGGAAGACCCAGAGGAATCGGGTGGAGAGGGAGGTGGGAGGAGGGATCGGGATGGGGAATACGTGTAAATCTATGGCTGATTCATATCAATGTATGACAAAAAAATAAATAAATAAATAAATAAATAAAATGAAAAAAAAAATAAAATAAAATTGCATTGCTGGGACTTCCCTGGTGGTACAGTGGATAAGACTCCACCTGCAAATGCAGGGGGACCTGGGTTCGATCCCTGGTCCAGAAAGATTCCACATGCTGCCGAGCAACTAAGGCCACCCTCCAGCCCGTGTGCAACTACTGAGACTGCATGCTGCAACTACTGAAGCCCATGTGCCTAGAGCCTGTGTTCCACAAGAGAAGCCACCACAATGAGAACCTCGTGTACTGCAACAAAGAGCAGCCCCTGCTCACTGCAGTTAAAGTCCATGTGCAGCAACAAAGACCCAGTGCAACCAAAAATTTAAAATAAAATAAATAGAATTGTGTTGTTGTCCCTGCATGATCACTCCTACGCTTGCCTTGTTTCTCTTCATGTAAATCACGACCTGACAGCAGAGCATGTGTTTACGTGTTTATTTTCTGTCTCCCCCACTTGACTCTCAGCGCCTCGAGGCGATGACTGTGTTCCAGCACCTGGGACAGTGCTCAGTGCATAGTAGGACTTGGTGCTGGTGGTTTAGTCTCTAAGTCATGTCTGACTCTTTGCAACCCCATGGACAGTAGTCTGCCAGGCTCCTCCATCCATGGGATTCTCAAGGCAAGAATATTGGAGTGGGTTGCCATTTCCTTCTCCAGGTTCTTCCCAACCCGGAATCGAAGCTGGGTCTCCTGCATTGCAGGCAGATTCTTTACCAACTGAGCTACGAGGGAAGCCCTGAGAGTTATTAATTAAATGAAAACTTATCATCTCATACACAGAAAGAGCCTTGAGAGGTTCTGTGGGCAGCTGTAGGCCCTGTAGGTCTGGGGGAACAGCTGGCCGGCAAACTGGGTCCATGAGCACTGAGTCCAGCTTTTGATCTCAGTCCACACTGCTGCCCGTTTCTCAGAGGACAACCTGGGAGACCTAAATGACCAGGAGGCAGGAAGATGGGTGCTGAGAAGTCAGCAGCCTCCAATCCAACAGCCCTGGGAACTCGGACTTAGAGGGAAAATGGTAAAGGAGGGAAAGGCCATCATGTCCATGCAAACCTTCCAGCTCTCTTATCCTGCCACATCTCTGTCCAGAGCGAACGCAGGACACCTTGAGGTTCAAAGGAGCGACGGGCTGGGTGTGCATGTGGAACTGGTGTTGATGGAGTTAAGTGAGTGCCATTCTTGGAACCAGGAAGCTTGGGTTCAAGTCCTGGCCTCTCAGTAACTGGTTGTGTGATCTTGGGCATGTTTGCTCACTTCTCTGGTTAACAGTTTTTCCATCTGTGTAATGGGTGTCAGAATTCCTACCTCGGGGGACTAGCATGAGGATCGAATGAGTCAATGCATGTGACATGCTTGGAATAGTGACAGGGACTTAGTAAGGCCTCAAAAGTCACTGTTATTATTAAGTTCCTGGAACTCAGAATCCAGAAAGCCTGAGGCTTGGATCCAGTCACCCCCTCCCCTATGACCCCCCACCCTTCCCACCCCCACCCCACCCCACTCCTGCCGAAGCATCAGCCAGGGTGGAAGAGAAAAGAGAAAAGCAGAAATTCTGGGGGTAAAGACACATAGATATGTCTCCCAGTTCCACTCTCCTCTCGTAGAAAGAAAAAAAGTGAAAGTGAAAGTCACTCAGTCCTATCCAACTCTTTGTGACCCTATGGACTATACCGTCCATGGAATTCTCCAGGCCAGAATACTGGAGTGGGTAGCCTTTCCCTTCTCCAGGGGATCTTCCCACCCCAGGGATCGAAACCAGGTCTCCCACATTGCAGGCGTATTCTTTACCAGCTGAGCCACAAAGGAAGCCCAAGAATACTGGAGTGGATAGCCTATTCCTTCTCCAGGGGATCTTCCTGACCCAGAAATCAAAGCGGGGTCTCCTACATTGCAGGTGGACTGTTCACCAACTGAACCAACACAGAAGCCCTTCCTCTTGTAGACTCTCAACCCAAATCAGCAAGGCTGACAAAGCAGGAGTTTCTTTTGCCGAACGAGGAGACCAAGGCCCAGAAAGGTTGGAGTATTTGTCTAAGGTTGCACAGGGAAGAATGGACTCGAATGAGCCCGGATGTTTGGATTCCTGGACCCCTGCTCTGTTTCCACTGTATTTGTGCCCTGCGCTGCTTTTCCTTGGACCTGCCTTCTGCCTTGCAACAGGCTGTCTTTCTTTTCTAGGACTTGGATGAACTGGAGTCTGAAGACTTAATAGCGAATTGGACCCTGTTTTACCACAGATCCCAGGCCAGGGCATGGCCACTGAACGCTGAGGCTCTCCCAGAAGTTCTTTCCGTCGATCTGTGATGTCTGTGAGATCATTTTTGACCAAGATTTCCCAGAAGTTCTTAAAGTACAGGTGAATGTAGGAAATTCTGCCAGGATGAAATTAGGATAAGTGTTATTTAAGTCCTTAGCGTTTGGGTACTTTTCTGTATGTTGTTGAGGGAAAGAAAGAATGACTTTTGTTTGCTGAGGGCCAACTCAGTCCCTTATTCCTATTGTTTAATATGATGGCATGGGCATCCTGACCCGGTTGTTTCGGGAATACTGGAGCCCAGAGTGGGTAAGTCAGTTGCTCAAGATCACATAGCTAATGAGCCTGTATCTGGAATTCAAATTAAGTTCTGTGTGGCTCAAATGCCTGTGTCCATTCAGTCCACCCACACTTGCTTTAAGTGCCTTTTAAATACAATAATAAGCTCTGAAAGCACTCTGGACATGGTCGCAAAAATGCAAAATAAGAAAAGCACTTAGAAGAAGAAGAAAGAATGTTGGAGAAAAAAAGGAAATTGCAAACAAATAAACCCCAAACTCTCTCCGGGTGTTGGTGGTTTTCACTGGACATGATAAAGAACTTCAAAATCACTCGTTGGACTTGTTAATAGCAGTCTGGTAAGAGAATGCGAATGAAATGTTATTAGTTTTTTTTCTTGTTAAAATCTCGTTTCAAATAATTTGGTTCGTCATCCACTTTTTATGAGGAACAAAAACAAATGTTTTCCAAAGCTTCAAACCAAAAATCTCTGTGTGGGTTTCTTGTTTTGAGCCAAATATTTGGTGTCTTTTCCCAGCTGGGAATTCCCTTCTGCAGTCCCTCTGCTGTTCCAAGTCCTACATGTCTTGCTGGTCCAAGTTTTGTCTCCCCCATCCTTAGATACTAGCCCGGTCCCCACAGAGAGTCAGAGTTCTGGGTTCAAATCCCAGATCCTTTTTTTTTGCCCGCTAAAAAAATTAGTTTTTGTTTTAATATAAGCCATACTTTAAAGACTTTCCCACTGGGAGAGGAAAAATGACACAAAGAGTATAGAGCATATTTCCAATATTCTCCCCAGAGATGGTAGGGTTTTAAAAGCTATTTTTAGAAAGAAGTAAATTTATATAGTTTTTACAGTCAAATGATTTTAAAAGACTTATAAAGAAAAAGGGCAGTCCACATCCTGCCCACCTCAATTCTTCCAGATAGATGCAAATGTTTCCAATGTTTAGATATTCCTTTTGGTGTTTTCTTTCCTCTTTCTTAGTAATATCTCTACATTGATAATTCTTGATTTTTTTCCATATCCAACATTATCAGTGGACTTTATATTACCAAGATAAAAATTAGCTCTTATACTAGTTCCCCCAGTTATCCTCTCACTAGTCTAATTATAATTCCCTTTTTTTATTCAATCAATATTATTTAGTATTATGACTATGTAAATTGTGTTCACAGTCACCCCATATAATATGCTAACATTAACTATGTTTCTGTCCTGTATAACTTTTCCTTCTTCCTGGAGTTGGTAATTGCCTTTAAGTTTTATATAATTTCCTGTGTGTCTGTTGTTAATTCAGCTCCTCACTTTTTCAGAAATGGAAATTATCTGGGGCAAATTCACACGTACCAGATACCATACTAATCTCTCAGATTCGTTTTTCCCCAGTGAAGTAGTTTTCCTGGAGAGTATTACCAGCTTACCACTGGCCTTACCCTCACACTACAGCACAGCTGTGAAATGTCTCTTCCATATCACCTGGCACATTTCTTTTGTCCCTCTCTTGGGTTGGACCCCTGTTTTCTGAGTTTCATCCCCCACCTTTTTTTTGCTTGGTTTATTTCCTGAGTTGGTGGAGATTTTCAGTAGCTTTCTGAGGCAGGTTTCATGGGAGGTAAATTTTTCAAAATTTTGCATGACTGAGATTGTCTTCATTTCATGCTCACATTTCAAAGATAGTTGACTTGAGTGTATATTTGCTCCTGCAGCCTTGGAACCATTTCTCTGTGGTCTTATCACTTCCAGCTACTGATAGTCTGATGTCATTCTGATTCCTATCTTATCTCTCTGTAGGTATTTGGGATCTTTCTCTTATTCTTGTTGCTTGGGAATGTCATCATCATGTACCTTGGTGCGGTTCTTTTTTAATTCTTTGTGTTGAGCCCCAGGTAAGTCATTTCAGTCTGGAAACCCATGGCATTAGGTTGCAAGAAACTACCCTGAATTGTTAATCTGATCGGTTCTCTTTCAGAATTCCTATTATGTCCTATCACTTGGCTGTTAGGCTGCTTAGACTGAAACTGTAACATTTTTTAAATCTTTTTTGATCTTTTCTCACCTATGTCCTACAGTGCTTTTCTAGAAGATTTCTTCTATTTTATCTTTCATTCTTTTCCTTGATATTTTTTTCCTACTGTTATGCTTGTAATATTTAAGAGCTCTTCTGTGTTCTCTGAATGTTCCCTTTTTATAGCATCTTATTATGTTCTTATTTCACAGACGCAGTATTTTCTCTTTGAGGCTTTGAATTACATTTTAAAAGTTTTCTTCTGCTTGCTTCATTTTCTCTCTTTTTCTCCAAGTTCTTCTTTCCCGTTAAGAGGTGTTTCCCAAATGGATGTTCTTTGCACCCCCAAGAAAACGATTCTGCACAAAAAAGTTGACCGCAGGCTCTGTGGGCATGGGCTGGTCTTGTGGACAGGCGGGCTACCTGATTGGGGAGTAAGGCAGTGTGTGCTCAGTCATGTCCGACTCTTTGTGACCCTTTAGCTGTAGCCCACTTGGCTCCTCTGTCTGTGGGGTTTTTCAAACAAGAATACTGGAGCGGGTTGCCATTTCCTCCTCCAGGGGATCTTCCTGACCCAGGGATCGAACTCACGTCTCCTGCGTCTCCTGCCTTGGAGGCGGATTCTTTACCACTGAGCCATTGGGAAGCCTCCAGTAAGTAAGGCAATAATCCAGCCCAAATGACAGTTTCTATGAGCCTTTCCTGTTAAGCCAGTGGGTTTCCCCAGAGAGATTCCCATCAATTTCTTCCCTGGTAAGGGTATCGAGGGTAGAATCTAACCAGTAGATTCCTGAGCGCTGAGGAGAGAAAGATAGCACGAGGTCTCCCCATTGTAAATACAGAATGTTTCCTCATGCTGTTTTCAGCCCAGTTCCAGGCTGCCTCCTTCACAGGTATCTAGTATCTTGGAGGCCAGAGCTTATCTGGGTCCATTTCTGCAGAGAAGAAAGCTCCAGGGGTTCACTAGAACAGGGGATGAGTGTACATCTTGATGTACATGAGGGAGAACTTTCTATCAGTCCCCCTCTGCGTCTACCCATCTCTCACCCAATCTCTAGACACACCCGGGCCTCTAATTCCAAGGTCTTATCCTCTGGTTCTGGGCATGCCTGCCTCACCTATAGACTCTCTCCTCTAAGACTTGGATTTCACTTGAGCTGGCTCTGCTAGGTCGCATTCCACTTGCCCGTTTGTTCACCATCTTCCCAAACCTTACAGACATCTCTTGATTCCTGAACTCTTTGTCCTCACAGATGAATGCCTTTTTAAAAATTCCTTTCCTGTCATTGTAGGGGCCTGTGAGAGGAAGCATAAATAAATGTGTTTCATCTACAGTGTTTGTATGGAAATAGAAACTTTTGAGACATTTACATAATAATAAACCCACTGATGATAATGAAAGCAATAGTAATAACAACTATCGTCCATCACTTAAATTGATCCAGTACTTTGTAGCCACCATCTCATAATGACCCAAGAGGTAAGCACTGTTTTTGCCCCATACCACAGATGAGGAAAGGGGTGCTCTGCCAGCCAGGTAATTTGCCCAGAGCCATTGTTGATGAGTGGAGAGGAGGGGGGTCAAGACCAGGTCTGTCTCTGGAGCCTGGTCCTAATCTCCGCCTGTGCAGCCTTCCAGTCCTATGTACTCAAGACCCCACAGGAATAGGTGAAATGTCACATAAACCAGGCTATGAGCATTATTCCGTAGCTTCCTTTTCTAATCCAACCATTGGCCTTGAATTTCAGTTTATATCAGCCCATTAGAGCAACCACATCCTTTTTAACAGGAGCACAATATTCCCCAGCAAAACCTACCAAATTGCATGTAACTACTCCCTGTGGAGGGACATAGGAGTTGCTAATCTCCACAACTTTTAGCCATGTGACTTGGGGTAAATCAGATGTCCTCTTGGGCCTCGATTTCCCCATCCTAAAAATGGAGGCAGCACAGAGGGTCTGCTCCAATACAATTCCATTATATAAAGCATAAGAGTGAAATCTCAAATCTGCCATGTACCGCATTGAATGGTAACTCTCCGAAAGATGCGTCCGTGTCCTAATACCTGTAACCTGTGAATGTGACCTTATTTGGAAAAATAGTCTTGGCAGATGTGACTAAATTAAGGATCTGGAGATGAGGAGATCGTTCTGGATGACCCATGTGGGCCCTAACCCCAGTGACAAGGGTCCTTACAAGAGGCACACAGAGGAGGCGCTGTGACCATGGGTTCGAGGTTGGAGTGATATGGCCACACACCTAGAAACCCTCACAGCCACCAGGAGCTGGAAAAGACTAGAAGGGTCCTTGCCTAAGGCCTCTGGAAGGAGCTCAGCCCTAATGACACCATTTTTTTCAAAGTATTTTTTCAAATTGAAGTAGAGCTGCTTCACAACATTGTATTATTAATAATTTCTACTACACAGCAAAGTGATTCATTTATGTACATATAAACATTCTTTTAAATTTTCTTTTCATTATGGGTTTATCATGCGATACTGAATATAGTTCTCAGTGCTATGCAGTAGGACCTTGTTGTTTATCCACTTTATATGTAATAGTTTGTATCTACTAACCCTAAAGTCCCAGTCCATCCCTTCTCCATCCCCCACCTAGCCACAAGTAGGTTCTTTATGTTTGTGAGTCTATTTCTGTTTCATAGATAGCTTCATCAGTGCCATATTTTAGATTTCATATGATAATCTCTAGTGGCATCCATGTTGCTGCAAATGGTGTTATTCTGTTCTTTCTTATGGCTGAGTAGTATTCCATTGTATATATGTACCACTGCTTTATTCATTCATCTGTCCATGAACGTTTAGGGTGTTTCCATGTCTTGGCTCAGAGAAGGCAATGGCACCCCACTCCAGTACTCTTGCCTGGAAAATCCCATGGATAGAGGAGCCTGGTGGGCTACAGTTCATGGGGTTGCAAAGGGTCGGACACGAGTTGTCTGGATATCTGCTCAGGAGTGGGATTGATGAATCATATTGTAGCTCAGTTTTCGGTTTTCTGAGGAACCTCCATCCTGTTCTCCATAGTGGCTGCACCAATTTACATTCCCACCAATAGTGTAGAAGGCTTCCCTTTTCTCCGCATCCTCTCCAGCATTTGTTATTTGAGCCCTACTGACATCTTGATTTCGGGCTTCTGGCGTCTAGTCCTGTCAAGGGAACAAATTTCCGTTGTTTCAAGCTACCAAGTGTGTGGGTAACTTGTTATGATAGCCACAGAAAACTAATATTATGCCACTGGAAGAAGTTTGCAGCAGTGAAAGGATCACTTAGAGCATCTCACAGCATTCTCCCACGTATGAACTGGATGCTCCATGAAACAAGGCACCATTTCCGGAGACCCATCCACCATCTGGCACGGGCATCCTAATAAGGTTCTATGCATGATTCAGGTAACACAGTCCCTGAGAACCATGGCTCTGAAATCAACTCTGCCACCCCCACTGACCAGGAGAGATGCTTTAGGAGACTTCCTGGAGGAAATCTCAGCCTGTTCTTAACTCCAGCGCAGGTCAGATTTGGAAGGGTCCTTAAAGACCCAACCCTATTACTGGGAAGCTGAGCTCAGAAAAGGCATAGACTTGCTAAAGTCACGGGGCTAGGAGAAGCTTGAGTCAGGGGTGCCAGCCTCCCCACACCACGGAGCTGGCTTGCCCCAGCTGTGGTGGGCCTGTACCTCCACCTGGATCTGCCTGGGAGCCGAGGCCGCCCCCCCTGCTCTGCACCGAGGGAAAGCATCCCAGACCCAGGGAAGGCCCACCTGCCTTCTAGACTGCCCTGGGTGACCTCCAGCCAACTCCTTAACTTCTCTGAGCCTGTTTCTTCATCTCTAACATGGAAAAGCTACTGATTATAACAGTCACACCTACTTCACAGGGCTGTTTGGAAGATTAAAAATGACCCTGGGTGAACATGCGTCATAAAAACATCAAGGCCAAATACACATCAGCTTTCCCTGTCCCACGCTCTCACAGGGCTCTGGCAACACCACTTAGCTCTCTTACTGTTATTTTTAATGCTCGTCTTTACCCTCGGGATTAACAACTCCCTGCTGCCAGTGGCTTTGGCTGTTTTTTGTTTTTTTTTCCACTGTTGAATTGTCTATTTCGACATGATGCCTGACGCCTAAGTGTTTAATAAATATTGCCTAAGTGAATCTACGAACACTACTGTTAATATGAGATGGCGTGATGTATGTAGGATTATTAAAAAAAACTTTTGTCTTACGGGTACAGAGTTACATACTAGATTTTGTCCTTATGAGCTAGGATCTTTTTCCTGTCAGTCTTTCCCACCTCTCTGAATCTCTCCCTCTGTCCACCCTTCCATCTTCAGCTCCAAGCTCTCCAGCAGGCTCAGAGTCACTGGCATAACCTTGGTCTGGGCACCTCCAAGCTTGCCTGTAACCTCTCCTGGCCACAGTTTGGACAGATGCAAGCAGGGACCTGTCTCCTCGGCCCTCCAAGCAGCCCCCTTCCTCACCGTGGGGGACTTCCAAGCCTGGACCTGGGGTCATCAGGAGACCCAAAACCAGGTTCTAATGAGACTCAGCGCTGGTCTAAGTGGCAGACTGAGGCTGAGTGCAAACCTCCTGATAGACATAAAAAAGACGTCAGGAATCTGAACAAAAAAAAAAGAAAATGCTTTGGCTGGTGCCCCGCTTTAATCCCTCATGAGCTGTCTTAGTTGAAAGGCTTTTTTTTTTTTTTTTGCGTGCAGATTATCTGAGAACTGCTTGGCACTTGGGAATTTTCCATTGGCGCAAGCCGAGCCTGCCAGTGCCAAGAAAGGAGAGAAGAAATATCAGACAAAATGGGCCCTGCTCTCCTGCCAGTCTCAATTTGGGAGACTTTTTCCATCCTTGGGGCCATTTGTGAGAAATCAAGCTCCGAGGCCTTCTAGGGAAAATCTTTTGACTTTTTATTCTCCAGCGTGGAAATTCTCCACATTTGAGTATTAAGTGGTGACATGAGAAGGTGTAGGGCATCCAGGCCAAGAAAAGTTGTGTGAGCCCCCTCCTTTTTTTCTTTTATGATAGGGAAGCAGTGAGGGTTCTGCAGTCTGAAAAGCTTTATTCAAATTGTGACTTTGCTTCTTGCTGTAGCACGGATTGGGTAAATCGCATCATCTCCTGGTCCTCACTTTCTGGGGTGTGTGTGTGTGTGTGTGTGTGTGTGTGTGTGTGTGTGTGTGTGATGTGTGTGGTGTGAGCTGGGTCCTCAGCTGGGAAGCTTGGCCCTGGAGGGTGAGCATTGGGTGGATGGGAGAGGAGACAGCCTGTATCTCTTCAGATCATCCTTCATGAAGGGCTGGTGAAGCTGGCAGGGTGCTCTTCTGGGTGGTGGGTACCAAGATGGAAGCAGGTCAGAAGCCGGGATGGCATATAGCCTGCTGAGAAAATGTACAGTTATTTTACCCCCACCCCCCACCCTCAACACCCTCCCCCATAAATATTCCTGTTTTGTAATCCTTCAGCTTCTAGGGGGAAAAATCTGGATAGAAATCCACTGCAGGATATTGAAAGAAAGAATCTCTGTGAAGAGGTGACAATGAGACCTCTGAGCAGGCTAACAATTTTCCTCCTGGACTGATGTTTTCCAAGTATTTACTTCCTATTTACAGGAAGGGGGCAGCAGGCGTGGAGAAGGAGGACCCCTAGTGGCTACCTCCACATCTGTTCTGCAGTCAGAACAATTCTGCTCCAGCCCAAACTTGCAGGCTTCATGGGAGTAAAACAAAATTTCTTCAGTTAATGGGGTGCTTCCTACTTAGATTAAAGTTTAGCAACAATCCATTGGTCCTCAGGCCTGCCTTTATCGTTGTTGTCGTTCAGTTGCCAAGTCGTGTCTGACTCTGTAACCCCATGGACTACAGCATGCCAGGCTTCCCTGTCCTTCACCATCCCCCAGAGTTTGCTCAAAGTCACGTCCATTGAGTGGGCGATGCCATCCAACCATCTCATCCTCTGTAGCCCCCTTCTCCTCCTGCCCTTCAGGGAAGTTCTGTAAATAAGATTCCCTCCATCTTAGTGTCCCATGGATGATTGGCCCCTCTTGTGAGTGGGCTTCTTGAGAGTGCTCAGCTCTTGGCCATCAGTCTGGATTGTAAGGGTGTCTAAGGTGGATGCTGCCCACTCAACCTCTGTCGGACCAGAAAGGTGGACCACGGTAGCAGCTGCTTGAGGTCCTTAAAGAAGGGAGTGTTGTGACTGTGATGGCCCCATCCCACTCCGTGATAGAGATTCCCTATGGTTGCAAGATTGAGAGTTGAGTTTCTTTACATTAACACAAACCCATAGTGTGGTGCCTGACACATAGTGGGCACTTACTGTGAGGCAATGCAGTGCAGTGATCAAGAGAGTGAGCTTTGAATCTACAATTTTTGCTTTCAAATACCACCCCTACCAACAGAAAGACTTTGGGAAAATTGCAAAAGCCCTTCTGCTCCCTCGGGATTCCCTGGTGGCTCAGCTGGTACGGAGGGGCTTGGTAGGCTGCAGCCCATGGGGTCGCAAAGAGTCGGACATGACTGAGCGACTTCACTTTCTTTCTCCTGCTCCCACTTCTCATCTATAAAATAGGAATTATTGTAGTACTTACTTTCCTTGGTTGTTCTGAGGACAAAATGAGATGATATTTTGAAAGGCTAGCACTGGTATATCCTATTGTGGTAAGCAGCATCATGACACCCGGATAGGTCCATGTTCTAATCTCCAGGATCTGGGATAATGTCAGGTTTCATGACTTTAAGATGAGGAGTTAAGATGGCAGATGGTATTAAGGTCCTTGATGTCCTTGAGATGACAAAATGATCTTGGGTGATCTGGGTGATCCTGTGTAATTGTAAGTCTCTTGATAGTGGAAAATGGAGGCAGAAAAGAGAGAAAGAGCATGAGATGGCAGCCTGAGCAGGTTTTCATCAAAGCTGATGGCCTTGAAAACGTGGGAGTGGGTCATGAACCTAGGAACATGGCAGGGTCTAGAAGCTGGAAAAGACAAGGGAACCAAGGAAACGACTTTTCCCTTAGAGCCTTCTGAAGGAAACCTTTAGACTGACTTTGGCCTCTTGATCTCCAAAAGTGTAAGAGAATAACTTTGTTTTATTTCAAACAAGGAACTTTGTTATGCGTTAACAGGAAACTTCTACAACTGGATGCAAGCGATTCAAGCCCCACAAGGACCTCCTGGGGCAGGGGAAGGGCAGTCTGCAAGGGAAGAGAGATTGCTGCTCCAGGAAGGATGGATGCGCAGGGGGCAGGAGGGCTGCAGAGGCAGGACCCTGTCTTTCATTTGCCATCCGTCCCACCATACTACTGCCACCACACCAAACAGCACGTCCTCCCCCAAATCCTCCACGCTGCCACATGCTCCTCCCTCTGCCTCCATCATCTTCTTCAGAAGTCTCTCTATCCTTCCCCACCCAGCCCTCTCCACCCGCAGCCCCCAGTCCTGGCCAACCTGCATCTGCCTTCTGTGTTCCCATGACCTGCTCTGCTTCCAGGGATCAAGGCTTACTGGGCTATAAGCTCATCGAGCCCAGGGACTGGATCTATCCATCTGTATATCCCAAGCCTAATACAGAACAGGAGTGTAGGGAGTGAGTGATCCAGGAATGAATGAGTGAATGAAATAGTCTTGGGCAAGGTTGGAAGAGTCATGGCAGGAAGTGTGAGTGAAAAAGGAAGACAGCTTTTCCCCAGCCCCTCGGTCATGGTGGTGGTTGTAGTGGACATCTCTGAGAGTCCCATCACATCCTCTTGGACACCCCTGATTTTGTCCACAACCACCAGTTCTATGCAAGCTCAGATTTACCTCCTTCTGAGGCATCTCTGCTCAGATCAGCTCTGGGAATCTTTCTGCCCAGGGTCTTCTCCAGTACCCTGGCATCTCCCTTGATCCTTGAGCAGGTGCAATCCAGAGACACAGGAAAGTTATCAACCCCACTCAGCCAGGAAGAGTAGGGACTCCTTCTCCTGTCCCTGGGGTGAGCAGTTCTGAGAAGCTGATTTAAGTTAAGTGTGTAACAAATTACCACAAACTGGAGCTTCTCTGGTGGCTCAGGGGAAAAGAATATACCTGCCAATGCAAGAGACACAGGTTCAATCCCTGGGTCGCAAAGATCCCCTGGAGGAGGGAATGGCTACCCACTCCAGTATTCTGGCCTGGGAAATCCCATGGACAGGGGAACCTGGTAAGCTATAGCGTCGCAAAGAGTTGGATATGACTTAGCAACTGAACAACAGCAAGAACAAAGATGACTTAAAACAACAGAAATTTGTTGTCTCACAGTCTGGAGGCCAGAGTTGAAGATTAAGGTGTTGGTGGGGTTGATCCCTTCTGAATGCTCCAGGAGAGAAGCTAGCCCCTGCCTCTCTCCTGGCTCCTGGGGGCTCCCAGCAGTCCTTGGTGTTTCTTGGCTTCCAGACACGTCACTGTAATCTCTGCCTCCATCATCATATGCCTTCTGCTCTCTGCTGCTTTCCCATGGCCTCTTATAAGGGCACCAACCACTGGATATGGGGCCCACCTTAATCCTGTATGATCTCATCTTAACTCCCTCAAAACTAGCCCCCTCAACACTTGGCATCACCTGAGCAGTCAGTGAAGCAGTGTTTCCAAATGTGGAATATGAGGACTTCGGAACCCAAAGTGGTCTACCAGTAGCTGTGCTTCTTTCTTACTGGTTGAAGATGCAAAGTGCAATCGCTTGCCCTTTCCTTGAGAGGCTGTCCCAACATGCCCTAGGCCACTGGATCCCAGAACACTCCATCCACAGGGTGCCTCCACCCTTGGGAGCTCATGTGTCTTAACAAGGCTTCAGATCCCAAGGACACGGCGCTGTCAGTATGGAGGATAGGTATGGTAATTCGAGGTGCCTCCTCACGGTCTAGGTTCTTACAACCTCAATTGTGACGGAAAGTGGGAAGTTGACCTCGACCTGGGGAAAAGCTGGGAATGCTCTTGTTCACCCCCTGTGACTGCATGCCATTCCCAATTCCTTTTCCTAACAGGTGTGCATTGGGTATGCCGTGCATTCAGTTATCAGTAGCCACATCCTACATATCAGAAAGTGTGCAAGTGTTAGTCGCTCAGTCATGTCCGACTCTTTGCAATCCGGTGGACTGTAGCCTGCCAGGCTCCTCTGTCCATGAGATTCTCCATGCAAGAATACTGGATTGCCATTTCCTTCTCCAGGGGATCTTCCTGACCCAGGAATTGAACCCAGGTCTCCCACATTGCAGGCAGATAATTTACTGTCTGAGCCACCTGGGAACCCCCATATCAGAAGCTGGATTAAATCTGCTCTAGTAAAGATACAAGCTCTGGACCAACACCTGCAGTTGGAGAAATTAATTGGGTAAATTTGTGGCAATCCATGGTCCTCTGCCATGATTCGTCTGGTGTTTCCAGAGGTCAGGCTTGACCTTGACCTGCTCCACCCTCACGAGAGAGCATGATGGCACTTGAGCACTTTTCATTGCCAACTTGTACTGTGTATGCAATCATCCTCAAAAGCCATGGGCAGTTCTTTCCTCCAGGGTATGATTGGCCACACAAATGGCCATAGGTTCTTTTTGAGAAGATCTTGGGAAATCTTTCCTCTATACTCCTGTCAGGGCGGAATAAGTCCCTTCCCTCTGGGAACGCAAGCTTTTTTTTTTTTTCTGTCAGTGTATTCTTGAAAGTCCATTCTTAAAAATCAGCAGGATTATGACTCTTTATACGTCACAGTGGCTGACATGAGCCTTCTGATCATCTTTCTCCCTGATCTCTTTTGATTATATATTAATTAAATTTTTTTTGGCTTCCTAGGCATCTTGCTTTAGGAACACCATGTTCTACTAGATATATCCATAGATATTTGTGGGTTAGGGGTCCCTGATTGCCTAGTTAAGGTAATTACTCTCACCTTGTTTTTGATAATAAAATGCTGCCACCTCTCCTCTACTATTTGGGAATCCCAGCATCCCCCTTTATGCTTTACAACAGCGTCTCCTACCATCAGTTCCAGATTACAGAAGGTGACCACTAATGAGTTTCTCAATGATCTTTCTGCCCCTGATACCAGGACATTTGGTGTGGCCTTGTTAAATACAGCATCCTTCAAGCCTTTCTGGAGAACATAGTCAGAACAACAGGTTTTATGGTCTGATATATAGACCCATTATATTGTAGCATGCCCTCTTCACTCAATCTTTTGTGCTCTTCTTCCAGAATCTTCCATCACAGTCTGACATCTCTACTTCATATAATGAGGTCCCTCAGTTTTTCAGAGCTTCTAAGAACAGCATATTAAAATCATTTCCTGGGTCTGTTGTCAAGGTATTAAAGCCCATATTTTGGGAGAGTGGCCTCCTACCCCACGTCAACAAAATCCATTCCCCCTCACCCAGCTTCATATTAGATCTCCCAGACCTAGTACCTTGAAGTCCACTGCAGACGTGACTCTCAGCTTCCTGCTAGAAGACGTTGTTGCTGTTGTTTGGTCACTCAGTGGTGTCTGACTCTTTGTGACCCCGTGGACTGCAGCACGCCAGGCTTCCCTGTCCATCACTATCTCCCAGAGCTTGCTCAAACTCATGTCCATTGAGTCAGTGATGCCATCCAACCTTCTTATCCTCTGTCACCCCCTTCTCCTCCTGCCCTCCATCTTTTCCAGCATCAGGGTCTTTTCTAATGAGTTGGCTCTTGGCATCAGGTGGCCAAAGTAATGGAGCTTCAGCTTTAGTATCAGTCCTTCCAGTGAATATTCAAGGTTGATTTCCTTTAGAATTGACTAGCTTGATCTCCTTCCTGTCCTGGGGACTCTCATGAGTCTTCTCCAACACCACAGTTCAAAAGCATCAATTCTTTAGCGCTCAGCCTTGCTTATGGTCCAACACTTACATCCATACATGACAACTGGAAAAACAATAGCTTTGCCTAGATGGAGCTTTGTCAGCAAAGTAATGTCTCTGCTTTTTAATATGCTGTCTAGGTTTGTCATAGCTTTTCTTCCAAAGAGTAAGTGTCTTTTAATTTCATGGCTCCAGTCACTGTCCACAGTGATTTTGAGGCCAAAACAAAGTCTGTCACTGTTTCCATTGTTTCCCCACCTATTTGCCATGAAGTGATGGGGCCAGATGCCATGATCTTAGCTTTTTGAGTATTGAGTTTTAAGCCAACTTTAAGAACACATCAGCCGGTACTGAAACTCTTCCCTTAGAAGACAGCATTGATAAATGGCCTCAAATCACTTCCCCAGGTGAGGGTCATGTTGAGATGGACCCTAACTAGTAGTCTGATGGCTAGAAGGGGACTTGGGGAAGAGTCTGACGTGGGAGAGTTTTGTCTTGTAAGCATCCCTTCTCGAGGCTTCAAGCAGGGGATCCCTTATTAGAGGGGTGGGCCCTTCTCCAAAGTCAGGGGATTTCAAGGGAATTTCAAAGTTCTCAGTTGAACTTTGAAGGTGTCTCCGGAGGTGTCTCCAATTCAGATCTCAAGAGTATACTCTTTCCTTGATGTTGCCTTGACATTGGCAGAGGACACTTGCCCAGGCTGAGAATTCCACCTTCCTGGAAGTTCTGTCACCTGAGTTAAGCCTCGTCTTGGCCTTCAGCTCAGACTGCCCCCCTGTGGCAGAGATAAAAGTCTCTGAAACATGGTCAAGGGAGCCTCTGACGCCCACATTTGACTTTGAATTGGTGATTAAGCCATCTGAGCCTGTCAGTTTTCTCCCTTTAATTCAAGCGGGAGGGAGGACAAGGGAGGAGTCCTGCACATCCCTTTTGTTGTGTTCTCAGTATAACAGATATTCTAATTTTTCTTCAGTGTTCATTCCTCCATGATGCTAGAAATTGGCTTAATGGTGCATTCACTAAATTCACCAAATAAGTAAAAACAGATGGTTTCTAAGTTCAGTTGTTAAAACTGGATCAGAATAGAATCATTACAAGAATTTAGATATTAAGTTATTAACATAGAAAAAACTGTTCTCAGTTTTATCTAACACAAATAACCTAAGGGAAGTGCTGAATGGTGTTGGCAGGGGTATTATGTGTGGCTTTTTACTCAACTTTCTCAGGTATTCAGTAATGCAATGAAAGCAAAATTGGGTTTTTTTTTTTCTGAAAATTTTATATACTTTATAAAAATAAGCCCAACCATTTTTAAAATGATTTTATTTATCTATTTTTGGCTGTGTTGGGTCTTTGTTGCTGCGTGGCCGTTTCTCTCGTGGTGACGAGCGGGGACTATCTCTAGCTGCGGTGCATGGGCTTCTCATGGCGGTGGTCGCTCTCGTTGTGGAGCACACCTCCAGGGCACGTGGGCCCCAGTCGTCGAGGCTTCCGGGCTCTGCAGTGCGGGCTCAGTTGTGGTGCTGGGGCTTGGTTGCTCCACTGCACGTGGGATCTTCTTGGACCAGGGATCGAACCCGTGTCTCTTGCAGCTCCTGGATTGGAAGGCAGATTCCTTTACCACTGAGCCACCAGGGGAACCCAGTCTAGTTATTTTTCACAAAATAAAATTTGATCAGCTAGCAGGCAAATAAGTGAGAAAAAAGTTTTGCTTCCGGCTGGTGACAGTAAAGCTGGAAAATGGATTTCACTGGTGGTTAACAGCAGATACTCAACTGCACAGTTCCTGTTTCTCCTCTGCCTCCTCACTTCAGCAACATCACACAGACTAATGCATCTCTCTACTGACTGTACAAAATTCTGATGAACCCAGGCGGAAGTGAGAAGCGTGAAAGTGTTAGTCGCTCAGTTATGTCCAATTCTGCAACCCCATCGACTGTAGCCCACCAGGGATTCTCCAGGCAAGACTACTGGAGTGGGTAGCCATTTCCTTCTCCAGGGGATCTTCCTAACCCAGGGGTCGAACCCACGTCTCCTGCATTGCAGACAGACTCTTTACCGTCTGAGTCACACAGGTGAAATTTCCCAATTGTTCTGCTACAGCCTGCTGTGAACTCCCCTCGACTACCAGTGATGAGGTCTTCTTCCCATCTGGCAGGAGAGTGATCCAACTCTAGATTCTGTCCTGAGAATCTGTTTCTTAGGACCTGGTACCAAACCAAATGTGTTCCCTTGGGTTCCCGAGAATCAGAGCCCATACTAGGGAAACTCGTGCAAGTAATATGCTGAAAGAATACTTTCAGATGACGTCTCTGACAGGGCCAGGGCCAGGGGTGCAACTTGGCAAGGATGTGGGTTCAGCTAAATTCTAGGCACGGCTTGATCCCATGGGGAGTTCTGGAATATCTCATGTTGAGGCAAGGTGGACGAGAACTTTGTATATACATATTAGTCAGAAATTGGCTGCATGCGGACCCTGGCCAGCATGGGGACTGGGTGTAACTCCTCAAATACATTCCAAAAATTGAAGAGCAGTGCTCCAGGGAAGGGGCAGCTGAGAATCACCATTGCTCACCTTCATGGCAGCAAGAGGGGTGATGCCCACCCGGTGAATGGTGTCTGGCCAATCACCATCAGTTTCTACCTGGTTTACCTCTGAGTAAGTAGTATTTAGTCCTCTTGCCTTTTAAATTCAGCATCTGCCCCAGCAATTTTGATTTTCATCCTAGCACTCCTAAAATGAAGTCAAACCAGTCAAAGGATGATCAGTAAAAGAGGACGGGAGCTACAAGAGGGACTGAGCAAGGCCAATGAAGATGTTTTGAGTCAAGAGTTGTGTCCAGCATATATATGGAATTTAGAAAGATGGTAACAATGGTAATGACCCTACATGCGAGACAGCAAAAGAGACACAGATATAAAGAACAGACTTTGGGACTCTGTGGGAGAAGGCAAGGGTGGGATGATTTGAGAGAATAGCATTGAAACATGTATATTACCGTATGTGAAAGAGATCACTAGTCCAGGTTCGATGCGTGAAACAGGGCACTCAAAGCTGATTCGTTTCAATGTATGGCAAAAACCACTACAGTATTGTAAAATAATTAGCCTCCAATTAAAATAAATAAATTAATTTTTTAAAAGTTGTGCCCAGTCATTAACTAAAAATCAATTTTATTCCTTGGCAGGGCTTCCCAGGTGGCACAGTTGTATAAAGAATCCACCTACCAAAGCAGGAGAAGACTCTTGAGAGTCCCTTGGACTGCAAGGAGATCAAACCAGTCCATCCTAAAGGAAATCAGTCCTGAGTGTTCATTGGAAGGACTGATGCTGAAGCTGAAGCTCTAATACTTTGGCCACCTGATGCAAAGAACTCACTCATTGGAGAAGACACTGAAGGAATGAAGGCAGAAGGAGAAGGGGATGACAGAGGATGAGATGGTTGGATGGCATCACTGACTCACTGGCCATGAGTTTGAGCAAGCCCTGTGAGTTGGTGACGAACAGGGAAGCTTGGCATGCTGCAGTCCATGGGTTCGCAAAGGGTCGGACACAACAGAGCGACTGAACTGAACCGAACCGAACCAATGCAGGAGATGCAGGAGTTGATTTGACCCCTGGGTCAGGAAGATCCCCTGGAGGAGGGCATGACAACCGACTCCAATATTCTTGCCTAGAGAATCCAGTGGATAGAGCAACCTGGCAGGCTACAGTCCGGATGTCACAAAGAGTTTGACATGATTGAGCACTCACGCATGCAAAAAAATTCCTTGGCACTTTACAGTTTATAAAGCACTCTCAAACTTTTTGACTCAAATGATCCACACAGCTCCCATGGAGTGGGGAGTCTCACTGTCCCCAGAGAGGTGAAGTGATTATTCTATGGCCTTGAAGTTGGTAAATGGTGGAGCCAGAGAGAGAGAGAAGCCAGTCTCTGACACCTCCCATCAGAGTTACCTGACTGTGTCAACCTCTATATGTTCATCTGGGAGCCATCCTTTGCTCTTAAACACACACTTTTTCCTTCACTCAGAGGGAAATACATGCTAGCCTGGAATATGATTTCCTCAACCTATAATCAAATGTCTCAGAGTTACAGATGTGAGTGTTTCCAAGCTTTCAAGGTAACCACAGAAGTTTCTTTCTCTGTTTGTACACAGACGATGGCCAGGTAATCAAACAGTCTGCTGCTCTGGCTTCCCATCTGTCCAGCCCTTTCTGGGTTGAAATCAAGATCTGTTTTTCCCTTCACTGGGGAAGAGAGTTGGGTGTTTTGACTCGTGGAAACATATGGTTCCGTTACCAGCTGACAGCCGTTTGGCAGTGCCGGGGCAGATGATGGGCAATGCACACAGTAGGCAGCTTTCTCCAAGAACTCCGTCTGCAGCCGGGCAAGGCAGGGCATTCAGGGAGCTGTCTCACGGCCGCAGTGTTATATGCAGCTGCAAATGACTACAGTATGTCCTACACATTTTCTACCCCTCAAACTGGGCCAGTAACTATTTCCCCCCTTCTCTGGGTAATAGAAAACTGCAGATTTGAACATCCCAGCCAATGCGCCTTCCTCCCACCCTGGCTGTGTAATTCCTCCTCTCCGGTGACCTCTGTTTCACAATCTGGACCACGTCTTGACGCTCCTCTCCAATTATCCCTCTGGAACCATCTCCTCTCTGCTGGCAACTCTGACGTTTGCGCATCCTCCTAGCCACTGTCTCAACAACCCCTTCTACTGGGTTGGCCAAAAAAAAGTTCGTTTGGATTTTCCTGTTACATCTTATGGAAAAAAAGCTGAACAAATGTTTTGACCAACCCAGTAATTTTCTGTATGGCCCTCATGCCCATCATTTTCTAAGTTATGTATTTATTTGTCTGCTTCCTCTTCCCTCCACCCCGCCCCCCTCCCCATTTGAGAGTGTAAGCTCCCTGAGGGCAGGGCCTGGACATGCCTTATTCTCTGATGACCTCCTAGTGCCCTGGCACACAGTAGATGCTCAATAAACATTTTCTGAAGAGCATCCTTTAGATCTGTGATCCTTCCAGCCCAGCCACCCCTACCCCACCAGGAAGTAGGCAGCGAGACAAGAGAGGAGACAGGCTCGGGGGGTGGGGGGTAGAAGGCTTTCCCCAGTTTGCGCAGCTCACTCCCCGCACTCTCCCCACAAGGTCACAGAGGCAGGGTCTCCCGGCCCATGTCAGGCCCAGCCTCAGCTGCCTGCAAACCCTCCTCTTCCCCTGGGGTGGCCCCCTCACCACTGCTCTGTGCAGAGGGTAAAATGAGACATGGAGAAGATGGTCAGCCATGTGGAGCTTTGTGATGGACAAAATGTCACAAAAGAGAAGTGAGGCACAGATGAGACAGTACCTGGGTTACCATGACAACCAGGTGACCCCCCCCCCCCAAGGTGAATTCAGGGAACGCCAGGTCAATGGGCATGAGCAGGACACCCCTATAGGCACACCAGATATTTGGTCTGTGGAAGGAAAGCCATTCTTGGCCCTCATCTGCCAGCGTCAGTGTGGCTTTTATCACACAGGAGATGTTTGCTGAGCACGTTAGGTACCACTCGTCATGTGGCAGGCTCCGTGTTGAGCCCTCTATCTCCCTGCCTGGTTATCATCTAATGCTCCAACTCCAACTTTCCCTCAGGAGATCTAGAGTTGTGCAACTCAAAATCCGACTTGGCTAAAAAAAGAAAACAAGTATTGAGTCAAAGAGGAAAGGGAGGAAGGAAAAATCCAAGGCAGGTGAGGTGAAATCAGCCCACAGTTTGCACAGCGAGGCTCAGGAGAGTTGGCAGAGGTGGGTCACAGGTGCAAGTCTGAGATCTCTGGCAGCTGGTGCAGAGGGACACGGGGCCAGGCACGTGATGCTGTGTGTCCCCAAGGTGAAACGGAACTGGTTGCTGAGAAGCCAGTACCGGACAGAGAGTAGTATAACTCTTCCTGGTCCTGAAGTGGAGAGAAACATCTCCCTTCGGGCCTCAGAAGGAAGTGGGGAGCAGGGAGCCCTCACCTCTGAGTCCTCACCTATCCTGGTAACTACAGTGGTTTTTCCTCGCAGCATCCCTGAATGCACACCGGAATGAAAACACAGTAACACCTTTGCTGGGTGGGAACTGAGGGGATAAAATTTGAATATTTAAGAGAATGTTTAGATCCTAATCTGGTGGCTCAGTAGGTAAAGAATCCGCCTTCAATGCAGGAGACCCGGATTTGATCCCTGGGTGGGGAGGATCCCCTGGAGAAGGGGATGGCAACCCACTCCAGTATTCTTGCCTAGAGAATCCCATGGACAGAGGAGTCTGGTGGGCTACAGTCCCTGGGATCACAGAGTCAGACGTGACTTGGCACGCAGGCACACACGCATAGACACTATGTCCCCAGGAATTCCGTCCATAGTCTGTTTTTGTGTCAACCAGGCCTCCAAGACCATTGGGTGGCGGTCTTGGAGTTCCATTATAGGTTGCAGATGATATATCAGTGACCTGTCCATTTGTCATCCAAGTTGATCTTTGTTAATCCTCCCACCCGCTCAGTGGGATAAATACCCCTGTCTCCATTTCCAGTGGGAGCCAAGAGGACGAGGTAACTTGACCAAGTTACCCAACTAGTAAGTAACAAACTTGGGTTCCAAACCCAGGGTCTGCTCCCCTCGGGGAGTTGGCTTAGTCTTACAAAATGGCGGCCAAGCAGCTTCCATCAGCTGTCAAGCCCCACTTTCTCCCTCTTCCATGGTCCCTGGGAATCCAGGGAACAGCCTGTTCTTTTGGCTGGAAGGAAACCAGGATGAATTTCAATATTTTCTAACCAGGCCTCGCCCTTCTCACTCGTGCCTTTGTTTGCAGATCTTCAGTTTTCCAAACCCAAACCCCCTGATTGATGGTGGGCAGCTGCCAAACACATCTGGAGCAAAGGAAGCCCAGAATCGCAGTCAGTCATCCAGGTGTTGGGAGGCCCAGCCAATGGGTCATCCACGGTCAGCCGGGCAGCCTCCTGGTTGGGCGAGAGCTAGCCCTCCCTCCTTATCTTTGGGGCCTTCCTCTTGAGGACAGGCCGTCAGGGGGAGGCTCAGGCAGGAGGACTGGGCCAAACATTTGGAAACGCTTGCCTTGCAAAGACTCAGCCAAGAAAGGAGAGTCAAACATTTCTTATACCCGCACGATTCAGGAAAGCTTAGCTTGGAATTTCCTAATTTTTATGCTTAATTATGACACAGTGCTATCGAGGGTGTGTGGGAAGAACTTTCGTTGGGCCCACAGAGTTAGGAATCACCAGAGACCCCTGGCAGGGGGAAGCTGGTAGAAACCACACAAGCTTAAGGACAAACCCTCTTATGGAGATGTGGAAACAGCCCAGAGACAGAAGGGGACTTGCCCTTGATCGTACAGAGAGCAGGTGGCTGAGCTGGGATTTGACCCTTGGCCCCAGGAAGACCAGTCCCCATTCTCTCCATCTCTCAAGTCTGTCAATCAAGGGTATGAGGGAGCTGGCCCAGGGTGGAGGGTGCTGGTGGAGCAGGAGGGGGCCACAGAGTGCCAAGCCCTTGCTCAGAAATGATACTCACAGTTTGCCGATCACCGGCCATTCATTCCCAGAAAATGATATTGTTTTGCAGATACTACCAGAGTCCCAGGGACTACAAGGATATCAAACCAGTCAATCTTAAAGGGAACCAGCCCTGAATATTCTTTGGAAGGACTGATCCTGAAGCTGAAGCTCCAATACTTTGGTCACTTAATACTTTGGTCACGTGATGGGAAGAGCTGACTCATTGGAAAAGACCCTGATGCAAAAGAAGAGGGTGGCAGAGGATGAGGTGGTTAGATAGCATCGCTGACTCAGTGGACATGAATCTGAGCAAACTCCGGGAGATAGTGAAGGACAGGGAAGGCTGGCATACTGCAGTCCATGGGGTCACAAAGAGTCCGACACATTTAGCGACTGAAACACAACAGCAACCTTGTTTAAATTTAGGCTCAAAGTGAGTGGGTTTCCCCAGTCAATTTGGCTGGAAGCTTTAGACATTATCACGAGTCATCTCTGGTCCCTTAGCCCTCTGACAGGACAGAGGAGGAAACTGAGGCATGGAGAGATTATATGACAAGCAGTTGGGGGAAGAGTGGGGATTTACATCCCGATATTTCCCTCTTAAGGCTTCCCTGATGGCTCAATGGTGAAGAATCTGCCTGCAATGTGGAGACCTGGGTTCGATCCCTGAGTTGGGAAAATCCCCTGGAGAAGGGAATGGAAACCCACTCCAGTATTCTTGCCTGGGAAATCCCACGGACAGAGGAGCTCGGTGGGCTACAATGGGGTCGCAAAGAGTAGGACATGACTTAGCTACTAAACAACAATATTTTCCTCTTTCCTCTGGCCACTTGTGAGACTTTTTAATAAATGAATATAACTTGTGTAGCTAGGGTTCTGCAGGAAGAGAAGTCCACTGAAATAAGTCCATTCAGATGAGTTTTCATGAAGGGCTGTGTACAGAGATGAGGACACTGACAGCGATGTACAGTCTTGGGGCAATAGGAACATGTGCAATCATTGCCTCCTGTTCCGAAGAGACGAGGGGAGGATGCCAGGGCATTGGAACCCTGCAAGGCCAGCAGCCCTGGACCGGGGGCTGCCTTGGTGTCAGTCACTGCTGAAGCTCGTTTCTTTCTTGGAGATGTTTAAGTTTGTAACCCGGTCATCATAAAAACAACTCCTCTCTCCCTGTCTCCCTCCCCCAACCAACACCTCCCAGAGCCCAGCGCTGGCTGACCCCACCCAAAAGCCAGGGTGCAAAGGTCCCTGAATGATGCAGCCTATGGTTCAACCCCTAAAGACATATCCTTGTTGTCGTTCAGTCACTAAGTCGTGTCCGACTCTTTGTGACCCCATGGACTGCAGCACGCCAGGCTTCCCTGTCCTTCACTATCTCCCAGAGTTTGCTCAAACTCATGTCCATTGAGTCGGGGATTCTGTGTTTGGATCAAATGGTGTTATGCCTGGTCTAGAGAAAACAAACAAACAAACAACAGATTTAGTTGCCAATACTTAATATTTGGAGCCATCACATAAAAATCTGAATTTCAGGCTTCTTTTAAAGAAGCACTGGAACCACTGGTCCCACATGTCTGCTTGGCTGGTAGAGGCAAGACCAGAATCACCTGCCCCTTTACCGAAGGGTGGTATGCTTGCCAGCCCCGTTCCCTTGTCTTATGCCCTGGGTCCTCTGTGGCCCTGATTTTACTCTCTGGGCCTTGGAGTCTGTCATGTGGGCAGAGAAAAGGTGGGAGAACTAGAGTCAGCAAGAAGTGACTTCCCCAAGGTCACTGGAGCCAGGACTGGTATGCAGGTCCTGCCCTAGATGAGTGTCCTTTCAAGGCACACGATGCTGTCCCAGCTGGACCTGGGACTCTGTGGGTCATGCCCCTTGCAAGACCCACCCTTCTCTGAGCCCGGGGAATCATGTTTCACATCGGGTCAGCATGTCCCAGGCATCCAGCCGAAGGAGATGCCAGACCCCCGAGTCTGCAGGGACATCTGCCAGAATCTGGGCTCCGTTTCCGTGTGTTTAACAATGAAGATCCCTTCCTTCACTCCTGGTGTCCCTCATGAGCTCTAGGACAACTCTGCCAACGGCCTTCAAGATCACCCTCTTGCTGGAAGAAAGGAGAGGACTCAGAGATGATCTGTCAATGGCGGTGCAGTAGGGTCTGAGACCATGCTGGATTTGACCCCCAACCTGTCGTATTGGGGTTTTACTGCCAGTGTCTCCCCAGAAACTGGCTTCACTGGATGTGGCATTGTTGTTTTAGTCGCTCAGTCATGTCCAACTCTTTGCGACCCTGTGGATTGTAGCCCACCAGGCAGTGGGATTTCCCAGGCAGGAATACGAGGCAGAGTTGCCATTTCCTCCTCCTGGGGATCTTCTCGACCCAGGGATCAAGCCGGGGAGGAGTTGCCAATTTTAGCTTTCCGGTGTCACCAGGCTGGCCACACCGGTGCCCCATGTCCACTCACTGAATGACACAGGCCGCAGGGAGCTGCACCCAGACCCACAGAGCAGCTGGGACAACCCTCCCACGCTCTCAGACGCCGCCGCCCCCGCCTGTGTGGGGCATGAGGCTGTGTGCACCGGCTATTCACAGCAGGCCTTCTCAACCCAGGCACCCAGAGGCTTCCATCAATGATCTCAGCTCCAACCTGGAATCCGCTACCCGCACAGGCAGGGCCGGTGCTGCCTGTTGGCCACGACATTCCAAAATCTCCCTGACTTCTCGGATAGGTCTCCTTGTCCAAGTCTGACTCTGCTCTGAAACTGACCTCTTCCCCTTTTCCGTTCAAGATGGAACAGCACCTAACACCTTCTATGTGGGCTCCTGCGGGCTGGGCAGGGAAAAGTCGCTTTCTTGTCCATCACAGGCTCTGAGTCCCTGGAGAGCCAGGCCTCCCACCACTTGTGACGTGTGATTCCTGCCCAAATCCTTCATCATCGACAGAGGGATGGGGGCCGGAGGTGCGCTGGATGCCGCCCGATGGAACGGGGGCTCCCTCTGCTCGAGCATGATGGGACCCCCTCAGGCTCCTGGTGATTGCTCAGCCTGTACTTGCCCACAAAGCTATCACTCACTCCTTCTCTGTGAACCAGGTCTCCAGGCCTGCTCCTGTAAGCGCTGGAGATTTGCTTTGAAGGAACTTGCATTTTGAAATCTGGCAGGCTTGGGTTTGAATTCTACTTCTACCCACAGAAGCTGCAGGAGGGACTTCCCTGGTGGCTCAGTGGTAAAGAATCTGCCTGATGATGTAGGGGACATGGGTTCGAGCCCTGATCCGGGAAGATCCCACATACCATGGAGCAACTAAGCCTGTGTGCCACCACTACGGAGCCGGGGCTCTAGAGCCCAGGAGCTGCAACTACTGAAGCCCGCATGCCCTAGAACCTGTGCTCTGCAACAAGAGAGGCCACTACAGTGAGAAGCCCAAGCGCTGCAACTAGAGAAAAGCCTGTGCAGCAATGAAGACCCAGGGCAGCCTATAAATAAACACAGACATATTTTTAAAAAAAGAACCTGCAGGATTGGGGTGTTCTCAGAAACCCCTGGCCATCATTTCCTGTATCTGTCTTGTGGGGACAGGATGTCTTACCTGGCCAGGTTGGGGAAAGGCAGTGGGCACACCTCCCCTTCTCTCTTCGGTCATGTCTTTGCTCAGAGGGCCAACATGATCCCCCAGCTAAAACCCACCTCCTGTGCAGCTTCATCTTCAAAGCCCTTGTCACCATTTGCCACAAGATAAGTTTTTTTTTTTTAATTAATCTTTACTGGCATATAGTTGCTTTGCAATGTTGTGTTAGTTTCTGCTGTAAGGATAGGTTTATTTGCTTATTTTTCTTTGCTGTCTGCCTCCTCTTCTTCATAACATAAATCTTACCAGGGCAGGACATACACGTCTCATTCAACACTGTATCCCTGGTGCCCACAAGAGTCACTGCATATAGCAGGTCCTCAAGAGTATTTGTTAAATGAATGACTACACATCGTGTATTTGCCTCTTGCTGCGGGGGGGGGGGGGGTTGGGGGGAGGGGCTACCCCTGACGTGTTCTCACCCGTCCCCACAGGTCCTGCCTCTTGCTGTTAGTCCTGTCTTTCCCTCTGGCCTCGCATCTACTCAAAACTGAACCAGAGGCTGCCAGCCCCCTGATCCTGGTCACTTCCACCTTCTGGAATCCCTGAAGACATGTTCCCGACTGGCTTGAGCCAACATGGGCCACCTGTATGAGTTAATAAATGCAACAAACATTCCCCATCCAATAGGTTGGGCTCAGCTCTCTAAGTGTACCATCTTGGGGGTGGTGAAGGCAGAGAAAGACTATCATATAGGCAGATTACCATGTATGGGGTCTGTGCTGGGCTGGCGTTTGGCCCCAGTCCTGGAGGTGCCTCAGGGGAGACCCACAAGGTCAAGTCCTTTTGGGAACTGGATCCTGGCTGGGTGTCGTGTGTGAGACCGTGTTTTGGTTGCCAGTGCCAGAAACCGAACTTAGCCTGTTTAATTAAGAGTAATAGCCACTATGGAGAACAGTGTGGAGATTTCTTAAAAAACTGGAAATAGAACTGCCGTATGACCCAGCAATACCACTTCTGGGCATACACATCGAGGAAACCAGATCTGAAAGAGACATGTGCACCCCAATGTTCATCACAGCACTGTTTATAATAGCCAGGACATGGAAGCAACCTAGATGCCCATCAGCAGACGAATGGATAAGGAAGCTGTGGTACATATACACCATGGAATATTACTCAGCCTTTAAAAAGAATTCATTTGAATCAGTTCTAATGAGATGGATGAAACTGGAGCCCATTATACAGAGTGAAGTAAGCCAGAAAGATAAAGAACATTACAGCATACTAACACATATATATGGAATTTAGAAAGATGGTAATGATAACCCTATATGCAAAACAGAAAAAGAGACACAGATGTACAGACTTTTGGACTTTGTGGACTCTGTGGGAGAAGGCAAGGGTGGGATGTTTCGAGAGAACAGCATCGAAACATGTATATTATCTATAGTGAAACAGATCACCAGCCCAGGTTGGATGCATGAGACAAGTGCTCGGGTCTGGTGCACTGGGAAGACCCAGAGGGATCAGGTAGAGAGGGAGGTGGGAGGGGGGATCGGGATGGGGAATACATGTAACTCCATGGCTGATTGATGTCAATGTATGACAAAACCCACTTCAATATTGTAAAGTAATTAGCCTCCAACTAATAAAAATAAATGAAAAAAAAAAAAAAAAGAGTAAGAGGAACATTGCTGGCTCAAGGTACAAGTTACAGGAAGAGCTGAGATGAGACTGTGGAAGGGACAAACACACAGAAACCCCAGGCCTCTCTTAGCCTTGGGTATCCATTTCTCTCTGGGGGCTATTTGTGGGTCTCTTGTGTGTCTATTTTCTTCCACTGTGGTCACTGGGGGAGACACGGCCCTGGGGCCCTGAGATCGGAGAGCAAAAACAATCTCCTCTCCCACTCCCACCTGATAAAATCTGGAGAAGGACTATGGTCAGCTTAGCTGTGTCCAGAGCTCCCACTTGGACATGTCACTTGGGTCGGGGAGATCAAGCCCTTGACAGGACATTCCACGTCCACCCCCATGACTGGGCTGCATCAGGAAAGGGGAGAAGCAGGGATGGGCCAACACAATGGGGTCTTTCCAGTCGCTACCTTGGATCTGGGTCTGTAGCCCCAACATGCCTCCCGCCCTGTCCTGGGGTTTAGATGCCCTCTGCTCCCACCTCTGCAACAGAGACTTCCTGCTTCCTGCTTCCTGATTCCGGTTCCTGCTGCTACTGTAGCCCCACCTGCTTCCACACCCACCCTTCCCTGGTCCCTCCCCCTAGGGAGCAAACTGCTAAGAGTCAGACTCTCCATTCCCAGGTGTTCTGGGCTCTTGCTACCCCCATCCCCACGTGCTTCCCTGCGCCTCTGAGCTGCTAGGCTGGGGCCTGTAGGCAAGGCCCTGTGAAATCTGTGCCCTGGAGCTCAGATCGACCAAGGGATTCTTCGGAACTGAGCAGAGGCCATCTCGGGTCTAGTGTCTGGACTGGGAGTATGCCCTCTTTCTGCCCTGGTGCACCTCTGTCTGCTCCCTGTGCTCAGGGGGAACCCAGGCAAAAGATGTGCAAATACCCTGGGGCCAGAAAACTGGTAGAACTGAAGGAAAGGCTCTCTGTGGGGGCTCTGATGTTCTTTTCCCTTCATCTGAGTACCTTGGAGGCTCTGGGATCCCATCTGGCTAAAAAGAATGGTCTTGTTCTCCAGGCTCTGGTGACCCAGAATTCCTGGGAGATGGACATCATTGAGAATCCAACTGCCTGAGCAGCTTCACCAGGATTTAACTCATCGAAAGCAATGTTGAGTTCCTGAATCAAGCTGTGCCTGACAGTTGCCAATCAGAGCTGTCTGGAGAAGACCCGTGGGCAGCACCTAGGATGGGAAGCCCTCAGAGGGCAGAGAGAACCAGTACTCAGAGCGAGTGGCGTAGGTGGGGAGTATAAGAGGCAATGAGAGCATGGCAGAGGTGGTGGCCACCCAGCCTGTGTCCTGGCACCTGCTGTGGGCCAGGCATCCAGAAAGTTCGCTCCTCCCCTGAAGGGAGCTGACGGTCAGATGGGCTGCTTGGGCGCTGGGGCCTTGACTCACTCGCCCCCGTCCAGTCCAGCCCATCTGAATCATGGTGTGCCTCTGGTTGCCCGGGCCAACCCCTCTGCACAGCTGGGTAACATTAAGAACTTGGCACCTCTCGCAGCATGCATCAGAGCCTCTGGGCCTTTTTCTTGTTGTTGTTGTCAGATGCTGATGGGACTTTGGGAAGCAAGTGAGGAATGTGTTTTTTCGGGGCCAGGGTGAAGCTGGGCCGCAGGGCAGAGTCAGCCTGAGAGGGGAGTCTGCAGGGCATCAGGTCTGTCTGCAGGTGGAGGGCTCTGGGCCACATGAATAGACTTCTTTCTCCAGCCCCCATCCCCCCATCTACAAAATGGGGGGGACAACAGCAGGACCCACATCCCAGGCCTGTGGGAGGGCTGAGTGAGAGGGAGCAGGCACACAGGGGCGCTCTGTTCACCCTGGCGCTCCTCGTGCCTCTGTCTGTCCATCCATGCCCTCCATCTGCGCACCTCCTCTGCTTCCTCCTTCCCGCTGGCCACAGTGTGAGGACATATGAGGTCCTCAAAAGACCCCATCTTGTCCCTAGCACCCTCTCTAGCCCCTTTCTCCATACTTTCTCCAACAGCCTAGCCCTAGAACTCTAGAACATCCTAGGCCTAGAACTCAAGGTCATTCCAAACCCTAGAACTCTAGAACGTTCCAGGGCTTACAACTCTAGAACATTCTAGACCCTAGAACTCCAGAACATTCCAGGGCTTACAACTCTCGAGCATTCTAGGCCCTAGAACTCTAGAACACTCCAGGACTTACAACTCTAGAAGATCCTAGCCCTAAAACTCTAGAACATTCCAGGGCCTACAACTCTAGAACATCCTAGGCCCTAGAACTCTAGAACATTGCAAGGCTTACAACTCTAGAACATTCTAGCCCTACAACTCTAGCACATTCCAGGGCCTACAACTCTAGAACATTTTAGCCCTAGAACTCTAGAATATTCCAGGCTCTGGAACAGACATGAGCACTTCCCATCAAGCTCACCTCTGTGCTTTTGTTGACCTTGTTCCCTTCAAATGCACCTCCACCTTCTTCAGCTGGCTGACTCCTCATCTTCTTCTCATGGCAGGGGGTGACAGGATGAGATTTCGGCCTCCCGTCAACGCAGGCCAAGTGATACTTCTCAGCTCAAATCACCTCCTCTGAGAAGCCTTCCCTGACCACCTCACCCGCCTGTCAACTGTTCTTAGCTGAGCCTCTCCTGTGTCCCATGGAGATGGGAATGTATATCCCCCACCAGGGCCCCCATCTCCACACTCCTCTGGTTTCCTCCCTGGCTGTGAGCGCTGGGAACACAAAGAATCCCTGCACCACCAGGTCAAGCCTGTAGGGGATGTCCTCTGACTCTTTTTGAGAGACTAAATGAAGGAGATGGGGCAATGCTGGCCTCCCAGTTAGAACAGAGCTTCTACCCCCAGTTTTTCGCCCAGATTCTATCAGACCTCACTTTCTGTCCAAAGACCCCAGGCTCTGAGAAGACCCGAATCCAGCCCTGCTCAGCCAGCAGCTGAAAACCTTGGACCATCAGAGAACATTGAACTTCTGCTCCAACCTCTTAGGCAGATTGTCATGGTGAATGAGGAGAGAGATGCAATGGGAAAGAGGCCCAAGAAAGTCACCGTGAGATTCCAGCTAGCGGAATCTTCTGCCGGTTTTTCTCTCTGAATCTATGTTGAGCGTGCCTTTGTAGGGAGGTGTGAGGCTGAGGTCGACAGGGGATATGGGAGGAGGTGCTGATGAACTTTTCCTAAGATTCTTCAGGTTTAATTTTTTTTTTTTTTAAGTTACTCAAAGATACGCCAAAGTTTAGACTTTGGCGGAGATGGAGACGGAGTTGGTTCCCCTAAACCTGAACACTGAGTGGCTGATTTGCACAAATCAGATTCTTCTTCCCAAAAGATGGCCAGGCCCTTGGGACTCTGCAAGTCAGGCTTCTGCGACTCTCACCCTAGATGAGTGTCAATTAGGAACCCACTCCTGGCCAGCCTCCACTTCCTTCTTGTCTTTGTCTGCCGACCATCCCTGCATCCTTTGTTGCTGTGAGGGTCCTAATGGTCACTGGATGACCTCAGCAGTGACTCTGGACTTCAGCTTTTCCTCGTAGGAAATAGAGAGAAAGCCCCTTTCCCTGCCATCCTCGTAGGGAGGCTGTGAAGACCAAATAGCTCAAGTGTGAAAAATAACTTTTCTTCTTAAGTGTGAAATGAGTAACAGAGGAGAGGCAGGGGGCTGGGAGCCAGGACATGTGGATCTGAACCCTGGCCTTCTCTGATCCGTGGAGAGACGGGCCCTTGGGTGACTCACTCACACTCTCTGGGCCTCCATTTATTTCCCTCATCTATGAATAAGAGTCTTGGCCCCTGGCCTGGGCTGATTTCAAGGGCCCTGACCCCTCCAGCCTTCCAGAGCCTGCACATCCCGTTTCTTCTTGACTGAACTGTACCTTTTTTGGGAGGGGGGGGCGGGTAGAGAGGATGGTCCCTTCAGACTGGGTACAAAGTTCTTCTCAAAGGGTGTAGCCACAGAATGCTGGCCCAGGATCCACCGTGGGGCTGAGGCTCCATCCATCTCATGTGCCATGCTAGCTGAGACTGTGACCTTCCAGTTTTCCAAGTGTGTTCCGGAATCTGACCTGGCCTGGCTTCCCTTGGCAGCCGGGCTGCTCCTTCTGACTTGGCTGGTTGAAAGAGGACGCCTTCCCTGAAACTGACTCAAGGTTGTGAAAGTCATTCATCACTGTTGAGTCTTCATGGGTGGGGCTGTCTATTCCTGGTAGAATTTCCTCCGGGATTGACCTCTCATTGTGATGGGCTCTCACGCTCGTGCCACTTAGAAGGTCATCACGATGAAGACCGGAACTTGTGTTCCAGTCCACTTAGAAGGTCATCACGATGAAGATGGGGACTTGTGTTCCAGTCCACTTAGAAGGTCATCACGATGAAGACGGGAACTTGTGTTCCAGTCCACTTAGAAGGTCATCATGATGAAGACGGGACTTGTGTGCCACTTCCTAGATGCGTAGTCTTGGAGAAGCCACTTGACACCCTGCTGTCTATATGTCCTCAGAGGCAGGATGTTAGGAAAGAAATATCCCTGCCCATCCAATAGTGGTGTGGGGCTCAGAATAGATGGGGTGGGTATGGGTTTCATAGTCTGTAATGGACTGTGGTCTTTCAGGCAAAGGATACTATCTCTTTGCCATGGTTACTTAGCAGTGGCAGTTCTAAACTGTGACAAAGTCCCCCAGTCAGTTCATGGTGTTAAAAAGGGGAGTGGCTAAGGTGGGCAACTTTTCCTGATGTGATGCAGTGAAGAGACCACAAGGGTGACAGTCATTTCCACTCTCCTTAGCATCTCTGTAATCAAGGCAGATCCCCAGGCCTAGTGGCACCCAAACCTGGCTGCCCCACCCATAAAATGGGGACAATAAATTCGTCCAATAATTTTATTGAGCTCCTCTAAAGCAGACTCTCAACACATAGATTGCATGTGTGCTTAGTCGCTCAGTCTGGGTCTGATTCTTTGCGACCCCGTGGACTGTAGCCCACCAGGCTCTTCTGTCCATGGGATTCTCCATGCAAGAGTACTGGACTGGGTTGCCATCTCCTTCTCCACAACACATAGATTCAAGTATTTCCTGCTCCAAGGGATCTTCCCCATCCAGGCATCAAACTTGCGTCTCTTGTGTCTCCTGCATTGCAGGTGGATTCTTTACCCCCTGAGCCAACAGGGAAGCCCTCAGTAATTTATCGGGTTGGCCAAAAAACTTTGTTTGTGTTTTTCTATAAGATCTTATGGAAAAACCCAAATGAACTTTTTGGTCAATCCAATATTTCCTGATGACCTGGGAAGGATGGGGAAGGGGGGTAAAAGAGGGTGTGGGCCTCCCAAAACCTTTGAGAGAGGGTTCAGAACACACCCAGAGTTGCCCCAAAAGGGGGGCCAGGAACCTAGGGTGTTTGTCCACAAGCTGTGGGTTGCTCTTGGAGTTTTAAAGCCCCAGAACCCTCTGCTTCTGTGGGGGCCACAGATGGCCCACTTGACCAGAGAATACCCTTAGGCAGAGAGGCAGGAAGCCAGGGGACTCCGGGGCCAGCCAAGGGTGTGCAGGCCAGGTGCTGACAGTGACCTCATGGGCTGTATGGCTGAGGGTGACAGGAGGTACTAGAGGAACAAATGGTGTCTGGCCTCAGTGAGCATCAGAGAGCTGTTTGCTCTCATCACTATCTATCCCCCTGCTTCCTCTGTCCCCAGCAGAACCTTCCCCTGTGGTCATGGCTCCAAAGGAGGCTGCCTCCAGCCCAGCCCCAGGGCTGTGGTCTTGGTGGATCTAAATACAACGACGGTACCCCAGGCCCCTTGCACATGATTGGTTTAGCTATGGACCTGGGATACCTTTATGTTCTATGAGACACAGGAAGAGGAGGCTGGAACCTGGGAGAGACTCAGGAAGACGGTCTCCTGAAAACCTCTGCTTGTTCCAAGCCTGGAATCGCTCCTGGGGCAGGAGCCGCCATCTAGTCATGGTTCAGGTGGTCCCGGGTGGTAGGGCACCTTCCAGTAACTTCCAGAAGATGTCTGGAGTCTGATAGCTTAGCATCTAAAACTTCCTTCAGCAGGGGACCCAGAGCACAGGTTTAGCTCCAAGATCAGCTTCCCACAGAATCAATATGCATGTATTTCCTTATTTAAGAACGAAAGGAAAAAGAATGCTCTGGCATTTTTCCGTTAGAACCACCCTCTCTGTCTCCACAAACGGATCTAATTTGCAATCAACGTGCACATTTCCCTTTCTAAGGTCTGGAGGGCAGGGCCTGGAAAGTGGTCATTTGTGATAGAACCAAGAAGGTTGGAGAAGCTTCCACATTCCTGCACATTTGCACCTCTCTGGTGCAGGACTGGCATGCTGCACTTAGCCGTGTCCTAAGGATTTTCCAGCTCCTTCTGGGAGCCTGGGAGGCTGGATGAAATCATTGGGTTATGAAGCAATTTCACTTGGAATGAATGGTGAATTTTGTTTTCCTTTGACAAAGAAACACCAGCCTGTAGCTGACCTTTTTCGTTCTCGGAAGTTACTTTTAGGCAGGACTTTTGAGTGCAGTCAGGCTGAGGTTAGACAAGGTCAGACACGGTGTACTGTCTTGGAGCCGTGGAGTCCAGCAATGGCTCTAACGATGGCCGGAGGGAGGGTTTATAAGTGAGCTGAAGCCTCAGCCCTGTGGGAAGGACAGGAGGGCTCAGGTCCAGGATTTGGGGTATCCCAGGAACTATGGGTCTTCCCTGACCCCCCTCTGGAGAAACAATGCATCAGAGAGAAAACTTTTCACTTTGGTTGCTTTAAAATGGGCTGGCAGATCTGTCCAATCCCTCCTGGTAAACTGATGACCTTGGAAGTGATAAAATAAGAGCGCAGGAAGGGAGAAATGAATACTCTTTTTTTCCCCAAGGGCAAATATGTTTATTCACAAAACATCTATACCCTCCCTCCCGGCATGCAATGCTTGCTTTCATTTAAGCAGCTCTTTCTCTGGCCTCAGACACCTGACACCCCAAAAGCACCAGGAGGGGTGGAGCCTGGCCAGGTCCAGAAGCACACACTGGCCCCGCCCCCATACCCAACACAGTGGTGGGTAGTGTTGGAGGTGTTGTTGTTCAGTCATTCAGTTGTGGCTGACTCTTTGTGACCCCATGGAAGCAGGCTAGTTTTCTTTGTCCTTCACTGTCTCCCAGAGTTTGCTTAAACTCATTGAGTTGGTGATGCCAGCCAACCATCTCATCCTCTGTCATCCCCTTCTCCTCTTGCCCTCAGTCTTTTCCAGCAACAGGGCCTTTTCCAATGAGTCAGCTCTTCACATCAGGTGGCCAAAGTTTTGGAAATTTAGCTTGGAGGGATGAATGCTCTCAATAACAGTGATGATAGGTACTCTTCACAAGGCACCCTTTTGATTCCCTCCAGCTCCCCTGGAAGGCAGACACCATCACTCCCATTTTTATATGCAAGGAAATTGAAGCTCAGAGGGGTTTGTGTCCCTTATCCAGGGTGACCTGTTTCTGGTAGGAAGGCGACCAACTTTCCCAGCTGGCCCCGGGTTGGTCCTGGTTCTTGCATGAAGATTTCCATCTCCCTGGAAACCTTCAGCTCTAGGTACACCAGGACAGTTGGTCACCCCAGAGGAGTCAGAGATTAAAGATTAAAGCCAGCTCCACCTGGTTGGTCCTCAAGCTCGTTGCTCTCATATCTTCATGATGCCAGCTGCTGGCTGCCAGGCCGTAGGCAATCCTCACGCCAAGATGAAGCTGGCACCCGAAGCCCTGCAGTGAGCTGCTGGGGAGGAAGAGCTCGAACCCAAGACTGTATTTCCCCAGAGTCTCTTTTTCTTATAAGCTCACTTCTACATTCCAGTGGGCGATTCCAGAATGCCTTTAGCCCTGTGGTGCTGCTGTGAAAGGGTGTGTGTGAAGTCACTCAGTCGTGTTTAACTCTTTACGACCCCATGGACTGTAGCCAACCAGGCTCCTCTGTCCATGGGATTCTCCAGGCAAGAATAGTGGAGTGGGTTGCCATTTCCTTCTCCAGGGGATCATCCCAACCCAGGAATCGAACCCGGGTCTCCCGCATTGCAGGCAGACGCTTTAACCTCTGAGCCACCAGGGAAGCCCCTGTGAAAGGGTAGGTAGGTCAAATGGTTACATCCTTCCAGGGGCTGTGCGCACAGAGGAGAAAGTCTTTGCAACAGCTGCCTCCTTGCCCGGCCTGGAGCCCTGCTTGGTACAGAGCACAACGCACTCAGACTTCACTGCGTGAATGAGAAGCGAGATCACACATGGGTTTGCTTTCATTTAAGCAGCAACACAAACGTTCAACGACTCAATAATTGGCAGACATAAATACAGACATAAAATAAGGACTGGTTTTAAAAGAACTCCAAACATACAAGTACAATGTGGTAACTTTTCTCATTAGCATCAACTGTTGTCCTTCATTATCTGACATAATCTAACTCTGATGTTCTTCCAGGGCTGGGCTGAGTTGGTCTCTCTCTCTCAAATCTCTCTCTCTCTCATGTGTGCGCGCGTGTGTGTGTGTTTGCATCTGTGCCTGTGTGCGTGCATATCTTCTGCAAATATATTTATATTCACAGAAGTTTTTCAAGCTGTTTCTCCCTCATGGAAGCTGTTTTGAATTTATGAGCAACTGCAGTGGAAAACTTGCTCTTTCATTGTAGCTGGCATCAACCATCACATTTAGCTGCTTGTCCTAATTAGCCTAAGATTTGTTTCTGTGTTTTTGCTACTCCCCAGCATCACAGTCTTTCTAGCCACCCTGGTTCCAGGCCCCTGTATCCTCATTCTCTGTAGCTAGAACAGAGCCCAAGCAGAAGGACGTGCCAGCTGAGTTTATTTTGAGTGACTTCTGAGTCTAGGCTCTTGGCAGATGGTTGGTGTATTCCAATATTCATTCTCCTCTCTTTCTATGGTAAGAGAAGCCTAACATTTTGGCTGAACCATGCCCACTCCCAAAGAGAGGACTACTTTTCCCAGCATTTGCCTCTAGCTGTGACTATTTGGCTAAGTATGGTTCCAAAGATAAGAGTGTTATTGGCATAAGCTCTGTGTTGGGCCCTTCAGGACAGGGCTGTATCGTCTTCAGCACCTTTTCTTCACTTCCCGTTGGTTTGTATATAAACAGAGTGCTGGTGGACTCAGTGGAAGCATTTGCTCATTTGTTTAATTAACATAACAAAACAAGGAAACAGGACTCCATGAGAAATAATCCACAGAAGTAACAGACAGTAGAAATAGACCTACAAAGACATCAAATGTTGGAATGATCAGAGGCAGACAATTAAACAACACCTTGGCTAGGGTATCTGAGTGCTGAAGAATTGATGCTTTTGAACTGTGGTGTTGGAGAAGACTCTTGAGAGTCCCTTGGACTGCAAGGAGATCCAACCCAGTCCATCCTATAGGAAATCTGTCCCGAATATTCATTGGAAGGACTTATGCTGAAGCTGAAACTCTAATACGTTGGCCACCTGATGCAAAGAATTGACTCTTTGGAAAAGACCCTGATGCTGGGCAAGAGTGAAGGCAGGAGGAGAAGGGGACGACAGAGGATGAAATGGTTGGATGACATCACTGATTCGATGGACATGAGTTTGAGCAGGCTCCAGGGATTGGCGCTGGACAGGGAAGACTGGCATGCTGCAGTCCATGGGGTTGCAAAGAGTTGGAAAAGACTGAGCAAATGAACTGAACTGAATTGAGGGTATCTGCAGCATGGCAGCTGCCTGGCTAGCCTGTGTATGTGAGAGAAAGAAATGCTTCTTTTGAGCCTCTGCTGTAGTAACTAACCGAATGTGAAAGAAAGTGAAAGTGTCAGGTTCTTAGTTGTGTCAGACTCTTTGAGACTCCATGGACTGTAGCCCATCAGGCTCCTCTGTCCAAGGAATTCTCCAGGCAAGAATACTGGAGTGGGTTGCCATTCACTTCTCCAGGGAGTCTTCCCAACCTAGGGATCCAAGGGTCTCTTGCATTGCAGGCAGATTCTTTATTGTCTGAGCCACCAGGGAAGCCCCCTTTCTGTAGCAGCTATTTCTTGCTAGTGTATAACATCACACTTACTAGTAAGAACATTGTCATGGAATATCTTTAGCGGACACCAAACAAAATAATCACTTCAGGGTTTTTTGATCAGAACAAAGATAATAATCAGAATCTTGCCACTCCATTCTTTTTCTTGCTTGCTTTCTTTTTTAGAACCATAAGTATGAACGGAGTGATTTTATTTGAAGTCATGATTTTAGAATCTTAAAGATGGTCATGAGACCCAGATATGTAGGATTTCCAGATTTAATTCTTAGTCACTTAGTCCCAGTAATTGGACGACGATAACTGCAGCCACTCCAAAATGAAGGCATTTAGGGGGAAATGAAGGCAGTTAGACAGCAAGGGGCTAGCAATGGGATCTAAACTTGGTTGGAGGCAGTCAAAAAGGAGAAGGAGATAATGATGGTGGAAAGGAAGAAGAGGAGGAATAGGAGAAGGTAGCTTGGTAGCACCTAAACTTTACTGAGCACCATTTGTATACTTGGAACATACCTATACTAAACATTATTTGTTGTTTATGTGAAATTCAAATGTAACTGGGTGTTCTGTATATTATCAGGCAGCCCGATTTCCATTTCAACCTCCTGCTTCATCAGGATATTTCCTACTAATCCTTCCAGACTCAGCTCATATGCAGATTCCTTAGGGAAAGCATTCCTGACTCCTAGTCCAGACTGGACCCTTGTTACAGCTTCTCCCAGGATTGTGCTTCTGCCCCCAGAGCCCTTATCTCCATTTGACTATTCCATTAGCCTGTTTCTCCAAGTAGCCTGCGTATCTGATGGTAGGTCCACCCTTGCTTTTGCTCACCATTGTCTCTTCTTCCACCTCTGCACTGTGCCTGGCACATAGTAGGTATGCAATAGATAGATGTGCAGTGAAATACAGGCTGGCTGAGGAATTTATCTTGGGCTAGCCATTTAGCTAGTAGGAGAATTAGGATTCAAATCTAAGGAACAAAGACCAGAGCAGTTTAAAGGAAAACTGACTCTATAACCTGGCCTCTAGGGTCCTCTGGCTGCATCTGCAACCTCCTCTGTGGAAAGCAGCTCAGAGGGTCAGGCAGGGCTTTGGAGCAAGACTGCCTGAGACTGAATCCAGGTTCAATGACTGATTATCTGGGTGGCCGTGAGCTAGCCACCTAACGTCTCTAGATCTCAGCTTCTCTTCCTGAAAAATGATGATTAAAAGAAAAAATAATAGCTCTCTCAAGTGATTTTTGTGAGGATTAAGTGAGTCAGTACATCTGGAACCCTTAGAAGGGTGCTAAGTGCTCAGTAAATGGGAGCTCCTTTATGCCATCTCTGCCTTGCTTGCTGTAGTTCAGCCACCCGCATGGAGCTCATTCCTATCCCAGGGCCTTTGCACATGCTGATTCCTCTGCCATGGAAGCCCTTCTCATGCCTTTTTGACTGACCAGCTCCTTCTAATTCTATCTCTAATAAATCTCCACTCCCGTTTCAGGAGGTCCTTCTCTTCTCCTATCTCTCGCCTCCCTCCCTAGGCAGTCTCCTCAGAATCCTGACCACAATATGTAATGAAATGTGTATTTGGAAAGTGTCTGGTTAGGGTCTGCCTTCCTCTACCAGACCATATGTTCCATGAGGGCAGGGACCTCTATCTTGTTCCCCACAAGACCCAGGGTGGCCAGCACAGTGCTAGCCGCACTGTATGTGCTCAGTCAGTGTTTGGTGAATGAACACGTGATGACAAAGTCACCAGGATACGAGGACACCGAGAGTTGGGTGATGAGAGGGTGGTGAAGGGGCCTGGGAAGTGGGGCGCAACCTTGCCTTTAGCAGAAACAGGGAGAGACCTGGCTTCTGCTCAGGTCACTGAATGCTTGTCCCGCCTTCCGTCCTTTGCTGTATTTCTCTCCTGTGAGTCACTCACGCTAGTCCATGAAAAACATCTTGGGGCCAAGTTACACAGATGAAAGCTCTTACAACCTTGAAAGCTATAAACATTTCCTCACTGTGGCTGCCTTAAGATTTCTGTGTGTGTCTAGAGTATGGGTAAAAAAATAAAGGATAACCTTCACTGCCAGAACTACCGATTAAAAAATAAACATTATATAAAAAGTTAAAATATACATGATATAAAATCCTTCTGTAAAATCCCACAAGGTATTCCCCCTCGCCCTACATTTTACAGTTAGGCTGAGTCTTAGAAGGAATAAGTGATTTACCCAAAGTCACAGAAAGTAGCAGGACTGATGGGAATGGAATCTTATCTGTCTAGCTCTGAAACATGTACTCTTAACCTGTCCACCCAACAGCCTCTGAAAAGCTGGACTTGGATGTGATCAGTCTGGCTACCCACCCTAGCTCAGCATGAGGCAACAAGGGCCAGGTCTCCGGGTCTGTGCTACAATACCAACAAATCGCATGCGCGCCAAGCCCTGCTGTGGGGAGTGGGGATAAGGGAGCAAACTCTAGCTTGATGGTAGCTTGAGTTACTCTAGCTTAATACTCTCTGTTTTACATCCTTTGATTCAGCCTATTTATTCATTCAATAAAATGAATTGCATAAGGCAGACACATGCTTAGGAGATTGAAGTGAAATGTGACTACCTGGGAGTAGTCACATCTGGGAGGGTTGACCCTTGTGTTGCTAAAGTTCTGGGATTTGGCAATCAGACAAGTCCTTGGATCTCTGGAATGGGATCTGATAATGGAGATCCATGGAAGACATCAGCTCCTGTGAGAGCCCTGGGGGACCCAGGCACATTTCACCTCTGGTTAATCTTTGTGTCCTCATAGTCTCAACAAAAAGCAATTGCAGTGTGTGTATGTGTTCACACACGCGCATATACTCTTTAAAGAGAGCACCCAAGAGAGATTTAATTCAAAACAAGTAGCTCTAAAAATATGTCTGCATTGAATGGGGATCAATTAATGATGTGAACAAAGAGAGTACTGAGTCAGAGGTCGTCTGTTCATTCAGGAGGCACTTACTGAGGAATCCTAGGTACCAGGGCCTGGGTCTCATGGCTCCACAGTCTAGAGGGTGGAAGGACGATAAACAGTGACCACAATAGACCCAGGTGCTGGGAGGGGGATGGACATGGAGCTGTGAGCCCAGGTCTGGGTTTGTAATACCTGTCTCACACCTGTCTTTGCTCTGGGTCCTCAGGTCCCTGAAGGCAGGGGACATCTCCTGGTCTTCTCTGTCTCCTTGGGCAAGGCCAGCTGGATGCAAAATGCAAATGACAGGCCCTCTTTTCAAAAACAGGGGAAAATGCCATCAAAGTCACAAAAATATAAAGCTTCCCTTGTGACCTCTTTCTTGAACTCTCCTGGTGTTTTAACAATTTCACCATTTAACAGCAGTCTAAATAAAAATTATTAGCATGACTTTCATCATTTATCTTTAAATTGTGTGATGCCAGTTTTCAGGGCCCATCTAAGAGCATTTAACTCTCATGCAGAATGTCAGAAACTCCATGCTTATAGCTCAGATGTGCACATGTGGTTCATTCTTACCAGAACAGGGGAACCTGCCCTAAAGTGACTCACTTGTTCTCATTTCACCTCTTGATGTGCATACATTCCACTGACGCTCTTGGTCTTCAGCTCCCTGATGAGTGACGAAGGACAGAAAGGTAAAGAAACCATGGGTCAGTCCATCTTTCCTTTCCTTGTATGTCATCATTCTCAGAGTGAGATTGGCTGATGCAGGGAAATGACAGGAGATGGAAGGGATCTGATAGGATTTCTTGGTCATTAGTGCTTCTTAGAATACCACTGTCTTCTTTCTGAACTTGATAAAAGTTCCAGTTGCAATAAGAAGCGTGGCCTCTGGAGGCTGTCAGAGCCCCCTGCTACTCGGTCATGGATGTAACACGCTTACCTCGAGCTTGCTTTGAGTCTTGCTCAACACCCACATTGTGGGCCCACAGGGCTTCTGTGCTCACGGGGCCTCTTGAACACTAGATGTGAATGGTGTGGCAAGGAACGGCAGGCACACGGGGTTGTGTGTACCTCCTCTGCTCCTGGGCACTCTTATGGCCCCATGGGATTTCACTTATGAAGTACATGTTCAAAGACAAAATTATGAAGAATTTCAAGATGGTGATAGTAGAGCATCAAATCAAGCTGTGGGTCCTTTCAAGTATGGGATCTATGAAACTGCCCAGGTTCCCTGTCCATCAAGCCGGCCCTGTCCCCAGGGCCTTACTAAACTTTTACCGATGAGTGAAAATCTTGCCCAAGGTGATCAGAGTTGACTTGGGATCGAGTGGCCAAATGGAAATCTCCCAGGCAGAGAAAGGGAGACCTGCCAAAGACAGGAGAAGGTACTATGGGATGGGAATCGTGGTCAAACCACCACGACTCGAGTGTCCTGTGCCAGGGAGTGAGCGGAAACGAGGAGTCTGAATAGGAGAGCTGGGGCCAGGTTGGAAAAGTCTTTGTATTCTAGATTAAGGAACTTGGACCTCTCCCAGTGGCAAAGGGAGAATACTGAAGACACCAGTAGATCTTGGGCTCAGAAAGAGGGATCAACCGTTGTAGAGCAGGAAGGACGGGAGGGGAGTGGTGATGAGGCGCAGACATTCAAGGCCAGAGGCAATGGGGTCAGGAAGTGGGTTGCAGGACAGGTAGGGAGGCTCTCTTGAGGTCGAATATCCAGGTACAACCCACAGAGTGGGGTGCGCTTCCTGCTGGAGGCAGGGCAGACAGGTGGAGGATGGCGAGGGGGAGTAGGAGGGGGAAAGGAGCGGAAGTGGGGGCATTGAGCCTCAGGTTTCTCATTTGGGCAGCTGGGTTCTCTAACTTCTAAACCCAGAGGGCTTAGAGATACTGCAGGGTCTAGAGACTTTAATCCACGGTCTGCAAATTCTTCCGTCTATTATTTTTCCCCTGCGGAGGAAGAGAGCATTAAAACGCAGAAAGGAAAACACAGTGGAGGGTATGTTAGTTTTGAGAAAGCCCAGGGCACAAATAAAAACACAATATTTCAAGGCTTCGTTTATTTGCAGGGAAGAGACCGTGTCGGCCTGAAGGTTCTGGACAGTGAGCCAACCCCCGCCGGCCTCTGTAAACACTTCTGGACAATAAATAATAGTATCGCCAGTGTTAAAGCCCCTCATTAGGGTCTTGGCAAGAGCACGCTGTGATTTCAGAGGTCCCCCTGAGTTGTGTGTGCTTCTGTTGGATTCCAAGAGATGAATCTTACTGCTTGTAGTTCCTAAGCAGAGCAACGGCTAGAGGAAGGTGCAAAGACTTGTTTGTGCCAACAGAAACTTCTATTGCTGCTGTCATTGTTATTTATTTATTAGGTCTTAAGAAGCATCCATACCTTAAACTTGCAACAGAAAATCCCTCATGCTATTTGATTTTCCTCACACTCCTGCATGGGAGCCTGGGGCCCATTTAATAAATGAGGAAAAAGAGGACTAGGGACTTACCTAAGACCATATGCTAGAAAACTCTAGAATCCCTGTGCTTCTTGGTCCAAGTTCCTATTAGATCAGTGCTTCATTTTCTCATCAAAGTACTCCTATCAGAGAGAGATTGTTTGGGGGTTGTAGAGGGAAGTTTTCAGTGGTCCCGTCAAATAAGGAAAATGTCATTAAGGTCTAATGTCTTGTGTTAATTCATACAAACCTTGTGTCTTATGGTGTGTTATAACCAAATACAGTGTTTAAACACAGAGATAATGCTTTGAATGTCTTATCCAGTAAGATAGATGCTCTGGGAAGACCTACTGTATTCATCTTTTCTCTGAGCCCCTGAGTGAGTCCTTGGCATCCTGAAAGTTATACTGAAGAGAACTGCATCACACTATAGCTACCACTGTGATCTAAAAGCAGGATGAGATGATGTACAAGCTACCCACAATAAAGCCGTGTAATAAGGAAGCCCAGGATTTCAGTGACATACAACAGTAAGCATTTATTTAGCTGAAGGATCAGCTAGAGGTTGGCTGATTTTGACCGGGTTTGGTCATATGTCTGCTGGCCCATTGGTCTCAGCAAGAATCACTGAGGCCACTTGGCTCTGCTTCACGTGCCTCTCATCCTCTTCCAAGGTGCAGTGTACTAACGCAGACCTGCTCTCCTCGTGACTACAGCACGGGAGCCCAGACCATGATATGGTCACTGGTCATATCATAGCTGCCAACTTTCCTTTGACCAAAGCAAGTCACATGGCTGAACCCAAAGTCAAAGAGTAGACAGTATTCTTTCTTTGGAAGGAAAGAACCGAGAACTCATTCATGAAGGGTGTAGATACAGGGAGGGGTGAGGAATTGGGCTGTTAAGGAAATTTTCCACAATGACGGGAGGATGGGTCTAGTTATTTTGCATCACGCTTACTATCTTGGGGCTTCCTAGGTAGCACAGTGGTAAATAATCCACTTGCCAATGCAGGAGATGCAGGAGACTCAGGTTCAATTCCTGGGTCAGGAAGATCCCCTGAAGAAGGAAATGGCAACCCACTTGAGTATTCTTACCTGGAAAATTCCATGGACAGAGGAGCCTGGTGGGCTATACAGTCCTTGGCATTGCAGAGAGTCAGAGACACACTAACTTGCATCAGGGAATGTGGATTTTTTTCTTTTTTAAAAAATTTGAGGTATAGTTGACTTATGACATTATATAAGTTTCAGGTGTACAACACACAATTTTTAAATGGTATGCTACATATATAGATATTATACAATATTGGCTATATTTCAGTGAATCTGGCTTTTAATGGCAGCTCAGCCATGTGATGACAGATAAGACTTGTATTCTCTCAGCCTCAGTTTTCTCATCCATAAAATAGGAACAATCATTCCTTTTCCACAGTGGTGTTACTAAGGTAAGATACATGATTATAAGGAACAGCACTTTATGAGAAAATGGGATGAAGATACTCAGAACTGTTTCTCCATTGAATGTTTCCTGAGTTATTCTACTTAGTGCCAAGTAATTTTTGACCTCCAAAACAATTAAATCAGGCTCCTGAATGCTTTGGAACAGAGATATCATTACAAAAAATAATGAAAACAGCCACCACCACAGCATCAATGGTAAAATCACAACTGTTCACAGGAAGAGTTTTTTTTTCTGTTTTTTTTTGTGTGTGTGTGTTTTGGTCACACCAGGTGGCATGTGGGATCTTAGTTCCCCAACCAAGGATCAAACCCATGCCCCCTGTATTGGGAGCCTAGAGTCTCAACTCCAACAACATGAACACTTAGATACAATCACCTTTCCTAGTATCTCCAACACTGACACAAAGCACTTACTCCAGCGAGGTTTTGCTGAATGGATGATCAAATCACCAACAACGATCATGTGCGTTAACCACATTTCTCCATTTCTAAAATTAGTTTCCCAAGAGGAACTCTAGAAAAATCTTTGCATGAGGGAGCGAAGATTTACTTGCTTTGAAGAGTAGTGGCTCACCTCTCCAGATACATCGTGGATGTTTTCTTCCATCGTTCCCAGCACACACAGAAAGCCACTCAAAGTGTTTGTCTCTCCTTTGCAGACAAGTCAAACAATTCTGGGAGTCTGAATCCTTACCTTTACTTTCCATGGCATAGTCAATCAAGCCCTAAGCCTTCATTCTCTTAGGAAAGAGAAATGTACATTTCCCGAGGACCACGGAGGCTTCCCTGGTGGCTCAGATGGCAAAGAATCTGCCTGCAATGCAGGCTACCAACTCCAGTATTCTTGCCTGGAGAATTCCATGGACAGAGGAGGCTGGCGGGCTGCAGTCAGTCCATAGAGTCGCAAAGAGTCATACACGACGGAGTAATCAACACGACTTTCCCAGATGTGTCAGGCAATTCTGTATATGCTAATTTCTCTAGTTCTCACTACCTCCAAAGGAGACATTAGTATCCATGATTTTTAGCTGGTACTCTGAGCTCAGAGGCTTCCCTGATAGCTCAGTTGGTAAAGAATCCGCCTGCAGTGCAGGAGACCCCAGTTCAATTCCTGGGTTGGGAAGATCCACTGGAGAAGGGGTAGACTACCACTCCAGTATTCTCAGGCTTCCCTTGCCTCAGCTGGTAAAGAATCTGCCAGCAATGTGGGAGACCTGGGTTCAATCCCTGGGTTGGGAAGAGCCCCTGGTTAAGGGAAAGGCTACCCACTCCAGTATTCTGGCCTGGAGAATTCCTTGGACTGTACAGCCCATGGGGTCGCAAAGAGTCAGACACGACTGAGCAACTTTCACTTTCCCTTTCTTTCTGAGCTCAGAGAGGTTGTGGGATTTTAACTCAAGGACTAGCTTAGGCTCGCATTGGCATTAAGCACTAGTTGCTTGATTGCTCTATCAGTGAACAGGTTAGAAGAAGCTACTGCTAAAGTAACAGTCATTTGGCAGGAGGCAAAGTGTGAGACAAATTGATATGACACCTGTCTGCTGCCCAGCCCTCTGGACAGTGTCCTTTCCCCAGCAGGACTCAGGGAAGGGGCATGGTGACTGTCACACTCTCAAGAATAGAATTCTGGAACGGACTTCTCTTTTTATCAAGCTCAGGATTTTAAATGAGGCCAAGCACGTTCCGAAATTTCTAGGATTCCTCTGGGTTTGAAAACACTGATGTGATCCAAACCCTTCATTTTCCAGATGAGAATGAGTTCCAAAAATGTAAGTGACTTTTAGGGTCACCGGGCTAGTTAGTGGCAGAGCTTGAGTTTGCCAGAAAGGACATTCTGTCTTTGTCTCTCCGTCTCTTGCACACGTGCTTAGCCACGCTGGTGCAGGGGTGGGGTGCTGGGTGCTGGCAGCTCCTTCCAGTGAGTAAGAATGCCCATTATCATCTTCCTGAGTGATGCTGAGGAGCTGAAGGCTGAAGGCCTCAACGCCCTGGAGGCCCAGGGTGTCTGTGAACACTTAGCACATTTAGACGTCAGCCCTTCAGACCATCCATCTGCGCAGCTTTCCGTGGGATTGATCCCCCCCTCTCACCCCCTGTGGTTCCGTGGGCTCCTGATTAGAAGCACGGCGGAGCTCCAGAAGCTCCAGCAGGGCTGGCAGATGAGGGACCCATTTGAGAGCAGTGACATGGTGGACGGCTGAGCTGTCAAAACAGGAAATGGATTTGCGATGGTTGTTTCGGGCTGGTTGACCGCGTGTGCGAGGGAATCAGCCCATGGCGTGAGGGGCTCTGTTTTCAGGCTCCGAGCGGCTGGGGTGGGAGTACGCTCCGTCACACGTGCTGGGGGCCTTCAGATGGTCCAAATGGCTGCCGCCTTTTGCCTCTTGGAGTGAACACCTGGGCTGAATGATTCTGCCTAAGGACCAGCTCTCCTGCCTAAGACAGAGGGGCCCTGGGCCAGAGGTCTGCAGTGTGTACTCAGCTTCCCCACTCACTGCTGGGGGATCTCAGGCAAGTCACTTAACCTCTCTGTGCCTCTGTTTCATCCTCTTGACAATGGAGACAGCAATAGCAGAGACTGAATGTAACTCGTGGGTAAACAAATCACCCCTATATCTTAGCAGAACTTAAGGCCCTGGAGGGCTTCCTTGGTGGCTCAGACAGTATAGGATCTGCCTTAGCCTGATTCTCAGTGCCAGAGACCCAGGTTTGATCCCTGGGTCAGGAAGATCCCCTGGAGAAGGGAATGGCTACCCACTCCAGTATTGTTGCCTGAGAAATCCCATGGACAGAGGAGCCTGGCGGGCTATAGTCCACGGGGTAGCAAAGACTCAAAGACTAAGTGACTAACTTTTTCACCTTCAAGTCACTGCATGTAATTCACAGGTAAATAACTCATCCACTCACATTAGGGGAGACAGGACTATGTAATTTAGAACTTGGAACATTGCAAATAGAAGGCAGTCAGCAGATGTTGGTCAATGGTCTCCCCATTTCTGACCTTGTATCTTCTGACCTTGAGACCAATGAAAGGGAGCTCTGGATGCTTCAGCTCTGTCCAGGGACATCAACCTCAAGTTTTTGAACCTGAGCATCCCTACCTTCTTCCTAAAATTAACATCCATCGCTAACTGGCTACCACCTGCCATATGCCTGACATTGTGGTGGGTACTTGGACACAGTACCTCATTTTATTGCAACAACAAATATATAAAGTAATGACCCCCAAACTAAAAATAGCCAATGAGGGGCATTTGGACATTCAAGGTGCACTGTGAACACTTTCCATGTATTAACTCAATTAATTAGGTTTTAGGTCTTATTTCCCCCATTTTGCAAAAACCCAACACTTAGAAAGGTGAGATGAAAGAAAAATAAGAATGAGACACACAAAGCAAGCTGCAGATTCCCAGACACCAAAGACCTTGAAAAGGCCCAATTTCCTCTGAACAGAGGCAATTACACATACACACTCTCACACACATCTGTGTGCAGCTGTGCACAGAAACTCCATCGCCGATGATGGTTCTGTGGGCTGATAACAGTGATCTTCTCTGTTTAAGCCCCCACTTCTGATGGGCTTTGTCATAGTCGTGCTAGGAAGTTAATACCACACGTTGAAATAACTTGCTTATTGTCACAGGCCCATTTGTGGCAGAGTCTGGACTTGAACCCAGATCAGTTTACTCCAAGATCAATTTTGGGTGAAGACTTGATGATTTCCCCGCTCTGTACATATTTCTTACCAGTTCCTCCATTTCCCTTTTAGAATAAGAGTTGTTCTTCTGTCTACTCAATCTTCTATCTACTGCTTCTCTACACAGAGTCGATTAGACCCAGAGAAAAGGGGATCCTGAAGAAGAATGGTGACAGGATGCATTAAATCAAATGGAAATCACATCTGTTTATCATTTTATGAAGATTAAATTTTTATTGTAGAAACCATAAACCTACATTGACACAATCTGCCAGTAATGAAACTTAGCTCCATGACGAAAGCTTGAGTGCTGCATTGGACCAATCGTATCTGCCTTAACTCCTTTGCATGTAAACCAAGGAATTCCAATGGACACATGAGAGGGCAATCAATGGTACAGTCAGGCCTGAAGACGGTCTCCAAACCACGATAGGTCAGAATGTGGATGGTGGTTCAGGATGTAGATGATGGAAAAAGACCATTCAGTTTGAATCCCACCTTCTCTGGTGTAACCTCAGGCACTGTGTTCCATCTCTCTGTCAATTTTTCATATTAAGCATAGGGGCCAAAATATTATCTATTTCTTATATTTTATTATTTTCCCTGTGTGGATTAAGTGAGGTGGGTTGCATATGCACTATGCTTAGAAGAATGTCTGGCTTACTCTAAGCTCTCTATCAGTGGAGATTATTGATAGAATATAGGGCTTCTCCAGTGGTTCAAGCAATAAAGAATCCACGTGCAATGCAGGAGACACGGGTTCAATTGCTGGGTTGGGAAGATAACCTGAAGAAGGAAATGGAAACCCACTCCAGTATCCTTGCCTGGAAAATCCTGTGGACAGAGGACACTCCAGGGGGTTGCAGAAGAGTTGGACATGACTTAGTGACTAAACAACAACAGTGATAGAATATTAATTATAGTAGCAATATTCTACTACTACTATATCCTATGTTACAATACTAATTATAATGATATTATAATGTTAATAATGCAAATATTAATTATGATATTGATAATTGAAATAATATTTTAAAATATAATATTAACTGTTGATGTAACAGTAGTATTTTTGCTCCTGCTATTACTGGTAAGCCCTCTGTTGATATCGTTGGTTATCATTTTGGTGTTCTTATTAGTGGTTTTATCAATGACTGCTGAATGTCTCAACAGGTCAAAAGAGGAAGCAGGGAATATTATAATTTTAAAATCACTTCTTATTCCATCAAACAGTGTGTATGTGTGTCTGTCCATGTTAGACGGACATGCAAAGAGTCATGTCCATCTCTTTGTGACCCCATGGACTGTAACCCACCAGGTTCCTCTGTCCATGGAATCCTCCAGGCAACAGTACTGGTATGGATAATGCCCTCCTCCAGGGGATCTTCCCAACCCAGGGATCAAACCCAGGTCTCCTGCACTGCAGGTAGATTTTTTACCATTTGAACCACCGGGGAAGCCCATCAAACAGATACACTTCAAATATTTGACTTTGTATTTTGCTTCCAATCACCATTCATATGAGAATATAGACATTTGCATGACTATACCGCTTTCCCTGTGATCACAAGCTGTGGTTCATTTCCCAACTGCCTGAGTGCCTGCTTGGTTCCTCGCATGTGTGTGATAACCTCCTCAACTTCACTGAAGTTCTGTGAGTCAGGCAGTCATGCAGTTCATGTCACAGATCAGGAAAAGACTCCAAGGCTCATCTAGTGCCCAGCCTTGGTGCCAAGCAGAGCCCAGGGCCTGACTCAGCTCGCTCTGGCTCCGAAGCCCTCCTTAGGAGTTATCGTTGTAGGACTAGTCCCAGGAGGAGATGATTTCTCATCATCTTCTTTCAACCTCTGAGGTTCTTTCTGGAGCACTGAGGACACAGTAATTCCTCAAAAACCCAATGTCTGTATTGAATTAATGAGAAAAGAAAGCAGGGGTACCCACTGTGGCTTGGAATGCTGAAACTTCAGCATCTTCATGCTTTTAATTACTTAATCCAAGTGAAGCTGTGGTAGAGTCTGCATTCAGATTGAGCAATGTGATTCTGCATCTCTGCTGCAGGTGGGTGACCTGGATGGACCTCACCATGGAAGGCTGGAGAGGGGACTTGGTTGGGGGTAAAAGTTACAGCTTGGCTTCCGTTCAAGTCCTCATTGTGAAGGAGAACAAGGCACCCACATCTTTCTGTTTCCCCAGGAGGTTTTCTGTGGTTGTCATTTGTTCCTGGGACTAATGGCTCTATTTTTCCAGGAATAGTTTGGAGATGTGACCACCTCCAGAAGCTGGGAGTACAGAAATACCTTGAATCCCTCAAGGTCACCTGCTAGGGAGTGGGGGGATGAGATATAATGCTCATCAGTGCCTCAGAGCAACCAGAAACAAATGCATGTCTCAGGGGAAAAATGAGAGGCTCTAAAAGTATACTGGCTGTAAAACCATCATGGAAGCCATGCAGTGCTTATAAAGAATGAGAATTGCTAGTAATGGGAAATGATGGCATGGGCTAAGAGTTATAGAGGAAGATATAAAGAGTAAATTTAAGGGATTTAATAACAATGGTAAAGTAACAGCAATTAGGGAGACCAGCTTGTCTTGGGTTTCCTTGAACCGAGTTCATCTTTTGTTTTTGATTTTTCTTCTGTCCTGGTTTTAAAACTGAAAGGCCAGTGTCCCAGAAAGCCCCTCAGTGGGGGTCACCCCAGTAATGAGCATCTCAGGCAACATTTGTTGTTTTGTTTAGTGGCTAAGTCCTGTTGGACTCTTTACCAACCTCCTCTGTCCATGGATTTCCCAGGCAAGAATACTGGAGTGGGTTGTCCTTTCCCTCTCCATCTCAGATAACATGAATTCATTTGGATGAATTAAAAAGGTTCCCTTTGCAACACTTTATGAACAATGGCTGAAACATGCATTCTGTTTTTTTTGTTTGTTTGTTTGTTCTTTTTTTTAATTTTTTTTTTATTTTTTATTAGTTGGAGGCTAATTACTTCACAACATTTCAGTGGGTTTTGTAATACATTGATATGAATCAGCCATAGAGTTACACGTATTCCCCATCCTGATCCCCCCTCCCACCTCCCTCTCCACCCGATTCCTCTGGGTCTTCCCAGTGCACCAGGCCCGAGCACTTGTCTCATGCATCCCACCTGGGCTGGTGATCTGTTTCACCATAGATAATATACATGCTGTTCTTTTGAAACATCCCACCCTCACCTTCTCCCACAGAGTTCAAAAGTCTGTTCTGTACTTCTGTGTCTCTTTTTCTGTTTTGCATATAGGGTTATCGTTACCATCTTTCTAAATTCCATATATATGTGTTAGTATGCTGTAATGTTCTTTATCTTTCTGGCTTACTTCACTCTGTATAATGGGCTCCAGTTTCATCCATCTCATTAGAACTGATTCAAATGAATTCTTTTTAATGGCTGAGTAATATTCCATGGTGTATATGTACCACAGCTTCCTTATCCATTCATCTGCTGATGGGCATCTAGGTTGCTTCCATGTCCTGGCTATTATAAACAGTGCTGCGATGAACATTGGGGTGCACGTGTCTCTTTCAGATCTGGTTTCCTCAGTGTGTATGCCCAGAAGTGGGATTGCTGGGTCATATGGCAGTTCTATTTCCAGTTTTTTAAGAAATCTCCACACTGTTCTCCATAGTGGCTGTACTAGTTTGCATTCCCACCAACAGTGTAAGAGGGTTCCCTTTTCTCCACACCCTCTCCAGCATTTATTGCTTGTAGACTTTTGGATAGCAGCCATCCTGACTGGCGTGTAATGGTACCTCATTGTGGTTTTGATTTGCATTTCTCTGATAATGAGTGATGTTGAGCATCTTTTCATGTGTTTGTTAGCCATCTGTATGTCTTCTTTGGAGAAATGTCTGTTTAGTTCTTTGGCCCATTTTTTGATTGGGTCATTTATTTTTCTGGAATTGAGCTGCAGGAGTTGCTTGTATATTTTTGAGATTAATCCTTTGTCTGTTTCTTCATTTGCTATTATTTTCTCCCAATCTGAGGGCTGTCTTTTCACCTTACTTATAGTTTCTTTTGTAGTGCAAAAGCTTTTAAGTTTCATTAGGTCCCATTTGTTTAGTTTTTGCTTTTATTTCCAATATTCTGGGAGGTGGGTCATAGAGGATCTTGCTGTGATTTATGTCGGAGAGTGTTTTGCCTATGTTCTCCTCTAGGAGTTTTATAGTTTCTGGTCTTACATTTAGATCTTTAATCCATTTTGAGTTTATTTTTGTGTATGGTGTTAGAAAGTGTTCTAGTTTCATTCTTTTACAAGTGGTTGACCAGTTTTCCCAGCACCACTTGTTAAAGAGGTTGTCTTTTTTCCATTGTATATCCTTGCCTCCTTTGTCAAAGATAAGGTGTCCATAGGTTCGTGGATTTATCTCTGGGCTTTCTATTCTGTTCCATTGATCTATATTTCTGTCTTTGTGCCAGTACCATACTGTCTTGATGACTGTGGCTTTGTAGTAGAGTCTGAAGTCAGGCAGGTTGATTCCTCCAGTTCCATTCTTCTTTCTCAAGATGCTTTGGCTATTGAGGTTTTTTGTATTTCCATACAAATTGTGAAATTATTTGTTCTAGTTCTGTGAAAAATACCATTGGTAGCTTGATAGGGATTGCATTGAATCTATAGATTGCTTTGGGTAGAATAGCCATTTTGACAATATTGATTCTTCCAATCCATGAACACGGTATGTTTCTCCATCTGTTTGTGTCCTCTTTGATTTCTTTCATCAGTGTTTTATGAAACATGCATTCTGAATTGTTTTGGGGAGGGACTCTTTGCTATCCTTGGTTGATGGCACCACTGTGACACGTGGAAAGCCTCAGTTGATTTCAGCCTTGGCTCTCCATCAGAGCCAGCTGCCTCAGGGGCCCATCCCCTGAGACCTCAGGACTCACCAGAAACCCTGGCCTCCCCATCGCAGCCCCTTGCAGTCTGCAAAGTGATTTTTCACCTACTGTTTCATTTCAGTCTCTTGGAAGCCTAGGGGCGTGGAGATAGTTCTTGTTCGTTGTTCACTCACTAAGTCGTGCCCGACTTCTTGTGACTCCATGGACTGCAGCACTCCAGGCTTCTCTGTCCCTCACCATCTCCTGGAGTTTACTCAAACTCATGTCCATGGAGTCGATGATACCATCCAACCATCTCATCCTCTGTCATCCCCTTCTACTGCCCTCAATCTTTCCCAGCATCAGTCTTTACCAATAAGTTGGCTCTTCACATCAGGTGGCCAAAGTACTGAAGCTTCAGCTTCAGTATCAGTCTTTCTAATGAATATTCAGGGTTGATCTTCTTTAGGATTGACTAGTTTGATCTCCTTGCAGTCCAAAGGATTCTCAAGAGTCTTCTCCAGCACCATAATTTGAAGGCATCAATTCTTTGGCATTTAGTCTTCTATATGGTCCTGTTCTCACATCCGTACGTGACTACTGGAAAAACTATAGCTTTGACTATACGGACCTTTGTCAGCAAAGCAATTTCTCTGCTTTTTAATATGCTGTCCAGGTTTGTCCTAACTTTTCTTTTTTTTTCTTCTGTTTTTTGATGAAGCAGTGAAAACTTATTAAATCTCAGCCCTTGAGTGTGTGTCTTTCAAATAGAGTGTACACATTAAGCACTACTTCTGCATACCAAAATATAATGATTGTCTATAGGAAAAGCCATTGTTTGAGTTGCAAGCAGAACAACATTCTAACTTTTCTTCCAAGGAGCAAACGTCTTTTAATTTCATGACTGCAGTCACAGTCTGTAGTGATTTTGGAGCCCAAGAAGATAAAATCTGCCAGTGGTTCCACTTTTTCCAATCTGTTTGGCATGAAGTGATGAGACCAGATGCCATGATCTTAGTGGTTTGAATGCTGAGTTATAAGCCAGTTTTTTTTCACTCTTCTCTTTCACCCTCATCAAGAGAATCTTAAGTTCCTCTTCACTTTTGGCCATAAGGGTGGTATCATCTGCCTATCTGAGGTTATTGATATTTCTCCTGAAAATCTTGATTCGATTGTGCTTCATCCAGCCCAGAATTTCACATGATTTCTCTGCATAGAAATTAAGTAAGCAGGTGACAATATACAGGCTTGACATACTCCTTTCCCAATCTGGAACCAGTCTGTTGTTTCACTTCCGGTTCTGTTGCTTCTTGACCTGCATACAGATTTCTCAGAACGCAGGTCAGGTGGTCTGGTATTCCCATCTCATTAAGAATTGTCCCCAGTTTGTTGTGATCCACACAGTCAAAGGCTTTGGCATAGTCAATGAAGCAGAAGTAGATGTTTTTCTGGAATTTCCTTGTTTTTCCTATGATCCAGTGGATGTTGGCAGAGATTTGATCTCTGGTTCCTCTGCCTTTTCTAAATACAGCTTGTACATCTCAAAGCTCTTGGTTCCCATACTACTGAAGCCTAGCTTTGAGAATTTTGAGCATTACCTTGCTAGAATGTGAAATGAGTACAATTGTGTGGCAGTTTGAACATTGTTTGGCATTGTCTTTCTTTGGGATTGTAATGAAAACTGACTTTTCCAGTACTGTGGCCACTGCTGTGCTATCCAAATTTGCTGGCATATTGAGTACAGCACTCTAATAGCATCATCTTTTAGGATTTAAAATACTTCAGCTGGAATTCCATCACCTCCACTAGCTTTGTTTGCAATAATACTTCCTAAGGCCCGCCTGACTTCATAGTCCAGAATGTCTGGCTCTAGGTGAGTGACCACACCATCATGGTTATCTGGGTCATGAAGATCTTTTTTTGTATAGTTCTTCTGTGTATTCTTGCCACCTCTTCTTAATCTCTTCTGCTTCTATTAGATCCTTGCCATCTCTGTCCTTAATTGTGCCCATCTTTGCATGAAATATTCCTTTGGTATCTCCAATTTTCTGGAAGAGCTCTCTAGTCTTTCTCATTCTATTGTTTTCCTCTATTTCTTTGCATTATTCACTTAACTAAGGCTTTCTTAGGTCTCTTTGCCATTCTCTGCAACTTTGCATTCAGTTGGATATATCTTTCCCTTTCTCCTTTGCTTTTCATTTCTTTTCTTTTCTCAACTATTTGTAAGGCCTCCTCAGACAACCTTTTTGCCTTTTTGCATTTCTTTTTCTTTGGGATGGTTTTGGTCACTGCCTCCTGTAAAATGTTACTAACCTCCATCCATAGTTCTTCAAGCACTCTGTCTACTAGATCTAATTTCTCGAATCTATCCAATACCTCTACTGTATAATCATAAGGGATTTGATTTAGGTCATACCTGAATGGTCTAGTGGTTTTCCCTACTTTCTTCAAATTAAGCCTGAATTTTGCCATAAAAAACTCATGATCTGAGACATAGTCAGCTTCAGGTCTTGTTTTTGCTGACTGTATACAGTGTCTCCATCTTTGGCTTCAAGGAATATAATCAGTCTGATTTTGGTGTTGACCATCTGGTGATGTCCATGTGTAGGGTCATCTCTTATGTTGTTGGAAGAGGGTATTTGCTATGAACAGCGTGTTGTTTCGGCAAAACTCTTAGTCTTTGCCGTGCTTTATTTTGTACTCCAGGGCCAAACTTGACTGTGTCTCATATCTATTGACTTTCTACGTTTTTATTCCAATCCCCTATGTTGAAAAGGATGTCTTTTCATGGTGTTAGTTCCAGAAACTCTTGTAGGTCTTCATAGAGCCATTCAACGTCAGCTTCTTTGATTTTAGTGGCTGGGGCATAGACTTGGATTACTGTGATTTGCCTTGGAAACTAACCAAGATCATTCTGTCATTTTTGAGATGGCACTCAAGTGCTGCATTTTAGACTCTTGTTGACTATGAGAGCTACTACATTTCTTCTAAAGGATTCTTGCCCACAGTAGTAGATATAATGGTCATCTGAATTAAATTTGCCCATTCCCATCCATTTTAGTTCACTGATTCCTGAAATGTCAGTATTCACTCTTGCCATCTCCTGCTTGACCACATCCAGTTTGCCTTGATTCATGGAACTATATCCCAGGTAGATATGATTAATCCATTTTTCAGTTTAGCAAATTGAGATTCAGAGAGGCGAAGCCACTTGCCCTAGGTCACACAGCTGGTGGATGATCCAGTCAGGGCTGATGGCCAGGTCTGTCTGACCCTAAAGTCTGTGGTCTTTTACAAATACTGTATATTTCTAAATATATGAATGATATAAGAATGATATCACTTATACGTGGAATCTAAAAAATACAACAAATGAGTGAATATAACAAAAAGTAAGCAGACTCAGAGAACACTAGAGAACAAACTAGTGGTTACCAGTGGTGGGGTAGGGGGAGAGAGGGACAATACCTGGTTTGGGGAGGGGGAGATACAAACTATTGGGTGTAAGATAGGCCCAAGGATATACTGTATAGCACAGGTAATATAACCAATACTTTGTAATAACTGCAAATGGAATGTAATCTTCACATTTTACATAAATTTTTTGGGGATTTCCCTGGCAGTCCAGTTGTTAAGACTTCACCTTAATGCGGTGGTTGCAGGTTCAATCCCTGGTCGGGAGCTAAGATCTCACATGTCTTGAGGCCAAAAACCCAAAATATAAAATAGAAACAATTTTGTAACAAATTCAATAAAGAATTTAGAAATGAACCACTTCAAAAAAAAAAACCTTTAAAAATAAATAAAATTTATATAAATTGTTAATTAAAAAACATAATCAATTAAAAAAAAGTGAAGTCTGTGATCCTCTCACAGTATCTACCATTTGTCTGAGTTATTCTCTCACATGAAAAACCAAGGTCTCAGCATTTCAGAAGCCAAAGCCAAGACTCCACTCCAGGAAGTCCCCAGAACACCGGGCTGAGCTGAACCCCTGTACATCCGTGCCAGGCCATGGGGACAATGGCATGGCTCCCAGAACCTCATCCTCCTGGGTAGTCGTGAATGCTTCATGACACTGGCTAGTGTGCAGGGGAGTGGGACTGGGTGCATGAGAGGACGAGTGACTTTCACAGTGAAGTAGGGCACCATTGAAGAGAACTAACGTATAGCAGAATGACTATAATTAGTTACACTGTGCCCAGTATGGGAAACTGGCTAAGGGTGTAGGGTTCAAGTGCTCCCATCACACCCATAAAGAAGAAGATATGTTCATGAGTTTAACCAGCTTAATATGTAAATGAGCTGGACTGTGGTTATCACTTTGTCTACATACAGCAGATCACCCTGTCACACAGCTTCAATAAACACAAGTTTTACTTAAAATTTTAAGATAAGTGCTCTGTGATGACCTAGAGGGGTGGGAGGAGGGGGCCAGGAGGGAGACTAATGAGGAGGGGATATATGTGTACTTATGGCTGATTCATGTTGATGTATGGCAGAAACCAACACATTGTAAAGCAAAACGTCCTCCAGCTAAAAATAAAACTAACAAATAATTTTAAAATAAACTTACCTCCATCTTTTACTCACTATGACCCTTGACTTCCTCACCTGTAAAATGGAATTATGAGTGCCTTGCAAAGTGATAGTGAGCAGGAATGGGGTGAAATGTTTATAGAATGTGGTACACACAGGATACTGGGAGGTACGGTTCATAGAGCCGGATGTGGCTTCTATGCACTTTGATGGGTGAAGTTTTTTAATCCTGAGCACCTTTTCAGGGGACAGGTAGGCTGGTCCATGGATCAGATATAGCTCAGCACACAGCAGGCTGGGGTGGACTCTGGCAGGATCAGGGGCTGAGCAAGGTGGCCAGATAAAATTTTATAATTTGAGTATGTCCATGCAATACTTGGGCTGTATTGAGAGTAGGTAATTTGATTTGTTGCTTATCTGAAATTCACATGTAATTGATTGTTTCATATTTAACCAATTGTCTGACTAAATCTGGTGCCTATAGGTCTAGGTCACTGCCTCCAATAAAACCAGTGTGGGTGACTCACCTGGAACACTTCTCAGGCAATAGAGGGTGGAATGTGGGTTGGAAGTTTATATGAACCTAGGCAGGACACCCCTCCCTGTAAAGGTAAATGCACATGCACCAGGCTCCAGGGTCCCCTTTGGGTCTCCTGGGAGCTTGGTTCCTTTGCGTCTATCCCAAAGGGATCACCAGCGAAAGAGACAGGAATTCAGCTGTAGTTACTGTTTCTTCTGCTTTCTGATGCCAGTCAAGTGATCTATCTAGCCTCCCATGTTTTTCTGCTAGGCATTGCCTACACCCTGCAATTATTTTGAGTATGAATAAGGGGAGGAAATCTTCTCTTTCATTATCTTAGAAGAGATGTTTTAGAGTGGTGGTTCTGGAAGTGTGGTCTTAGGACCACCAGCAGCAGTAGCATCACCAAAGGACTTATTAGAAATGCAAATGAATCAGAAACTCCAAGGCTGGGCAGGAAAAAAAAAAACACTGTTTCCACAAGCCTCCAGGGCATGTTGATGCCTTCTCAAGTTTGAGAACCCCTGGTTCAGGGCATCCGCTTTGAATTAAGAAGCAGGAGAGCTTAGATCCCAGCTCTCTGCCTCCCTGACTGGGTGACCTTATGCAAATCACGTGTTCTCTTAGACTGTTTCCTTCTGTTGAGGGCAATGGTGGAAACAAGGACCCCAGGTCTCTGTCCAGCTCTGCTGTGCGTTCTGTCTGCTGCCGTCGATGAAGGCAGCAAGCTGGGGGGTCCCTGGGCATCGTGCCACAGGGGTGGGAGCAGTCTTCTAGGTCCCTGCTCCCTGCCACCCAGCCTGCGGGTCCCCAGCCAAGAACACAACGACACGCGCTGCCACTTGGCCTGGCAAGGGAGGTGGCCCAGCGCCAGCCCCTGCTAATTGCTAATTTGCACTGAATCAGCAGACAAAGCTCCTCATGTGAATGCCTTGGTTATTTGCTTCTCCCCCAGCCTCTTTTAGCCACCACCCAGGGGGCTGCCTCCCTCCCCTTCCAACTCTGGAGTCATTCACCCCAGGATTGCAAGAGGCCACATGGCCAGAGGCGCACATCCAGCACCCCCAAAAGCCAGCCTCTCTCGGCAGCTAATTGGAAGGGGGGAGGCTTTGCTGTTGCTCTGTCATTTTTCTCTCCCTTGTTCCTGCCTCACCATGAGGAAAAGAATACAGTGATTTCTCTCTCAGGGGCACAGAGCTTCAGAGAGAAAGCAAGAACATCAAATTGTAACCTTGAGACCCTGCCAAATCTTTCAGTTCAGCGAGGCTCACTTCCCCGCCTGTAACTCGGGCAGCCTTCGGCGCCTCCCCAGTGCTTGAGATCCAGGTAGGATTCCCTTGAATCCCATCCACTGCCTCCCCAGGCCACCCCAAGCCTCCCCAGGGAGCCTGTTAAGCCCTGGTTTTACATTCTCAGGACCCAGCCCCTGCCTCCTTATCCTCTCTTATTCTCCCACCACTCCCCGATGCCCACAGCTCAGCTCCACCACCACGTACCGCAAGCAGAGAGAAACCCACAGGTTCCAGACAGTCCACAGCTTAGCGGCGCTGACAGAGAACCGGCGGAGGGTGGAGGGGGTGATGGGGTGAAGTTAAGTGATGCCTCCCACCTTCTGGCTACCCACCCCTGCCCCCCACTACATCACATGCTTCCCCCGGGTCTCAGAAGCCATGGGGCTCCTCAGGATCTCCCTCCCCTGTGACCCATCACACCAGTCTCCCAGCCAGGAGCTTAGTTCCAAGAGCAGAAATTCTTCTTCACCCCGTTATAACTCATCAGTGACAATGGACCAAGTCCCTGCCCTCTGGGAGCTTATATTTCAGTAGGAGGAAAAGGGGAAAAAGCAACAAACAGGTAACTACAGACTGGGTCAGGTGGTGAGGAGACAATATATGTGGATTTGGGGTGATTCCCTCAATTCATGCCCCCCTCCCACCACCCAGTGCCTCCATAGGGATGGGACTTCCCAGGCGGCTCAGTGGCAAAGAATCTGCCAATGCAGGAGACATAGGAGATGCAGGTTTGATCCCTGGATCTGGAAGATCCCCTGGAGGAGGAAATAGCAACCCACTCCAGTATTCTTGCCTGGGAAATTCTTATGGATGGAGGAGTCTGGCAGGCTATACTGTCCCCGGGGTCACAAAGGGTCAGACACCACTGAGTGACTGAGCAACAGGTGTAGAATATAAGCTCCATAATATGAAAGTTTTTGTAAACAGCTTTACCGAGTATAATTGACACAATATAAACCACTTGTAGAGTGCACACTTTGAGAAGTTCGGACAGATGGACACAGGCGTGAAACCACCATCGTGATCCAGATAGTGAACAGGTCCATCACCCCCAGGTCCCCTCGTGACCTTTGGCAACTCTTCTGCTCCATTCATCTGTTCCCATCCCCCCTGATGGTGGGCAACCACTGATCTATTCTCTATTACTACAGATTACTTTGCATTTCTTAGAGTTTTATAGAAATGAAATCCTACCGCAGGTATTCCTTTCTGTCTGACTTCTTCCACTCACCAAAATTATTTTGGGATTCATCACAGTTGTTTTAATCAAGAGTCCATTCCTTTTTATTGCTAAGTAAATCCCATTGCATGGGTAGACCACAATTTTGTTGTGCTTTCACCTGCTAATGGACATCTGAATGGCCGCAGCTTTTTGACTGTTGGAAATAAAGCTACTCTAAACATTTATACAGACCACAGGAAGATCAAACCAGTCAATCCTCATTGGAAGGACTGATGCTGAAACTGAAGCTGCAATACTTGGGCTACCTGATGCGAAGAACTGACTCATCGGAAAAGACCCTGATGCTGGGCAAGATTGAAGGCAGGAGGAGAAGAGGGTGACAGAGGATGAGACGGTTGGATGGCATCACCGACTTGATGGACCTGAGTTTGAGCAAGCTCTGGGAGTTGGTGAAGGACAGGAAAGCCTGGCATGTTGCAGCCCATGGGGTCACAAAGAGTCGGACATGACTGAGTAACTGAACTGAACTGAGACATTTATATATCTCTTGGAATAGTTGTATGCTTCCACTTAGGCTGCATAAATACCTAAAAGTAGAGTGACTGGTTCATATGGCAGATTTATGTTTAACTTAAAAAAACCCTGCTAAACGGACTTCCAAAATAATTGCACCATTTTGCATCCTCACTAGTAAAGTATGAGTGTTATAGGTCCTAGACAAAAGTTGGTATTACCAATCTTTAAAATTTCAGATGCTTTGATAGATGTGTCATAGTATGGTTACTGAAATTGGAGTTCAGCTGCTCGCTGTCTAAAGCCAACACTTGAGAGGTGAGGTTGGTGGAAAAGAAAGTTTGCTTTATTTTGGAGGCCAGCAACCAGAGGGCAGACTCGTGTCCAAAAGCAATCTGTGGGCAAGCGCTTTTAAAGGGGGAGTTTCAAGGGTGTCTAGGTAGAGGGAGGGGCTACATGCAGAAACAGCACAGTCAGCTCTGACAGTCATCTGGAAATTGGTCACGCTGTGATCTGATCAGTGTCATCTTGATTGTTTTGAGTACAGTTAATCTTCAGTTCCAGGGCTGGTTGTTTTCCCATTTCTGTGAGGCCAGTTCTGAGAACTGTGGCAGCTTGATGTTATGGCAAGGGTTTGGTCCTTGTGTTAACTTCTTCCACCTGCTGGGAGTGAGTTTCAGGCTCTGTAAGAGCTCAAAGGATATGACTTGGAATATTATCTATAGCCCTTGAGGAGGAACTAGAAGTCCTTGACTTTGTTTAGTGACTAACCTATTATTGTTTGGTCTTGATTGTTTTCCTTGGCTTCTGCATTTTCTCGATTCTCTGATTAAACTTACTCTTTCACTTAAGTTTTTCTCCTGACAAAAGCCAGGCAGAGGACATGGGGATGGCCGATTCAGTATCTGAATGTGATTTAACTTGCGTGAAAGTATTGAGCACCTTTTAATGTATTTATTTGCCTTCCAAATATCTTCCTGAATGAAGTACATGTTCGATATCTTGCCCATTTAAAAAACTGAGTGTTTTGTTTTCTCATCATTGAGTCTTAAGGGTTCTTTATATGTTTTGGGTGAAAGTCCTGTATTAGACACACTCTTTGCAAAGATATTTTTTTCCTGTCTGTGGTTTGCCTTTTTATTCCCAGCACGTCATTTGAGGAGCATAAGCTTTAAATTTTGACAAACTCCAGTGTAGCCTTTTTTTTTTTTTTCCTGTTATGGACTGCACTTTCTGTGTCACATCTAAAACATAACCTAACCAAAAAACTCTTAAAAATTTTCTTCAGTGTTTTCTTTTAGATGCTTTATGGCTTTAGGTATTACATTCAGGCCTATGCTTTATTTTGGTTAATTATTGTATGTGGTACAATGTAGAGATCAAAGTTCATTTTGTTGCATAAGGTTATCCTATTGTTCTAGCACTCAGGTTAGAAAGACTCTCTCTGTCTCGCTTAAATCACTTTGTGCCTTTGTTGAAAATCATCTGACCAATATATGTATGTCTCTGTATGTGAAGTGAAAGTCACTCAGTCGTGTCTGACTCGTGACCCCATGGACGGTATAGTCCGTGGAATTCTCTAGGCTAGAATGCTGGAGTGGGTAGCCTTTCCCTTCTCCAGGGGATGTCATGATTAGTGTAGACATGTAATGTCTTGAGGTCAGGTAGTATAAGTCCTCCAACTTTGTGCTAAGTCACTTCAGTCGTGTCCGACTCTTTGTGGCCTCAAGGACTATAGCCCACCAGGCTCCGCTGCCCATGGGTTTCCCCAGGAAGAACACTGGAGTGGGCCGCCACCTCCTTCTCCTGGCACCTTCTCCAACTTCATTCTTTTTCAGACTTACTTTGCTTATTTTAGGCCTTTTGAATATGAATTTCAAAATTGGTTGGTCAGTTTCTACAGAAGAACTTGCTGAGAATAAATTTGGAAAGAGTTGACCCTATCGATCAGTTTGGGGAGAACTAACATCAAACAAATAGTCCTCTGATCCATGAAGACAGTCTATTGATCTGTGAACATGGTTTACCTATTTATTGAGACTTTCTTTAATTTCTCTCAGCAATGTTTGTAGTTTTCAATATATATTCTCGCACACTTTTGACAGACCATCCTGAATTATTATTTATATTTTGGATGCTCTTCTAAATGGCATTTTAATTTAAATTTCTGATTACTAATATTTAGAGACAATACAGAGTTTTGTATATTGATTTTTTTTAATTGATCTTATATCCTGCAAATTTGATAAGCTCACTTATTAGGTCCACTAGCTTTAAAATTGTTTTCTAAATTTTTTAGATTCCATGAGATTTTCTGCAGAGAGAATTGTATAATCTGTGAATCAAGACAGTTTGCTTCTTCCTTTCTCATCTGGGTATCTTTCGTTTTTTCTTTTTTTGCTGTCATCAACATTTGATATTTTTATTTATTTGTTTAACTTTTTATATTTTAACCGGAGTATAGACAGTTAACAATGTTATGATAGTTTCAGGTGAAGAGCAAAGGGACTCAGCCATACACATTCATGGATCCATTCATCCCCAAACCCCCCTCCCATCCAGGCTGCCACATGACAACAAGCAGAGTTTATCTGGGTATCTTGTGTTTTCTTTACTTGCCTTATTGTACTGGTTACAATAAAATATTGACTTGTAAGGATGAAACCAAACATCCTTGTCTTGTTCCAAATCTCAGGGGAAAAGCATTGGATCTTTCCCTATTAATTATGATATTAGTTGCAGGTTTTTCATAGATGCCCTTTATAAGGTTGAGAAAGTTCTATTTTGAGTTTAAGATTTTTAAAAATCAGAAGTGGATGTTGGATTTTATAAAATATGTTTTCTGTATTTTTGATAATGTCGTGTGGCTTTTTAAAAGCCTGTTAATGTGAGTTAAATTAAATGTTAAACTAACCTTGTATTCCTGAAATACCCTACCAGTCATGATGCTTATCATTTTTATAAATTTCTGGAGCCTAAAAATTAAAAAGTTTCTTTGCAGCTATGTTTATGAGGAATTTAGTCTTTGGTTTTCTTTTCTTGGAATGTCTTTGTCTAGTTTTGGTATCAAGGTAATGCTGGCTGTAGAGAATGAACTGGGCAATATTACCTCCTGTTCAGTTTTCTGAAAGTTTGTATAAAATTAGGATTGTTTATTTCTTACATGTTTGGTAGAATTCACCAGTGAAGTTCCCTGGGCATGGAATTTCTTTGTAGGAAGATTTTAATCTACAAATTCAAGTTCTCTAAAAGACATAGAACTATTTAGATTATCTATTTATTCTTGAGAGAGTTTTGGCCATCTATTTCTTCCAAGGAATTTGTTCCTTTTATCTAAGTTATTGAATTCATTGGCATAAAGTTGTTGATAATATCCTCATAATACCTTTTTAATATCTGTAGTATCTGTAGTGATGTTACCTCTCTCATGTTAGTATTTTATATGTTTATCTCTTATTGTCCTGATCAGTCTGATTAAAAATTTATCTATTTATTTATTTAGGCTGTGCTGGGTCTTTGTTGCTGCCCAGGCTTTTCTCCAGTTGTGGCTAGTGGGGGCTACTCTCTAACTGTGGTGCACAGGCTCCTGTAGTTGTGACTCCCAGCTGAACACAGGCTCAATGGTTGTGGTACACGGGCATAATTGCTCCATGGCATGTGGGATCTTCCCAAATCAGGGATCAAACTCATGTCTCCTGTATTAGCAGGTGGAATCCTTAACTGAGCAACCAGATGAGCCCCAGTTTATCAGTTTTTAGCATGGAACTTCTCAGAGAATCACCTTTAGGTTCCATCTTTTTATTTTATTTTCTTTTTGCTTTTGTTTTTCTCTTTTTATTTTACTGATGTCACTCTAATCTTTATTTCTTTTTTTCTGTTTGATTTCATTTGTTCTTTTATCCCCCCTAGCTTATGAAGGTGGAAGAACATTGATTTGAGACCTTACTGCTTTTAAATACAGGCATTTTGCGCTAAGCATATCCCTCTAAGTACTATTTAAATTGCATCTCAAAACTTTTGATGTGTTATTTTCATTTTCATTCAATTCAAAATATTTCAAAAATTTTTTAATTAATTATTTTTTTAATTGGAGGCTAACTACTTTACAATATTGCAGTGGCTTTCAACATACATTAACATGAATCAGCCTCAGGTGTACACATGTCCCCCATCCTGAATCCCCCTCCCACTTCCCTCCCCATCCCATCCCTCAGGGTCGTCCCAGTACACTGGCCCTGAGCACTCTGTCTCAGGCATCAGATGTGGACTGGCGATTTATTTCGCATATGGTAATATACATGTTTCAATGTTATTCTTCAAAAAAATTTTTTTATTTCTTCTTTTACCCATGGGTTTCTTAGCAGTACATTAATTAGTTTGCAGGTACTTGAGGGTTTTCCAGATATTGACTCTTATGAGAGAACATACCATGTGTGATTTGAATGCTCTTAAGCTTGCTGAAACTTAGTTATAATGAAGAATATGGACTATCTTTGCAGATGTTTTATATGCACTTGAAAGTAATGTGTTATTCTGCTGTTGTCCAGTAGAGTATTCTCAAAAAGTCAGTTAGTTCAAGTTGATTAATAGTGTTGTTCAAATAATTGATATCCTTATTAATTTTCTGTTTACTTCTATTAATATTGAGGGATATTGAAATCTCCAACTATAATTGTGGACTTCTCTATTTGTTCTTTCAGTTCTGTTAGTTTTTGCTTAATGAGTTTTGGAACTCTGTTATTAGAGGAGAACACATGTTTAAAATTATTGTCTTTTTTGTAAATTTATCTTCATAAAATTGCTCTCTGTCCCTGATAAGATTCTTTGATCTGAAATCTTTTGATTAGTGATAGCATAGGTATCTTTTCTCATCTTTTACTTTTAACTCTATTTGCATTTTTATTACTAAGTTTTTCTTTCAGAGGAGATGTTGTTTTTGTTTTGGTGGCAGCATATTATTAAATGTTTCCAGTTTGGTAAGCTTTGTCTTTTAACTGGTATAATTAACATTTAATTTGTTTGTTAATATTATTGATCTTAATTTACTATTTATTTTCTATTTACCTCATCTGTTCATAATTAAATTGATTAAATAACTATTTGTACTGATTTATTAGGTAGGACCAGAGCATCCTTTAGTCTAAAGCAAGTTTCTATCCACTACTGAAGCAAAAGTTTTCTTAATTCTCCACTTGATTGTCCATGAATTATAAGGTTTCCCTTTCTGGCTGGTGTGAAGAGGAACTTTTGCTGAACTTATGTGAGTTCCAGGGATTGTTTTTCCCCCTCTAATCATTTCTGGTAATTCTTTCCCTATCCTCAGATAGCTTTCCTACATGCAGATGCAGATCAACATTTAAGTAAAAATGGTAGGAATTGGACTTTTAGCAGAGATTTCTAATCAGAAAGTTAATGCTCTAATCTGATTTCTTTTTGTGGCTTAGAGTAGAATGTGAAAAAAAAGAGGTAAATTAAGGGACAATTATTAAAAGAGAAACAGGACTTTATAGTCCAGAAAATTCCCAGCCTCTCCAGGTTGTAGAAGACACTAAAACTGAGATATTCACTGTCAAGAAAGTATGCTTTAACAACCTTTTGCTAATACCACAGAAAGATGAAAAGGTCAGAATACTCAGTTACACAAAGGGCTCTTTTGAGGAGGTTAAAGATGTGACTCTCAGATCTCAGCCATTTCAAAGAAGCCAAAAATAGGTATGAGATTATCGAAGAAGAATCTGTGGAGAATCTTCTTGTCTCATGGGAAGACTCCCTAAGACAGACATGGGAGACCTATGAGGTTTTTGAGAATTTTATATCAGTAGAAACACTGTCACTGTTTCCAGTTTGAGCTATTATAAATAAAGTTGCTATAAACATTTATGAATATATATTTTTATTCTTATTATTTTATCTTAAACTTAGGGCATTGATTGGGGGAAAGTGGGGCCTCAAAAATTAGGTTGCGGATGTATGGGTCGATTCCAGTGATGACCTTGAACCCTTAAACTCTGCCAAGTCTCTTTTACCAGTAGAAGCAATCCTTCCTCTCCTATCTCAGGAGGTTAACCTTCTATTGCCTGAAACTCCAGTGAGATTTCCTGCAGCAGCTGCCAATCAGGGACCACTTGTCCTTCTTGAGACCTCCTCCAACTACTCCTCATTGTTTCTAAGTCAATAAACACACTCAAATTCTGGCATTACCCAGTGGGCAAGATGTAAAGCATTCCCAGGAGAGGATACTGTACATAATAAATGAACTGTAGGATTCTGTCAATTTATATAATTAGAACACAGAAATCCCTGGCATTCCTATACACTAACAATGAGAAAACAGAAAGAGAAATTAAGGAAACAATACCATTCACCATTGCAACAAAAAGAATAAAATATTTAGGAGTATATCTACCTAAAGAAATGAAAGACCTATATATAGAAAACTATAAAACACTGATGAAAGAAATCAAAGAGGACACAAATAGATGGAGAAATATACCGTGTTCATGGATTGGAAGAATCAATATTGTGAAAATGACTATACTACCCAAAGCAGTCTATAGATTCAATGCAATCCCTATCAAGCTACCAACAGTATTTTTCACAGAACTAAAACAAATAATTTCACAATTTGTATGGAAATACAAAAAACCTCAAATAGCCAAAGTAATCTTGAGAAAGAAGAATGGAACTGGAGGAATCAACCTGCCCGACTTCAGACTCTACTACAAAGCCACAGTCATCAAGACAGTATGGTACTGGCACAAAGACAGAAATATAGATCAATGGAACAGAATAGAAAGTCCAGAGATAAATCCACGAACCTATGGACACCTTATCTTCGACAAAGGAGGCAAGGATATACAATGGAAAAAAGACAACTTCTTTAACAAGTGGTGCTGGGAAAACTGGTCAACCACTTGTAAAAGAATGAAACTAGAACACTTTCTAACACCATACACAAAAATAAACTCAAAATGGATTAAAGATCTAAATGTAAGACCAGAAACTATAAAACTCCTAGAGGAGAACATAGGCAAAACACTCTCCGACATAAATCACAGCAAGATCCTCTATGACCCACCTCCCAGAATATGGGAAATAAAAGCAAAACTAAACAAATGGGACCTAATGAAACTTAAAAGCTTTTGCACAACAAAGGAAACTATAAGTAAGGTGAAAAGACAGCCCTCAGATTGGGAGAAAATAATAGCAAATGAAGAAACAGACAAAGGATTACTCTCAAAAATATACAAGCAACTCCTGAAGCTCAATTCCAGAAAAATAAATGACCCAATCAAAAAATGGGCCAAAGAACTAAACAGACATTTCTCCAAAGAAGACATACAGATGGCTAACAAACACATGAAAAGATGCTCAACATCACTCATTATCAGAGAAATGCAAATCAAAACCACAATGAGGTACCATTACACGCCAGTCAGGATGGCAGCTATCCAAAAGTCTACAAGCAATAAATGCTGGAGAGGGTGTGGAGAAAAGGGAACCCTCTTACACTGTTGGTGGGAATGCAAACTAGTACAGCCACTATGGAGAACAGTGTGGAGATTCCTTTAAAAACTGGAAATAGAACTGCCATATGACCCAGCAATACCACTTCTGGGCATACACACTGAGGAAACCAGATCTGAAAGAGACACGTGCACCCCAATGTTCATCGCAGCACTGTTTATAATAGCCAGGACATGGAAGCACCCTAGATGCCCATCAGCAGACGAATGGATAAGGAAGCTGTGGTACATATACACCATGGAATATTACTCAGCCATTAAAAAGAATTCATTTGAATCAGTTCTAATGAGATGGATGAAACTGGAGCCCATTATACAGAATGAAGTAAGCCAGAAAGATAAAAAACCAATACAGTATACTAACGCATATATATGGAATTTTAAAAGATGATAACAATGACCCTATATGCAAAACGGAAAAGAGACACAGATGTACAGAACAGACCTTGGGACTCTGTGGGAGAAGGCGAGGGTGGGATGAGCTGAGAGAATAGCATTGAAACAAGTATACTATCAAGGGTGAAACAGATCACCAGCCCAGGTTGGATGCATGAGACAAGTGCTCAGGGCTGGTGCACTGGGAAAACCCAGAGGGATGGGATGGGGAGGGAGGCAGGAGTGGGGATCGAGAAGGGGAACACATGTAAATCCATGGTTGATTCATGTCAATGTATGGCAAAAACCACTACAATACTGTAAAGTAATTAGCCTCCAACTAATAAAATAAATGAAAAAAAAATTTCCATACACACCTCAAAAAAAAAAAATCCACACCCACCAAATTTTTTTCATACTAAGTATTCTATAAATTTGGTATTAAGAGAATTTAGTCTTTTAGAGGGACAGTCTTTTAGTTCCACTCACATGTGCAGTTGAATAATTGATTTATACTTGTGATTTTAGTGGAAATCTTATAAGATACACATGTGTATGCACATAAAATTATTAAATCACTGTTTTTATAAGTTTATTTTATTTGATTTATAAGAATTATTTCAGTATTGGGAGAGTTTGCCAGACCATTGAAACACTTAAAAGCAAATCAAGGATAAATAATTTATAAATGTAATTCAATTTTTTTAAGATGTTTAATTATTTCATTTCATTAATAGGATCAAGTATTTATTTTGGACCTCTTGTGGGTGATTGTTTAATTTTGCTAGGCATAAAAAGGCCTTGTAAACTCTGGTAGAAAGCACTAGGGGCTTAATTAAGACCTGCTTCTCTTCTTCCTTGGTGGATGTCACAGTTAGTTGTGGCCAAACGACTGAGTTCTAGGCAAATGGAACTGAGGAAAGTGAGGTGAGCTCTTTCCAGTCTGGGGCTATGAAAACCTCTCGTGGCCTTCATTTCTCCCCACATCCATGGCTGGAATGGAGATGACAAAGGCAACTTTGCAAGTCACTAGTTGGAGAGTCAAAGCCTTGGTCAGCCTGGGTCCCTGAATGATCTTGCAGATTATGGGGCATTCCATTCTCCCACTCCTCACTTTTCCTGCCCCAGCACTGCGGTGGCCTGTTCAGTTCAGTTCAGTGCAGTTGCTCAGTCGTGTCCGACTCTTTGCGGCCCCATGAACCGCAGCACGCCAGGCTTCCCTGTCCATCACCAACTCCTGGAGTCCACCCACACCCATGTCCATTGAGTCAGTGATGCCATCCAACCATCTCATGCTCTGTCGTCCTCTTCTGCTCCTGCCCTCAAGCTTTCCCAGCATCAGGGTCTTTTCAAACGAGTCAGCTCTTCACATCAGGTGGCCAAAGTATTGGAGTTTCAGCTTCAGCATCAGTCCTTCCAATGAACACTCAGGACTGGTCTCCTTTAGGATGGACTGGTTGGATCTCCTTGCAGTCCAAGTGACTCTCAAGAGTCTTCTCCAACACCATAGTTCAAAAGCATCAATTCTTCAGTGCTCAGCTTTCTTTATAGTCCAACTCTCACATCCATATATGACCACTGGAAAAACCATAGCCTTGACTAGATGGACCTTTGTTGACAAAGTAATGTCTCTGCTTTTTAATATGCTGTCTCGATTGGTCATAACATTCCTTCCAAGAAGTAAGTGTCTTTTAATTTCATGTCTGCAATCACCATCTGCAGTGATTTTGGAGCCCAGAAAAATAAAGTCAGCCACTGTTTCCACTGTTTCCCCATCTATTTGCCATGAAGTGATGGACTGGATGCCATGATCTTAGTTTTCTGAATGTTGAGCTTAAAGCCAACTTTTTCCCTCTCCTCTTTGACTTTCATCAAGAGGCTCTTGAGTTCTTCACTTTCTGCCATGAGGGTGGTGTCATCTGCTTATATGTTACATAAGCAGAAAAACACTTCTACTGTGTTGGGCCCCTCCATGTTGCGACTAATTGTTACCTAGCCTTCTCTAACTAATACATTTGCAGAATATTAAAGAAAAGATTAGATGTTCAGCTATTTAACTTTAACAAATTGAAAATAAACTTTGTAAAAAGCAAAGCAAACTTCTGAATAGACTTTCTTGACATAGGAATCTTTCTTTACAAAGTTTCACAGTAACAATTTTCAGTTGAGGGCTTTTAAGTAACAGATCTATTGGAGAATGCCACGTTTTTCCTCCTTTCACATTCTGAGCTAACCATTTCCTCCCATGATGGGTCTAAACCCTGCTACAAGGAAGTCCTCAGAAAAATAATAATGTAGAGTAGAAAAATAAAAGAAAACTTTTTGATTCTTGAAAGTAATACACGGTCAAAAATTTTGGAAAATACAGAAAAGGGAGAGAATGTCACAGAAGGAAAATCACTGCTTATCATTCCAGCACTTGTTTTTTCAAGCTTATGTTTAATTTTACATAGTTGGTATCATGTTACATATATATATTTAATATATATTAAAAATACATATATATAATGTGTCATGGTATATTCTTATGTTAGGGCTGAAGGAGCTTATGTTTGAAAACTTGAGCTTGAAAATACACTCAGAATTCAGACAGGTCTTGCCAAATTGTTGATGGGAGAATTTTAGCTTGACTCAACGGCTTTAACCAGGCTTGTTAAAGCCTGCTGAAAATGTCACCTGCGGCTCACTCACCTATCCCCTTTGAGTCTTCAGAAGTGAGTGAGAAGAGGAAGCCACAGGAACAGTAGCTTTTAACATGTTGGTACACCCATTTGAGGAAAGAGGGAAATCTAGGTCAGATTCTCCCTGAAGTGAGGAAGGAAGTAGATTCCATGTTTTTGATTTGTGACTGCTGACAGCTTTAAAGCCTCACACCTCGCTCTTCTCCTTCTCTGGGCAAGCTGATGAGAACATCTGGGTGCCCTCTGCTTTGGCACTGGTAGGAGATTCAAACCATTCAAGCCCTTCCCCACCCGTGGTGTGTGGGAATCCTCGCTCCAGCCCCACTTCTACCCACAAAACCAGAGCCAGGCTCCTCTCCCTGCTCTCTCAAGCCATTTTGGACAAGTTTGAGAGGCTGCCCTGATCTCCCCAGAGACATCAATTATGAAAGTAATACATCTTTTTATGCTCCTTTAACGAGTGTGTGATGTCATCTGTGGGGACATTTTGGGTGGGATCCAACTGCCTCTGTAGACGGTCATAACACACCACCTCACCAATCAGAGGAAACATTTCTACGCCAGTATGTTATGTGTGTGCACCTATGTCATATGTGTGTTTGTGTATATATGTATGTTACATATGTTCAAGTGTGTCTGCATCACGGAATGTATGTGTTGCTTGTACTCTGCCTGGTTGCATGGCATGTATGTCTGCTTATGTATGTGTGCCTTACACCTGTACCTGTGTGCTTAGTCATGTCCGACTCTTTGTGACCCTATGATCTGGAGCCTGCCAGGTTCCTCTGTCCATGGAATTTTCCAGGCAAAAGTACTGGAGTGGGTTGCCCTTTCCTTCAGAGGATCTTCTTGACCCAGGGATCAAACCCACATCTCTTGCATTTCCTGCATCTCCTGCATGGGCAGGCTGGTTCTTTACCAGCTGAACCACTGGGGAAGCCCATATGCCTTACATATGTGTATATTATTCCTGTGTGTACACATATGCTATGCATATTGTGTTTGTATGTTGTGTGTATTATGATTACGTACTTATCTGTACCTATATGTATTTATGTTATGTATATCTGTATATTACTCCTGTACACATGTTATCATGTGTTTTATATGCATGTTCCATGTGTGTCTGTATGTGTTTATACGTGTTTTGTGTGTATGTATGTGTATTATACATGTACACATGCATATATGTTTATGTATATGTGTATACTTATTTTTCCAACACTGCTATTGACAATACTGCCCATAAAGACTTCCCTGGACTTGGCCATATTCCATTATAATAATTTGTTGGAAGGGGAGTTTCTAGAGGAAAGGGTAAAATTGTTTAAAGACTCCTCATATACATTGCTGGATAGCTTTTCAAAATGTTGAGACAATTTGCTACAGGGTAATTAGACAGTGTGGAGACTATAGGAATGTACAGCCCCAGGTATCATGCATGCTCTGAGGTTCATCACCGTGTCTGGGGCAAGTCGTACTTTTTCGACACCTGACTTTGGCTTGAAGATTCCCCAAAGATCTCGTGGAAGCTTCTTGAGACGGCATAGAGTTTTCATCTAGGAAGCTCCCTCCCACCATCCTTCGCTTTCCCCTTTGCTGGGGCAGACTGCATTGCTTTCAGGCAGCTGTCCCAGCCTCACTGGCTCCTCTCATGGGTGGTTCCCCTAAAATATATTTGTACATTTAATCCCATCTTGGCATCTGCCTCTTGGAGGACCTAGTCTGACACAGATGAGTGGACAGAGCGGTAGCTCTGAGATCCTGAGTCCTGGTCCCAGCTCTGCCCCTCACTTGCTGTGTGGATTTGAGCAGGTGACTTTCCATCTCTGGGGCTCAATTTCTGCATCTGAAGAGTGAAGATGTATGGCATGCACTCTACAATGCTACTGTGCAAACTTAAGTGAAACCTTGTTTATGAAATACACAGATGGCCACCTTGTCTCCTTTCCTAGCTAAGAGAAAGTTTAGCATATTTAAACATATGCAAAAGTATACACAATGACACAGGGGCACCCGGGAGCCCAGGACCCCGTTGTAGCCTGAGCTGCCCCTTGTGGGTACTTCTTGATGGAAAACTTTGGAACGCTGCCCTCCAGTATCCGCCTTGGGCCAAGCTTAATGATTCACCGGAGCTCAAGCCAGACCCTGCCCACTGAGCCTGTGCTGCATGAGTCAGGGAACATAACCTCAGCGCGTGGCCTTTGTCTCTGAGCTCATCACCTGACCTCGGGTGGGGATCTAGGAGAGCTTGTTTGGAAGAAAAATCTACGCAGCTTTAGGTTTGAGCAAGTTCCGAAAACCTAAACAAGCAAAACAAGGTAAACAGAATCTGTATGCAGCTAGGACAAGGAACGGTCCAGAAGCCTGATTCTTAACTCCTCTCAATTGCGTGCGTGTGACCTTTAGCAAGTCACTCTCTGAGCCTCAGTTATTAAATCTGTGTCATGACAAGCATTAGTCACTGCTTATTCTCTGCTGGTCATCTCCTTGTTTTTAAGAAGTTCTGGAGTTTTATCTCTAATTGGAGAGAAAGGTCATGGACAAAGAAAACGTTTACTAGGCTTGATTTTCCTCTTCATAGCTGGTAAATGTCTGGGGTAAGTGTACATGCTAATGAGCAGAAGGCACCAATGTTGACCAAGTGGTCGCAGTGTGCTGGGAGCTGCAGAGCTCAGTCCGTGTACTCTTCACGACAATCCTGTGAGACTGATGTTCATATCACCCCCATTGTATGGAAGAGAAAACTGAGGCTTTGAGAGGGAAAGGAAACAGGCTTGCTATGGATTCAATGTTTGTATCCCCACAAATTCATGTGTTGAAGCCCCAACCCAGAGGTGACGGTATTAGGAGATGGGGCCTTTGGGAGATGTGTTGGGATGTGTGTGATGGCATCAGTGCCTTTATAAGAAGGGACTCCTCCTTGGAAGGAAAGCTATGACAAATCTCAATAGCGTATTAAAAAGCAGAGACATCACTTTGCCAACAAAGTTCATGTAGTCAAAGCCACAATTTTTCCAGTAGTCATGTACGGATGTGAGAGTTGGTCCATAAAGAAGATTGAGTGCCGAAGAATTGATGCTTTCAGATTGTGGTGCTGGAGAAGACTCTTGAGAGTCCTTTGAACTGCAAGGAGATCAAACCAGTCAATCCTAAGGAAATCAACCCTGAATATTCACTGGAAGGACTGACGCTGAAACTGAAGCTTCAATACTTTGGCCACCTGAAGTGAAGGGCCAGCTCATTGGAAAAGACCTTGATGCTGGGAAAGACTGAAGGCAAAAGCAGAAGAGGGCAGCAGAGGATGAGATGTGTAGATGGCATCACTGACCGAATGCTCTTGAATTTGAGGAAACTTCAGGAGGCGGTGAAGGAGAGAGGAGCCTGGCATGCTGCAGTTCATGGTGTCGAAAAGAGTCAGACCTGACTTAGAAACTGAACAACAACAAGAGGAGACAGAGAATTTGCTTCTCTCTCATCTGTTTGAGGATTCACTGAGAGGGTGGCTGTCTGTTAACCAGTAAGAGAGCCCTGCAGAAACTGATAATGTCAGCACTCTGATCTCAGACTTCTAGTCTCCCAGATGATGAGAAATAAAGGCTGTCCTTCAAGCCCAGCAGTCTATGGTATTCTGTTACAGCAGCCTGAGCTGAGCAAGAGAAGTCCCAAGTTCATGGTCCTTCTTGGTTTTCTTTAGTGGGGCTTCAGGCTTCACGGAGGGTCTCAGAGGGGCTGCAACCCAGCCATTAGATGTCTGTGTGGACACTGCTACAGAGTTCTTTACATATTTTCAGAACCAATCCTTTGTCAGTTATGCATGTTAAAACTATCTTCTTTAAGCTGTGTGCACTTTCAATTTTAGTAAATATTGGTACATTGTTCTTGAGTAACTGCATCAGCTTTCTCTCCCGTTGTTGTGTGGAAGTTCCCATCTGCCCACATCCCATCCGTGTTGGTATTATCAGATTTCAACATTGTTTGCCTGTCGAGAAACAGCAGTATGACATTATTATTGTTTGTTTGTGCATTTTTATGATTGCCAGTGAGAATGAGCAACTCCTAAGATGTTAATAGACTATTTGGATTTTCTGTTCTGTGAATGCTTTCCCATGTATTTTGTCCATGTATTTCCTGTCTCAATGTTTGTTTTCTCATAACCATTTTGAAAAACTCTATTCAAGTCCTTTGCATGTTTTAAAAACTGGTCTGTGTCTTGTGGAGTTGTAGGATTTCTTTCTATATTCTGGAAAGCAATCCTTTGTAAGATATATGATTTGCAAGTATTTTCTCCCATTCCATGGATTTCTTTTTCATTCCGTTGATAGGGGTCTTTGCTGCACAAAAGTTTTTCAGTTTGATGAAACTCATTTCATCTATTTTTTTCTCTTGCAGTTTGTGCCTTCAGTGTCATATCCAAGAAATTATCGCCAAATCTAATCATGAGGATTTTTTATTGTTTTATGTGTTTTAAGATATCCTTACCTATATTAAATTTATAATATTTTCTTTACAGTATTTGTTTTATCTTTTATATTGTAGTCTTTTGTCCAGAAATCAGGTGTTTTTATGAATAGAATGAGAAAGAGATTTAATTGTATTTGTTTTTTATTGTTACAAAGCCATTTTTTACAAAAAATGTAAAAAAAATTTCATGGTTACAAAACTATTTCTTGAATGATAATCTCTTTCTCCAGTGATCTGTAATGCTAGCTTTGTACCGGGGCATCTACTTCTGGCATTTTCTCTATTGTCTCCATTAATGTATTTCTTCTCTGTGGGCCAACATTACATTACTTTTATTACTATAGTGTTATAATAAGGTTTATGTCTGGCAGAGTCAGTTACCTTTGTACATGTGTGTGTGCAAAGTCGCTCCAGTCATGTCCGCCTCCCTGTGACCCCATGGATTGCAGCCCTCCAGGCTCTTCCGTTTGTGGGATTCTCCAGGCAAGAACACTGGACTGGATTACCGTTTCCTTCTCCACTCCCTCTGTACAGAAAAGAGTTAATGCAGCAGGCTTGAGACTGATATCCTAGGCTTGTTTGCAAGGCTGGCCCTGGGTTGGCATCTGGGAACTTGGACTTCAGAAGGTTTCCACTATCTTCACAACTGATAAGAGTGTCTCACCATGTGGAAACCATTTGTACAAACAGTACTGTTTATATTGACCACCTGCTTTTCTTCTGAGAATCTGGAGTCTTGGTATGTGCCAGGCAGAGAATGCCTATGTGACTAGCTCCCCCCAAAAAACTTGGATGTTGTTGTTATCTAGTTGCTAGATTGTGTCAGACTCTCTGTGACCCCATGGACTGTAACATGCCAGGTTTCCCTGTCCTTCACTAGCTCCTGGAGTTTGCTCAAATTCATGTCCATTGAGTTAATGATGCTATTAGTCTCAAATGGTCTTTCCTGGTGGTGAAAGTGAAAGTCCATCAGTCGTGTCCAACTCTTTGCGACCCCATGGACTGTCCACGGAATTCTCCAGGCCAGAATACTGGAGTGGGTAACCTTTCTCTTCTCCAGAGGATCTTCCCAACCCAGGGATTGAACCCAGATCTCCCACATTGCAGGCATATTCTTTACCAAGTGAGCTATCAGGGAAGCCCTTTCCTGGTGGTAACACTTTCTATGTGCTGTCACAACCTGCTGCTGGAGAAATTAAATGCATCCTGCCTGACTCCACTGGAAGAGGAGCTCCTGGTTTCCCCTGGACTCTGCCCTTCTGCCTTTTCCCTTTGCTGATTTTGCTCTGGATCCTTCCATTTTGATAAACAGCTGGGAGGATGACCATATGTCAAGTCCTGTGACCCTCCTCGTGGAGGTGGTCATGGGAACCCCAATACACCCTTCCTCCTCCCCCTGTTCCTTGACTTCATCCTTTTTCTTCCATCCTATCTTGATTATCCTTGGATCATTATTCAGCTTTATGAATCTTATAATTCTTGAGGATTTAATTGGCATTCCCTTGCATTCACAGTTAAATCTGGGGGCAGGGATTGACATCTAGGACCATGCCAATTAGTGTGTTCATTCCCAGTACCAGGCTAGCCATTCCAGGCTCCTTCTTATATACCCAGCATCATGAAGCCTGCAAACTACATTTCCTAGACTCCCTTGCCCTCAATTAGGGTCCACCTATGAGTAGTATGCTTCTACCAGCATGTAGCTGGAAGAAGGAAGGGTAGGAGTGTTTAATCTCTAGCTCAGGAGGATGTTACAGAGACAGGGTTTTGACTGCAGCTGTGAGCATCCTCCTGAAGGTCCCTCACATCAAAGCCACAGGCAAATTCCTTGTGATCTCTGAACCTGCAGAATGCTCAAAAATGCACTTCCTGAGCTTGGCTCGCACATCTTTCCAAAGACGAGGGAAATCTCCAATTTCTGCATCACACTTCTGCTTGCTTAAAGTACCTGGATCAGAGAACTTCCCTGGTGGTCCAGTGGCAGAGACTCTGCACTCCCAGTGCAGGGAGCCCAGCTTCGATCCCTGGTCCGGGAACAAGATCTCACATGCTGCAACTGACGACCCCTCACACCACAGTTAAAAATCCAGTATGCCTCAACTGAAAGAGCCCACCCACGTGCTGCAACTAAGACCCAGTACAGCCAAATAAATAGACAAAAATATTTAAAAAGTACCCAGAGTGGTTTCTGTTGCCCCAATCAATCCGCAACTGATTATAAGACAGCACTGAGTTTTCCCAGGAATTTACATGCTCTCACTCTTCACTTATATAATCCTTTTCAATATTCTTCTGTGAAGCTTTTTAATATTTTCCATGAAGTCTACTGGTGGAACCGGACTCCTGTTGGCCACCATAACACCTACGACAGACTCTTGCTGTAGTTTCTCTTCCTTCCGTGTCTCACATTCCTTGTTTCCTCATTCCTGCTTCCCGGTATCATCTTCCAAATAAAGGACGTCTGCCTGTCTTTGTCTCTGCTTAGGGACACCCCAACTAGAATGTGCTTCTACTCAGACATCCTCATAACAAGAGCTGCCGTTTCTTTGGCACTTACCATCGGCCAGACACTGAAGTTAGTCCGAACAGACACTCTCTCAGTTAATTCTCCCAGAATTCCCATTATACAGTGCAGCTATCATTTATTTTACAAGCAAACAAACCAAATCGCAGAGTTGATATGACTTACTTGAGGTCACAAAATGAGGACTTGTGTGAACCCAGGACTCTCCAACGCCAAATCCTTGAGACAGTCTCCTTCACCATGATGACAAAGGCCAACTCTTTCCATGAACTTGTTGTATGACCTTGATCAAGGCATTGAAAACCTCTGAAATTTCCAGATGGAACCAGATGACCTCAAAACCTATTTCCAGCATTGCAGGCTACAGCCCAGAGACCCCAGGGGGCAAACACTCTTCCAAGCGCCCCTTCCCCAGTGGGCCTGCTTGGAGCCGAGGAGATGGTTCCGCTTGGGCTTCCACAGACCTTGCAGATCACCTGCACCTTGGCTGTCTGCCCTGCAAAGGCTGGAGCCTGAGCCTGGAGAGCCTCAAGCCAAGCAGAAAGATGGAACGAGCTTGGGAAGAGAGCATGAGCGCCTTGAGTCGGGCCCAGCAGCACCAGAAGCCTCTGAACGTTCCAGCTCCCACTCGGGATGGCTTTCACGCTTTTTGCAGCGAGGCAGACGCGCACTGCACATAAACTCAGCCTAGTTCAGTATTTATTGCCGCGCAAGGCTTGGGGGTGCTGTTTTATATGTCTCTGTTTGCACAACTCTAGCATCATAGGGGCTAAAATTAATTCCACGAGACGGGCTGCTCACAGGCAGAGCCAAGAATTTCCTGGGAAGGGTTTCGGTCTGACTTTGGCAGCCGCTGTGCTAGGTGATAAAGCCCTTTCAGACCATCTCATACGGCCAGGGGCATCCAAGGGTATTGTATTCTTTGGCCCCAGAGGTCTATTTCTCCCTTTGCCAGAAAACTGAGTGTGGGGCGTGGGCTTGGAGTCAAGATGGATCACAGATAAGAAACGAACCCTGGCATCCTCCCTGGTCCTTCTGGATGATTTGATCGATAAGGCTAGTGAGGTCCAAACAGGTCAGCTAGCGTGCCTGCCCCAGGGCACTGGAGTCCTTGGACCTGACCCCTTGGCCACTTCCCCTGTCCAGACAGCAGACCACGTACTGCTCATGAGGTGGGTTGTGTTGGTCCTTTGATTTGCGAAGAACCTCCTTAGGCATCATCTTACCTGAACCTCCCCAGAGCCCTGGGAATTAGTCAATGGGGTGTTATTACACTTCCTCCTGAACACAGTCATAGTCGTGATGACCAAACTCACTGAGCATCGACTCTATCGGAGCTCCTGTTGGAAGCACTTGACACCCAGGAACTATTGTTCTGTATACAGGTCCCAAGAGAATGGAATGCCATAAGGTAGAGACAGTTCCCGAGCATCTAGTTCATGCCAGCCCCCTCTTCCCCAGAAATTCCAAAATCCAGCAATACTGCAGGGCTGAGGTTTGCCATACATATTGTGCTCATTCCCAAGGCCTTGTGCAACCGCTTCTGTTTGTCAGGTGCTCCCTGGGAAATGCCTATTCATCCCTCAAAACACAGATCCTCCAACACGATTCCTTGGATCACGCTGAACTGATTACACTGATCCATTCACTGTCCATGAGCTCAGTTTAATGTCCACTGACCATGGCCCACTTCTCCCTGTTGTGGGCCCAGGAGGCTGACTATATAGACTGGTCCCCTCACCCTCTGCCCTTCTGATGGGTTTGATCAGTGGGCAACATCAGTGGGAGATGCCAGGGCAAGGGGAGAGTGAGGGGTGGACATCTGTTTCCTTGACTGTTTCTCTGTGAAGTGTACTAACCATGTCTTTTATTTTCTCTACTCAGATGCTTCACTCACCTGGAGGACTGGGCTAGCCCGTTCCTAGAGATAAAAAGCAACTCACTCACAAGTGCAGTTTCTGATGCAAACCTAGCAACCCAGAACCCACACCCTCCAACCACCTCCTTTATGGCTTCCACACACTCTGGACCACCTGTCCTAATCCCCAGGTATCAGACAACGGGGGACAACCTCTCGCCAGAGCCTGATGTAATCATTCAGAGTAGCCCATCCCAAGGTGCCTTACCCTGCACCACCTGTTCCTTCCCATAGAGACCACAAGAAGGACTCCTGCCCAGGTTCCCTACTCCCTCTGCCTCCTGACTGACCCTGGTGCTTCCCCACGTGGCCCGCCATGCTGTGCCTTCCCTGTTTTGGGATCTGTGAGTATAGCAAAAGATCTGTTCTCTCCTGGTCTGTTGGCCTTACTGTACCTCCATAATAATAAACTGTATAAGGACTGATGCTGAAGCTGAAACTCCAATACTTTGGCCACCTGATGCGAAGAACTGACTCATTGGAAAAGACCCTGATGCTGGGAAAGATTGAAGGCAGGAGGAGAAGGGGACGACAGAGGATGAGATGGCTGGATGGCATCACCGACTCGATGGACATGAGTTTGAGTAAGCTCCAGGAGTTGGTGATGGACAGGGAAGCCTGGCGTGCTGCAGTTCACGGGGTCTCAGAGAGTTGGACATGACTGAGTGACTGAACTGAACTGAACTGAAAATATAGTTCTGGGCCTCGCTGGTAGCTCAGTGGTAAAGAATCCGCCTGCCAATGCCAGAGATACGGGTTCAACCCCTGATCTAGGAAGATCCCACATGCCGCAGAGCAACTAAGCCCGTGTGCCACAATGCCCGACACTGTGCTCCCGAGCCTGGGAGCCGAGACTGCTGAAGCCCACACACCCTCGGGCCCGTGGTCTGCAACAACAGCAACCACCACCATGAGAAGCCCGCACACCGCAGCTGGAGAGGAGTCCCTGCTCGCTGCAACTTGAGAAAAGCCCGTGCAGCAATGAAGAGCCAAAAACAGATAAATAAACAAGATACTTAAAAAAACATAGTTGCCGTGGACTAGCTGCTTCCCTCTGCTGCAACACCACCACCCCACATCCCGTGCATGTCCTGCCTCATCAGGTCCAGTGACCATGCCTCCCCCACCTTCTGAGTAAGAAGCGGCAGCAGCTCCCCCCGCTACCAGTCCCCAGGTTTTGCACTGTCCACACCTTTATGAGTAGTCTTTGTATCCACATCCTCCCAGTTACAAGGTTTGAGAGGGTTCTCTCCTGCCGGGACTCCGCCTGGTACCTGGGGGACAAACCTGGGAGCAGACAAGGTGAACGCTGTCTTCTTAGCCAACCCAACCATCCTGAGATGTATCTTAGGGTCCTTCCTGCTGCCCAGCGCCTGGACTCGCCTGTCTCCAAATCGTGATCTCCCTGAGCTGGGTATCTGCTCCGGGCATTTCCCCCCTCCACCATGGTAGGCACCATCCTGTGGGGAGCCGGGACAAGAACACCAAGGACAGAGTCCAGGTCAGGAAGGTGAAGACTTATGGCTGGTTGAAGGAGATGTTTTCCTCTATTTCTTTGCACTGATCACTGAGGAAGGCTTTCTTATCTCATTTGAAAAGACCCTGATGCTGGGAAAGATGGAGGGCAGGAGGAGAAGGGGTCGACAGAAGATGAGATGGTTGGATGGCATCACTGACTCAATGGACATGGGTTTGGGTGGACTCCAAGAGTTGGTGATGGACAGGGAGGCCTGGCGTGCTGCGGTCCATGGGGTTGCAGAGTCGGACAAGACTGAGTGACTGAACTGAACTGAACTGAAGGAGATGAGGCAGATGACAGCAGGTTTCTAATGTCACCAGAGGCGTCTCCAGGCAGAGCGGTGGGCTTGGGGGAGGGGGAGGTTATCATATGGGTGTATTGCACTGGAGGGGTCCCTGGTGTCCACAAGGCCAGTGGGTCAAGGGACAGGGAAGCCATGGTGTGGAGAGCCCCCCAGGGACTGTGTGGAGCAAGACGAGTGAGCCCAGGGGAGTCAGGCTACCTTTGGAATAGGAGTGAGAAGCCATCCCTGGGGGAACGGGAGGGGGGCTGAGAGGGCCACAGGGGGGCACCACCAGAGGGGTGCAAGGGGTGGGCTCCATCAGGGACAAGGACCCAGAGGGCCTTTGGATCGGCCGGCTGCAGTGTCCCCTGGGCTTGCGGCTTTGTGGAGAGCGGGCCAGAGGGACGCCTGCAGGGGTTAGGGTGGCCGGGCGGTGCCGAGCCTGGCCTCATCGCAGCCCAAGGGCAGGACGGTGTGAGGGAGGAGCTCGGGGAGGGATGTCGAGGTGGGCGTCAGGCAAGAGGGGCGCGCGGGAGCAGAGAGCCGAAGCACGAGGCAGAGCGCAGTGGAGTCACCACAGGGGACAGCATTCCAGGCAGAGGGAGCAGCGCGGCCAGAGCTGGACACGGAGGGTGTGCGGCGCGTTTATGTGGCTGAAGGGCCAGACGTGCTTTAGGTGTGAGAGGCTGTGAGTGTGTGTTTGGGAGGGCGTGTGTGTGAGTGCATGTGTAAGAGAGAGTATAAATGTGTGTGAGTGTGCGTGAGAGAGGGTATGAGGGTGTGTGTGTGCGTGTGTGTGAGTGCATGTGTAAGAGAGAGTATAAATGTGTGTGTGTGTGTGAGAGAGAGGGTATGAGGGTGTGTGTGTGAGTGCATGTGTAAGAGAGAGTATAAATGTGTGTGTGTGTGTGAGAGAGAGAGGGTATGAGGGTGTGTGTGTGCGTGTGTGTGAGTGCATGTGTAAGAGAAAGTATAAATGTGTGTGTGTGTGAGAGAGAGGGTATGAGGGTATGTGTGTGTGTATGTGAGTGCATGTGTGAGAAAGAGTATAAATGTATGTGTGTGTGTGTGTGTGAGAGAGAGAGGGTATGAGGGTATGTGTGTGAGTGTGAGAGGGCATGTGTGTGTCAGTGTTTAGCATTCTCTCCTTTTTCTTTCTTGATGGCCCTCAGGTGCAGGGGTCCAGGCGGTCAGGTGCTCACTGCCTGACCTGTGACCTCATCTGGTTGGGAAAGCCCTTCTTTGCATCGACTGGTTCTCTCCTATCTCACTTGCACGCCTTCTGTGTGTACATATGTGAGTGTGTGTGTGTCTTATTTGGATGCTCTTATATATGCACTGCAATTTGTAATGGATATAGTGTTAATCTTTTTTTAACACGTATTGGCTCGTAGGTCACGTGTTTCTTTTTCTTCCCTTCTTTCTTTTTCTTTTCCTTTCTGCCTCCCCCTCCCTCTCCCCCTCCCCATCTCTCCCCTCCCCCCCACCACTGTCTCCCTTCCTCTCCCTCCCTCCCTCCCCTCTATCCTTCTCTCCCGCTCTCAGCCCTGGGTCTTACTGAGTAGTCATCACAGTGGCGGTTCATCCCGTTAGGCCGCTATGTTATGCTCCAGGGGTGCCCACCTTGCCTTTCCCCTCTGTTCCCCCAGGGGTGGGCCCCAGGTTGCCTTCATCTCCCTGTCCCAGGGGCTGATTTGTAGAGAGTCTGATGAAGATGGGCAGGAGACAGGAGGCCAGAAGCCTGGGATGGTGGCAACGAGATGGGAGAAGGAGGAGCTATGGAAGCTCTATGTCTGCATGACGCTCCCCGCAGAGAGCAAGAAGGGTGGGTCTGCCAGGTTGGAACCGGCCAAGCCCCCGGGGGTGATGGGGAAGGAGCAGATGCCAGAGTCTCCCAGACACCTTCCCATTTCCCCCCCAGAGAGTCTGTAAGCCAGAAGGGCCTAAATGATTCTAAACGGCTGACCAGGCATTTGCTGGATGCTTATTTGATGGGGAGGGGGGACTTATTTTCTGCTAATAAAAGTTGCCTGCCCCCCTATGTTCAAAATAAGAGATTTATATATGTATTTATTATAGTCATTTTCCAAGCCAGACAACATCTTGGGAGGCATATTTAAAGAGTTTAAAATGCAGATAATAAAAGAAAGCCCTCGTTTGGGGGAAGCAGCCCTGCAGAATATCTCATTCTGTTTCTGGATCTCGGATGGCTGAGATTTGCACCCTCACAGTCTCTCCTGTTGGCTGGAGCGAGTTGATGGAGCTCACAGAGGCTGGTGCAGAAGTAGCCAGCAGGGGTGGGATATCCCCTAAGGAAGGCATGGGCTTATTTCCACTCCAGGCTGCAACCAGCTTAGCAGGACCAGGGCTTAAGTTCCCATTCTGCTGGCTCTGCATGGACTCCTGTGTGGAGACCTTCGCTAGCTGGCAGCGCTTGCTGACGGATGAAGGTGATGTTTTCAGGCTCTTACTGATCCGTGCCCGAAGCAGATGCCTGGCTGGCCCCACTTAATCTGCCACTGGAAGCAGCTACTGCAAGACTCATTTTCTGGCCAAGGGATGATGCTAAGTAACAGGCTAACAGGTCACACAACTCGTAAGAGATGGTGCTAGGGTTTACATTCAGTGGATTCCAGAGCCCCGTTTTCCACTGTATCCCATGGTGTGTTCACCATGTCTTCTCTGATTTCTGATGCTTCTACTTCTCGGGTCTCTCTGACCCTGAAAGGACTGCCCCTCCCAGGACTAGCCAATTCCTATAGATAATAATTCACTCACAAGTGTACTTTCTAAATTCAAACCAAACCAGAGCCCACACCCCACCCCCTCCTCCATCCAGTTCTCACATTCGGGGCCATTAGCCTCCACATGTCTCCTCATCCCCCCAGGGTACCAAAGAGCTGGGGACAGACCTGTGCCTTAGGCCTTGCTGATATTATTCAGACCAGCTTGTTCACTATGCCTCCCGGTTCCTTCCCACGAGAACCTCAGTAAACGCTTTTGGCCCCCAATTTTCGCTGTGTCCTGACCCACCCTGGTGTTCCTTCAAGTGGCCCTGCATGGCGTGGGATGTCTCATACCTCCAACACAAAAACTTCTTCCCTCATAAGAGCCATTTCTGCATCTGTGTGTCTTACCACACCCATTGAAACAATTACTGGATGCCCTTGAAAGTGAAAGAGAAAAAGTCGCTCAGTCGTGTCTGACTGTGACCCCATGGACTATACAGTCCATGGAATCCTCCAGGCCAGAATACTGGAGTGGGTAGCCTTTCCCTTCTCCAGGGGATTTTCCCAACCCAGGGATGGAACCCAGGTCTCCTGCATTGCAGGTGGATTCTTTACTGGCTGAGCCACAAGGGAAGCCCAAGAATACTGGAGTGGGTAGCCGTTTCCTTCTCCAGGGGATCTTCCCAACCCAGGAATTGAACCGGGGTCTCCTGTATTGCAGGCAGATTCTTTACCAACTGAGCTATTAGGGAAGCCCCTTAACCTACACAGATTCCCTAGCAATCATAGCCTGGAGCTCAGATTTTGGCTTTCACTTTACCTTTTCTGTTTTATCCAAAGCATAATTACATTCAGTAAAAAGTGCATATGTGTTATCCTCATCAGTTCCTGCCGCCTCTTCATCCTGCCCATTTTACCCACAAGAGGACTGAATTGCAGACAGAGAGGTGAGGAAACTCAAGAATAAATCAGCAGCCAAGTAGGGAAGTGAGTTCAGGTCCTGACCACTGCATACCCTTGCATCTGGCTGGTGCTCCTGATTGAAAGTGAAAGTGAAAGGTCACTCAGTCGTGTCAGACTTTGCAACCCCATGGACTATAGAGTCCATGGAATTCTCCAGGTCAGAATACTGGAGTAAGTAGCCTTTCCCTTCTCCAGGGGATTTTCCCAACCCAGGGATCAAACCCAGGTCTCCCGCGTTGCGGGTGGATTCTTTACCAGCTGAGCCACCAGGCAAGCCCAACAATACTGGAGTGGGTAGCCTATCCCTTCTCCAGGGGGTCTTCCCGACCCAGGGATTGAGCTGGGGTCTTCTGCATTGCAGGTGGATCCTTTACCAACTGAGGTATCAGGGAAGCCCTTTATTGAAGCCTCTATATTCCATCCCAAACACTCACTCATTCCTTCATCCTGGCCCCTGACTCTAAGCCAAGCAGGGCATGGGGACGCAGGAGATAGAGAGATGACTGGAATGTGGTCCTCATCGTCAAGACCCTCCAGGCCAGGCAGGTTTGAGTGGGATGCGACGGGAAATGGGCACACGGACTGGGGGCCTCCTGACTCCTGAGACGGAGGGGCCTGCAGCTGGCAAGCCCCTTGCTGGGCTCCCCTGTGCCTCTGTGGTCAGAGTCTCCATCCCCTCTCCCCCTCTCATGCATGGAGCATTCAGCATGTCCTTTGACCTGGAGGCAAGACATCGGCCGCTCTGTCCTTCATGCTTCCCTCTCACCCAGCACCCCTCAGTCTTCCTTATCTGATCCTGAACCTCCTTTGCTATTGTCCTTCTCCTCCACCTTCTGTCTCTCTGCCCTGAGGTCTGCTGGTGGGGGGTGGAGTCTGGCTGTCACGTTTTCTCCAGGGAGATCTGTAAAGAGACCCCGAGGTGTGCAGCTACTGAGTTTAGTTCTCACACAGCCGGGCAAAGGAGTGTAATTAACACGTCCACTTCACCGGCAAGGAAACCAAGACTCAACCACACAGCAGGTAGCTGAGCGGGGTTCAAGGCCCCGGCATCCTGGCTTTGCTCCACACTGAGAGGCGGCAATGGGTTCTGATTTCTTGGCAGTTGAGGCCCTTCTGGGCTCCCCGCCATGCCGCCTGTGTAGTTAAAGGGCTCTTGCCAACAAGGACGTGTACCTTAGTTGTGAGGCTGTCCAACTGTGTTCCAAACCATCGAAAAAAAACACAAACAACCTAAGTGTCCGGCTGAAGGGGAGCGGGTAGCAAAAGGCTTGCTGTAGCCATACAATGCAGCACTCTGCTGCAGTTGAGATGCCGCCCGGAATATTAACTTGTCCGTCGTGATTGCTGAGTTAAAAAGAACTTACAAAGTGTAATATGTATGATGATCCATTTTATATAAATATCTGGAAATGTATGCAGCTATGTCTTTGGCTTGAGATTCAGGTGCTTTTAATTTTTCCCGAGTTCATCTGTGGTATTATCTGTCTCAATAAGAAGAGGTGTTGTCTAAAACAATACTTTCATTAGAAATAGCCTCTCTTTAACATCTGCAGAGTCTATCTTCTCAGGCATATAGATGGCCCTGGAAGAAGAGAGGGCTTCCCTGGTGGCTCAACTGGTAAAGAATCCATCTGCCCAGGCGGGAGACACAAGAGACACAGGTTTGATCCCTGGGGAGGGAAGATCCCCTGGAGGAGGATATGGCAACCCACTCCAGTATTCTGGCCTGGAGAATCCCCATGGACAGAGGAGCCTGGTGGGCTACGGTCCATGGGGTCGCAAAGAGTCAGACATGACACACACATCCAGGAGCTGGGGGATCTGATTGTCCACCCTGTTCCCTAGCCTGGGCCGGGAACCCTGAAATAGCCTTCTTCTTAGTGTGGGAGATGCCCACGCACGGCCTCTGCAGAAGAGGTTAATCTGTAAAATAGATGCCATAGTCTCCACTGTCCTGGTATGAGTTATGAACACAGATATACACGTGAGGATGAGATGATTCGATGGCATCACCGACACGATGGACATGAGTTTGAGCAAGCTCTGGGAGCTGGTGATGGACAGGGAGGCCTGGCGTGCTGCAGTCCATGGGGTCGCAAAGAGTTGGACACGACTGAGCGACTGAACTGAACTGATACACATGAAGCGCCCAGTCTGGTGCAGGGTAAGGACCACAGTGAGGAACATGTTTATTCTATTGGGCTTCCTCTCCCAACTGTCCTGCGCCTCTCCACTTGTCTGTCTCATCTTCCATCACCCTGCCTCTTCTCACCTCTCCCGTGTTATCCTTCCTCCCATAACCCCTCCCTCATTGCGCTCTGGGACAGGAAGGGACCCCATGTGTCAGGGCTTCTCCCAACCTCTTCCCAGAGCTGTTTTTCACCAACATGAGCACATCAAAGCCTCAGAAACTCCCAGGGAAACAGCCTCATCCTGCCTATTTTATAGAATGTTGCTGGGACACAACGTGATGAGCTGGATGGGGGAGGATCACTGTGATGGGGAAGACGGCTGCCTCAGTGTAGACGGCGTGATTGGACCTAAACACCGATGACCAGGTTCAGATGGGGCTCCCTGCCTCCTGCCACTGGTTAACTTCTCCAAAGCAGCTTTTTCCCTCTGCAAACCAGGGATAACAGTAGCCCCATGCCCCATGGGCTGTTGTGATGGTTAAAAGTGAAAATCTCTGAAGCGTGCTTCACAGGAGAGCTGGTCTGGCAGGAGGGGGGCTCTGGACTTCGAGGCTGGGGCTGGGGGTGGGGTCGTGTGACTGCGGGCAGCAGCGGGGTGGGGTGCGGAGCCACACCTGGGGCCACGAGCCTCCCTGCAGCCCTTCCAGCTTGATGCTGTAGGGGAGGGAAGTGCGTGGGGTTGAGGGCTTTGCAGCAAGTTCATTTCCAGTCCATCTCCCAGACCATTCGCTGCCCCCTCTCTCTCACCAGGACCCATGAAAACCCCGCCACATTTTTCCTTTGCTCCTGATGAACCAATAACCTTGAAAATTTGAAAATAAAATGTCTATGGCCGCACAGCCAACTAAGGCTGCGTGGCTTTGCAGACACTATAAAACATCAAATTAGATGGAAAATTGCCCAGGGTCCCCGTAAACGAAAATTACTCTTTTTATAGGAGGAAAAATGACCCTTATAATAGCAACAAACAATTTCGGGCTCTTCCTTTTATTAGCTGGCTCACATGGAGAACAGGCTTTGTTCATTCCACTGCCCTGGCCCCGGCCAATGTTTTTACAACACTTTGCTTTGCACATTTTCACAGCATTATAACAGGAAAATGAGGTTCTGCCTGTGACTATCCTGTTGGGAGCGGACCTTTTCCGTCCCCCAAAGAAGACCTTTAGCCTCTTGACTGGTGCTGGCTGAATCCGGGCTTGCTGTGGGGCACTGGAAAGAGCCCTGGTAGGTGGATGAGACAAGGAAATCTGCTGTGTGACTTCAGGCTGATTGCTTACCCTCTCTGGGCCACACTTCCTTCCTCCATGAAAGGACAGGGTTGGATTGGCTCAGGGACACTCAGTGCTTACAGGAGTCAGCATGGTGATGGCCAGGCAGGAGGCATCACCCCAGGGGCCTGGCCAGGGCCTGTGCCCATCCATTAATGTGCATATTATAACATTAATACCTTTTTTTCTTGCTACAGGACCCCACAAGAATATTTTGGGACCAAGGTACAGTGGGAAGATGCTGCTGGTCCTAGCTTAGTGGTTCTCAACCAGAGGATGGTTTTTGCCTCCATCATAAGGCATGTGATGGGTTCCCCTGATAACTCAGCTGGTAAAGAATCCACCCATGATGCAGGAGACTCTGATTTGATTCCTGGGTCAGGAAGATCTGCTGGAGAAGGGATAGGTTACCCACTCCAGTATTCTTGGGCTTCCCTGGTTGCTCAGCCAGTAAAAAATCTGCCTGCAATGCAGGAGACCTGGGTTCAATCCCTGGGTTGGGAAGATCCCCTGGAGAAGGGAAAGGCTACCCATTCCAGTATTCTGGCCTGGAGACTACCATGGACTTTATTGTCCTGGGGGTCACAAAGAGTTGGACACAACTTTCACTTTCAGTCATGTGACCATTTCTGAGATGTTTCTGATCCTCACAAGTGGGTGGCCATCGAGTGATGCTCCTGGCATTAGTGGGTGGAAGCAAGGATGCTGCTAAACATCCCATGATGCAAGGACGGTCACCTGTGACAAAGGATTAACCAGGCCCAGATGACCACGTGCCAAGGCTGAGGCAGGCACTCTGCACAGAGGACTTGAACGGGGATTCGAGACTGGCTGGCCAGGGACTGGTCCCCATTGCTGCGACATGACTCCCCATGGTGCCAAAGGGTGCCTGCTGGACCCTGCAGGACTGGCTGTCAACCCCACAAGTCACCACGCCCCACAAGGTGCCTGCGGCCTGAGCTCTGTCGGGGGTGAGAAAGCTGCCACCGGCCACCATGCCCAAATGGAAACCTGGAGAACCGGGAGGGTCAGGTGTCGAGGATGGAAGGCCAAAGCCCCGGGGGCAAAGGAGGCACGTGGGCGCCACAAGCTGCTTTTTTTTTTTTTATTATTATTTTTTTTTTTCCAGTGGGTTTTGTCATACATTGATATGAATCAGCCATGGATTTACATGTATTCCCAATCCCGATCCCCCCTCCCACTTCCCTCTCCACCCGATTCCTCTGGGTCTTCCCAGTGCACCAGGCCGGAGCACTTGTCTCATGCATCCCACCTGGGCTGGTGATCTGTTTCACCATAGATAGTATACATGCTGTTCTTTTGAAATATCCCACCCTCACATTCTCCCACAAAGTTCAAAAGTCTGTTCTGTATTTCTGTGTCTCTTTTTCTGTTTTGCATATAGGGTTATCGTTATCACCTTTCTAAATTCTAAAGCAAGCTGCTTTTGATGAATTCCAGCCTTCTCTCCTCCCAGGTTCCCACACGGGGTCAGGGGCGGGGGGTAATTTCAGAGGAAGCACCACTCTCATTCACCCTCTCGCATCCGTTTCTTTCTTGCGCATGAGAGGAAATAAACTGACCTTTTAAAACCTCCAAAGTGGAGTCTAAGAAGGCCTACTGAGAGGAGGCCTGGGCATCAGGGACCTAGGCTCCAGCTCAGACAGGAGTGATCATGGACATCCATTCTACTCTCTGATCTGTTTTCCAGTCTGTAAAATGGGCGGGTGGACACAGACTCCCAAGTCCTATAGCTCGAAAGGTGTGGGTGTTTCCTGATGCAGAGTGCAAACCCAGGCTGGGGGCTGGCATATCTAGTGGGTCCCAGGGACCACTCTGGTCTGCTTACCTTGGGTCAGCTAAGTCATGGCTTGTGGACCTGGAGTTTGGGAAGTAAGGATTGTCTTGTCCTCCAACAAGGACCTACCGTACAGCACATGGAACTATATTCAGCATCTTGTAATGAGCTATAATGGGAAAGAATCTGAAAATATATATATACACATATATATGTTTTCCCAGGTGGTGTTAGTGGTAAAGAACCCGCCCACCAATGCAGAGACATTAGAGACGTGGGTTCGATTCTTGGGTCAGGAAAATCCTCTGGAGGAGGGCATGGCAACCCACTCTAGTATTCTTGCCTGGGAAATCCTATGGACAGAGGAACCTGCTGAGCTACAGTCCATGGGGTCACAAAGAGTCAGACATGACTGAAGAGACTTAGCTTACATGTATGCATATATTTGTGTGTGCACACTAAATCTCTCTCTATATAACTATATATAGGTATATTATATGACTATATACAACTATATATATAGCTATATATATATATAACTGAAACACCGCTATACACTTGAAACTAACACTTCAATTAAAAAAAAAAAAAAAGAAAGAAACATGAGGATGACCTACTAAGGAGGAGGCACAATCCACCTACAATGTCCAAACTCCTACTCTGGGGAAGTGAAAACCCTCAGAATCATTCTGATCGAAGGTGCAGTTTCAATACACTGCACCTTCAATAGTACGTGAACAGTGAACTTCTAGATGTTCAAGCTGGATTTAGAAAAGGCAGAGGAACCAGAGATCAAATTGCCAACATTCACTGGATTATAGAAAAAGAAAGAGAATTCCAGAAAAACATCTACTTCTGCTTCACTGACTACGCCAAAACTTTTGACTGTGTGGATCACAACAAACTGGAAAATTCTTAAAGAGATGCGAATACCAGACCACCTTACCTGCTTCCTGAGAAACCTGTATGCAGGTCAAGAAGCAACAGTTAGAATTGGACATAGAACAACAGACTAGTTCCAAATTGGGAAAGGGGTACGTCAAGGCTGTATATTGTCACCCTGCTTATTTAACTTATATGCAGAGTACATCATGAGAAATGCTGGGCTGAATGAAATACAAGCTGGAATCAAGATTGCCAGGAGAAATATCAATAACCCCAGATATGCAGATGACACCACCCTTATGGCAGAAAGTGAAGAAGAACTAAAGAACTTCTTGATGAAAGTGAAAGAGGAGAGTGAAAAAGCTGGCTTAAAACTCAACATTCAAAAAACAAAGATTATGGCATCTGGTCCCATCACTTCACGGCAAATAGGTGGGGAAACAATGGAAACAGTGAGAGACTTTATTTTGGGGGGCTCCAAAATCACTGCAGATGGTGACTGCAGCCATGAAATTAAAAGACACTTGCTCCTTGGAAGAAAAGCTATGACCAACTTAGCATATTAAAAAGCAGAGACATTACTTTGCTGACCAAGGACCATCTAGTCAAAGCTATGGTTTTTCCAGTACTCTTTTATGAATGTGAGAGCTGGACCATAAAGAAGGCTGAGAGCCGAAGGATTGATGCTTTTGAACTGTGGTGTTGGAGAAGACTCTTGAGAGTCCCTTGGACTGCAAGGAGATCAAACTAGTCAATCCTAAGGGAAATCAGTCCTGAATATTTATAGGAAGGACTGATGCTGAAGCTGAAGCTCCAATAGTTTGGCCACCTGATTCGAAGAACTGACTCATTGGAAAAGACCCTGATGCTGGGAAAGATTGAAGGTGGGAGGAGAAGGGGATGACAGAGGATAGGATGGTTAGATGGCATCACCAACTCGATGGACATGAGTTTGAACAAGCTCCAGGAATTAGTGATGGACAGGGAAACCTGGCATGCTGCAGTCTACGGGGTTGCAAAGAGTCAGACACAACTGAGGGACTGAACTGATACTGATATTGATTACCTCAAACTAATGAGGTTTTTCCACGGACTTCAGCATGCTAGGCTTCCCTGCCCATCACCAACTCCCGGAGCTTGCTCAAACTCATGTGCATTGAGCTGGTGATGCCATCCAACCATCTTATCCTCTCTCATCCCCTTCTCCTTCTGCCTTCAGTCTTTCTCAGCATTAGAATCTTTGGGGCTCGTGTTTATTTTTACTTTTGTTTCCCTTGCCTGAGATGTTTCTAGAAAGATATTGCAAAGACTGTTTTCCAAGAGTGTGCTGCCCATGTTTTCTTCTAGGAGTTTTATGGTTTCAGGTCTTACAGTCAAGTCTTTAATCCATTTCAACTAATGTTTGTGTATGGTGTGAGACAGCAGCTCAGTTTCATTTTTAAGACCTGAAAAGTACAAGAAATTGTTGATAGAAATTGAAGAACACACGAATAATTGGAAAGATATTCTGTGCTCATGGATTGTAAGAATGAACATTGTCAAAATGTCCTTATTACCTAAAGCAATCTACATGTTCAGTGCAATCCTTATCAAAATCCCAAGGACGTTTTCTGAAGAAGAGAACAAAAAAATTCATATAGAACTATAGAAGATCCTGAATAGTCAAAGCAATCCTGAGAATAAAGCTAGAGATATCATAGTCCATGATTTCAAATTATACTACAAAGCCACAGTAATTAAAGCTGCATAATACTGGCAGAAAAACAGATACATGAATCAGTGGAACAAAACTGAGAGCCCAGAAATAAAACCACATATATATGGACAATTGATTTACAACAGAGGAACAAAGAGCATACAATGGGAGAAGAATAGTCTCTTCAATGGTGTTGAGAAAACTGGACAGCCACATGCCAAAAAAAGAGAGAGAGAAAGAGAGAGAGACTAAATGGTTATTGTAAAAGATGCCCCAGGAAAAGAAAGCGGGAAATTGTGGCAGGAATCCTAAGCTCAAGTCCTTATTTCCATGTCCAAATTCTGGGTGTGAGATGGTTGTTTTACTGTAAAATGTCCAGGCAGCATCTCAAAGTGGCTGTTTTCACATCACAGCTCCCCTGGCTTGCTATGTGTGGAGGGGGCTGGGCAGCCAGGGAGAGATGCTGGTGGCTTGGTCCAGGGTGGGAGCAGTGGGTGTGATGAGAAGGGTTTGGGTTAGGGCTGCAGGTAGGTAGTTATGATGACTAACTGCAGCTAGGAGGACATTTGATTTATAGCCCAATTTTCATGAAATGGAAACCAGAAAAAAAAAAAAAAAGTAGGGGATTAAGAAATGGGCTCAAGGTCACGGAGCTAAAGGCTGTGTATGAATCCATAGTGTGCACCCGTCGATGCCCCCGAGGCATGCGTCTCCTGGGGTGGGACATGTCTGACCCACCACGGTGCCCACCCTGCGCACACTGGGTTCTGGCTCGCTGTGGGGTCTCCGTGCCCTTAAAGGAATTTGGTTGCAGCCCGCAGGGAGCCCTCTGGGCGCCGGCGTAGTTCATTCTGGCCAGTGACCACTAGAGGGCAGCAGTGCTTTTCCCGCCGCACAAAGTCTCAGGACACGGGCTTCACTTGAGTCAACCCCCATCTCGTCCCAGGTCATCCAGGGCTTCGGACACTTTGAAAGGGAAGGGCCCCTTTGATGACCATCCATCCACCAAACCCAGCTCTCTGCCCAAGCCAGAAGGAAAGAACACGCTTGGGGACCCTGGCGGGAGACCAAACAGGGGCGATCAAGACCTGAATAACTCACTACTCCTCTCCTTGGTCCCCGTCTCACATCCCAGAAAGGGAAGCCAAGAAGGAGAAGGGATTGCCCAGGTCACACGGGGACTGGGTGCCGTGTGGTCACCCTGCTCTCTAAGGCCTCCTGCAGCCCTTCTCTCTGTGACCCCAGGGGGGCCTCCTTTAGTTCAGCTGATACTAGAAGGCTGTTTGGAGTGGGTACAGAGGCACAGAGTCAAATCAGTGTCCTAAAGAGAGAGAGAAAGGGCTGGAGGGCCCGTCAGGGAAGAGACCCGCTCTGACAGCCTGCTGATCCCACCCTGGTCTCTCTTTTCAGGCCACAGAATGGAAGGCAGTACCACCTGTGAAAGGCAAGCGTCATTAAAGTTCTCAACTTCAGTTATCCTGGCATCAGCCAAGTGTGGATTGATTTTTTTAAGCATCCACACAGCACTGCAACTTGGCCTTTGAGAATCCTCTATCGCTTCAGAAAGGCACACAGAAAGGTCACAGGGATTGTTTCCCAAATCCCCACATAAATATTTGCTCGGTTGGCTGAGAACCGCGTTCGCATGTGTAAATCTATTTATAATTAACTGCATTTGGCAGGGCTTCCCGTCCTCAGCTCAAGGCCAGCTTTGGATGCTCTGGCTTTTCCTGTTGACGGTCAGCGCATCCAGACAAAGCTTTCGGCTTCTCCCAGCAGCGCCCCTTCCCCCTGACTCATATCCACAGGGGGTGCCTATGAAGGCCCCACACATGCTCCTAGGCCAGGCCCCGCTCTATAGCCTATAACCTATAGCCCCATCTCCCGCTCCCTGGATGTCTCCTAGTAATGGCAGTTGTTCACGTCTGTAGATGAACCACTGGTATGCCAACCTCTTCCGAATACTTCCATGCCATCACTCATCCACACAACCCATGGCACAGCCCTCTTCAGTAGGTGTTATCATTAACCCCATTTTACAGATGTGGAGACAGAGGCCAAGAGCTAGGTGTAAAGGACAGAGTTCAGATTGGAGCCAGGTGTGAGGCTGGAGAGTGTATCTCCTTCCCCTGTACGTGGTACCCTGTCTGATGCTGAACCGTCTAACAGTGCCCGGGATGCTCTGGGGTGGGTCACCATGCCACACCTCTGCCAGCGCAGTTCTCTCCTGACTCCCCCCGCCCCCCACCTGGCTTCAGCTGGCAACTCCGACTGCTCTTCCACATTTCTCCTTAGACCCTCTATTCCAGAAGCCTTCCTAAGGTCAAAGCTTCCCTGGTAGCTCAGCTGATAAAGAATCTGCCTGTAATGCAGGAGACCCCAGTTTAATTCTTGGGTCGGGAAGGTCAGCTGGAGAAGAGATAGGCTACCCACTCCAGTATTCTTGGGCTTCCCTGGTGGCTCAGACGGTAAAGAATCCATCTGCGATGTGGGAGACCTGGGCTCGATCCCTGGGTTGGGAAGAGCCACTGGAGAAGGCAACGGCTACCTATTCCAGTATTCTGGCCTGGAGAATTTCATGGACAGAGGAGCCTGGCAGTCTAAAGTCCATGGGGTCGCAAAGAGTTGGGCAGGACTGAGCAACTTTCACTTTCACTTTTCCTAAGTAACTGTGGGGGAATTATCCGTTTACACCCAGGGTTCATCCACCAATGGAGGAATACTGCTTCTCACCATTGCTTTAGGCCGATCGTCTGTATTCCTTTGCTTCTGTCTTCCTAAGGTCACCCCAACCCTCTGCGTGAGGCTGGGGACAGTTCATGGCAGTGGTCCTCAATCTTTCTGGCATCAGGGACAGGTTTAGTAGAAGACAATTTTTCACAGACCAGGAGGGTGGGGATGGTTTCAAGATAATTCACGCACATTGCATTTGTTGTGCATTCTATTTCTGTTATTATTACATCAGCTCCACCTCAGATCATCAGGCATTAGACCTCAGAGGTTGGGGGCCCCAGGCCTATCGGTTTATCCTGTTTGCCTATTCTGGTGGGAGAATCATCAGAGGTGGGGTGATTTCAAAATCAAAACAAACCCCACTTTGTGAGCAGCCAGGACATTTCCCGTGGGGCCCCATCAGAGTGTCTCCGCCCCCACCCCTCCCCTCCACCCACAGCCCCGGATGGGTAACATCTGACCATTTCATTCCCCAAACAGGAGTCCCAAAAGAACGTTGCCAAATAAGATGTAAAAACATGCAACCATGCAACCACGAGGAAGGAGGATTATTCTACAGCCGAGAGTCTGAGGTTTGGGCGAGAAGCTGGTCTTATGATCCTGGGGGGGGAGGGAGGGGGGAGGAGCTGGTCCAAGACTATTTCTGCCTGACTCCCTGCCTTTTCAGGTAAATTACCTCATCTCTGAAGACTCCCCCTTGTCATCTTAAGGATGGAAGAAATTGCTTTGCTCTAAATGCATCTCACGTTTTTTTTGGAAACACAACGTGTAACACGGGTCACTGTGTCCTGCAGGCTTTGTGAACTTAAGCATCACAGAGAATAGAGGGGTCATGAGAATGGGGGTGACCCCCGGTTGGAGGTGGGACGGGGAGAGTCGAGCTCTCTCTGAGGTTGGATCCCTCCGCCGTATCCACGCTCTGAAGGGAGCGCTTACTCCAGGGCCCAGTGTCCTCGGAGGAAGCACAACCTGTGGCCGGAGATAAGTAAGGGCTGTAAATCCATTTGATGAAGCCTGGAATCACTGTCCATTCAGGCGGCATCCAGGCGGCAGCGAGGGAGGCTTATCAGCGCTTTCAGGAGGCCTGTGACACCGATAAGGCCGAAAGCAGCTCTGTGCGCTGCCTGGGACGCCAGCAACGCCTGTGCCGGGTGCTTGGGAGCCAGGACTCAGCAGGGCCAAAGGCTGTCAAGAGCATCGTTTTAGGGGGGCTGTGGTCCTCCGTCCCATCCTCTGCGGATGCCTCTCAGATCGGGGTTTTCAGTTCATCAGCGTGTGACTGTGGGTCCACATACATTTTCCAGCATCAAAAACTGTGCATCTGAATTAATTATTCTCTTTTTGTTCTTTATGTGTCGTAACCGTGGACCTTCCAGAAAAAGAGGATTTGGCTAATTTTCCAGCAATGATTCCTTCACCATCTCTTCCCTTAAATTAAAACGACACCATTCTTTGTTTTATAAATATGTTGCTCCAGGGAGTGAACTTGCTGAATCATTCCATTAATTCCATGGAGAGGCAAGGGGTTTGGGAGGGATGAGGAGTGAGGTGTTGGTGGTTTGGGGCGTCTAAGAGGCAGGAGACCCCACGGGGACACCGTATGGGGCTCAGATGAGCTGGTAGAGGATTGTGGATTCAGGGATGGGGGCGGGGTGGGAAGAGGAAGGGGGAGGTTGGCTGATCAGCTTGATGGGAACAGTCTATCGAGTCTGTGGGCTGGAGCAGAGAAGTCTATGATGATGCCAACAAGAAGGCGTCCCAGGTGACACTGGTAAAGAACCCACCTGCCATTGCAGGAGACTTAAGAGACACAATTTCGATCCCAGGGTTGGGAAGATCCCCTGGAGGAGGGCATGGCAACCCACTCCAGTATTCTTGCCTGGAGATTCCCATGGGCAGGGGAGACTGGCAGGCGACAGTCCGTGGGGTCGCAAAAAATCAGACACAAATGAAGGGGCTTAGCATGCATGCATGAACGCCAACAAGATGGGAACACACAGAATAAAAAATAAAAGAAGAGAAAGCACAAACTGCCAGAGTGACATTTGAAAGGATGTCAAAATGGGCAAAGATGCCAGGGACATCGTTTCTGGGTCTGGGACCTTTCTACCTTTATTTTTTCCCTTTCCTCAGAGAGCAGATAGGATAACCAGGTGAAGAAGTCATGAGGATGTCAGATAATGTTCATCCATCGGGAGGCCAGGAGATGGGCATCCCACACAGATGTCCTCTGTACCTGGAATAGATCAGTGTATGGTTCCTGCTGGGGTTCAGTGGTGAGTGGGGGAACCAGACCTCCTCCAGGCCCTGGCCAGTAGCTGAGGTGTGAGGTGTGTGGCTGCCCGGCTCTGGACCAGCCCAGAGCACCCAGCTAGGAGCGGAGCATGTAGACCGTGGAGGGGAGTATTCAGGCTTTGGAGGTTCTGCAGTGGAGAGCTGTGCGTCACCAGCCAGTCTCTTTCCCTCTCTGAAACGTTTGAGCGAATGTCTCAGCTCCCACTCTGCCCTTTGAGCTCCCTGAAGTCCTAAAATGTCCCCCAATAGAGTCCTCTCGGCTAATTCCTCCATCGGTAGAAACAGCAGTGGGCTCAGAGTCTGGAACCTTCGGTGTGAGTACAAATCCTGCCACTTGTTGGCTGGGTTACCTTTGGCAATTTATTAACCCTCCCTGAGTATACCTTTCTCCCCAAAGACCTCTCTGGTGCTGTGTTAAAGAACAAAGTTCAGCTATACTCTTCACAGGAAGAAGTGGCTAGAAAATAGGGGAGGGGGACGCGGAGTGGGTAGGAAAGCAATAATTGAATAATTTGGGAGGTGATTTCGGTTATAATTCTGGAATATTGGAAACATACTGGAAAAAAAAAGATGGAGAATTATAAATAAACACCGCAACTCAGATCCAGTAGGTGTTAGCACTTTGTCATGCATACTCAAGCTTAAAAAAAAAAATAAAAACAAAAACAAACATTACTGGGACTTCCCTGATAGTGGTACTTCCCCTGATAGTGGTAAAGACTATGCCTGCCAGTGCAGGAGACCCAGGTTTGATCCCTGATCTGGGAAGATCCCACATGCTGCGGAGCAAGTAAGCCCGGGTACCACAACCACTGAGCCTGTGTTCTAGAACCTGGGAGCTGCAACTACTGAAGCCCAAACGCCTAGAGCCTGTGCTCCACGATAGAGAAGCCGCTGCAGTGAGAAGCCCAGGCACCAGAACGAACAGGATCACCCGCTCGCTGCAGCAAGGGAAAAGCACGCACAGCGACCAAGACCCAGCTCAGCCGGAAGTAAACAAATAAAATTATTAAAAAATCAAACCTTACTGGTAAAATGGAAATTCTGTTTCCATCCCTGTGCTGTGTCCACTTCCCTATTCCCAGAAGCAACCAGTCACGTGAATGCAATGCATTTCCAGTCCATTCTCTTATGCATCTAAAACGTTTTTAAGAGTCTTAAATATGTACAATTATCCTAAGGGAAAGTCGCTCAGCTGTGTCCAACTCTTTGCGACCCCATGGACTATACAATCTATGGAATTCTCCAGGCCAGAATACTGGAATGGGTGGCCTTTCCCTTCTCCAGGGGATCTTCCCAACCCAGGGACTGAACCCAGGTCTTCCGCCTTGCAGGTGGATTGTTAACCAGCTGAGCCATAAGGGAAGCCCTTCTAGGGGACACACACTCCTTATTAGATAATAGTGATTGAGGTCAGTGCTCCTTGAATCAGGGGTAGCTGATTCATTCATGTTAACTGCTGTGTAATATTTCATGGAATGAATGTATCAGAATGTATTCATTTTTCTGTAGGACTTTTAGGTTCTTTTTCCTTGTTCCCTTATAGCCAATAATGAGGTGGTAATAAACATTCTCATTTATGTCTGCTCGTGACAGTTTGCCTGATATATACACCCAGAAAGAAAATAGCTTTACCAAATATTTGGAAATTGCTCTTTTTAAAAAATATACAATTGTATTTATTTACTTTTGGCTGTGCTGGGCTTTCTCTAGTTGCAGCGAGCAGGGGCTTCTCTCTAGTTGCAGTGCCTTCTCTTGTTGCAGAGCAAGGGCACTAGGGCACGGGGGCGTCAGCAGTTGCGGCTTCCAGGCTCTTCAGCACAAATTATGGCACATGGGCTCCGTTATTCCCAGACATGTGGAATCTTCCTGGATCAGGGATCGAACCCGTGTCTCCTGCCTTGGCAGGTGGATTCCTCACCACTGAGCCACCAGGGAAGCCCCATAAAAAATCTTGCGCTATATTTATTCATGTTTTCTTATTGGATGCATTCTTTGGATCTTGTTTAAGAATTGTTTCCTTATCCTAAAAATACAAAGATATCCTGCCATGTTTTCTTTTAAATATTTTAAAATACTGTTTTACTTACTAAGTCTGTCATCCCTCTCAAATCTATTTTTGTGTATAAGGAAGAGATCGCATTTCCATTTTTTTCCTAAGCAGATATCCCGTTATCCCAGCAGCACTTACTGTGTTGTCTATTATTTTTCCATTGATTTGTCATGGTTTCTCAGCAATTTACCAAATTTTATTTGTTCTGCTTCACTGGCTATTTTTTTTTCATCCCTGCATCAATACTCTAGCATATTAATTTTATAGCAGCTTGATATTTTAGGGAAATTCTCATTCTTCTCTTCTTCTTTTGCAAAATTTAATTAATTTTTTACATTTTTCTATAAATTTTAGGCTAGGCATATCAAGATCTATCCTGTTGGGGTGTTAATTGAATACACTGAATTTCAGTTAAGTTGAGATTCATAAATTATGGCTTATCTCTTTACTCATATAGGACCTTCTTTTATGTCCTTTAATAAAGTTTTAAAATTTTCTCCTTAAAGTCTGCCCACGTATTTACTTTTACTTATTTTCAGGTATCTTTTGGTGTTTGCTGCTATTGTATATGGAATTGGTTTTTACATTGCATTTTCCAATTAGTTTTTAATGTGACTGCTATTCCTTTTTATTTTTTACTTGTAAAATATTGAATAAATAATAATTGATTTTCCTAAAAGACCTATCTTCTGTCCTGAATCTTATTTTGAGCACTTTCATGAACTTCTTTAAAGCTTTATCCCATATGTTTCTAGCCTCAAAATATATTTTATGCTTTGCCTGTTTTCATTTTTTACATAAATAAAATCATTTTGCATGCCCTCTTCTGTAACTTGTATTTCCTCCTAACTGTAGGTACCTGAGATTCAGCTGTGTTATTATGTACCATTGTAATATATTCATCATTATTATCATTAATGATAATTATTATCATTATGTGAATCTACAATTTGTTTTTCCATTGATGACATTTTGACTTCTTTCCAGATTTGCTATTGTACACAGTCTGTTGTGAACATCCTTAGACATATTTGCAGGAAACTTGGACTAGAATTTCCCTAGGGTATATTCTCGAGTTAAAATCGCTGGATCAGTGGGCACACACATCTTCAGATTTACTGCTGCTGCTGGTCAGTCGCTTCAGTCACGTCCAACTTTTTGTGACGCCATGGACTGTACCTGCCAGGCTCCTCTGTCCATGGGATTCTCCAGGCAAGAATAGTGGAGTGGGTTGTCATGCCCTCCTCTAGGGGATCTTCCTGACCCAGGGGCTGAATCTGGGTCTCCTGCATCGCAGGCGAATTCTTTACCACTGAGCCACTGTGGAAGCCCTACACCAGATCATTTTCCAAGAATCCATCCATGAGCAATGTGTCAGTTGCCTTATGTCCTCACCAACACTTGATATTGTCATATTTTAAAATTTTAAGCATGTTTGTAGAAACAAAGGCCTATAATTGAAGATTTGCTTTAAAGGTATAGTTGGAAATCTTCTTTCCTGATCCACCCATCCTCATCGCTGGGGAAAGAACTAAAGTTAACAAAGGGGGAAATAGACATGAAAACATTTTGTAAATTTCAAAAGGCTCAGTGGTAAAGAATCTGCCTGCAGTGGAGGAGATACAGGAGATGTGTGTTTGATTCCTGATTTGGGAAGATCCTTTGGAGAAGGAAATGGCACCCCACTCCAGTATTCTTGACTGAGTACACACAAAGGTAGTTTTTTAGGGCTTCCCAGGTGGCTCAGATGTTAAACAATCTGCCTGCAATGCAGGAGACGTGGCTTTGATCCCTGGGTTGGGAAGATCCCCTGGAGAGGGAAATGGCAACCCACTCCAATATTCTTGCCTGGAGAATCCCATGGACAGAGGAGCCTGGTGGGCTACAGTCCACGGAGTCAGACGTGACTGAGTAACAAACACTTTCACTTTACTTCCACATAAGACGTTATCATCATCAATCCGTTGAGACTATCTCAGAGAATCAATAGACAGTGTTACAGCATAACTCCAGATTCTTCCCCTCTCAAGCTGAAGGACTCACAGGCTCAGAATGTCTGCAGAACTGTAGGCCAGTGGAAGGGTGCCTATTACGGTGACAGTGACAGGGATCTGAGCTCATCTTCTAAATAAGGAACATCTTCCAATCTTATAGCATCTTCAGATGGGTTGATTCTGGAGCCTTGGGATCAAACTGTGTGTGCTAAGTCGCTTCAGTTGTGTACGACTCCTTGCGATCCTATGAACCATAGCCCGCCAGACTCCTCTGTCAATGGGATTCTCCAGGCAAGAATACTAGAGTCGCAGCTATTAGGAAGAAGGCATTTGAGTCCGTTCTAATGAGGTGGATGAAACTGGAGCCTATTATACAGAGTGAACTAAGTCAGAAAGAAAAATACCAATACAATATATTAACGCTTATATATGAACTTTAGAAAGATGGTAACGATGCCCCTATATGTGAGACAGCAAAAGAGACACAGATATAAAGAACAGACTTTCGGACTCTGTGGGAGAAGGCAAGGGTGGGATGATTTGAGAGAATGGCATTGAAACATGCATATCACCAAATGTGAAAGAGATGATCAGTCCAAGTTCAATGCATGAAACAGGGCACCCAAAGCCGGTGCACTGGGAAAACCCAGGGGGATGGGATGGGGAGGGAGGGAGGAGGGGGGTTCGGGACAGGGGACACATGTACACTTGTGGTTGACTCTTGTCGATGTATGGCAAAAACCACCACAATGCTGTAAAGTAATTGGCCTCCGATTAAAAAAAATAAATTAATAAAAAAAAAAAGAATACTGGAGTGGGCTGTCGTGCCCTCCTCCAGGGGATTTTCTGACCCAGGGATTGAACCCACATCTCCTGAGGCTTCTGCACTGCAGACAGATTCTTTCACCACTCAGCCACAGGAGATCAAGGTGAAGTAAATTAAAAAGCAACAACCTGAGCACGTTTCCTTGTCTTTGGGTGGCTGCCAGGAAACCCTTGAATAATAAGCAGTGCTGCGTTTTAAGAACTTGATTACAAAAGTTTCTGAAATGTATATCCAAGGCCCAAATAATTCCTGGGATGCTTTCACTCTGAAGGAATGTAAACCTCAGTTATCACTGCTGACTGATGGCCATTTTCTACATATTGTGCTCTTTTTTCCTACTCTTTCTTCTCCTCCAACAGTTAATTAATTTCAAGGGCAGTTTGCTACTCTCTCTTGCAAGTTCTTTTTTTTATTTTATTTTATCCAAGTATAATTGTGTTAATTTCTGCTATATAGACAAAGTGATTCACTTATACAGACATATATATAGACATATATTTTTATTTTCTGTTCCACTACGGTTTATTACAAGACATTGAGTATAGTTCCCTATGCTATTCAGTAGGACCTTGTTGTTTATCCATCCTATATGTAATAGTTTGCATCTGCTGATTCCAAACTCCCAATCCTTCCCTCCGCCTTGGCAATCACAAGTCTCTTCTCTATGTCTGTGAGTTTGTTTCATAGATAAGTTCTTTGGTGTCATATTTTAGATTCCTCGTACAAGTGATATCATATTATCCTGGCAGCTCTTGATTTGATTATGTAACAGATCTGAATATTGTGCAAATGCAGAAAATGATTTCACGTTATTAGCACTTTTGGAAATCAACGAGGCTTAAACTGTGAGGAATTTTACCTAATAGTCCTCAGTTGCCCGATATCGCCCCTGGGTGTGAAGGTGCAATGCTGATGTCAGCAGATTGCTCCGAGAGAGACAAGACTGATGACTTAGATTTTAGATGACTCGGAAGGAAAGATAAGGGTTCTGTTTGGATTTCTGCTGCTGTCTCCAGTCCAGACAGTCATGTTTTATGGAAGAGCTCACTCAGAGCTCCATGAGAATGAGTGCCCAGCAAGAGGTATGTCTGTATGTGTGTGTGGGGGGGTGCGGTGGGGAGGTGTATGTGCATGTGAGACAGAGAGAAACAGAGACACAGTTACAAGAGAGAGTTACTGAGGTTTTGAAGGTGACCAAACAGTAAGAATCACCAAAAAAATGGGAATCAGGCTTTCAAGGCTGTGAATATGAAGGTTTGAATAGTATTTATTTTATGAAGAGTGGGCATGGACCAACTGGAATTGTTGACTTTTCTTAGTCTTTCCAGTAAGCAGTATCCAGTCTCTGTAAACATCCAAGATATGTTTACCGTGTACGTGTGCTAAGTTGCTTCAGTCATGTCCAACTCTTTGCAACCCCATGGACTATAGAGCCCACCAGACTCCTCTGTCCATGGGATTCTCCAGGCAAGAATACTGGAGTGGCTTGCCATGCCCTCCTCCTGGGGATCGTCCCAACCCAGGGATAGAACTTGAATGGGTTCTTTATCCCTAGTGCCTCCTGGGAAGCCCATGTACCTGCTAAGTATCAGGCATGGTGCTGGGTGGGGAGATGAAATGATGAAGCAAAGTGACACAGTCCCTGCTTTCCTGGAGTGTACAGTCCAGAGGGAAAGACAAAGAATAAGCAAATAAGTAAACAAATGGACATATGACCAGGTACTATACTGTCATAGAATGCTTTGCAGAGACTGAAGGTGTGATGGTCAATAATGGCTTTGGAGACCAAAATGAGAACTTCAAATTTCATTCAAAGTGGGAAGCTGTAGAAAGTTTTTCAACAAGAGAAGGACAAGATAGAATTGATGTTTTACAACAGATTATTCTGACTACTGAGTAGAAATTGGATAGGAGAGGGCCAGAGTGAAAGCTGGGAGGCAACCGCAGTCCCGGCTGCAGGTCAAGGTCATGATAACATTGACGAAGACATTGGTAACAGGTATGGAGAAAAGAGCACAAGTTCAGTGTATTAACCAGGAGTCTCTAGAATCCTGGGTATATTTATATATTTACAGATATAACATTGGAAGGACTGATGGTGAAGCTGAAGCTCCACTACTTTGGCTACCTGATGTGAATAGCTGACTCATTGGTAAAGACCCTGATACTGGGATAGACTGAGGGTAGGAGGAAAAGAGGGTGGCAGAGGATGAGATGGTTGGATGGCATCACCGATTCAATGGACATGAACTTGGGCAAACTCCAGGAGATGGTGAGGGAAGCCTGGCGTGCTGCAGTTTATGAGGTCACGAAGTCAGATATGAATTGGCAACTGAACATCAACAACAAAAAATATATAACATATTTATTTAAAAAAGGATTTATTGTAAGGAATTGGCTGACACAATTATGGAGTCCAAGAAGTCCCAGGATGTGTCAATTATGGACTGGAGACCCAGGAAAGTTGATGGTATATTTCCAGTCTGAGTACAGAAGTCTGAGAACTGGAAATTCAACAGTAGAAATTCTGGTATGAGTCTAAAGGTCTGAGGATTAACAGCACCGATGTTGTAAGCTCCTGTCCCAGGACAGCAGAACACGGATGTCTCAGCTTGGCAGTCAGGCAGAGAGAACAAACGCTCTCTCACTCAACCTTTTGTTCTATTCAAGCCTCTGTGGATTGACTGAGGCCCACCAGCATTGTGGAGGGCAATCTCTTTAATTCCATCCACCAAGTCAAATGTTAATCTCTCTGGAAACACCCTCACAAACACACCTAGAATAATGTTTAACATGATATCTAGCCCACTCTCTGGCCCAGTTAAGGTGACATGTAAAATGCTTAGGAAGCAGAAAGTACTGAACTTGCTGATTAATTGCAAAGGTAGGAGAAAGGCGAGGGAGAAAAATGAGCGGACCCAAGCCCATGTTTTTGGAAGAAGCAGATATTGAACGATGGGGCAACTTTACTGAGACAGGAAAGACCAATGGGCAAGAAAGGCAAGACTTACCTTCAGAGAAGTCAATTTTGTGATACTTGCGGTGACTCTAAGAGAATATATGGGTCTTCCCTGGTGGCCCAGATGGTAAAGAATCTGCCCCAGTGCAGGAGACCCAGTTTGATCCCTGGGTTGGGAAAACCCCCTGAAGAAGGGAATGGCCACCCACTCCAGTATTCTTGCCTGGAAAATTCCATGGATAGAGGAGCCTGGTGGGCTATTGTCCATGGGGTCTCAAAGAGTCAGACACACACACGAGAATATAGAGCAACAAGGTAGTTGAAAAATTAGCCTAAGCCTCTTGGGAAAGTCTGAATGGGAGTTGTGAATTTGGGGGTTATTTCTCTAGGTGGGTTAAATCAGGTGAAAAAAGAACCTAGGCTCTAGCAATTAACAAGCATATGAGGGGGAAAAAAAAACCCTTCTGATGGGGGAAGTCTCGGGAAAGAAGGACCAGTGGTTGCCAGAATCTCACTTTGGACAAAAAGAGCTAATGGTGGGGGGTAAGGATCAGGGGACCAAGTTCTCACCTTGATCTCCGAAGCCCTTATTTAGCATCAGCAGCATTAGTCTCTGCAAAGCATCCTATAACTTCACAGTTGCCAATCATTAGCTCCATCCTCCATGAGAGGGGCAAAGGTTGGAGGCCGTGTTCTGAGAAGGTTCTGAACTTCTTGAGATGGTAAAACTTATTGAGATGGTAAAATTGGAGAAGTCAACAGATGCAGAGAAGATGGGATTGACCTGTCGGCTCTAGAGAAACAAGGGCTTCTTTGGTGGCTCAGACAGTAAAGAATCCAACTGCAATGCAGGAGACCCCAGTTTGATCGCAGGGTCAGGAAGATCCTCTGGAGGAGGGAATGGCTACCCACTCCAGTATTCTTGCCTTGAAAACTCCATGGACAGAGGAGACTGGTGGGCTACAGTCCACGTCGGGTCACCAAGAGTTGGACATGACTGCGTGACTAACACACACAATAGAGAAAGAAGGAGAAAGAGCCCAGGCTGGTACCCAAACATCTTGGCTTGGCAATGGGCTGGTTCCCAGTGGAGGAGTCATTTCCCCATTTTGTTAGTTTTGAAATTCAAAGCCAAGGGACTCCTTCAGAAATTGATAACTTCCAATCTTTGGATCCCAATCTTTCTGCCCAGAAAAGGATTCTCCTTTATGTGACCCTGATTATTCCACAACTAGGGTGATGACGGACATGCTCTGCCTGCGTGTCCCTGGCAGCCTCCCGCGACCCACACCATTCTGATCCTACTACATTCTCGATTTCACTTCCCGATTTCCAACTATGCCACCATTTACTTCAGAGTCTCCGTGCCTTTGGCGCCACTCTATCTTCTGCCTCCTTTTCATCTCTTCAAGTTCCCAATTATGTTTAAAGACCTTGTTCAAATTCTGAATCCTCTAAGAAACCTTTCTGCCTCATCTCAGGGAGCATTATTTGTCATCTCCTTGGTTTTGCATATGTCCTCTCTGCTAACCTAAGAGGAAGAAATCTTTACTTTGCATCTCAGAATTTGCTGAGTTCATAGTAAGCACTCAGTCAGTATGGAAGAAATGAGCAAACAAATGCCTGGAATGTGTAAATTAGTCCTTGTCTTCACTGGTTTACTGTGCTACCTAGAATTAGCTAAGACTTAGCAGAGCTGTGGGCTTCCCCGGGTGGCTCAGCTGGTAAAGAATCTGCCTGCAGTGTGGGAAACCTGGGTTCTATCCCTGGCTTGGGAAGATCTCCTGGAGAAGGGAATGGCAACCCACTCCAGTATTCTGGCCTGGAGAATTCCATGGGGTTGCAATGAGTCAAACATGACTGAGTGACTTTCACTCACTAGCAGAGGTGTGAAATAAACACTTCTAGTGCCTATTTATCTGGAATCTCTTTGCCACTCTTTATCAGCTGTCTGGGAAAATCACTTAACCTTTGACCCCAAGTGCATTTCTTACCTTGTAAATTGGGTCTGAGAACTCCCAACCTGCAGCAGCATCATTGTGAAGGTTCAGTGGGCTAGTGTTTAAACAGGCACCCACGTTTAGCCTCTGGCAGGAAGTGGTAGATGGTGATAACAAAGGGTTAGTTTGCAGCATAATTTTCCTTTGTGACAACATTATCACCTGACAGACTGACTGTTGTAGGTTGAATTTTGTCTCCCCCAAAGATACCCTTACATCCTAACCCCTCAGATCTGTGAATGAGAATTTATTTGGAAATAGCATCTTTGTAGATGTAATAGCATCTTTGTAGATGTTATCAAATTAAAATGAGGTCACACTTCATCCTAAACCAATAATTGGTATTCTTGTAAGAAGAGGAAATTTTTGTTTCTTTTGTTTCATTTTTTTTCCAGCTTTTTTGGGGTATGATTTTCCAGTAATACTGTATATATTTAAAATCTACAGAGTGATGATTTGATGGAAGTTATACTTTGTGAAATAACTCCTACAATCTAGTTAATTATCACATCTATCATTTCCCACAGTTACTTATTTTACCCGTGTATGGTGAGAAATGCTTAGAATTACCAAATCTGCTACCAAATTTCAAGTGCACAACACAATTATTAACTACAGTCACCATGCTGTACATGACATTCTCAGAGATTATTAATCTTATAACTGAAGTTTTCTATCCTTTGACCAGTATCTCACCATCTTCCCCACTTTCCAGTGCCTGGTAACTACCATTCCACTCTGTTTTTATGAGTTCTTTTTTTTTTCAGTTTCCATATATAAGTAAGATCCTACAATATTTATCTCTGGCTAATTTCACTTAGCCTAATGTCCTCTTGGTTCATTCATATTGTTGCAAATGGCAGGATTTCCTTCTTTCTCATGGTTGAATAATAATTCATTATAGATAGTCATAAAATTCTTTATCTGTTCATCCATCAATGAGCAGTTAGATTGTTTCCATATCTTGGCTTTTGTGAGTAATATTTCAGTGAAGGTGGGTGTGCAGATATCTCTTTGAGTTCCTAATTTTCTTTCTTTCAGAGATATCCTCAGAAGTAGGATTGCCGGATCATACAGTAGTTCTATTTTTAGTTTTTTGAAGACCCTCCATACTGTTTTCCATAATGACTATACCAATCTACACTCCTGCCAACTGTGTTCAAGGATTCTCTTTTCTCTGCATCCTTGCAAAGCTTGTTATCTGTTGTCTTTTTAATAAAACCCACCCTAACAGATATGAGGTGGTGCTTCATCGTGGTTTTGATTTGCATTTCTCTCATGATTCATGATGTTGAGCAGCTACTCCTGAACCTGTTGTCCATTTGTATGTCTTCTTTGGTAAAATGTCTATTCAGATCCTTTGCCTCTTTAGAAATCAGATTAAAAGTGAAAGTGAAAGTGAAGGTCGCTCAGTTGTGTCTGACTCTTTGCCACCCCATGTACTATAGTCCATGGAATTCTCCAGGCCAGAATACTGGAGTGGGCAGCCTTTCCCTTCTCCAGGGGATCTTCCCAATCTGCGATCAAACCCAGGTCTCCCTCATTGCAGGCGGATTCTTTACCAGCTGAGCCATTACTTGGAATTTTTTGCTATGAGTTGAAAAATTTCTTATATACTCTGGGTATTAACTCCTTATCAAATATATGGTTTGCAAGAATTTTCTCTCATTCCATAAGTTTCCCTTTCATTTTGTTGCTGGCTTCCTTTGTTGTGCAGAAGCTTCTGAGTTTGATGTAACATCACTTGTCTACTTTTGCTCTTGTTGCATGCATGCTAGATTGCTTTAGTTGTGTTCAACTCTGTGTGACCCTATGCTGTAGCCCTCCAGACTCCTCTGTCCATAGGATTCTCTAGACAAGAATACTGGAGTGGGTTGCCGTGCCCTCCTCCAGGGGATCTTCCTGACCCAGGGATCGAACCCAGGTCTGCTGCATTGCAGGCAGATTTGTTACCATCTGAGCCACCAGGGAAGCCCATACCTGTGCTTTAAGTGTGATAACCAAAAAATCATTGCTGAGACCAATGTTAGGGAGCTTTTCCCCTGTGTTTTCTTCCAGTCGTTGTATGATTTCAGGTCTTACACTTCAGTTTTTGGTCCATTTTCGTGTGTAGTGTAAGATAGGGGTCTAGTCTCATCCTTTCCTTGTGCATACCAATTTTCCCAGCACTATTTATTGAAGAGACTCTCTTTCCCCATAATGTGTTCTTGGTGGCCCTGGCAAAGTTATGCACGGGTGTATATCTATGCTTTCCATTCTCTTCCACTGTTCTCTGTGTTCTGATCCATGCGCCTGTACCATACTGTTTTGACTGTAGCTTTTAGTACAATTTGAAATTAGGATGGGTGATGCTTTGAGCTTTGTTCTTTCTCAAGATTGTTTTGGCTTGAGAAAACAAGCCAAACTGCATATGGCTTGTAGCTCCATATTACTTTTATTATAGTGTTGCCTTTTCTGTTTCTGTGAAAAATGCCAGTGGAATTTTGATAGGGATTGTCTTGAATCTGCAGATCACTTTGGGTGTATGGACAAGATTTTTATTTTAATGGTATTAATTCTTCCAATCCATGAAAATGGTATAACGTTTCATTTATTAGTGTCTTCCTCCATTTCCTTCATCAATTCTTATTGTTTTCAGTGTATAAGTCTTTTACCTTCTTGGTTAAAATAATTCATATGCATTATTTTTTGATGCTATTGTAAATGGGATTTTTAAAAATTTCCCTTTCTGAAAGTTTGTTGTTAGTGTATAGAAACGCAACTGATTTTCATATATTGATTTTCTCTCCTGTAACTTCACTGAATTCATTTATTAATTCTAACAGGTTTTCTTTGATGAGGTGTTTAGCATTTTCTGTATTTATGATCATGTCATCTGCAAACAGAAAAAATTTACTTCAGGAAGAGGGGATTTTGGACACAGAGACACAGACGCAGGATACATACCACATGTTGACGGGGACGGAGATTGAATTGATGTGCCTACAGGCCAAGGAATGCCAAGGATTGCCAGAAAACACCAGAAGATAGGAAGAGACAAGGAAGGACCCTCTATCGTAAAGCCTTCAGGGAGAGGAGGACCCTGCCAACACTAGATTTAGGAACCTCTAGCCTCCAGGACTATGAGACAATACATTTCTCCTATTTAAGCCCCAGTTTGTGGTACCGTGTTACGGCAGCCTTGGGACACCAGCTCAGCGATGCTCTGCGCTTGTGCTTCTAAATAGAAAAGCATAGCCTGCTAAATCATTCTCATAGATCACCTAAGTCAGAGACATGAAAGATCAGGGAAGAAAAGTATGGCCCACGTGTACAAGAGGAAGGAAGGAAAACAAAAAGACCCCTGGTGTGGCATGTGAGCTTTTAAAAAAATCAATATGTGGAAACCTTTTCAACAATCCAGTTACTTAACTGAGATGATACTGTCGATTTCATGAATTTATTAAGCAAACATCCTTGACCTGCAGAAAAGCAGCCTGGGGCACTGGGGAGAGTGTGGGCTTTGGAGCCCCTGAGTTCAATCCAGGCTCCCCACTTACCAGCTGGTGACCTTGGGCAAGTTACCTAACGGACCCGAGCCTCAGCCTCCTATGATGCCCATGTCCAGGTTTGTGATGAGCCCTCACTGAACCGATGTTTGTGATATGTCATGGATATGATGCAGGATACAGTCTTCCCCAAACATAAACTGGAACATCTTCTGATGCTTTGAAAACAGATTTACACAAGTGGCTTGAAACAGACCCAGAAATACCTATGCTCTGTGGAAAGAGGGAGAAAGACGTATCTTGCTAAAAGCAGCGACTTGCAGAAAGAGCATGAATTAATCACCCTGACACCCACCTTGGACGGAACACAGCAGGACACGTGTTTCTCATCCTCGTGATAGTCTTTATTTGATTTTCATCACCTTTCAATGATAGAGTGGTTCCCGTCAGCACTATGTCATTACAAACCTTACAAATACATCTTACAGGCAGTGAAATTTCTTTTTAAAAATGAAAGCTAACTGTAAGGAACATTTGTAGTTGAAGAAGGTATAAAATAGAAGCATGGTTAAATGTAAGCAGGTTTCTATCAAGAGAGAAAAATGGTACCACCACACCATTAAAGTAGTACTACAAGCATACTGTTTTGCTTGGTCTCAAGCTGACTGTTCAAACGAGAGAAGCTGGTTTGCCCTTTTCTTCTCAGTGATCAAATCAACATGCTTGTGTATCTAACCATCCTGGCAAGAAAGGAACAAGGGGGGGATGAGAAGCAAAGCTTCTAACTATGTTCAGAATTGATTCCAAGGTAGGAGCACAAGCTGTGGTTTCCAGAAGGCGGAGAGAAACTCGTGACAGTTTCAAGCAGAGCTGTGGGGGCCACGGCTTTAGCCTGTTGTGTCTGGGCAGCTGACATAACTTCATTCCCCCAGGTTCTGTCTCTGGTCTGAGCTGCCTTAGCTCTGATGATCCGGGAGGACCGTGGTCACTACGATTGGGTATTCTAACGCATTGCAGTCATCCGACAGGAACACCAAATCCTGAAAAAGATGTGCAATGAGCAGGAACATCACTGAAGGGGACCATGGAGCCCATGCACAACAATAGTCTTATCCTCAAAGGCTGTTCAGTTGTTCCCCTTTGTGTGAAAACTTCACCCATTGAATCTCATATTCCTTTGTTATTGAATTCATGTGTGTGTGTGTGTCTGTGTGTATGTGTTGGTTGACCAGATGGATGGATAGATGGGTAAAGCGCAACAACTCTGGGCCAGGCATTGGGGATACCAGGAGTAACAGCACTAGGTCTCACCCTCAAACACTTCAGAGTAAATAGCAGCATTCTCAGGTTGCATTACAATTACGTTTTCTTCCTCTCTCCCCAGCCCCACCAAGCAGAGAGGGGAATGAAGAGGGAAGTGGATGTAGTAGGAAATGCACGTCTCATCCCTGATGCAAAGTAACAAATAAATCTTTTTAAAATATGTATTTATTTTTATTTTTTTGGCCATGCCAGGTCTTCTTTGCGGCATGTGGGATCTACTTCCCTGACCAGGGATCAAACCCAAATAAAGCTTAATAAATTTTAAAGCTAGAAATCTTAATAGCTGAGTATTAAAGTTTCCTGGGTCAGGCCTGGTGCTTGGCATTCTATGTTTAAGTTACCTTCTTTCTATGTTTAATCACCTTGCTAGAGATCTTAGGACCAAGGAGTTACTGCAGCGCCCAGCACAGGCACGGTCAGGGTGTAGGTATTATTATCCTCCCAATGATCTCAGGAGTGGGTATTCTACATGAATGAGGAAGCTGCGGCTCAGAGAGGGAGAGGGTGCGAGCCTCCGGGAAGCAAGACGGGGATGAAGACAGGGGCTCAGGTCTGCCTGATGCTGAGGTCTCTGCCCCAGGACCACACGACCCAACTTTCTACATCTAACCAGTGCTATTCTCTGCTCTTCCTGTCTCCTTCCCTCTGATGCGGAGTCCTCCCATCACAGAGCACACCCAAAGCCCCTCCCCCAGAAAGTCTCCTCTAACCCGGTCTCCAGGGCTCGGGAGTTCTCAGAATTCCACAGTTCTCATTCCACCCCATTTGACTCCCGGCAGAATCTGTTCTATATGATTTTCATGTGGTCCTGGCTGCTGCAGGTGGAGCTGGTGGAGGTGAGGGGCCTTGTCCCGGGTGCCCAGCACTCAGCAAGAGCAACAGGGTTGAGCAAGGGCTTTGTGAACTGGAAGCACCCCATAACCTTTTCTCTTCCTCCTCCCGGTCCCCCTGTTCCCCTAAACCCCCTCTTAATTTATTGACCCATAACAAGTGGGAAAAGAATGTTCAACGAGTCACTCACTCTCCTGCAGAACGAGTTCATGATGGTGTACAGTTTCCGCGCTTTGTCCTTCAAGGCGTCCACCTGGGCCACCTTCCAGCACTGGGATGATGCCACAAAGTCCCGCAGCTTGGCCAACACGCAGTAATTCTGCGAGTGGATAACAGGGAGGGGTCTCGTGTGAGAAGTCAGTAGTCAGAGGGACAGGAGCCGGGGGGTGGCTGGTCCTTCTTCACCGGATGCCTCCCTACCCCCCCATCCTGCCCCCCCACCCTCCGCCCCGGGCAGGCAGACCACTCTTACGTGTATATCCAGATACAGCCTGGGCAGGTATCTCACACATGCCTCCTGTGGGAAGGGAAATGGCTTTCTGGGATGCCCATAGGGACACACCTCGGTCACAGAAGTCTCTCTGCCAGCCCCCAGACAGCCGGCCCAGCCCCAGATCCCCAGGGACTTCCCTGATACCGACATGCACTTACATTCTTGTACCGTCTGCCACATTCCCCCAGGGTCAACTGCTCTTCTAGAATTTGACTTTTAGGATGCCACCTTTATGTCATATACTATGAGTTAGGGAACTGTTTCATACATGTGTGTGCAGAGAGAGAGACATATGTAAGTGTGTATGTGACTATATATGTATATATATTTAAACCGTTCTATCATTATAGTCTGGGGGCTTTCCAGGTGGCTCAGTGCTAAAGAACCACCTTGCCAATGCAGGAGAGGCAGGAGATGCAGGTTTGATCCCTGGGTTGGGAAGATTCCCTGGAGAAGGAAACGGCAACCCACTCCAGTATTCTTGCCTGGAGAATCTCATGGACAAAGGAGCCTGGCAGGCTACAGTCCACGGGGTAGCGAAAGAATCAGACATGGCTTAGTGACTGGGCACGCATCCACACACAACTGTAATCTAGACATAGTGGTACCTGTAACATACACTATAGGAATAGAAAGCTGTATATATAGGTATACTTTTATATCACTCTGTTTCACTTTTGCTTCTGTGCTGGCCTGAAGCCCGAGAACCCAGATTCTGGTCCTTTCCAACCAGTAATTCCCTGTTGCTGGGGATAGATCTCCTTCTTTTTTGTGACTCAGTTTCCCAGTTGTGAGCCTAGAGAGTTAGAACACGTAATCTCTCCACTTCTTCCAGCTCTGAGCCTATGCATTTTAAGTTTTAAAATCATGGGTTTTTTTTTTTTTTTTTAAAGATAATTGCTCTACATATTTGGGTTTCCCAGGCGGCACTAGTGGTAAAGAACCCGCCTGCCAATGCAGGAGATGTAAGAGACGATGGCTCGATCCTGGGGTCAAGAAAATCCCCGGAGGAGGGCATGGCAACCCACTCCAGTATTCTTGCCTGGAGAATCCCCATGGACAGAGGGGCCTGGCAGGTTATAGTCCATGGGGTCGCAAAGAGTCGGACACAACTGAACAGACTTAGCACGCACACACGCTCTACACACCCACGCTCCACATGTCTAATAGGAATCTGTGGATAAATTAGGGTGCAACAATACAACCTGTTTCAAAGGAATATTAATTTGACGGCATGTTAGAAAGTAAACTGCAGAATCGCTGTGCTGTTTGTTTCGATTTGTCTATACACACACACTTGGATTGGATATCTATGCACAGATCAAGAACTGAAATCCTATTCTCTGAATGTGATGGCAGCAGGTCACCTCTAGGTGGTAGGATTGCAGTAATATTTATTTTCTTCTTTGTCTTTCGTGCCTTTTCCAACTGTTTTCGAGGTATATGAGCTTCATAACTTAAGAAAAAAATACACATTATTTAACTTTCAAAAAGAAAACACAAAGGAGGTGTTAAGGTATCACAAGCCCCACATCTGAGAATAGTGCATCTTATGTGAAGGGTTCACAAGCGGTAAAGGGACACTTCTAAATTTTGCCAGAGTTTTGGAGTTTGATTTAGCTTGTGTCTACTCTGGAAGAGCGGTCAGGAGGCCGGATTCTAGCTCTGGGTGGCCCCTTGGGGACTCTGGGTTCCAAGCCCCTGCGTCTTCCGCTGAACAGAGCGGTGTGAAGGGTGGCTGAAGTCCAGGGTTGTTTCCACCGGGCGGACTGGGTCTGCATTCCAGTTTGCTGCCCTCCAGCTGCCCGCAGTGGGTGTGGGGGCTTGGCCCTCACAGCTCAGGACGCTGGGATTCTCTGATTCTGCTGGATAATTTGCTCAGGTCCTCTAGCAGGTAAGAGGTGGGGCTGGTTCAGGAGTCACCCCCATTAGCTCCTGCTGGCTCGTGGGGAGACTAGACAAGCTGAACTCCTTGGTCCTCCTTAAGTTGGAGTTCTACACTCTAGGGGAGCTTTACTCCTTTCTCTCTCTCCGTCTCTCTCTTTACATTTTAAAACAGATCCTCTGATTATGGCTAGCTTGTTGCTCCCCAGCCGCTGAGTCACCCCCGACTCTTTGGGACCCCATGAATTGCAGCACGCCAGGCTTCCCTGTCCTTCACCATCTCCCTGAGTTTGCTCACACTCATGTCCATTGAGTCAGCTAGTTATAAACAAAAGTTATGATGTCTTGGATTGCATTTTCTTTGTGGTAAAGAGGAAGCACAAACAGTCGACATTTAATAGGATGGGAATAAAGCACAGATACCCTGGAAATTAACACTGACTGGAAAAGAAAAATAACATTTCCTCCCCGACCGGTCCCCCTCCAGCCCCCAGTCCAAAGGCGAATTTTTGAGAACTGGGTCTGCATGGACCTCCTGTCCTCATCCAGGTGGGGGCCGAGGGCACTCACCAAGGGCTCCGTGGCCTGCAGGCTCTGGAAGTCAGAGGTGATCTCCCGGCTGAGGGCCAGCATCCGAGAGTAGCAGGTCGGAGGAGCCGGCCGTGCGGCGGGGAGCCCGGCCAGGAGCAGCAGCAGCAGGGGGAGCAGCTGGGGTGTCATGGTGCAAAGGCGGCCTGACTGCAGCCCAGGCCAGCCGCCCCTTTAAGCAGAGGTCTGGGGGTGGTCCTCCGCTCTCCTCTGTTTCCTGTGGGGCCCAGCCAAGGCCAAGACCACGCCCACCTGGCTGGGGGACACTGGAGCCTTTCAGACCTGAAGCCCCCACCACCCCTGTTGAGAGGAGGGGCTGTCTGGGCTGGGGTGTGGGGCACTTGGAAGGGAAGCAGGGTCTTCCTCTCACACAACATGCAATAGAATTTTCTCTCTTGGCAGGCGCCCTTTCTGAAGTGGCAGGACTGGTAGAAGAGGGGAGGACAAGAGAGAGACAGGATGGATGAGTGGGTGGTCCAACGATGGGGCAGTCAGCCCTTTCAGTCAGAGTGGGGACTGTTTTGTTTTTTAAACTGACTGATCTCTTGGAGCAGGACTGGATGGGATGGGGGTAAGGGACCAGAAGGGATGGATCGAGCACCAGCGATCCAGAACTTGGGATCAGGCAGCTGGGTATCACTATCCACCCGCCACTGACTGGCCAGCTGCCCTCTGAGCAGTTGCATCTCTGCATCTGGAAGATGGGCTCATGCTAGTACCTGAGGTGGGTGTGTGGGAACATCCCCCAGGCTGGTCCACTTCAGGCTCCCGGCACAAGCCCTGGGTACAGAGCAGACCCTCGGAAAGAGTGGGTTCTCCAAATGTCTCTCTCTGCTTTTTATTTACTTGACTGCACCAGGTCTTAGCTGTGGCATGCAAGATTTAGTTCCCTGACCAGTGATCGAACCTGGGCCCCCTGCATTGGGAGCACAGAGTCTTAGCCACTGTACCAGTAGGGAAGTCCCCTAAATGTGTCTCTTTTAGCAATGATGCTCTGCAGGCTGCTCTCCTGTAAACGGAGGAGCGTGGGGACCAGTTAAAGGAGTAAGCACCGCCCTTAGGTGCTCAGCGGATTGAGTGGTCACCAGCTTCTTCGATGATCTTGGGCAAGTTTCTTAACTCTTCTCTCTCCTTAACTAGGGATGATAAGAGCATGGTGAGGCATAAAAGATGCTGAGCTATTATCCCAGTCGGAGCTAATGTCACTGTCTCCTTTCCTACAAGTGTCCCTGGGAGGCAAGGACAGGAAACAGTCCCATTTTCCAGGTGGGAAAATCGAGGCTTACAGAGTTCCAGCAATTTGCCCAAGGTCGTAAAGCTAGAGGCAAATAGATCCCATGAGGTTCTGTGCTTTACCTGTTTCCCGTTCTCCCACCCCACAGTGTGGAACTGGGGAGGAGCAGGATTCTTGTAGTCAGGGACTGAGCTCTTGGGCTGCCCAAGACCAAGGAACAAGCTGGGAGAAGGAGCTGTCAAAAGAGAAGGTTCTTCCTTAACACCGAGCATCGAATATCCACCAGCATGAGGCATCAGCCTCATTTATACAACTACACAGATGTTGTCGCAAATGTCATGAACCTTGCAGAAAGCCAGTAAAGTGGGTGGGGTTATTCCCATTTCCCAGATGGAAAAACTGAGGGTCTCAGGGGCAATGAAACTGTCTGGGGTCACAAGGTCAATAAGGAGAGACAGAGCTGTGGACCTGTGTCTGCCTGTCTCCAAAGCCTCTCTCCCTGCAGGGAGGGCAAAAGAGGGGCCTGTCGGGCACACATTCCCAGAAGAAAACCAAAGGGGAGGACCAGAGGAGTAAGGGGAAGGAGCATGGTGTCCTGGAGGTGGGGCGGCATCGAGGATCAGCAGCAGGGATGAAAGTCCAGCTCCAGGCCCTCCTTGTCTGTCTGCCCTGAAAAATCACTTCCTGACCCTGGTGCCCATCCTCTGTCCGTAAACAGAGCAGCACCCCCTGGGCAGTTGGAGGTCCTTTCCCACCCTGACGTTCTATTTTGCTACTTTTCTGTGTTCAAGCCTCCGGCAGGGATCACAGCTTTGCCTGCCTGTTTGGTTTGGAGCCTGTTCTCTAAACACTTTAAGTGAGAGGGCCTGGGGACCGCCTCCTGGGTGCCCTCTCAGACTGGGCAGAACTGCGTATGTTTGGAGGTGCAAGCGACAAACACAGATATGTTTTCCTTCTGAATGAAGGGATCTCCTCACTCCCTCCGCGGTGGTGCCTGGGGGTGTGGGCCTCCCTGGCAGACAAATCAGCCCCAGACGGGAATTCTAGTCTGCTTTGAAACACCCCAGGGCTTCTGGACGTGCTCCTTGAAGAAGCTTTAAACTCAGGACAGGGAAGAAAAACAAACCCATGCAGCAAAATAAGTCCTTGGACCGTCCAATCGAGGAGACGTCGCTGTGCTGGAAAACAGGCTTTTCTGCACACTTGATGCTGAGATAAATGTATCGCGGGGAGACCCAGCCTGGTTCCAGCCTGGACACGTGTGTCGTTGTTGATGGGGCTCCTTGGGCCAATCAGAAACACCCCCTGCACCCCAAGCACCAGACATCCTGCTCAGCGGATCCTGTCTGTCTTCCCACGCACCATGTGCACCTTCTGCGTCTTGGCTTGTCAGCACCCAGCACCCAGCTGGGCAGAGCGGATGCTCAGGAAAGCTTTGCTGAATTAACCTGGTGGCTGTTAATCTTGTTACTCCGAGCGAGGCATAAGTTCATTAAGAAACGCGGAGAGCACAGCCTGACTCAGCTCCCCCCGCAGACAGGCAAGACCCTGCCCTGGATGCCACGGTTCCTGGGTTCTCATGTGTGTGTCTGCTCACAAAGGTCTCCTGTGACACGGCCCTTCCTCCTGTAGCCAGCCCCCTTCCCCGGTCCCTTCCCTAGCCCCTTCAGCATCAGGTTATTCCATCTGGAATGTGAACGTTAAAAATCCAGGCTGGAATTTCCCCATAGACTAAAGGCTTTGTCTTCTTCCAAAGGTTTCTCCCAACCCCCTTGATGCAAGAGAGAAACAAGAGGTCCCATCACAGGGACTTCATTATGCCAGGAGAGCTGAATGACCACAGCTAATGAGGGGATGAATGTTTCTCAGCTAGAATGGTATCTTCCGGCCATTTTCTTTAAAGGGATTCTTCATTCATTCTCTGGACTCTTCTTTATTTATTGAGAATCTAGTGTGTGCAGGCCTGAGATGGACATTAGGATAAAAGAGTGGATGACAGGAATGCTGTCCTCAGCAAGGAGGAGAAAGACCAATTCACTCACTGAACACACAAGTGAACTGGTGTGAAAATCCTGGTGTCCCGGGAACCACTCCCTGGCGATGGCTCCATCTGTGAGTAGTGTTGTGGGGATGCGGGACAGGCATGGGGGCGTGGGATAGGAGAGTGTGAGAAAGTGAGGGAGAGAGGGGAATTTGGAATATGCTATGCTGCAGGCTTCGAAGACAGAGGAAGAGGCCACAAGCCAAGGAATGCAGGAAGTCACTAGAAGCTGAAAAGGGGAAAGAAAAAAAAAAAAAGATTGTTCCCTAGAGCCTTCAGAAAGGAACAAAGCCTGCCAAGACCCTGATTTTAGTCTAGAGGGACGCAAGGTGAACTTCTGCCCTCCAGAATTGTGAGATAGTCAATTTCTGTTGTTTTAAGTCATTCCGTTTATAGTGATTTTGTTACAGCAGCAACAGAAAACTAGCATACCGTCTCTCTGGGGTTCTGTAGGAGAACAGAGATCAAGGCTGCAAGGAACTTGGAAATGATCAGCCTCAACCCACCTGGAGCTTGTGCTTCTTTTATAGCTTCTTTGTCAAGCATTCATCCAGAGTCTGCTTATATACCTCCTTGGATGGGGAGCTCATTACTCTTTAAGCTTCCCTTCCATGATCTAAAACTCCAGTACCTTCTATTACAGAGCAGCCCTGGGTGGTTCTCAGCCCTCCATCGGTCTATCACAGCTTGTCCCTGTCTCTCAGCATCAACTCTTTTTCTGAGCAAGCAATTTCATAAACATTTTCCCATGGGCAGTGATCCTTTTCCACAATTGCATCTCTATTACCATCTCTCTGCCCAGAGTCCTTTCTCCTTCCAGTAGCCTTTCATAAAGCAGAAATCCATGCTGGCCAGCCTCTGTTTCATATTTTCCCCTGGTTCCTTGAGGCCTGGAAGATAGTCTGAGATCTGTGGTCTGGTCCAGGCCAAGCTCTCTAGCCATCTCTGCCAGTCTTTCCCACACTTTTTATCAGGTATTGACAATGATGATGATGGCAGTAATGATGGTGATGATAAACTAATCCTGGAATGCTGCCTTCCTCCAAGTCCTGTACAAGGATTAATGCATGTGGTCTAGTCTCATCATTCAAGGGCACTGATGCACAGAAAGGTAAAGTTACCTGAATCACACAGCATCCGCAATCCCTAGGGTTTGTGGTTACCACACGCAAGTGACTTTTGGCCTTCATATGTGCCATTCTCTCTTCTTGGAATGTCTTTCCCCGACCTTGCTTGTTCCTGGTTTGTTTCTTCTTACCTGCCAGACCAAGCTGAAATGTCACTTTCTCCAGGAAGCCTGCCTTGCTGGATTAGGTTCCTTCCACTTGCCTGCACAGGCTCCCATGGCCCCTTTACTCTCCTTGGCTTTGACATGGCATTGTCCACTTGTTCGCCTAACCCCCAGGGGCAGAGCAAGTGTCCTCTTTGTCTTTTTGCCCACAGCAAGGAGGCCAGTAAACATCTCCCCACTAAATGGTAATGACTGTTCCTTTATCCATCCTGGTGTGTATCAGTGTGTCTCCCATTAGCTGGTACCCAGATTGGAACCCAGCCCTCTTTGAGAGGTCTGGTCAGAACTGTTACCTCCTTTGTTTGGGCCCCTCTTGTGTCAGTTAGGACTAAAAGTTGTGAGTTACAGAAAGCAGAGCTTGAGATACCCATGGTCAGATTTTTTGAAATGTTCAATTGGAACATACCGGTAGTAGTATGGAGCTCAGGAATGGTTTGATCTAGGAACTCAAAGAACTCAAAGAAGTCTTATTCTGTGTCCCTATTCCATCGATGATGGTCTTTTGATGTGTCATCTCTTCCAGACTAAAATCCCTGGTTATTCAACCAAATGCTACTCCGGGTGTGAAGGTATTTGTAGACGTGATCAAAGTCTACAAGCAGTTGAATGTAAGGAAGGGAGATTATTCTAGATGTTCTAGGTGGGTTTGATTCAATCAGTTGAAAAATGTTAAGAGTAGAGCTGAAGAAGAAGAACTTCCCTGAAGGAGAAGAAATTCTGCTTGTGGAATAGATTCAGTCCATCCCTGTGAGTTCTAGCTAGCCCTTCCTCACAGCCTGCCCTGATGCTTTGGACTTTCATGGCCCACCACAACCATGTCAGCCGATTCTTCAGGGTAAAATAACCTCTTATAATGTCTCTGCTTCTGGTTCTGTTTCAGGTTGAACCTGAACTGACACATATGTGACTGACTCCATCCAGGTGTCTGTGTGGTCACAAAGTGGCTGCCAGTAGAGTCTATCACATGTGCTATCCCATCCCTGTCCAGAGAGGACACATGCCATCTCATCCCCTGACCACTGAAGGAAATCCTGAGCTTTGTGCTGCTAGTAGATTCTGCTGTGTCTGTCTTGTGACCTTGTATTTTCATAGTCTGGGACTCCTTTTTAGCACTTCTGGGTAAAGAGCTCTCAACTTTTTCCTCCTGGCTATTCAGACTGGCATATTCCATAAGTGATACAGGTAATGAGGGAAAGACTTGTATTCTCAGCCCTAGGGAGTTGTGGGAAATTCCTGAACAGACCAGAAGAAATAGGAGCTCTTTGTTAGTTGGTTCAGACACAGAATCACACCTCTCCAAGTATTCTCTGTGTTCTTGCCCTGTACCTGTTTACAATGGCAGTCAAGGTTGAAATGGCCATGGCCAATCTCATCTCTTCTGTTGCCCAAATTCCAGCCAGTAGCTGTTTTTGCCAGCCATCGGAAGAGCCCGGGGGCAGTTTCCATCCTGTGAAAAATATTACTCTAGACGCACAAGGAGTCTGAGATGCTGACATCGGGGGCTGGTGCTGGAGGCCACTTCTCTAGCAAAGAGACCACCTCTGGGTCCCTCCTTCCTGCCTGCATTCTGAGGTTAGAAACCAGGGGCCAGTGATGCCTGTGCTGTCCTAACCCAGCAGTGAGAGCTAGGAGGTATTTGAGGGAGGGGTGTAGCTTGAACAACTGCCTGAATGTTGTCTCCAGGGTTCCTGTTGACAGCAGTGTTCCATTGGTTAAAAGCCTCACATATCTCCCTGTTTATGTGCTGTATTTTGAGCTTGTTCCTTGCGCTCTTGGCAAAGCCCAGTGGAAAGTTGGCCCACATGGTCCTGAGTGAAGGAATGAAGACAAACACCGAGGCCGGGTTTTGCTTTGGGGCAGTAATTCCGAAAATAATCCCACATTTTAGAATAGAGACCCCTCTATAAGCCTCAAAACATGGGTTCAAATTTTAATAGGAAACAGTGTGCAAGACAAATTCTCCCAAACGTTTTCTTTGGGTCTGTTTTTGCAGAAGAGACTCAGAAAAAGTCCTTCAAGAAAAATCCCAGTTTGGCTTTGCAGAAAGAGTGCAGACATTGGAGGGATACAGACTTTAGTTAAAATCTCACTTCTGTTATGTAACTGTGCAAATCTTGTCAGCCTTTGGTTTCCTCTGAAGAGTGGGGTTTGTAACATTTATTGCCCAGAGTTCCTGTGAAGATGGAATAAACATGAAATAGCTGGAGTGACTGCGGGGGCTGTGGTTTTCATTTTCTTTATTTTCACTTTTCTGCCCCCCGGTTGTGGACCTTGGTCATTAACTCCATCTTAGGCTACTTCTTCCCTCCCCACCATGGTAATGGTGATAGCCCATGCATGCTAAGTCACTTCAGTCCTGTCTGGGTCTTTGTGATCCCATGGACTGTAGCCCACCAGGCTCCTCTGTCCATGAGATTTTCCCAAACAAGAATACTGGAATGGGTTGCTACGACTTTCTCCAGGGGATCTTCCTGACCCAGGGATAGAACCCATGTCTCTTACTTCTCCTGCATTGACAGGCAGGTTCTTTACCCCTAGCTCCACTTGGATGGACCAGTTAGCATCCTTCCCTGGGATGAACTGATGGGTGAAGGAAGGAAATCATTCTCATTCCACCAGTGTCCCTACGTGGTTGCCAGTCATTATGTCTCCTGCCCTGGAGCGGCCGCTCTGCTGGAGGAGCTGTCAAGACCAGAAGCAGAGTTGGGAGTTGGATGGAGAAATGGGAACCTCAGTCATACAGTCATAAGGAGCTGGGTCTGTCAGTAACCTGAATGAGTTTGGAATCTGAATGAGTCTGGATGGAACTACCTCCCTGATTCTAGTCCCAGGGACCCAGTCCTGGAATTCCTCTTTGGACTCTGTAAGCCATCCTGGGGTCTTTTCTAGCTACAGACCTAGGGTTTCCTTTTGGCTAGAGCTGGTTTCAGTGAGGTTTTTTTCTCTGTCTCGCAAAGAAAAAGGTCCTGAATGATATAGTAACCAGCAGAGTGCCCACTGGAGAACTGATGCTCACAGCCCTCGCCTTCTCTTTGATGACTCACTATTTGTGGCAATCACTGGTGCTCGTCATCAGATACAGCCGGTCTCCTCTTTCCTGAGCCCAAGCCAGGATTGAGCTTCCCTGGCCCCTTGAAATTATGTGAGGCCATCTGAGTTATTTTGTGCAATGATACATAAGAGGACATGATGGGTTTTGCTTCCAGGCAGAAATTTTAAGAGCCTGTGCATGCTTTGCTACTTTCCCTTTCTGCTGTGCGACCACAGAGTCAGAGATGGTGGCTGAGATGAAGACCTGAAGTGGTACCCCAGCCCACCTGTGGTGTGGACTAGGCTTTGTTTGTTACGACAGCAGAACCTAGCCCAGCCTGACTGTGGTAGACAGAATTTGACCCTGCCCTCCAGACCCCTGCAGAACCCCATCCCCGTGAGTGTGGGTGGAGCCCTTATAGGATAGAACATCACTTCAGTGGTTTGGTTAGTTATATGGCTAAAGGGATCTTGTGGATGTCCTGGAGATTACTAATCAGTTGACTTTGAGTTACTTGAAAGGGAGATTACCCAGGGGAGCCAATCCAATCACACCAACCCTTTAAAGGCAGGGGCTTTTCCCAGGTTGGTGGAAGGAAGGGAAGTCAGAGAGGCTCCACATGTGGAAAGGATTTGACTTGCACTGCTGGTTTGAAGGTGGAGAGGGCCACACAAGAAGGAACGGGGGAGCCTCTGGGAGTAGGGAGTGGCCTTGGCTGGCCTCCAGTCCAGAAATGGGAACCTCAGTCATACAGTCATAAGGAACTGGGTCTGTCAGTAACCTGGATGAGTTCAGGAGCAGATCCTTCCCCAGAGTCTCCAGACAGGAGACAAAGGACAGTGCAACCCGTGGCAAGGAGCCCAGCTGACTCCACCCAGACATCAGCCCTCCAGGACCAATAGCTTATAAATGGGTGCTATTTTAAGCCTTCAGGTTTGTGGTAATTTGTTACACAGCAATAGAAAACAAATACAACAAGCAATACATTGTTCCTGGAAGATTATTCCTTGAAGATTATAATTTCTTGATTTAATAACACACGTGTAATACTCCCCAGGCTGCCCTTCAGTGGTTTATTTGCCAGTGTCCGTATTAGACTCAGGATTTCCTGATGGAGGAGCTGAGCTGATCATCTCTGTGTCCCCAGGCCGAACAGAGACCCTGGACGGGTGTTATAAGATGAAGTAAAGGTGACAAAAGTCGTCACATCCCACCACGCCTGGTCTGAGGACCTGGAAACTGATAGCAGCTGATATGGGTACAGAACTTGCTGAGCATCTGATGCTGTTGTTAGGGCACTGTGCACGCGAACCACGGCAACGCTCAGAAAACCCCAACCAGGTGACTGCTGGTACCATCACATCCCCACTTCACAGGTGAGGCACTAGCAAGGCAAGAATTTGAATAACTTGCTTAAGGTCACACAATTCATTAAAGTGAAGCCCAGGTTCAAACCAGACAGGCTGGCTCGAATCTGTGTGGCTAATACCCCACTACCCTGCCAACTAAGAGAAAGAACTCAATAAAAATTGTTAAGGGACAGAGTGAATGGACATGAGTTTGAGCAACCTCTGGGAGTTGGTGATGGACAGGGAAGCCTGGAGTGCTGCAGTCCATGGGGTCACAGAGTCGGACACGACTGAGCGACTGAACTGAACTGAAGGACCATAGTGAAGGCAAGAGGGAGGAAAATAATTTCTTTCTATGCTAACAAGCTACCCTATCTCTGAACCTTAATTTCCTTAGAAAATGACCGGTGACTATTATTTAAGGTGATGTTTTGGATTTTTCTCCATGCTCTATGTGGTGATTCATTGCTTTTAAGGCAGGGGTTCCCAACCTCTGAGATCTAATGCCTGATGATCTGAGGTGGAGCTGGTGTAATAATAATAGAAATAGAGTGCATAGTCAATGTAATGTTGTTTGAATCACCCTGAAACTAACATCCCTACTCCAGTCCATGAAAAATTGACTTCCATGAAAACACTTCCTGGTGCCCAAAAGGTTGGGGACTGCTGTTTTAAGGCATCCGTCATGGACACAGAGAGTCCTCTGCCCTGGGCAGGACCCATCTGCCAGTCACACAGCCTGAGTGTTGGCTCGTGGGCACACTGGGCTCTGAGCCACACCTTTGCAGTTGCTTTGATCCTACGGATTTCGGTGCCCTGAGGGCCCTCACAGGGAGGTGGGTGTGAGGGCTGAAGTCAGGTACCCGGTTCAGGAAGAATGGGGGATGCTCACTCAAGAGTAATCTCCCTTCCCAGACCCTGGCTCCAGGGCACCTGGAAAATTCCCTGCTTGTTAGCAGATATATGTTGTGTTAGAGATAGTATTCAAACATACATTTCCCCTTTGTTTTGTTTACAGGATGTTAAATGATTCACTTCACTGATTCCTTTCAATAAATTAACAGAATTGGTTTAACTGAATAAACATGCTTGTTGCATTAGAGTCACGCATACACAACCAGAGTTCCTTTCAGTTTAGGACCTGAGACTGGGAGCCAGTTTTGGCTTCTGATCTATGGAAAATCTGTACCACTGTTTCCCTCTTTAATTATTTCTTTTATAATGAAAGATGATCCATTTCTCCTGCAATTTCTGAGTATTTCTAGAGCTATGCTGTATTCCCTTGCACGTTTATGAAACATTTATGAAGAAAGGTTTATTGTGGTGAAATATAGATAAAGTATTTTTTAAATGTTTAATCTGTTTTTGAGTGTTGAGTTCAGTGGTTTAAGTACATTCTCAATGTCATGCAACCGTCACCAGGATCATCTCTAGGCTCTTTTCATCTCCCCCAACTGAAACTCTGTACCCCTTAAACATTAACCCCCCACTTCCTCTCCCCCAGCTCCTGGCCCCTACCATTGTGCTTTCTTGTGGAGGGCTAACTTGATTTAGAGGTTTCAACTCGAACCAGAGATCTAAGTCACTTTCTTGCTGGGTGAGTTCTCTATCTCCTTACTTGTAAAATGGAGACAAGGCTGGTGATCACCCTTCTCACGCTCAGGGCTGAGGGAGGAAAAAATGGTTGAGACATGCAAAGTCCTTAGACCAGCCAGTGCCTGGGGTAGGGAGAGCACCGTGGGCTTGCCGTTGTCATTATTTATGTGATTTCCAGGGACTTCCCTGATGGTCCAGTGATTGAGACTTCCCCTTCCAATGCAGGGGATACAGGTTCTATGCCTGGTCTGCGAACTAGGATCCCACATGCCTTGAGGCCAGAAAACCAGAAAATAAACAATAGAAGCAATATTGTAACAAATCCAATAAAGACTTTAAAAATGGTCCACATCAAAAATATCTTTAAAAAAGAACCCGTGTGTGTGTGTGTGTGTGTGTGTGTGTGTGTGTGTGTGTGTGATTTCCAGCCCCCAAAATACAGTTCGCATCCCAGCTCCTCCAGACACTGGACCCTGAGTGGCTGGACACTGGGACACATCATCTTCATCCCTAGGAGCTGGCCGAGGGCTTGGACCTGGTAGAAGGACTGAGAATGTGGGTGGAAGGAATGAATCAACAAGGCCCTTGTCCCTTTTCCTCCCATAGCATGAAGTCCTGGGAGGCCAGCGTCCCAGCACCGCCACCATAAACAAGGGCCTCTGAAACCTCCATTCATCTTCCTGGCCCTGCGGATTCCAGCCTCTGTGAGGTTAAGGCTTCCTCCCTCGGGAAGCACTTTGAGTGTTTTGGCCTCCGTCCTTTCAGGAAGCCTCGAAGCCAACACACACCCAGGGCAGGAAGTGGGCAAGAAGGACTTAAACCTCGGGTGGAAAACATTTCACCTCTTCAGGAACCATTTCAGAAACTGGCTCCGCGTCCACGTTGCTGGCACGAGGATTTGTGTTAAGTGTGACCTACTATGTTTTTTTTTTTTTTCTTTTTTTCTGTGAATAGTTCCTTTTTTCCTTCATGAAAAGGCCATAGTTTCTGAGAGGGCGGCTAGCTTAAGGCACAGAATCAGGAAGGTAAGGAGGGCAGAAATGGGTTCGGAGCACTTATAGCTGTACCTCTCAATACTTTCTGAGCAAACATCCCAAGAGTTGGGTATAAATCCTCATTTTACTCTTGAGGCTCTTAGGTTCAAAGGAGTCACGTGTCTTGCCAAAAATATGCTGCTGGTCAGGGGCTGGAGGGCTTCTCTGCTGGCTCAGACAGTAAAGAATCTGCCTGTGGCCTCGTAATAAAGCCTAGATCTTCTGGGTCCCAGAGCTGATGCTCCTCACCGTTTGCTCCTCATCTTCATTGACTGGGGCTATCCAAATATGCCTAATACATGCACATAGACTGTATTTACTCACCACAGACTTTCAGATTATTTTTCACACTGGGCTGAATTCACTGATGCACAGGAGACGTAGGACCCTAAAGATATTACAAAATTATGGAGGAATATCGCATACATTTCCAGGCAGGTCATGCCGATTTCACCCTGTTACTTTTAGGTCTTCCTAATTCTGTTTCAACTAAAGCACTGCATTCTATTATTTGCTTATTCATCTGTTCAGCAGAGATTTTAACAGCAGCTGGGCCTCCTACATCTACAGAATTAATCTTGAGAAATGAACCAGAAGATATACAGAAATTAATCAAGCCTTTCTCATCTACTACACTATAACAATAACCTCTTATGCATGGGCATCACATGTTTATAAAACATGTGCCCCTTAAAAACGAACTTATATACTAAACAGAAATAGGCACATAGACATAGAAAACAAATTTATGGTCACCATAGAGGAGAGGAGAGGGATAAATTAAGAGTTTGGGATTAACATATACAAAACTACTATATATAAATTACATAACCAACAAGGACATACTGAATAGCACAGGAAATTATGCTCGATATTTTGTAACAACCTATAAGGGAAAAAGTATATGTATATGTATATATATATATATATACATACATATGTATGTATAAGCTTCTCCAGTGGCTCAGTCAATTCAGTTCAGTTCAGTTCAGTTGCTTAGTCATGTCCGACTCTTCACGACCCCATGGACTGCAGCACTCCAGGCTTCCCTGTCCATCACCAACTCCCAGAGCTTGCTCAAACTCATGTCCATCAAGTCAGTGATTCCATCCAACCGTCTCATCCTCTGCCACCCTCTTCTTCTTTTGCCTTCAATCTTTCCCAGCCTCAGGGTCTTTTCCAATGAGTCAGCTCTTGGCATCTGATGGCCAAAGTTTTGGAGTTTCAGCTTCAGCATCAGAATATTCAGGACTGATTTCCTTTAAGATTGATTGGTTGGATCTCCTTGCAGTCTAAGGGACTCTCAAGAGTTTTCTCCAACACCACAGTTCAAAAGCATCAATTCTTCAGCGCTCAGCTTTCTTTATAGTCCACTCTCACATCCGTACATGACTACTGGAAAAATGAGAGTTTTGACTAGATGGACCTCTAATAATGTCTCTGCTTTTTAATATGCTGTCTAGGTTAGTCATAACTTTTCTTCCAAGGAGCAAGCATCTTTTAATTTTATGGCTGCAGCCACCATCTGCAGTGATTTTGGAGCCTAAGAAAAGAAAATCTGTCACTGTTTCCATTGTTTCCACATCTATTTGCCCTGAAGTGGTGGAACCAGATGACATGATCTTCGTTTTTTGAATGCTGAGTTTTAAACCAACTTTTTCACTCTCCTCTTTCACTTTCATCGAGAGGCTCTTTAGTCCTTCTTTGCTTTCTGTCATAAGGATGGTGTCATCTGAATATCTGAGGTTATTGATATTTCTCCCTGCAATCTTGATTCCAGCTGTGTTTCATCCAGCCTGGCATTTCTCATGATGGACTCTGCATATAAGTTAAATAAGCAGGGTGACAATATACAGCCTTGATGTACTCCTTTCCCAATTTGGAACCAGTCTGTTGTTCCATGTCCAGTTCTAACTGTGCTTCTTGACCTGCATACAGATTTCTTAGGAGGCAGATAAGGTGGTCTGGTATTCCCATCTCTTGATGAATTTTCCACAGTTCGTTGTGATGCAGTGGCTCAGTGGTAAAGAATCTGCCAGCAATGCAGGAGACACAGGAGATACAGGTTCGATCCCTGGGTCAAGAAGGTCCCCTGGAGGAGGAAATGGCAACCCACTCCAGTATTCTTGCCTGGGAAATCCCATGGACAGAGGAGCCTGGTGGGCTGCAGTCCATGGGGTCACAAAGAGTTGGACATGATTGAGTGACTGAACACACACCCAGAGACACACACACACACATAAGCATATGTATAACTGGCTCATTGCCATATACCTGAAACTAACACAACATTGTCAATCAATTACACTCCAATAAAAATGTGCCACAAATGTGTCATTTTCTCCATGATGTCTGGGCTTCTGAGCACGCTGTTCCCCTGCCTGAAACACTATTCCCTGCTCCCAACCCTAAAGCAATAAGGCCCAGACTTCTGGTGACTGGACTGTCTGTTCCCTGACAAACCATTTTCTGATTCCAGGTGAGAGGAACCACTTGCTGTGTTCTCTCCCCTAGCTTCTCATGCTTCCCTGTCTGTTTCCTATTCTTCTTTCCTGTATATCTTCTGTATTACTCCACGCTGAATCCTGAGCACCCAGCACAGCAATTGACTCCAGAAATATTGCTGCTATTCTCCCTTGTATTTCATGAATGAATGACATATCGAACACATTTTATCAATAGCTTTTGTAAATACCAAACGCCTGCAGTGTGTCCTGTGACAGATTTCTTATCATTGCTATCGCCGTCACAGTGACAGTTTTGTCCCATGTTTTGCAAAAAAAAAAAAATCAATCTGGTCACTTAAAAAAACTTTACCTGTTGTGTACATGTCAGGTGTTTTTCAGAATAATCTTCACGTTTTCCTGCTTGAACTATTGTTCAAAAATAAGCAAAATATCAAGCAGAGCTCCCTGTGTAGGACCTTGTTGTTTATCCATTTTAAATATAGCAGTGTGTCCATGTCCATTCCAAACTCTCATGTTATGTGGCAGCCAGGATAGGAGGGGAGTTTGGACACATGTATTTGTATGGCTGAGTCCTTTTGTTGTCCATCTGAAACTATCACAACATTGTTAATCGGCTAAACTCCAAAAAGCTTTATAGCATCCTTCATACTCATTCAGCTGATTCCTAAGTTGGTCTCAGCCCTTGAGTAAATTTGTCAGGTGGCTTGAGGAGCATCTTGGGCTCTTTTCAGGCTCCATCATCAGACAAGGGTTGCAGATGCATTTTTGTGGCAGTCTTGCTACAGAAGTCCTGCAAGAGTCAGGGGCAAGAGTCTTCATGGAATTCTCCGTTGATGGCTGATGTCTGCTTTCCCTCCCTGGCCAACAGTGACTTCCTTTGAATGATAATAAAAATGCATTTTTGTGGTTAAATGTAAATTTGGTTCCAGAGTCCCACAGATGTTTGGAAAATTCTGTTTCTATTTGCAGACTCAACTGGGGGTGGGAGTGGATTTTAGTACATGGCTGAACACTCGGAGATTAAAGCCTGACCGCCTCTGCTGGATATGCTGGGCTCAATCACTCACCAGTGACATCATTTCAGAACCATGCAACTTCATATCACCATTAAATTGTCTGCAATGCACTTCCTTCTTTCATTGCACTTTTAGCACCCAATAGCAACCATTTCGTAGGAGTCTTGATAAGTTTCATCAAAGAAATGAATAGATGAATCTGTCTCTGAGTCTTTACTGTTCAGATATTAAAAAGAAAAATAATGTTATAGGATGATTAAAATAAGTGAATGTTTGTAACATGCTTATTATACTAATTAGCACATAGTAATTGCTCAATAAATGGGTAAATGATGACTGAAACATTCTTAGTCCTTGTGGGGGCTGGAGGAGGGATTGGCATATCATGCAGAGAGGAGGAGGGGGCTATGAAAAGAAGGACAATTCATTGAACAATGCTTCCTTCCCCAATATTTCAGGCAAAGCCTTCCCACGTATGTCCTGCCTGAACAGGGGATGCCCTAACTGCCACAGGAGGGTAGAGGAGGAACTCTTCACTTTGTCAGGGTTGGGCAATAAGTGGGTTTGGGGCTGGGGGCTGGGAAGGGTGGGGGGGCAGTCAGGTGTTATTTGCACATAAGGAGATGACTGAGCTGGACCCTAGAGGGTTGTCAGGGCCCCCTCCTCCCACCCAGGGAATAAGAGCCAGGCATCCCCAGCAAAAACTTGGACTTATACTCAGAGAGCTAAAGGATCTTTGAGAACATTTATATTCAAAGTCAGTAAACTTAGAATGTGTTTGCCTCAGAAGTACAAATTAAAGTAATTATAAAATTTTTAAAAAGTTAGTCTACGGCCATACCACCCTGACCGTGCCCCCTCTCATCTGATCTCGGAAGCTAAGCAGAGTCGGGCCTGGTTAATACTTGGATGGGAGACCTCCTGGGAATACTGGGTGCTATAGGCTAAAAAAAAAAAATTATTCTTCATGGATGTTTTCAAAAACATTTTTCTTCTATCATATTCAAAATTGTGTTTTAAACATAAAGGCAGAATATAAATTATCACAGAATATAAAATATAATTTAAAAATTGCTCATGTGTGTTTTTAAAAATATTTTTCTTCTAGAATATTCAAAATTATTAAACTGAAAGTCAATATAACTTATCACCGAATGTAAATTATTATTATAATTACTAATTATGCATTATAATAAAAGATAAATTAAAATGAAAATACTTTAAACCAATGAAAAATGATTTATTACTTTGCAAATGTGAGGAAATGTCATGGACTATTCTTATGAAATACTGTAAAATTTTCAATTCCAGTGTTCAATGTTGACCCAGTTGCTAATATAAAGAATCTGTAGGACTTCCCTGTTGGTCCAGTGGTTAAGATGCAGAGCTTTCCCTGAAAAAGGTGTGGGTTCAATCCCTGGTCAGGGAAGTTTTGCATGCCATGTGGGATAGCAACAAAAAAAAGGAATCTATATCATACTGTAAAAAAATTCCATCTAGACTTACACATACCCAAATAAGCACAAGATGAATATTTTTGTGGTCTTTGTTCAGTTGCTCAGTCGTGTCCGACTCTTTGTGACCCGGTGGACTGCAGCGTGCCAGGCTTCCCTGTCCCTCATCATCTCCCAGAGCTTGCTCAAACTCATGTCCATCGAGTCAGTGATGCCATCCAACCATCTCAACCTCTCTCGTCCCCTTCTCCTCTTGCCTTTAATCTTTCCCAGCATCAGGGTCTTTTCTAATGAGTCAGCTCTTCGCATCAGGTGGCCAAAACACTGGAGCTTCAGCTTCAGCATCAGTCCTTCCAATGAATATTCAGGATTGATTTCCTGTAGGAATGACTGGTTGATCTCCTTGCAGTCCAAGGGACTCTCAAGTCTTCTCCAACAAAGAATATTTAGTAATGCAAAATGTTCCTCAGCCACCCCATGCATTCTTGCCAACACTGCCCACTCTTGAGTGCCTCTGGATCTGCCTACCAGAACCAAAAGAAAGCTAGAAATGGATCCTCAGGCCAGCAGGGAAACCGTACTCTGTTATGCAGGAATCTGATGGTTCAGGAACTCCAGAGCAGGGGTGCCATGTGTTAAATCATTTGTCTTTTCTTATAAATAAATCCTTTGGCTGTTCCAATCCTCTTTACTCTTGGAAGCAGTGTCTGTGTCTAGTATCAGCAGTGAATCAACTTACAAATCTTGGAAGCACTGGCATGCAGCCACATTTTGTTTTTAGAAGATAATGCCTGAGATGCCGGGAGGTGTTCCTGGGTTTCTCAGCCGTCTTTAGGATTATGGGATGTTGTGTGCTAGCTCCCTTGGGGCGGAGGCCCCAGGAGTTCTAACAAGTTGCAGGTGTGTTGATGATTTACTTTTGAAAATCATATCACCATCTAAAATCGGGGCCAGCTAAAATCAGGGGTGAGGAGGGCAGTGCAGAGGAAGCCCCTCATGCTTTGCTCTAAGAAGGACACACACTTTTCTATCAGATTCTGATTGAGGGTAGTTACTGCATCCTAGATCAGTTTATTTCCGTTTGAGTTTAAGGGCAAATTTTAATTCTTTAGAGCACTGATCACTGTCTGAAATATTTTGTTTAAAAATTTTTAAAAAACTTACTTTCGTGTCTTGATTTTTGGAATGTAAACTCTGCAAAGGGAGATTATTTTTTCTCTTCTCTGCCCTGCCTTGAGCAGCACGTAGTAAGATCTTAAAGAATAGATAGTGAATGACTGCAAAACTGATAAAGATAGCTTGATGGCCCACCACGTGCCAAGGTGGAGGGGCCACTTAGAAGCTTGCAGAGAGCCTGGCATAGCAGAGGATAACTGATTCTAAAACAGATTCAGACCTGCTTTGCCTGCCTTTCAATCGTTGGTTCACTCACTCAGTCCAGACTGACCCTGAGGCCCTAAGTAGTTTGCTTGGATCAGGAGATAGCAAGCCCTGTGGAGTCCCCTCTCCTGTGTGGGGGCTATACTTTTCACTTCCCAAGACTAGAACCACTTCTTTTTTTCAAAACTATGTATTCCATCCTCACAATGTGTCTCATATCTTTTTGTTGTTATTGTTGTGTTAGTTTCTGGTGTATAACGAAGAGATTATGTTAAATATATATGTATATTCTTTTTCATATTCTTTTCCATTATAGTTCATTGCAGATATTGAATGTAGTTCCTTGTGCTGTATGTACAGTAGTTTGTTTCTGCAAATCCCAAACTCCTAAATTATCCCTCTCCCACATGTTCCCCTTTTGCAACTAAGTTTGTTTTCTATGTCTGTGAGTCTGTTTCTGCTTTATAAATAAGTTCATTTGTACTATTTTTTAATTCCACATTTAAGTGATACCATTTGATATTTGTCTTTTCCTCTCTGACTTACTTAGTATGATAATCTCTAGATCTATCCATGTTGCTGCAAATGGAAGCAACATTTATTTCATTCTTTTTTATGGCTGAGTATCTCAGTGGTAAAGAATCTGCCTGCAATACAGGAGACACAGGAGATAGAATTTCAATCCCTGGTTTGAGAAGATCTCCTGGAGGAAGAAATGGCAACCCACTCCAGTATTCTTGCCTAGAAAATTCCATGGACAGAGGAGCCTGCAGGGCTGTGGTCCCTGGGGTCACAAAGAGTCAGACACCACTGAAGTGACAGAGCGATACTCCATTGTATGTATATGTGTACCACATCTTTATCCATTCATCTGTTGTTGGACCATTAGGTTGCATCCACGTCTTGGTTGTTGTAAATAGTGCTGCTATGAACACTGGGGTGCATGTATCTTTTCGAATTATAGTTTTGTCTGGATATATGCCCTAGCATGAGATTGCTGGATCACATGGCAACTCTGTTTTTAGTTTTTAGAGGAACAACCATACTGTTTTCTCCATAGCGATTACATTCCTACCAATAGTGTAGGAGGATTCCTTCTTCACGCCAGAGGGACTCCTACTTCCAATAAATGACTCCGAGGTGCTAGGCTGGCATTCCCACACAAGTGTAAGAGCTGGCACTGAAATCCAAGTTGGTGCCAAAAAGGTTAAATTATCTATCTGTTTGAAAAGTTTTCATTTTGGCTCTCCTGTATAAAAGGAGAGCAATAGGGGCAAGGTCCCTCCACTGGGCAGTAGACTTGAATATTACCTTTGTGAAAGACATGGTTCTACCCATCAAGGTAGTTGCCTAACCTCTCTGGATCCACTGTCCTATTTGGTTAAACAGGGATGAAAATAAGGCCAAGAGGAATAAATACTAACACATGTGTGTCAAATTCTCAGTCTAGACCCTGGCTACATCTTCTCACTTAGTAAATGGTGACTGGGATTATTGGTGAGTGGCAGGGATGAACCAGAGAGGCCAGAACCCTGGGTCTACCAGATGACCTCAGATATTTCTAAGTCTTGGCAATAAATGAGCTTTTACAGAGGTGGAGGTACAGGTGCTGTCACTTGCATATGTGACTCAGAGAAATGTCACCAACAACAAAGAGAAATTTGGGGTTTCCCCAATTTTAATTGAGAAATGGGGCCCAAAAGAGAAGACCTGGAGCTCCACACTTGATCTTAGCCAAAAGGCTGAGAAGCGATAGACCTGGAGCTCATTCACATATATTCCCAGAGGAATAACCAGGGTTCTCTTGGAGAAGAAAAAACATGGAATATAGATCAGAGAGGTCAGGGTTTGACTCTCCATCCTTCATTTACTGGCTACATGCACTTGGACTGGTAACATCCCTGAACTCTGGTGTCTTCCCTTCCTAGCTCCTCTCTCCCACGCCTGTGATATTCTTGTCATTAATCTCATTATCCACATATGATAATCACCCAATACATTGTTACTCTTATTACTTTAAACAACATTATTTTCCAGAACAATGAAAAATAAGAAGGAAAAAAATTGTATTTTATCTGTATTTGTTCTTTTTCTCACCACTGATTTAAAGAACATGAGTTTGAGTAAACTCCGGGAGTTGGTGATGGACAGGGAGGCCTGGCGTGCTGCAGGCCAGGTGGTTGCAAAGAGTCAGACGTGACTGAGTGACTGAACTGAACTGAACTGAACTGTTCCTTCTCTAATCATCTCCCTTCCTTTATATCCATCCGAGTTTCTGACCTACAACATTTTCCTTCTCCCCGAAGATCGTCTTTCACCATATTTTTGCCGGGCAGGTCTGAATTCCCTCAGTATTTGTTCGAGAAAGTCATATGTCTTCTTCATTTGAAAGGATAATTTCACAGATATAGAATACTAGGTTGGTGGGGGTGGGAATACAGAAAGGCAAATACAAGTTGGAGGCCATTACTGCAATAATCTACCTACTTAACCCACTTAATCCACTAATGGTCTCTGCCTAGCTTATCACAGGATTTGGGGCTCTGTATCGTGGTTGTTCTGCGATTGGGCATATGTCATTATGGTGGCTGCCCATTATCTTTTTTAAAAAGAATTTATTCATTTAGTTTTTGCTGTGCTGAGTCTTTGTTGCTGCATAGGCTTTTCTCCAGCTATGGAGAGGGGGAGCTAACCTCCAGTTGCTCTGTGTGGTTTCTCATTGTGGTAGCTGGTCTTGGTGTGGAGCACTGGCTCTAGGGAGTGTGTGTCCGATAGTTGTGACTCCCAACTTCTAGAGCACAGACTAAATAGTTGTGGCATATGGGCTTGGTTGCTCTGTGGCATGTGAGATCTTCCCAAATCAGGGATTGAACCTATGTCTCTTGCACTGTCAGGTGGATTCTTTAACACTGATCCACCAGGGCAGTCCTGCCCTTTATCTTTTGAATGAGCCTTTAATTTTAGGGAAGGAAATTTCCACTTTGTGAATCCTGCATACCTCTGCCGTGCAGAACCAGAATTCAGTTTTCCCAGCTTCCCTTGCAGCTAGGACAAAGGACGTCACCTAGATCCCACCAGTGAGAAGCAACTAAAGCAGATTTGGCTTCAGAAGAGAGATTGATGGTCACGGTGCACCTTCCATTCAGCATTCCAATGCCGGTGCCAAGAATCAGTGGGATTGGGCCTGCAGCCTGCTCAGCGGGGAGCTATGATCTTGGTTACTGGCTGCATCATGCCCTATTCGATTCTCTGGCCATCCCAGGGCTTGTGTAAGCTAATGAAAATCCTTTAATACTATCCCTTTATGTGTATGTGACTTAGGACTCATTTTGCTGTTTGCAACTTAGAATCCTAATTATGCACTTGTCTGTAAGTGTAACTTTCTCACCTCTAGCCACTACCATTCCTGTGTATTTCAAAGATTTGTGCAAATACAATAATACACGCTAAAGCCGTCTGAAAGCAGCTAGTTGCAGTTAGCATGGAGGCTGTGTTTATTTTATTTCCCACTCAATGCCCAGCACTTAGCATTTAGCTTATTTCCCATGAAGGCCCAGCACTTAGCATTTACTGGTTGGAATGTAGTAAGTGCTCAATGAATGTTGGCTGGAAAAAAAACGCTCAAATCATCACAACTTACAGGGGTAATCACCATCATCAACATCCCACTCCTTCTCCACACAGCAGGCCCCTTATGGTTCTGATTATGAGGATTGCGTGCCTCTAAAGTCAGAAAATAAACTCCAGAATTGCCTACCAGACTAGAAGACGAGGCTGTTTCCTGATGACTAATCAAGTGGACCTGAACAAGTTGGATCAGGTTCTGCCAGCAGCAATTCATATATGGATAGAAGGAACTCAAGCTTGTGCTGCTGCTATTTTGAGACAAAGTTTCCAAAATTCCAGCTGACAGTCATAGAAATATTGTTTTATAATTATATATTAAATACCAATGCAAGACGGCATTGTAAATTGCATGCTATAGGTCTCTAGCAAGAGTTTGAATGTATCTCGTTGAAGTTGGTATTTTGATGGACTAGAGCACAGTCTCCCAGCACTGACACTGTTGACATTTGAGAGGGATATTTTTTTTCCTTGGGGGCTGTCCTGTGCATTGTAGAATGTTTAGCAGCATCCCTGGTTCCTACCCATTTGGTGCCCACAGCACTGCTTTTCCCCTACTCCAGTCATGAACATCAAAAATGTCTCCAGACATTGCCAAATTTCCCCTGGGTGGGAATCACCCTGATTGAGAACTCCTGGGCTAGAGCAATATTTCTCAAGCTAAAATCAGCATCTATGCACCTGTATGGAGCCCTTGGTAGACAACAGGCCCTCTGTTGGGTACTCTGCTTTGAATTTCACAATAACACTATGAAAGTGAAAGTCATTCGGTCATGTCTGACTCTTTGCTATCCCATGGACAGTAGCCTGCCAGTCTCCTCTATCCATGGAGTTCTCCAGGCCAGAATACTGGAGTGGGTAGCCGTTCCCTTCTCCAGGGGATCTCCCTGACCCAGGAATTGAACCGGGGTCTCCTGCATTGCAGGTGGAATCTTACCAGCTGAGCTACCAGGGAAGCCCTTGGTAGCTTCCATTCTAACACTAAGACAGGAAAAATTATCCCCATTTCACCAATGAGGAAATTGAAAGGAAACCTGTTTGAGCATAATGACTGGATGTATAAACGAGTGGTCCAACAGCCACAGTGGGTTCTAATCACAATCAGCTCTTGTTGCTCACGGGCTGGAACTTTGACCCCTCCAGAACTCCAGGTTCATTGCTAATCAATCTCAATTACCCTGCAGACAAAGGAAGTGTACCTACAGTGAGGATGCCTTGAGCACTCTGAGAACTGGCTCTGACAGATGATGTTCCCCAAAGCAAATCAGGAACTCCTGATGGTGCTGAAGTCGGTGGAGAAAAAGGTAGTTCTTTTTTTAGAGATTAGCTCTGGAGATACTCAAAGATTAAAATGTCACCATGTTTCAGCCTGTTTCAGCTTCCATGGCTCTGCTTTTCTTTACCCTTTTTGCCCTTTATCCTATACCCATTGCCCCCTTTTCTGCATTGACTTCTGAGGGTTGGTATGTGGACTTGTTCATTTCTGTACCCACTGGTGCCTGGCATGTAACAAGCACATGTTTGTTGGGTGAATGAGTGAATAACTGAAAGGGGGCAGAACAGACTTAAGGGGGTTAGTGTGTGTTATATCTCCTTGATCCCTCTTAGAATCTCCCTTCCCTATCCTTTATTTGGAAGGCACTCGGTTAAGATGATGCCAGTCACTTCCATGTTCCCAAATGAGCCTCAGTTCTGAGAAGCATTAGGATGGAATTTTAGTATTGGAAGAATACTTAGACATGATCTCATCCACAGCCAGTCTGGTTCATGAATTATCTCGATCACATTCCTGATATGCCCATTAAGCCCATTCATTTGTTCATTCATTCTCTCACTTGCTGGCCCTCTGTTATGTGTCCATTTGCTCTGGATGTAAGGGAAGATGATGATCTTGGCATTTATCCAATCTGTAATAGTTAAATACTGGGCTAAACTGCTGCACCAAAGATACAATGATAACTATGGTGGTTAACTATGATAGTATGTTATGGAAATCAACCCTGAATATTCATTGGAAGGACTGATGCTAAAACTGAAGCTCCAATACTTTGGCCACCTGATGCAAAGAGTCAACTCATTGGAAAAGACCCTGATGCTGGGAAAGACTGAAAGCACAAGGAGAAAGGGGCGGTAGAGGATGAAATGTTTAGACAGCATCACCGATTCAATGGATACGAATTTGAGCAAACTCCAGATCAAACCAGTCAATCCTAAAGGTAATCAACTCTGAATATTCACTAGAAGGACTGATGCTGAAGCTGAAACTCCAATACTTTGGTCACCTGATGCGAAGAGCTGACTCATTGGAAAAGACCCTGATGCTGGGAAAGATTGAGGGCAGGAGGAGAAGGGGATGGCAGAAGTGTTTAGATGGCATCACTGACTCAATGGATGTGAATTTGAGCAAACTCCAACAGATGATGAAGGACAGGGAAGCCGGGCATGCTGCAGTCCATGGGGTTGCAAAGAGTTGGACACAACTGAGCGACTGAACAATAGCCAGGAGATAATGGAGGACAGAGGAGCCTGGTGTGCTGTAGTCCATGGGGTTGCAAAGAGTCAGACACGACTTAGCGATTTAGCAACAAAATCCTCTCTTAACGGTCCAGAGGTCAGAAGGGTGTTAGGGCAGGAAGTTCAAGGTCAGAAGGGTGTTCTGTCTGAGGTTATCCAGGCTCCTTCCCTCTGGTTAGTCTGTTCCTTCCTAGGGCGTGGTCCTCTCCTGCAGTGTGGAAGCAGCCCGTCCACCCTTATGTCCCTATCACAGCCTACACAAGAGTGAACAGTCACTATACACATCATTTCTCACATCCCATTTGCTGGAATTTAGTCACGTGGCCACTTCTACTTCCAAAGGAAGCTGGGATATACAGTCTCTAGCCAGGTAGTCATGTGCTCAGCTAAAATTAGATTCTGCGCATATTCTGTTTTTAAAAGGAAAGAAGGGACAAATCAATAACAAAGATCAGGTGGTAGTCTTTGCCACACAGCCCAACTCCTTTATTCTTTTAGTTTTACAGATAAGGAAACTGAGGCCCAGAGAGGAGAAGTAGCTTATCTGAGGTCTCATAATGAGGTAGTGACAATAGAATTTTTAAAATCTGTCTCCTGCCCCCTAAGTCATACTTAGGGCATACACCTTCCATCTCAATACATGGTGCCTTTTATTATTAGTACTACTTCATGTGGCTTCTTATGTAGACTAAAAAAACCCATGCAACCTAAAAGTTGACGGTTATGTTTTATTCGGTGGAGAAAACTGAGGACTTGAGCCTGGAGCACAGCATTTCAGATAGCTCTGAGTGACTGATCCAAAGAGGCAAGTGGGGAGCCCGGGTTTATACGAGTTTTTACATAAAAGACAAGATAGTCAAAAAATCAAAAGATTACTATTAGCTAGAGAAAACCAGGTATCTCAAGGTAAGGAATTTAGCGTTTTTATATATATGGGAAGATACAAGATCCTGGGTTCATTGAAATCTTTCTTTTGAAATATTACTCAGCCATAGAAAGGAATGAAATTGTGCCATTTGCAGAGACATGGATGAACCTAGAGACTGTCATACAATGTGAAGTAAGTCAGAAAGAGAAAAACAAGTATAGTATAGTATAATATCACTTATATGTGCAATCTAGAAAAATGGTACAGATGAAATTATTTGCAAAGCAGAAATAGAGACAGAGACATAGAGAACAAATTCATGGATACCAAAGGGAGAAGAGAGGGACAGGATGAACTGGGAGATTCAGTTCAGTTCAGTTGCTCAGTCATTTCTGACTCTTTGTGACCCCATGGACTGCAGAACGCCAGGCTTCTCTGTCCACCATCAACTCCCAGAGCTTGCTCAAACTCATGTCCATTGAGTCAGTGATGTCATCCAACCATCATCCTCTGTCGTCCCCTTCTCCTCCTTCAATCTTTTCCAGCATCAGGATATTTTTTCCAGTGAGTCAGTTCTTCACATCTGGTGGCCAAAATATTGGGGTTTCAGCTTCAACCATCAGCCAGTCCAGTGAATATTCAGGACTGATTTCCTTTAGGATGGACTGGTTAGATTTCCTTGCAGTCCCAGGGACTCTCAAGAGTCTTCTCCAACACCACAGTGCAAAAGCATCAATTCTTTGGTGCACAGCTTTCTATATAGTCCAACTCTCACATCCATATATGACTACTGGAAAAACCAGAGCTTTGATTAGATGGACCTTTGTTGGCAAAGTAATGTCTCTGCTTTTTAATATGCTGTCTAGTTGGTCATAGTTTTTCTTCCAAGGAGCAAGAGTCTTTCAATTTCATGGCTGCAGTCACCATCTGCAGTGATTTTGGAGCCCCCAAAAATAAAGTCTGCCACTATTTCCACTGTTTCCCCTTCTATTTGCCATTAAGTGATGGGACCAGATGCCATGATCTTAGTTTTCTGAATGTTGAGTTTTAAGCCAATTCTTCCACTCTCCTCTTTCACTTTCATGAAGAGGCTCTTTAGTTCTTCTTCACTTTCTGCCATAAGGGTGGTATCATCTGCGTTATCTGAAGTTATTGATATTTCTCCTGGCAAACTTGATTCCAGTTTGTGCTTCATCCTGCCTGGCATTTCACATGATGTACTCTGCATATAAGTTAAATAAGCAGGGTAACAATATACAGCCTTGATGTACTCCTTTCCCTATTTGGAACTAGTCTTTTGTTCCATGTCCATTTCTAACTGTTGCTTCTTGACCTGCATACAGATTTCTCAGGAGGCAGATAAGATGGTCTTGAATTCCCATCTCTTCAAGAAGCAGAAGATATTAAAATATTAAGAAGAGGTGGCAAGAATGCACAGAAGAACTATACAAAAAAGATCTTCATAACCAGATAACCACGATGATGTGATCGCTCACCTAGAGCCAGACATCCTGGAATTTGAAGTCAAGTGGGTCTTAGGAAGCATCACTAAAAACAAACCTAGTAGAGGTGATGGAATTCCAGTTGCACTACTGCAAATCCTAAAAGATGATGCTGTGAAAGTGCTGCAGTTAATATGCCAGGCAATTTGGGAAACTCAACAGTGGCCACAGGACTAGATAAGGTCAGTTTTCATTCCAATCCCAAAGAAAGGCAATGCCAAAGAATGTTCAAACTACCGCACAATTGCACTCATCTCACACGCTAGCAAAGTAATGCTCAAAATTCTCCAACTGAGGCTTCACCAGTACGTGAACTGTGAACTTCCAGGTGTTCAAGCTGGATTTACAAAAGGCAGAGGAACCAGAGATCAAATTGTCAACAACTGTTGGATCATCGAATTGGGAGATTGGGATTGAGATATATACACTATATATAGTATGTATAACAGAGATAATTAATGAGCACCTACTGTGTATAGCACAGGGAGCCCTACTCAGTGCTCTGTGGGGACCTCAATGGGAAGGAAATCTAAAAAAGAGGGGTTATATGTATATGCATGGCTGATTCACTTTGCTGTACAGTAGAAACGAACACAACTTTGTAAAGAAACTATACTCCAATAAAAATGAATAAAAAACAAAGCAGAACATAAAAAGAAAGTATTCCTTTGATATGCACCTCAGCTATCTGGGGTCAGTATCCTGTGTTTTTTCATCCTGAGTTTCCTCAGGGTACTCAGGCTGGGAGGAGGGCACTACAATTGGATGATTCAGGGGGATGGCAAATATCACGTTTCCATCCTGAGTTCCCTAAGAGCTCACCAACAACATCCAGAGTGGCTGTAGTGGCTGATGGCTGCAACATCACTGATGTTGTTTACTGATATGGCAGGCGACATTTTTAGTTCACAACTATTCTACAGATCAGTGATTCTCTGTCCTTTTTTTCAGAAGAGGAAGACTTGGGGAACTTTTTAAGGAACAATGAAAGACTTTTATTCTTTCCCCACTAAAATACTGAAACATGCTTTCATGGGCATGCACACACATACATAAGTCCACGCAAGTTCAAGTGCAGTTTACGGTATTCATTCCTTTAAGCCCCTAAGAACCCTTGTCAATCCAGGGGGGAACACTGTGTTACACATTCCGTGGATGGTGCTTTTGGCAGCTACTAAACCTTCCTCCTGACCCAGCCTGGTTCACGTTACAGCTAGAATTTCCCTCCAACACTTAATTAATTTGAGGTCAGCATGGAGCTACTATGCAAGTTGTTTTAATAAAAGAATGAGGAGCTCAGAATTGCTGGGCTACCAAGTTGCAAACTAGGGAAGTTTTATCATGCCAGGGAAAGCAGTTACACCGCCACAGTAGCTAGTGACAGACCCTTATTTTAAGTAAGCTATTGTGCACAGACACACTCACCCACAAAGGCTCTTAACAATAAAAGGTTAGTCTTTGAAGTTACCATTTAAAAAAAATCTTTAGGGAGGTTTTGCTACCAGAGTGAAATGATTTTCAACAACGAATTGGCTGTACAAACCATTCCTTATCTTGGCATGCCACAAAACAGCCTTTCTTACTTTTTTTTCTTTATAATGTACAATGCTGCCAAACAGAACATATTGAAAAAGAATGCAAGCAGACGGTATTTACTCTAAGTGAACCAGAATCAAGTTTTAAATAAAATAGGCTTAACAGAAACGATAACAAAATCTGATCTAGCAGATTCAAAAAAAACAAAAAAAATGGCTTGGCACAGAAGATATCCTACCCCAGAGAATTACATGAGCCTCCTCAGCATGATCGTGCTACATAAAATTACAGGTTAAAACTGCTGGAGTTTATAGCTTTAAATGCAAGTCTGGTGAATGCTTAATCATTCTCTCTGTGATAGGAGCAGCAGCCCCGAGAATCTACTCATGAAAATTGAAGTCAGAAAAAGCATCCCAGTTCTTATTTTCTGTGCCTCTATTTGGGATTCGAGACGCAACACAGAATCATCTACTCAATCCCTTGTCAGATTCATAGGAGCAGCTCTAGACTATAACTTCCCTGGTCCATCCACAGTTAACCTTCTGTGGACAGAAGACAGATCCACTCAGGGCAGAGAAGCAGACGGCTTTTAGTTTATTGATTTATTTTGCAGAGAGTCAAAAGATCACACAAAGCCTTACCAGCACGTGAGCCAGGCAAGAGGGCCAGACCTGTAAGCGGGCTTTGTCTCAAACACAGCTAACATCAAGTAGCTCAGCCACTCTCATTCAGGAGGCTGGGTGACACCCCACATTATTCAGGAGAAAGAAGAGTGAGGTGTAATACTTGCTTCAGAATAATTCAGCTGGCGGGACCTGACTGATTCCTGCAGCCACGAAGAGTCATGATGAGAGTTTCTGGAGGCTTCCCAGCCTCAGCTCTCTGCTAGGGAGAGCAGAGTGGTAGACAAGAGCGCACCACCTTGTCATCCACACCCCATTTCCACATCTGGAGATCCTCCTGGTTGGAAATGAGTCTTGGTGGGGAAGCTGGGATGGTCAGATTAAATGCCTGACTCTGTCTCCTTGACAAAAGACCTCACCCAGACCCGGTAGGAGAATGGAGTTCTCATCTGTCTTCTTTTGGCAGAGGGCTTCTGACCAGGACCCTGTCCTTCAGTGGACAAGGGTCCACTGAAATTTCCTCTATCTCAGTCTTTCCTAAAAGCACCTGAAAAATCATTTTTGGTAAAGAATATTTTATGGAGCTGTAAGTAGGAAGAGTTAAGAGCTGAGCCTTCTATGTGGAATGAAAACATAAACTTCTACTTAGCTTTGAAGCATATATACTATGTATTAGCCTTAGTTATGCATGTGGATTCACTTATATCTCTCATAAATCTAGAGTTGTGTAGCTCACATAATCCTTGGGACAAATGATAATTTTATAGATGATGAGACACAGAGAAGAACCACAAATCCTCTGCTGTGCCTCCAGGACACCCTGGACAGCCTTTTATCATGGGAGGTGGCAGGAAGCATTTTTTACTTGCTGGTCTCCTGAATGCTCTAGCCCAGCATCTAATACAAAAGACAAGCTCAGGGCATGCGAATTAAAGGACTAAATGACAAGAGGGAAGAAGTCTTTTGCCAGAAGCTGTTTGGACATCACCTCTAACCAAGGTTTTATTAGGTATACTTCATGTGTTGAGGGATTCCCAGGTGGCTCAGTGGTAAAGAATCCATCTGCCAGTGTAGGAGATGGGGGTTTGATCACTAAGTTAGGAAGATTCCCTGGAGGAGGAAATGGCAACCCACTCCAGTATTCTTGCTTGGAAAATTTAATGGACAGAGGAGCCTGGAGGGGTACAGTCTGTGGGGTTGCAAAGAATCGGACATGACTGAGCGACTAAGCATAGCAACAAAAGACAGAGGAGAAGGTGACATAGGGAGACAGAAGGCTGCGTGTAGATGGCAGCAAGGCTGGGGTCCTACAGCCTTGAGGCAAGGAGGCAGTCCCTGGAACCATCAGAAGCAGGAAGAAGTCTGTAACCAAGCCCCACCTCAGAGACTCCAGAGGGAATCCACTGTGCAGACAACTTCATTTCATATTTCTGAACTCCAGGACAGTGAGGAAATATACGTCTGCTGCTTTAAGACACCAAGTTCATGATAACTTTTTACCATAGCCGTCGGTGGCAACGGTGGCATTCAGGGCAAGCTATTTGACCCTCTGAGCTTCTTTTTATCCAAAATAAAGGACTTTGGATCCCCTGCAAAATGGGGATTTCCTAGCACCGCCTCTTGACACATAGTAACTTAGTGATGAACCATGAAACATGCCTTACAAAATCAGGTGTGGATTAGTGTCCACAAGTTTTTTTCAAAGTGAAAATATTTCTCATTGTTTTTGCTGATTATTAAAATATGTCATACATAAAATATATAAAACTACTTTAAAAAGAAGGTTAAAATGATCTGAATTTCACAACCACTATTCCCTACACCGTTTCTTTAAGATCTGATACCTATGTTTGAACTGTGGATTGAAACCTTCACCACTTTGCAACCATTCGGACTCGCCTTTAATCTCTATGCTTCTGTGCCTGTCAGTACAGGGGTGATGGTCAAGCCCACCGGCCAGGTTTGCTGTGAGGATTAAAAGGGGTGATCCATGAAAAGCACTGGAAGTGACAGGCCTGGAATAATATCTATAAATGGGAGAGGATCCAGGGAAGAGTTTGCTTGGAGGGCCACGATTCCTGCAAACGGCTGGCATGGGGCTGGCACCCAGAAAGCGCTCCATACGATGCGTCACAGATGTCATCCTGAACACCCCTGTGCTCTGACACTGCTCCAGCCTCCTGGAACAGCCGAAATCCTCCTTACTAGGCTTCAGTAATTTGCCCAGCCACCCCCTTTCCCTCCCACATGGCTGATTCCTTCTTGTCCTTCTGGTCTCAGCTCACACGCCATCTCCTTCCAGTTGGCTTCTCTGAATGTGGATAAGGAAGAGCAAATCTGACTCCATCTTGGATCTGTTTCCTTTACTTTAACCTTTGTGTTCTATTGCTTTTGCTACCAGTTAAGAATGTTGAGACTTCCCTGTGGTTAAGAATCTATGCCTGCACTGCAGGGGGTGCGGGTTCAATCCCTGGTCAGGGAACTAAGATCCCACATGCCACACCGCCGTAGGCAAAAATATATATATAATATTGCCTCTAGCATGAGATATACAGAATAACCCGTTCTCAAGGCCCTGATCTTTCGAGGTATAACACTTTTCTGTTTATACAGAGATAAAAAGTTGCAGAACAAGGACTAACATTTGCCATGTTGGAGGTTTACAGAAACACTGTGGCCTGACCTAGTGGGTAACTGCAAGAACAAAGGATTCTGACACCAGGCACTTTGGAACAACCAACCACACCCCTTCCCCTTTTAGTAAAAGAGAAGCCTGAATTGTAACTTGGGAAAGATGAAGGTTCTTTTTAGACAACAGTCCACTATCATCTTGGTCTGCTGGCTTTCCAAATAAAGTCCCTACTCCTTTCCCCAACAATTTGTCTCCTGATTTATCGGCCTGTCTCGTGGCGAGCAGCACAAACTTGGACTCGATGACCGATGAGGGGCCTCCCTGTGGGTGTTGCCCTTGTCCTGCACCAGCCTTCTAAACTTCAACTTCACAGATCCTGTGTTACTCATCACAGGGTCTGTCTTTAGCACCCACCCCAGGACCTGGCCCACAGTAAGTGTTCAGAAAACGCTTGTTCAACAAAGGAGGAAGTTCGGTCAGTTCAGTCGCTCAGTGGTATCTGATTCTTTGTGACCCTATGAACTGCAGCACGCCAGGCATCCCTGTTCATCACCAACTCCTGGAGCTTGCTCAAACTCATGTCCATGGAGTCGGTGATGCCATCCAAACATCTCGTTCTCTGTCGTCCCCTTCTTGAACAAGTGCTCATGACTTCTTTCCGCAGGACCCTGCACCTGCCCAGACTCTCAGAACTGGGACAGCTGCTTCCTGTGTTCCCACAGCCTCCCAGGCTTCCTTCCACACCGCACAGGCTGCAGTTACAGCCTTTGCATGCATGACTGTTAATTGAATATCCGTATTCATCAGCTTTTTCCGTGATAATGCTGTGGAACAATGCTTCCCCCCAATCTCAGTGGTTTACAAGAGCACTTATTTTTCTTGCTTGTGAGCTTGTAGCTGTTGAAGCAGTCAACATGGGTTGGAAAAGAATTTCCAGACACAGAGCATTTCAGAAGGGAGCGAGTTTATTAAGAACAAAGAGCAGAGATAAAGTGGGCACTGTGAGCGCAGTGGGCTGGCCTCTTGACAGACCACGGAGAGTTGATAGCCTTTCTGGGTTAGTAGGCAATTTTAATAGCCTTGGGACAAAGAAAATCCCTGCTGGAAAGCTGGCATTAGGTGACTGCTTACGGTGCTATAGGGTGACCACAGAGGTGGGCATTTTTGCCTAATATTGGGTGAAAAAGCCTGCTGGTGCTGATCAGGGGGGCTCCTGGCAATGGCTACAAAGGGGTTCAGTCAGCTTTGGAGGTGACCGTGGTTCTGGACTCGATGCAAACCACACCTCACACCTGTGGCCCTGGGGCAGGACCCAGCAGTAGCTCTGCTTCAGGACACATGTGGGGTTCAGCATGCCCCTTGGGGTTCAGAGGCTACCCAAGGCCCGCTCTTCTCATGGTGGATGGCAGAAGGACAAGAGAGCTGAAACATGTGACATCTTAGACTGTCACTCAGAACCCGTACACCCTCACTTCCTCCCAGAGACCAGTGGCCAAACTAAGTTCAGTGGCACGCTCCATGTCAGTGGTCAGAAAGTAAGAAATGGCCCCTTATCCCAGTGAACCACGTCAAGGACAGGGAGAGAAGGGAGAACCGTGAGACCAGAGTACAATTTACACCATAGCTCCTTATGGAGGATAGTAACTAACACCTGTGTTGTATTTATTGTGTTCCAGGTAGCGACATCATTTATTCTGCATAACAACCCTAGGAAGGGTGAAAATACTGTTATTATCATACCCATTTTATGGGTGAACAAACTGAGGCCAGCAGAGGTTAAGTAATTTACCCAAGTTAGCCTGCTAGAGAGTGTCAAAGTGGGGTGAAATCTGGGAGGAACAGGACCCAGGGCTCATGCCTGTCACCACCCCTCCTCCTGCCTTGATCTGGGGGCTGTACCTGCTTTATCTTGGTTCATTATATTGCTCGCTATAGCCTGGTCACTCAGCCAATGCTTGTCAGCAAAATGCTGCTGCTGCTGCTGCTAAGTCGCTCCAGTCGTGTCCAACCCTGTGTGACCCCATAGACAGCAGCCCACCAGGTTCCACTGGTCCTGGGATTCTCCAGGCAAGAACACTGGAGTGGGTTGCCATTTCCTTCTCCAATACATGAAAGTGAAAAGTGAAAGTGAGGTCGCTCAGCGATCCTATGGACTGCAGCCTACCAGGCTCCTCCGTCCACGGGATTTTCCAGGCAAGAGTACTGGAGTGGGTTACCATTGCCTTCTCCGTCAGCAGAATGAAAAGCAAGAAATATTTATTCATCGTTGTTATGTGCCTGGGCCCTGTTACCCACTTTTATAAATATGATGTGATAGAATCCTCATAGCAATGCTGGGGAGTTAATACCAACCTCCCCATTTTACGGATGAGAACTCGAAGTTGGAACGCACAGAGGCTGTAAGTGGTGGAAGCAGGTCTGTGAATGAGGCTTGTCTGACCCATGAGGCCTAGTGGTTTGGGCCAGTCCTGAAACTTTGGCTGGATGGGGCTGGCTCCCAGGGTTCACTCACCTCCCATCGTCTCCGGGAGGTTTCTTCTGATGTTAGAGAACCATCTCAGCCATCCATAGTCTCCTTCTCCCCCTCGTCTCCCAGAGAGAGAGAGAGAGAGAGAAACAGGCAAAACTTGGGGGTTGGGAGAAAGGATGGGGAAGTAAAAGAACCGCTGCTTTCTATTAATACGAAGCACAGATGGTGGCTGAAGACGCCCAGTAGATGGCAGGATGTGGCCAACGATCCTGGCTGCCTGGCGCGCTGGGCCGGCCGGACTGCACCGCGCGGGGGACCTGCGGGTCCCTCTGAGAGTCCGCGCTCGCCCCAGGAGAGCCTTGAAGCTCACGCATCGCACCCCCGTCCCTTTTGCTAACCTGCTTTAGTTCAGTTTCAGGGGACTCCCGAGGCCCACGCGCAGCCAGCCCTAGGGAGAATGATTTGGGGGCAAACTCCACCCCCTTTGGGACTCAGTTTCCCCCGTAGAATGCAGGGGAGAAACGGTCCGAGAGGGTCCAGACTACGTTCACTCATTAAACATTTATAAAACACCAAGAGGAAACGCGTCTGCGGCAGAACTGCCCGGGACTCTGCTCAAGTGGGCAAATAAGGTCAAAGGGGCGTCCGAGGGGCTCCCTCCGCAGCCAGCGCCGACTAACCGAAGAGCTCCTTTATCCCTAAACCTCAGTCTACCCGACTCTAAAATGGGCAACACTGGTTTTTGGAGGTGACAGAGGATTGCGCTTCTAAAGCGTTTGGTTGGGGCCGGGCGCACACTAGATGGCTCACGACTTGCTTAACGCCGGGAGGTGAGCGCCCGACTCCTCCGGGCGGACCCGGCGCTCAGCTCCGGTGCCCGCGTCTACTCCCAGAGCCGTTCGCCCGCAGCGCCCGCCGCGCCCCCTCCTCCAGGCCGCCCTCGGGGTTGCGCTCGCGCGCCTCCTCTGCGCAGCCCGCGCCCATCGCCTCCTTCCCCTCCTGCTCCTCCTCCTCTTCCCGCCCCGGCTCCGGTCTCCAGCGAGGAGCGCGGCTCCGTTTGGCCCGGCACAGGGAGCTCCCTCGTTCCCGGGTGGGTGCGGGCGCCTGGAACCCGGCCCGGAGGACACGCTAGCGTGGCCCGGGCGCGGCGCGAACGCCGGGAGAGCGCCGCCGGGGGCGGGGGGACGCCCCGGAGGAGGGGGCGCGGTTCCCGCCCCTGCGCGGCGCTCTGCCCCCTCCGGCTCGGCGCGCGGCGGCAGCCGGGACTGGACGCTCGCGGCTCATCCGCACCCCGCGCGGCGCGCCCCGCATCCCGGCGGCCGGGCATGTAGCAGCGGCAGCCGCCGCGGCGGAATATGGGCGGGAACCACTCCCACAAGCCCCCGGTGTTTGACGAGAATGAGGAAGGTAAGAGGGCTTCGGTCGGGCAGCCCTCCTTCCCCCGTTACCCTCGGCTGAGCGCGGGCTGCGCGCCCGACCCGTGCCGGGCGCGGGGCTTTCCTCCGAGGCAACAACTCCTCTCTGTCGGCGCCCCTTAGCGGGGCCCGGGAGACGGCGCCCAGCGCGGGCCGGGCGCGGATTCCTAGGGAAAGGAGAGCGCCGAGGCTTCACTTGGGGAGGCAGCAGGGGGGAGCGGACTATGGGGGCGAGCCCGGATGTTACCCGGGCTCCGGGGAAGCCGAGGTCCCCCTTCAGAAGACGGCGGCTGCAGGAGGCGGCGAGTGTGTGTGCGCGCGTGTGTGAGCGCGCGCGCGTGTGTGTACTATGCATTTGGTCTGGTGCACGGGCAGGTTCCATGCCGCCCTCCTCATTCGCCCAGGACAATCTGGGGAAACTTTTCCCGGTTAAACTCTTGAGGCCGGGCGGAAAGCGTCCCGCTGTTGGCCGCCTCCCAGGTGAAAGAGTGTTGTAGGCGGTCCAGCCTCGTCGAAACTCCAGACCTGGGTTCCTGCGGCTCAGGTCGGTAGAGCTTGGTGTTTGGACCAGCAGAACCCCTTTCCCAGCGCTGTGTGTCTGTGGGGCAACTTCCTTAACCTCTCTGAAACCTTCCTTTCTTCATCTAGGAGATGAGACTTATGATAACCGCCCTCTACCTTAGGGGACTGTTTGAAGCTTAACCACTGGTAATGCACGTTTGAAGTGCCTTGTAAATAGAATCAGTACCGAGCTCTGCACAGGATGCTGTTTATCTGGTAACTCTGCCTGTGAAAGCTCTGTTTCCTATTGCACCGGTTTCTCCAGCCTCAGGTGCCCTCTGTAAGAGCCAGGACTCCTGAGCACATTTCATGTACCAGACACTGTTCTAGGCTTTATATGTCCTCACTCAGGTCTCACGGCAGCTCTAGGAGGTGGGTACCTTTGTTGTTCCATTTTACAGGTGAAGGGATGTGTCACAGCTGGCTTGGAGGCTGGACACTCTTGCCCTGGAGACAGTAGGCTTTTGGGCACTGGTCATGGTCTCTAGATCTTCCAAGGTTGTACATGCATGCATGCTCAGTTGTGTCCGACTCTTTGCAACCCTATGGACTGTAGCCTGCCAGGCTCCTCTGTCCATGGAATATTCCAGGCAAGAATACTGGAGTGGGTTGCTATGCCCTCCTCTAGGGAATCTTCCTGACCCAGGAATCGAACCCACTTCCCTTGCATCTCCTGCATTGGCAGATGGATTTTTTACCATAGTGCTGCCTGGGAAGTCCGAGATTGTGGATGGGAGTCAAATGCTCACCCCACAGTTCCTCTGAGAAGAATACCTGAGTTTGGTCAGTGTAATTGAATCAGGCCCATCTGGCCTTTTCTTACAGGAGTTCCCAGTCTGGTGGCACTGAAGACCATCCGTGGTGCTAAGGGCTGTAAGTGGGGCCAGTGTAGGATTTGGGGGCCCAGGGAGGATTGATCCCTTCCTGTTTGTTATTCTGGAGCACAGGAAGGTGGGAAGCCAGGAGTGGACAGAGAACAGGTAGACAGGTGGGTGGGGGAGGCTCTCCTGTGTTCCAGGAAGCATTTGGACACCGTGTAGCTGAACTCTCCCCAACCAAGCTCACAAAAACCCTGCACTGCTCTATGGAAGGCAAAGTGATCTCGACACGGTATATAAATGTGTGCTCTGCTAGGAACATCCTACTTGGGGTGGATGTGGGGTAGGCCTGTTCCTCTGGGAGCCTTTTTGTCCTGTGAGGTTACATTCAGAGCTGCTCAGACCCTGTGAGAAGATACAAACTCATTGACAGATGGAGAGGATGAACTTGGGTCAAAACCTTTCTCTTTTCAACAAGTCAAAGGTTTCCTGTCTATTTTGGGGAAGGGACCAATACTGGTCTGCTCAGGCTGCTATTAATATAACAAGATACCCCAGATGCTTAAACATTAGAATCTGCTGCTGGTGGTGGCTTAAACAACAGAAATTTATTTTCTCACTGTTTTGGAGGCTGGAAGTCCAAGACCAGGGTGCCTTCGGGGTGGGTTTCTGGCGAGGGCTCTCTTCCTGGCTGGTAGACAGCCTCCTCCTTGGGTCCTCACATGGCCTTCCTCTGTGCGCTCGGGAGACAGAGATCTCTGGTTGCTCTTCCTCCTCTTATGAGAACGCCAATCCCACAGGATTAGGGCCCCACCCTTACAACATCACTGACTGTTAATTATCTCCTTAGAAGTCCTCTCCAAATATAGTCATATTGAAGGCTGGAGCTTCAGCATCTGAAGTTTGGTGGGGACACAGTTTAGCCTATAGCAGGATACTTGGATAAAGGCCATGGACTCCTTTCCAGAGAATAGCACACACTTTTATCACTCCTGATTTTAGAGGTTCATGGTACTAGCCTGGGTCAAAGGTAATTCAGATAATTTTCTTCATGTCTTTCTCTTTTATTTACAGAGGAAATTTGCCTCCCTTATGTTGACAACTGTCGTTTTTCTTTATCCCGGAAACTTTGCTTTAAAATATTTATTGGCAAAATAGTTATATCTAGCAGAGCCACCTTTTGATTTTCCTGCTATTCCTCATTCCAAAAGTGGTCAGGCTCAAGGTCAACTGGTTAAAACGCAAGGTTAGGCCTGTCATTTTGCCAGTTTCAAGTTCAGTGAAACATTAACTTGCTTGGTTTTTTGCCAGTCTATTTCTCAACACCTGTGCAAGTAACACACTGTTATTTGCTGCCAATTGATTCATTTATTTCATAGGCATTTACTGATCATCTTTTCTGCACTCACCCCTGTGCTGGGCAACAGGACTACGAGGAAGGTGGAGGCAAGGTTCTAACCCTCAGGGAGCTTGCAGGGCAGATAGATAGCCAGGATGATGCAAGGAGCTCAAGGGACTTTGGTATCCTGCAAGAGGGACCCTAACCCTGGGAAAAGGAAGAGGGGTCAGAGAGGACTTCGTCTTAGGCTAAGCCTTGCAGAAATGGTAGGAGTTCCCAGGAAGGAGAGGTTGGTAGAGAGAGGAAGGGTATTTCAGAGGGATGGAACAGAATATGCAAAGGCAGATGGTAAAGAGTAAACATGGCTCGCTGGGGAGATCGTAGGAACTTTAGTATTCCTGCAGTGTGGCATGTGAGGAGGGAAGCCTCAGGCACTTGAGTGCTGGGCTGACCTTAAAGGACCCAGTGGCCCTGTGTTTGGAATTGACCTTCCGGGCACCTGTGGTCATGTAAGAATTTTAAACAGGGCAGTGACGTGGTCCTGCCAAAGAACATGCTCTCCCAAACTAGAGTTGTTGGGTGGTTGAAGATGCAGACACCTCCTCAACCAGAACAAACCTGGTTTGTAAGTAATTTAAAGCTAAACTCTAACTGGAAATTTGCCATTGCATCATTGTACCGTAACCGTCTTGTATCCAGGTAATATTAACAACTCTAGCTTAGTGATGCATTGTGTGGACTGCTTTTCATACCTAATTGGGAATCATTATCACAGCTCAGCCAGGGAGGTCTCAGCACCGGCATTTTACTAGAGGGGTTACACAGCCCTCCGGAAAACTCCCTAGGGTCCCATGGCCTGTGTGGGAATGGACTCACCCCCAGGCCTGTTTACTCCAGCGTCTGGGACCTGACATTGTTCCCTGTGCCACCTCTGGAGGCTTACAGGGAAATTCACCTCTCATGGATATGCAGGGCCGATGCAGAATGAGACTAGCACCTGGATCACAACATGATAGGGGTCTCTTTATGCAAATGTCTATAGGAAGATAGTAGCAATACACCTTGAATGCACTTGATCATTTACAGTAATCAGCTACCATCTTCCAAAAACATTTTGTTGAGCAGTCATATCATAATACACATTCTGGGAATGAAAGCAAAATCATCTCCCTTTCTAGATTTGTGGCAAAATTGTTTTTAGGTTTTATTTTATTTTTTTCCTTTACTCTCCTTATCTCTGTCTAGAAGTTTTTACATAAGGGTACACTTGTCACAATAAAATGACTTCTGCTTTTTCTCTTGGCATCACATTTTAAATAGTTTATGTTGTTATAATGTCTTCAAAGTTAATATTTTAATGGGCTGTAATACTCTATCTGATGGAATTGTCATAATTTACATAAATCTTTTCTTGTTAGACATGCAGGCTGTTGTCAGTTTTTCACCTTTATAAGTAAGTTGATTGAAAATTTTCTACATAAAGCATTTCTCTCTTTTTAAGCGACTTCCTTAAAATTAGATGCAAGGAGTGAGATTATTAGATCAAAAGAATTGGATGCTTTCTAGGATTTCAGAAACATGTTCTTAAATTATATTTCCAAAGGGTTTTTAAAAAATCAATGTTATATCAACTTATGGCCTGCACCTACGTTTGAAGGTATTGATTTTATAACCTTGTAACCAGCTTTGGGTATTCTCATTTTAGATTTTCAGGAGTTAAAGGGACATTTAAAAGGAAATGTTGTTTCTGTATAATTATTGGGCCAGGTAACTTTGCATGCAGCCTAGAACATGAAAATATCTTCTTTGTTTAAATACATATACGACAAAAGTTGTTTTTCTCTGTGCATGTTCAGATGATAAAGGCAATTAAAAAAAATCACTCCCTGGAGATGCAATCATGCTTCACTGAGACAGTCTTTTTAACCCGGGGTGTCCTTGTCATTGTGATTCACAAAGTGACTGAGATCTCTAGTGCTGCAGGATTCACTTCCAACTTTGTCTTCAGTCTTATCGCACTGGAGCAAGCTCACTTACGTTATACATTGCTTTCCGTCCTTGTATTAATACCAGTTATGGCTTGTGCAAAAGGTGGAAGTGAAAAATGTTCTGAGAAGCCTCAGAATTGCTCTGAATGAGCTTTGCTCTCATAATGTGGGGAGATGCCGTGTAAGGGATGTGGGCTTTTGGGCTTGGCGTCCCTATGTGTACCGGGCATGTGTGTGTCTAACCCGGGAGTCTAAGGTGTGAAAATTACATTTGAAGATCTATGCGTCATTTAAAAATTCATTTTGATTCCTCTTGTACTTGGGGGATTAAGAAAATGGCCATAAATCAATCTGAGAGGTTAAGTAGAAGTGAATTGTAGGATGCATTTATACCTTTCAGCCCTCCTAGAAAGTAAGTATGGATTTCATAAGGATAAACCACTTTTCAATCATCTCTATAAAATCAGACAAATGTGTACATACTATTGGATTTCATTGACTCTAAGGCACACATTTCCCCATGTTTTAATATTTCTGAAATTGGGATGTGCTTTATGATGACTGCTGATCATGGTGGTACTTGTGATATGGTTTTATTATTTGCATCTGTTGTTCATAATTGTTCCTACTAACATACATAAAAGGTCTAAAGGAGCTCTTTCAAGGGATGTGAAAGAATCATACCATCGGCTAACTGGCAGCATTTCTTCTTTCTTGGTGGCATGTAAAATGAGTGTATTTAATGTGTATGGAATCTGAAAGCAGATGGAATAGGGCGTGCCAGCCTCCATCAGCTACAAGTGACCGAAAAGCAGCGTGAGTTCCTTTGAAAGCAGTTAATTGGCTCTGGTTCCCTCTCAATGCTACTATTCTGGTCCAAGCCAGGGTCACCTCTCTTGCTTAGGTTATAACAATCACCTCCTTACTGTTCCCCTTCCTCCTTTCAGTGGCACCTTCATGTAGCAACTCGAGTGATGCTGTTAATATGGGCATCATTTTTTCATGCATTTGTCTCCTAAGGAGTTATAAAGAGTTGCAAAGAGTCAGATATGACAACAGCCACCACAACAAGGAGTTAAAATCTCCTTAAAGTTGGGATGTGGTGTGATTGACTCGCGGTTGTGTTCCCAAGGCTCAGAAGAGCATCTGGCACATAATAGATGCCCAATACACTTTTAATGGATGGATGAGTGAATAAATGAATGGAGGTGAAAATCTCATCAGTTATGGCTGGACCAGGTTCCTGAATAATATCATCAGAAATCTTCCTTCTTGAATTCTCTCCTCTGTGAGGCTCCAAGTGGGCTTTCTCCCCATGGTGGGGGGGACCCTTTCCACCCCCAAGCTCAGAGCCTGACAGCTCCAAGTGCAGGAAAGGGAGTATCTTTTTCACCATCATTGCAGAAAACACCCTAGGGTTAGTTCTGATGGATTCTGATGAGGTCCTAGGTCAAGACTGTGAACAGGGAGGATCTAATGGTTGAGCTAGATCATGTATCCACCCTTGGATTCAGGGGGTGGCATTGGTTCTCTTTGAGACATTTGGATTAAGAAGACTAAAAAAAAAACCTCTTTCTTTTGTATTAGATTATAGCCAATTAACAATGTTGTGATGATTTCAAGTGGACAGCAAAAGGACTCAGCCATACATATATATGTATCCATTGTCCCTCAAATCGGCTCCCCCCCGCCCCAATCCAGGCTGCCGCATAACATTGAGCAGAGTTCCCTGCTACCAGTAAATCCTTGTTGGATATCCATTTTAAATATACCATGTCTGCATGTCCATCCCAAACTCTCCAACTATCCCTTCCCCACATCCTTCCCCCCAACCCCAGCCACCATAAGTTCATTCTCTGAGTCTGTGAATCTCTCTCTGTTTCGTAAGTATATTCATTTCTATCATTTTCTTTTAGATTCCACATGTAAGGTAGGTCATACGATATTTTTCCTTCTCTGTCTGATTTACTTCACTCAGTATGACACTCTCTAGTTCCATCCACGTTGTTGCAAGTAGCATTATTTCATTCTTTTTAATGGCTGAGTAATACTCCATTGTTTATATGTACCACATCTTCTTTTGGATTAAGATTTATGAAGACTATTCTCAATGGATATTGGAGTATCAACAGAAGAAGGGAAGTGGGTCCTGGGGCAGGCAGGTAAATACAAACAGAAGCATCTACACCTATTTAGTGCCTATTTAGTGCCTATTATTTTTCTGTTCCGTGAAATATGGTTTGGAAGTCTTTGGCTTGTCATATTTCGTTGCTTGTTTGGTTGCATGTCGACTTCTGCACCAGACTTCCTAAAGAGCAGCAATTCTTTCCTTTTCAACTTTGTGTTTGCAAGGCCTCAAAAGGGGCCAGTGAAGGCCCTTGGCCACTCTTTGTTGATTGAGAGATGAGAGTAAGCACTTACTGGGGGCCAATTTCTTACATTCTTCTGGGTCCAGAAGCTATTGGGAAACAAATGGGTAAATTCCAGACCTATTATTAATGAAGTTAGTTTGGAAAACTGACTTGGATTGGAGTCTAGAAAGGTCTTTCTATTCTTGTCCCTTAATTTCAACCTTGACACTTTCTTGGGCAGAGAACTGTCTGTAAAGTTTGCTCTGGGACTGTAATTCTCAATTTCAAAGAACTGCCATGAAATTTCTAAAAAAATGGCAACCTGTAGTGATCAATGGATATCAGACTCTTGTATAAGGTGATTTGGGCTATCATTTTTCTTCCCTTTGAGTCAGAATGCAGAGTTTTCCCCTACTGCTTTCTGGGTGAGACACACTTCCTGCTTTATGGGACATAAAAGGATGGGTTGAGTGGAGATGGCTCTCAGGATATGACCTGGAGTGAATAGGGTGTTAAGATGGTGACAGGATGGATTTGTGTTGAGTCTTGAGAGAAGCATTTGAATGCCTTGAGAGAAAAAGGATCAGTATTTTAGGAGGATCAAACAGCCTAAGCTAGCACTGAGCTAAGGCATTTTCCTGAGAGAATTGGAAGGAACAAAATATTCTTAGCAATAGTCAGTTGTCCAAAATCTGGACTCTGAGCAATTGCAGACAGAGACAGAGAAACTGTCCTACAGGGAACAGTGAGGGTCTTGATCATCAAAAAAGTAAGAGAGTTCCAGAAAAACATCTATTTCTGCTTTAATGATTATGTCAAAGACTTTGACTGTGTGGATCACAATAAACTGTGGAAAATTCCTAAAGAGATGGGAATACCAGATCACCTGACTTGCCTCTTGAGAAATCTGTATGCAGGTCAGGAAGCAGCAGTTAGAACTGGACTTGGAACAACAGACTGGTTCCAAATAGGAAAAGGAGTACGTCAAGGCTTTATTTTGTCACCCTGCTTATTTAACTTACATGCAGAGTACATCATGAGAAATGCTGGGCTGGGGGAAGCACAAGCTGGAATCAAGATTGCCGGGAGAAATACCAATAACCTCAGATATGCAGATGACACCACCCTTATGGCAGAAAGTGAAGAACTAAAGAGCCTCTTGATGAAAGTGAAAGAGGAGAGTGAAAAAGTTGGCTTAAAGCTCAACATTCGGAAAACTAAGATCATGGCATCCGATCCCATAACTTCATGGCAAATAGATGGGGAAACAGTGGGAACTGTGGCTGACTTTATTTTTCTGGGCTCCAAAATCACTGCAGATGGTGATTTCAGCCATGAAATTAAAAGACGCTTATTCCTTGGAAGGAAAGTTATGATCAACCTAGACAGCATATTAAAAAGCAGAGACATTATTTTGCCAACAAAGGTCCATCTAGTTAAGGCTATGGTTTTTCCAGTAGTCATGTATGGATGTGAGAGTTGGAGTATAAAGAAAGCTGAGCACTGAAGAATTGATGCTTTTGAACTGTGGTGTTGGAGAAGACTCTTGAGAGTCCCTTGTACTGCAAGGAGATCCAACCAGTCCATCCTAAAGGAGATCAGTCCTGGGTGTTCATTGGAAGGACTGATATTGAAGCTGAAACTCCAATAGTTTGGCCACCTGATGCAAAGAGCTGACTCATTGGAAAAGACCCTGATGCTGGGAAAGATTGAGGGCAGGAGGAGAAGGGGATGACAGAGGATGAGATGGTTGGATGGCATCACCGACTCAACGGACATGGGTTTGGGTGGACTCCAGGAGTTAGTGATGGACAGGGAGGCCTGGCATGCTGCAGTCCATGGGGTTGCAAAGAGTTGGACACGACTGAGCAACTGAACTGAACTGAACTGACGCCCTAAAGGGATATTCTCCTGCAAGCAATAACGGGACAACCAGTTCAGGGTACCAGAACTACCCAAGAAGAGAAAACCAGGCTCCTTCTCCAGAGGTCATTCTCTTAGCCAGAGCCAACCAAGGAAAAGGTGGAGAGCGATGTTGTTGCCGATTCTGGAAGCTGACTCTTTTCAGCACTTGGTTTTTATGACCTCCTCGGAGTATCCTTATTCTTTGAGGATTCTAGCCTCTGGACATCTCTCCATCTGTGAAGTCAGGAATATAAAGGCCCCAATACTCTGGATGTGGGGCTTTAGCACTGTTCACCCATATTCTATCCCTCTTTATTTCCTTGCAGACAAAGAGTTACCCTTCCCTGTCCCCTTGAAGTTATGTGGTACCATGTGGCTCGCTTGGGTCACTGTGAGCAGAGGTGATGCGTGTCAGTCACATCTTGGGTAAAGTGTTGATGAACTGGATGTCACTTCGTATGTCCCTAGCTCTGGGCAATCATGATGTTCTGGGTGGTGGAACTTACTTCAGCTTGGCTCCCAGAGTGAGTGCAACTTGAGACGGAGGCCATACCAGTCACCAACTCACCTGACCTGGGATATGGCATCATTGAGACAGGAACTTCAGCTTTTTGAAGTCACTGAAATTCGGGGCTGCTTGTTACTGCAGCGTCACTGAGGCTTTTCTCCCTTTGTTGAGATAATATGTGGATTTTCTCCTGTTTCTTTTTTTGGCCATGCCATGCGGCTTGTAGAACATTCATTCCCCAATGTGATGTGTTCAGTAGTGTCCGACTCTTTGCAGCCCCATGGACTGTAGCCTGCCAGGCTCCTGTGTCCATGGAATTTTCCAGGCAAGAATACTGGAGCAGGTACCCCAATCAGGGATCAAACCTGTTCCCCCAGCAATGGAAGCCTGGAGTCCTAACCACTGGACTACCAGGGAATTCCCTCCTTTTTCTGACTAGGTAAAGAATCAAAATTTTAGAGTATTTTTAAATAGTAAACCCACCTTTCATTCTTGGCTTAAAACCTACTCTCTCATGATGTGGTGTATTATTAGACTTGATTTGCTAATGTTTTGTTTATAAGTTTTTCATGGGAAGATATTATGAACATTATGCCAATATATTTGGAACTTGGATAAAATAACTACTATGAAAAACACAACCTAACCAAAAATAATACAAGGAGAATTTAAATATTAGAATAACTTTCTGTCTATTAAGGAAGCAAACCTACAATAGAAGCTTTCTTGTAAAGGAAAGTTTCTAGGTCTAGATGTGTTCATAGGTGAATTCTTCCAAATGTTAGACATAATAGCAATAATAACCCTCCATAAACCCTAGTAGAGAAGAGTAAAAAAGAACGCACTTTTAATGTCACTTAAAAAAAAAGTTATTGAAGTATAGTTGATTTAAAAGGCAGTGTTAATTTCTGCTGTGCAGCAGAGTGATTCAGTTATGTATGTGTATCTTCGTATTCTTTTCCATTATGGTTTATTACAGGATATTGATTATAGTTCCCTGTGCTATATAGTAGGACCTTGTTGTTTACCCATCTTACACATAATAGTTTGCATCTCCGAATCCCAAACTCCCAGTGCTTTCCTCCCCCACTCCTTTAGTGTCTTTGTTAGTTTTTTTTTCACCAAGGTTATAGTGGCCTCATTAAAAGAATTTGGAAGCATACCATTTCTTGCTGTTCTCAGTATGAGTTAGTGTAGGACTGTTATTTCTAAGTTTCAAATGTATTGGCACAATATTCATAAGATCCTCTTAATCTTTTCGGTGTTTGTGGGCCCTGTGATGTTATGATGTGATGATCTCTTTTTTAATTGTAATTTTGGTGATTTGTGTTTTCTTACTCTTTTATTTACTTTTTGGTTGGTCTTGATTGAGTTCATTCAGTTTTTTTTTTTTTAATTTAAAAATAGCCTTGGCTATCTTATTATTTTGCTAACAATAAATTGATTTATGTTCTCATTTTAATTTTCTTCTATGTACTTTTTGGACTTCCCTGTGGCTCAGATGGTAGAGAATCTGCCTGCAATGCAGGAGACCTGGGTTCGATCCCTGGGTCTAGAAGATTCCCTGGAGAAGGAAGTGGCAACTCACTCCAGTATTCTTGTCTGGAGAATTCCATGGACAGAGGGGCCTGGTGGGCTACAGTCTACGGGGTTGCAAAGAGGCGGACATGACTGAGCGACTAACACATATACATGTACTTTTTGGTTTAATTTACTGTTCTTTTTCTAGATTTTTGAGATAGGATCTTAGATCATTGATTATATTTACTCACATATTTCACTCATTATTTCTTCCTTCACTTGGAAGTTTCATTGTAATTATCTTCATTTTGCCTGAGGTATTTTCTTTAGCATTCTCTTTAGTGTGTGCCTTCTGGTGACAAATCTCACTTTCTATTTGTCTGAAAATGTCTTTATTTAAACTTTATGGGCTTCCCACGTGGCAGTAGTGGTAAAGTACCTGCCTGCTAGTGCAGGAGATGCAAGAGATGTAGGTTTGATCCCTGGGTCAGGAAGATCCCCTGGAGGAGGGCATGGCGACCCACTCCAGTACTCTCGCCTAGAGAATCCCGTGGACAGAGGAGCCTGGCAGGTTATGGTTCGTAGGATTGCAAAGAGTCAGGCATGACTGGAGCGACTTAGCATGCACGCATGCAAACTTTTGAGTGATTATTTTTCTGGATTTCAAATTCTATGTTGGCAGCTCTTTCTTTCAGCATTTTGAATATATGATTCAGTTGTATAGTGGTTTTTGTTTCTGCTTTAAAAGACAATCATTGGTAATATTTTTTTGCTCCTTTTCAGCTGCTGTGTTTTGTCTTGCTGCTTTTGAGAATTGTATATAAAATCTAAATCAGAAATTAAATTAGAAATTTAATTACAGTGTGCATAGGTCTGGTGTCCTGGCCATTATGTGCTGGGGCTTCTGCTTCTGGTATCTGTGCTTGAATGGTACTGTTATTTTGCAGGATTCTTATTTTGTCTTCTAGTATCACTTCGGACATTTTCTCTTTCTCCTCACATTATCAAACTCAAATCACACAGATATTAGGCCTTATCACTATGGCCCATGTGGCTCTGATGATATTTATGTACTTTTAAAAATTCTTTCGTTTTTCTTTGTTTTTAGTCTGAATAATTTCTTCTAGCCTGTTTCTTCTGTAATCACTTCTGGTCGGTCTCTCAGCTGTGAGGTATAACTTTCAAGTTCTTAATATTCATCGTCGCACCTTTCGGTTCTATCGTCACTGTTTGGTTCTCTTTTATGACTTTCACCTTGGCTGAAATTCTCAAAACCTGCTTTTTAATTACTTATGGGGTCACGAAGAGTTGGACACAACTTAGTGACTGAACAACAATACATATCAGTCATGCTTACTTAGAAGACTGTTTGGCAACTCTATTATTTGGTAACCTTCTATTTCTATTGCCAGTTGTTTCTGTTTAGACATCTTGTTTTCTCATTTCCTTTTTTTGTTGTTGTTGCATGCTAGGCATTATTTAGGAAACAGTAGAGAGATAATGTGAGGCTTGGGATGATGTTATGTTTCCTCAGAAAAGTATTCTGTCTGCTCTTTGGAGGCAGCTAAGTTGGAGTCATGAGAAATCTGTATGCAGGTCAAGAAGCAACAGTTAAAACTGGACATCGAACTACAGACTGGTTCAAAATTGGGAAAAGAGTATGTCAAGGCTGTATATTGTCACCCTGCTTATTTAACTTATTGCAGAGTACATGATGAGAAATGCTGGGCTGGATGAAGCACAAGCTGGAATCAAGATTGCTGGAGAAATATCAATAACGTTGGATATACAGATGACACCACCCTTATGGCAGAAAGCAAAGAGAAACTGAAGAGGCTCTTGATGAAAGTGAAAGAGGAGAGTGAAAATGCTGGCTTAAAACTCAGCATTCAAAAAACAAAGATCATGGCATCTGGTCCTATCACTTTATGGCAAATAGATGGGGAAACAGTGGAAACAGTAAGCAACTTTATTTTTTGGGGCTCCAAAATCTCTGCAGATGGTGACTGCAGCCATGAAATTAAAAGAGGCTTGCTCCCTGGAAGAAAAGCAATGACCAACCTAGACAGCATTTTAAAAAGCAGAGACATTACTTTGCCAGCAAAGGTCTGTTTAGTCAAAGCTGTGGTTTTTCCACAGTAGTCATATATGGATGTGAGAGTGGGATCATAAAGAAAGTTGAGGGCTGAAGAACTGATGCTTTTGAACTGTGGTGTTGGAGAAGACTCTTGAAAGTCCCTTGGACTGCAAGAAGATCAAGCCAGTCAATCCTAAAGAAAATCAGTCCTGAATGTTCGTTGGAAGGACTGATGCTGAAGCTGAAGCTCCAGTACTTTGGCCACCTGATGCGAAGAACTGAGTCCTTGGAAAAGACTCTGATGCTGGGAAAGATTGAAGGCAGGAGGAAAAGGGGATGACAGAGGATGGGATGGTTGGATGGCATCACCGACTCGATGGACATGAGTTTGAGGAAGCTCTGGGAGTTGGTGATGGAGAGGGAAGCCTGGTGTGCTGCAGTCCATGGGGTTGCAAAGAGTTGGACATGACTGAGCAACTAAATTGAAGCTGGAGTGCCAGGAACTGCTTTAGAGCTCAATCTTCATGGAGATGGAGATGATGAGATGTCCTGTGAGGACCGTTCTCATCCATTTCACGCTCACTTCTGAAACAAAGCCCTTGGGCTTCCTTACGGGACGTGCAGGGTTTACCAGGCCTCTTCCTTCTTGGTAGAGTTTGATTTTTAGCATGTGTGCTATCCTTAAAGCCTGTCAGGGCTTCCAGACCCACAAGCCTGTTTGGCTTCTTAGCCTCCTGAAAACTGCTTTCAAATGTGGCAGATGCTTCTTGAGAAAGAGTGACCCCAGTGCTGGTCCCATTTTTGGGGCTCCTTTTTCATACTCAACTTGCATCTCCTCACTCCCTTGATAGCTCTATGAATGCCTCAAATAGATTTTTAAAAATATATTTTGTATAGTTATTCTAGTTCTTATTAGCAGGAACCTTTACATGAGTCAACCAGAAGCCAAAGTCTTCTCCTCAGTGTTTGTCTGTGCGTGAAAGTGAAAGCGTTAGTCGCTCAGTCATGTCCTACTCTTTGCCATGATGGACTCTAGCCCACCAGGCTCCTCTGTCCATGGGATTTCCTAGAGAAGAATACTGGACTAGGTAGCCATTTCCTTCTCCTTGGCATCTGCCCAGCCCAGGGATTGAACTCATGTCTCTCGCATCGCAACCAGATTCTTTACCTTAGAGCCACTAAGAAAGCCATATCTGTGCATGATTTCTATTTTAAAAATAATAGCTCTCCCTGGTACCCATGTCACCTTCGGCCTACCACCCCACATGCCTCACTTTCACAACCATACTTCCCACCAAAATAACCTTCACTTGGTGTCCTGACTTTCTTGTGGTAACTCATTCCTCCACTCACTATGTTTGGCTGTATCATTTTAGCAAAATAACTCTGACTAGGGTCCCTATGATCATTTGATTCTTAAAACTAGCATATGATTGTAAGTCTTTTCTTTCTTGGAAATGAGAAAATGAGCTCACCCATAAACTCATGATCCAAGTGAGGGAACAGAGCCTGTCCTGTTCTTTTGAAGCTCCCTGGGCACGTTTTCCCAACTCCATCCCCTTTCCCACGCTTTCTCGTTCCTAACTATACAGTTAGATGTTATTGCTTTGTGAAATTTATGAAAATGGTACCACGTTTTATGTATTCTAGTGTACTTTGCCGTTCTTGCTCAAGACTGAGTTTCTAAGATTCGTCTATGCTGGGTATAGCTGCACTGTCTTCATTTTCATTATAGCATAATGTTCCATCATGTGACTGTACCATGAATTCTATCCTTCCTACTGACAGTGAACATTTGTACTCTTTCTGGTTTTTGACTGTTATGAACAATGCTGCCATGAACAATTTTGTGTATATCTCTTGGTGCGTTTGGGGCTTTCCAAGTGGTGCTAGTGACTGGTAAAGAACCCTGCCAATGCAGGCGACATAAGAGATGTGGGTTCAGTCCCTGGGTTGGGTAGATCCCCTGGAGGAGGGCATGACAACCCTCTCCAGTATTCTCACCTGGAGAATGCTATGGACAGAGGATCCTGGCAAGCTATGGTCCTTAGGATCGCAAAGAGTTGGACACAACTTAGCACTTGGTGTACATATGCAGGAGTTTCTCTAGAATATACGCCATTAAGAGAATGGCTGGGTCATGGAACAGGCATTTGTTCAACTTTGTAAAATAATAGCAAATTGTTTTCCAAAGTGGTTTCTTAATTTATACTCTGGTAACCCATATATAGCTACTTGCTTTGCTCTACATCAGATTAAATCTAACCAATTATGATGAAGTCCACAAATGCAAGCCACATTTGTAATTTTAAGATTTCTTCTCATAACATTATGAACATAAAAAGAATTAGGTGAACTTAATAAATATAACTAAATATTATAATTTCAATGTCAAAATTATTTAGATATTTTACATCCTTTTATTCATACTGAGTCTTTAAAATTAGGTATATATTTAACACTTACAGCATGTCTTAATTTGGACTGGTTGTGAGCTACATTTAAAGTGCTCAGAATCCACATGTGGGTCACGGCTACCCTAGAGGACAGCACACTTTTACTTCTTTGCCATTATTTGCTGTTATGGGCATTTTCGTATTTGCCAGTTGAATGAGCATAAAAGGGCATCTTGCTTTTGTAAATTTCATTTCCTCATTAACACAACTGAGGTTTCTTCATATATTTAGATTCCACTTTTGTGAAGTGTCTGTTTATAACTTTGTTAATTTTTCTACGAGATGTATGTCTATACATCTTATTCAAGATGTGGATTGATTTGTGGTTCTTTACGTGTTCTTTGTCAGTTATATGTGTTGTTAATATTGTCTGCGGTTTGGTGGTTGCCCTTTTTAAGTCCTTTATGATGTTTATTGGCTCTTCCTTCTCCACCTTTTTTTGCACGATCAGCCTCCCCCTGCTTGCAGTAAATCTTGGAATTCCTCAAGTCAGAGCCCTCAGATCTCTTTCTTCCTTAACCATCTGGACTGTCTCCCCAGGTGATCTTGTCAACCCCTCTATGTTCAGTCACGTACAGTCTGACAGCAGTCAAGAGACCAAAGTAATGTCAAAAAGGGAAATTGGGACAAAGAACAGTTGAGAGTTAGATCATAAAGAAGGCTGAGTGTGAAGAATTGATGCTTTTGAACTGTGGTGTTGGAGAAGACTCTTGAGAGTCCCTTGGGCAGCAAGGAGATCAAACTAGTCAATTCTAAAGGAAACCAACCCTGATGGACTGATGCTGAAGCTGAAGCTCCAGTACTTTGGCCACCTGATGCAAAGAGTGGATTCATTGGAAAAGACCTTGATGCTGGGAAAGATTGAAGGCAGGAGGAGAAGGGAGCCACAGAGGACCAGATGGTTGGATGGCATCACTGACTCCATGGACATGAATTTGAGCAGACTCTGGGAGACAGTGAAGGACAAAGAAGCCTGGTATGCTGCAGTTGATGGAGTTGCAAAGAGTCGGACACGACTTAACAACTGAACAACAGGAGTGCAAAGAACTGTCATCTAGTCAAAAGGTTTAGCTGAAAAGGAGTCAGGTCTCTAGGAAGTCCAGAAGTAGCAACTCCAGTAAAACAGCTGCTCCTGCTTGGGTTGAGGGTGAGTGAACAAGGAAAGGACTCAGAAATACCTAGAAGACGGTCCCCTTCTCCATCCAGGCTGTGTTCCAGATCTCTTTGTTGAGGGCCTGGCCTGGTCCTCAGAGGAACAGGCATCCTACTGGGTGGTATAGAAACTAGCCAGAAGATGCTGCCTGCGGCTTGTTCACGAGGACCACTGAGATGAGGGCTGCCAGGCCCCATGCACGCTGACCTACTGCTGCACGTGGAAAGCAGCCCCCGCCCTGGAAGAAAAAGGGACATCCCTTCCTTCCACTCTGCACTGGCTCTTCCGATCACTGCAAATGGTCTGGCAGCATCGCTCTTGCGCCCTCTGTTGGCCATGCCCAACATGAAACCAGGGGGGAACTGTCTGCAGGGTCCTCTCCAGTGTCACAAAGCAGTGGATCTGGAGCTGAGAGGTGGTACGTGAATAACTGGTGCCTATTCCTGTAGACCTCATTAGAAGAAGACCCTGAAGATCCAGCTCACTAGACAAGACCCTGATGCTGAGAAAGATTGAAGGCAGGAGAAGAAGGGGACGACAGAGAATGAGATAGTTGGATGGCATCACTGACTCAATGGACATGAGTTTGAGCGAACTCTGAGAGAAGGTAAAGGACAGGGAAGCCTGGCGTGCTAACGTCCCTGGGGTTTCAAAGAGTCGGACACAACTGAGCGACTGAACAACAATTCCTCTACAACAGTGACTCAGTCATTTATTTCTTTAATTCATGTTTTCCCTCTGGTCTCCCCATCTGTGTGGCTGTGTATATATTTCCACTTAGATGTTGCATGTTGCAGAAGAATTAACACCTCAGATTCAAAATGACCTCAATCAACCTCATGTTCTTTCAGAGTTTCCCAGCTTAGTGCATAGAACCATCATCTACCTGGTTACAGAAGCCAAAATCTCTGAGGTTTTTCCTTCATCCTTCCACCTCCCTAACCCCCCGCAAATCCAATGAGGCACCTGGCTATGCTGATTTTAACTCCCAGGTATCTCCCCAATCTACCCCTTCTTTTCAGCCACATCACCACTGTCTCCATTCAACACCCCCTCATGGGATCCCCAAGCTGCCACCTCCCTTTCTCCTTTTGAGTATGGCCCCCATCTGACCGCTGGAATCACAGCTTTAAATCATGAATACGACCATGTTGGTCCTGCTTAATGGTTTCATCATTCTCAGGATGAATAGTGGGAATGTAATAGGGCAAGGAGATCCAACCAGTCCATCCTAAAGGAGATCAGTCCTGAGTGTTCATTGGAAGGACTGATGTTGAAGCTGAAACTCCAATACTTTGGCCACCTGATGCAAAGAACTGACTCACTAGAAAAGTCCCTGATGCTGGGAAAGATTGAAGGCAGGAGAAGGGGATGACAGAGGATGAGATGGTTGGATGGAGTTGCTGATTCAATGGACATGAGTTTGAGTAAGCTCTGGGAGTTGGTGATGGACTGGGAGGCCTGGCATGCTGAGGTCTGTGGGGTCACAAAGAGTCGGACACGACTGAGCGACCAAACTGAACTGAACTGAATATGGCCTCCAAGGTTGTATGGTCTGGAATCTGCCCACCTCTCCCATCTCATTTCATCTTGCGTGAGTTCAATTCCCTGCGTGTGTTAAATTGCTCAGGGCACTTAAAGGTCTTAGAATATCTGACGGGTGGTCACTGTTCCACGAAGTTAGTCACTCTCTTCATTCTTCCTATAACCAATGCTGTTATTTATACTCTTCGGCCACGTGAGCATTCTTTCAGTTTCCTGTTAGTTCCATACCCACTCCAGCCTCCAGGAATATGTGGGCATCACTTGTTCTGCTTGAAATGCTCCCTTCCCCCCCATTTGGCTTAGTTGCCTCCTACTCATCTTTCTTTAAGGTGCCAAGATCCCCAGGGACACCCCCCCCCATCAAATTACCACGTGCCCCTTCATGACATTTATCATGGTTGTAGTTCTGCGCTTTTTCATGTGAATCCTTCATTAATGCTGTCAGGAGACTGGAGGCTCTGTGCTGACAGGCCCTGTGACTCTTGTAGTGGCTTGTGTGGGTCCCACTGTTTACAAAGTGTCTGTCGTTGGGTTGCCAGTGAATTTAAGGTTCTTGCTTCCTTGTGAAAGAATTCACAGAGTAATAGGTAAGAAGTCGGTTTATTTAGAGAGAAGTACACTCCGCAGACAGAGCGTGGGCCGTCTCAGAAGGCGGGAGAGCTTCGAAATGTGCTGTGGTTATTGTTTTTGTGTGCTGGGCAATTTCATAAGCTAAGCCTTTGACTGTGTGGATCACAACAAACTGTGGAAAATTCTTAAAGAGATGGAAATACCAGACCACCTGACCTACCTCTCGAGAAATCTGTATGCAGGTCAGGAAGCAACAATTAGAACCGGACATGGAACAACAGACTGGTTCCAAATCGGGAAAGGAGTATGTCAAGGCTGTATACTGTCACCCTGCTTATTTAACTTATGTGCAGAGTACATCATGAGAAATGCTGGGCTGGATGAAGCACAAGCTGGAATCAAAATTGCCGGGAGAAATATCAGTAACCTCAGATATGCAGATGACACCACCTTTATGGTAGAAAGCAAAGAAGAACTAAAGAATCTCTTGATGAAAGTGAAAGAGGAGAGTGAAAAAGCTGGCTTAAAACTCAACATTCAGAAAACTGAGATCATGGCATCTCGTCCCATCACTTCATGGCAAATAGATGGGGGAAACAATGGAAACAGTGACAGACTTTATTTTTTGGGGCTCCAAAATCACTGCAGATGGTGACTGCAGCCATGAAATTAAAAGATGCTTGCTCCTTGGAGGAAAAGCTATGATCAACCTAGACAGCATGTTAAAAAGCAGAGACATTACTTTGCCGACAAAGGTCTGTCTAGTCAAAGCTATGGCTTTTCCAGTGGTCATATATGGATGTGAGAGTTGGACCATAAAGAAAGCTGAGTGCTGAAGAATTGATGCTTTTGAACTGTGGTGTTGGAGAAGACTCTTGAGAGTCCCTTGTACTGCAAGGAAATCTAACCAGTCCATCCTAAAGGAAATCAGTGCTGAATATTCACTGGATGCTGAAGCTGAAGCTCCAATACTTTGGCCACTTCATGTGAAGAACTTATTCATTGGAAAAGACCCTGATGCTGGGAAAGATTGAAGGCAGGAGGAGAAGGGGATGACAGAGGATGAGATGGTTGGATGACATCACCAACTTGATGAACATGAGTTTGAGCAAGCTCTGGGAGTTGGTGATGGACAGGGAAGCCTGGTGTGCTGCAGTCCATGGGGTTGCGAAGAGTCGGACACGACTGAGCGACGGAACTGACTGAGTTATACTTTCTGAATAACTGAGAAGCTCTTTCCCTCATGCTAATCTTTCTCAAGACTCAGCCATTTGCGTCCCACCTGTGGAATTATTTTTTTTACCTCAGCTGTGTATTACCTGTACTGTTATTTACTTAATACTCTTCTGTATCTTGACTGATTTTACTTTAATAGAACTTTTTACAAAGGCAATTTCTATTTCTAGCTTAAATTAAGAATGGGTTAAGACTTCTACAAACAGGAAGAAAGATAAAGTTGAGAGAAGGTAAAGTAGATACACAACGAGGATATCCAGTGCAACAAGATATCATTAACCTTTTGAGAACCCTTCATTTGTGACCTGCTCAGTGGATGTTTTTGGAGTGGATTTGTAATGGCTGAACTCCCAGCAGCCCTGGGCAGCTGCTGTGTGGATGCTGGGTTGGGTCATGGCGAGGTCTGCAGAGTGGACGTTTGCGTGTTAGCTGGAAGAGGAGGGCAGGTCCTTGAAGGGAAGTGAGCCTCATACTTTGCTCCCAGTGTTGGAGCTGCAGCTTGACACTCTTGTAGTCACACTCCAGCTTTCAGTCCTGCTTAAAGGTGATACATTGGCCTCTGGGCTTATGTGTCTCTGGGAGACAGCAGGCACCCTGGCAGGTCCACCCTAGAACCTTGCGGCAGGGAAGCCCCTTCCACAGCACAGTGGTTGAGTACAGACCCTACAGTCAGGCTGCCTGGAGTTCCATGGAGTTCTGCCACCCACAAACTGACCAACCTCATGTAAGTTTCTTCTCCTCCCTGATCCTCAGTTTCCTCATCTGTAAAATGGGCTTTCAGTGGTACTCACTTCATAAACTGTTCCTGAAGGGTAAGTGAGTTCCTATATGTAAACTGCTTACTATGTAGTCTGTAGTCTGGCACACGATACATGCTCTATTGTTGTGTTTTTGTTCAGTCGCTAAGTCACGTCCCACTCTTTGCAGCCCCATGGACTGCAGCACCCCAGCCTCTTCCATCCTCCACGATCTCCTAGAGTTTACTCAAATTCATGTCCATTGAATCGGTGATGCTATCTAACCCTCTCATCCTCTGTCACCCTCTTCTCCTTTTGCCTCCAGTCTTTCACAGCATCAGGATCTTTTCCAGTGAATCAGCTCTTTGCATCAGGTAACCAAAGTACTGGAGTTTCAGCTTCAGTATCAGTCCTTCCAGTGAATATTCAGGGTTGATATCCTTTAGGATTGACGGTTTGGTCTCAAAATTAGATTGTTTTGTGACTGAAGAAGTTCATGCATAGGGGTTAATAAGGGAAGGTGATGCTTTTAATTTGGGGAATTACACAGGTTTAAATCCTGATATTTCTATGTATTATCTAACTGTGGGGCTTCCCTGGTGGTTCAGATGGTAAAGAATCTGCCTGCAATGTGGGAGACCCAGGTTCAATTCCTGGGTTGGGAAGATCTCCTGGAGAAGGAGCTGGCAACCCACTCCAGTAGTCTTGCCTGGAGAATCCCGTGAACAGAGGAGTCTGGCTGGCAGCAGTTCATAGGGTTGCAAAGAGTCAGACATGACTGAGCGACTAGATGACATGAACCGTGGAGCAGTGCCTTCACCTTCCCAAGCCTCAGTTTCTTCCTCTGCAGAACGGGATGCATTCTGTTGCCATGGGAACAGCATGAGATGATGCTTCTTAGAGTGGGTGGTGCTTAGGAGGGCACCTGACCCAACACCTGGCAGCATGAAATATGTGCAAAGAAAGAGGTGAGGGCTGCTGCCTCATTCAGCCTGAAAAAGAACGTGGTTCTGACTCCCTCCCGCTTGCAACCTGAATCATCAGTAGGGATTCCGCGTTTCCATTCTCCTGGGAAACAGCCCTGAAGTTTAGACAGACTCTGCCCTCGAAGCTTCTTTGCCTGAGTCCTCATTGCAGCTGTCAGGAAGGCTAAGGCTTGCTTTCAGAAGACTGACTCTGGCAAGGTGTGTGGAGCCAGTGAGCAGGAAATAGCCATCCTCTCGTCGGTGGTTGATGCCACTGACATGTATCAAGCCAGCTTTCGAGTCTTTTGCTAAATCTCTTGGCAGCCCCCATGGAGGGCTTGGGGGCTAGAGTGGGATTTTAGAGAGGATTAGATACCGGGCCCTCGTCTTTTAGAAAATGCCCGTTATTGAATCTGTTACAATACTGCTTCTGTTTCATGTTTTTTGGCCCCAAGGCATGTGGGATCTTAGTTCTCTGACCAGGGATCAGACATGCACCCCTTGTGTTGGAAGGCAGAGTCTTAACCACTGGACCTCCTGGAAGTCCATCATCTTAGATGCTTGAGGGGGAAAAAATGACTTGTAAAATAGATAGCAAGTGAGAATTTGCTGTGTAAAACAGGGAACTCAACCCAGTGTTCTGTGACAGCCTAGAGGGGTGGGGTGGTGAGGGAGATGGGAGGAGGATTCAGGAGGGAGGGGACATGGCTATACTTGTGGCTGATTTGTGTTGATGTGTGGCAGAGGCCAACACAATATAGTAGAGGAGTTGTCCCCTAATAATTGTATTTTGTTCTGTACCTCTCAATATTGTACAATTATAATCTTTGATAATCATCAGTTAAAAAAAAAAACAGAAAAAGTGACTTCTGGATGCCTGGTATTGTGGATTGAGTCAAGTCCCCCAAAATGAGTATGCTGAAGCCTCACCCCCAATACCTCAGAATGTGACCTTATCCGGAGACACGGATGTAGGTGAGTTAAAAAGAAGTCATTAGCGTGGGCCCCAGTCTCTCCTAAACAGGAAGCTGGAACCCAAAGACAGACGCACACAAGGAGAGTGCTGTGTGCACGTGAAGGCGCAGGTGGGCTAGTAAGACCGCCAGCCGAGGCACACCGACCCCTGGACGATCCGCTAGGCGCTGGGAGAGAGGCATGGCTCAGCATCTCCCTCACTGCCTCAGAGAAAACCGTCCCTGCTCATGCCTCCACCTTGGACTTCCAGCCCCCAGGGCAGTGAGGAAATACATGTCTGTTGTTTTAAGCCCCCCAGTTTGTGGTACTTTGTTCGGGTGGCCCTAGAAAGGGAATTCACCTAGTTTTACTATTAGATAGTAACTTCAATGCAACATTCCAGAGGAGGCCCCAGATCAGCTCTGGGAAGTGTCTCTGGAAAAGGCAGTTTCTGAATCCTGTCCTGAGGGAGGGACAGGAGGCGCTGAAGGGGGGGTAGTATGTGAGGGAAGGAAAAGAGCTGAGAAGGTGGGGCTGGGGAGGCCCTTTAAGGCGGCGTGCAGAGGTGAATGAATGGGTGGAGGGGAGGGATTCAGAGTTAATGGGGGAGTGTGTGTGGTGGGAGGGGGTCATGGGGGAGGGAAGCTATAGAGGTGGGACTGGAGACTGAGGCTGGAGCCTAAGGCACTGAAGGCCCTAGAGCGTCAAGCTGTGTGTCCTGATCGGCTTCGGCCGCCACAACAAATCCCAGAGGTTGGGTGGCTTAAACAGCAGACATCTATTTCTTACAATTCTGGACCCTGGAAAGTCCAAGGTCAAGGGGCTGGTGAGATCTTTCTTCTGGTTTGCAGACATCTCTCTTCCCCTCCCGTCCTCATCTGGTGGAGGGAGAGAGAGCTCTAGTCTCTTCTTCCTCTTGTGAGGACACTAATCCCATCATGGGGCCCCACCCTCCTGACCCTCATCTCAACTCATTGTCCCTCATGAACCCCACCTCCAAATTCTGTCATCTCACTGGGGGTTAGGGTTTCAGTGCAGGAATTTTGGGGCGGGGGGCACACATACACACATGTCCATACACTAAGGAATGTGATGTTTTGTTCTTAGCTGGCTCCGTTATCTCTGAGACTCAGTGCAAAATAAAAAGGTGTGGTCCCTCATTCCAAAATGAGAAAAAATGCTGTTAAAGGTACTAAACTATAAAACTTTTTCTTTGCTTTCATGGTCTCTCTCTTTCTCTTGGTTTGTCATGGTTTTTTTTTTTTACCTGCTTTTTGATAGCAGTCTAGATATATAACAATAATTTTAAATTATTATCAAGAATTTCACCGTCTCTATATTGTGCAGTTCCAATTTCAAATGCAAATGCAAGAGCATTGAACTTTTGTGCAGAATCACGGAAATGACCCAATTCATGCATCCAAGTGCATGAATGCACATGTGTCTTATTCTTACCAGAACAGCAGAAACTTGGAAGAAAACAAACTCAACTCTTCTCTGTTCCCTCCTTCATACGTGCACTTTCTACCAATGCTGCCTACCTTGGACTGACTAATGAGCGAGGTGAGACCGAGGGGAAGGCAAGCTATGGTTGTCTTGTCTTTCCCTTTCCTCCTGTGTCATCATTTCAGCATCAGTGATTTGCTGACACAGGGAAGTAACACACGAAGGGAAGAATATGACTAAGGTTCCTTGGCCATTACAGTTTCTTAGGATACCTTTGCTTCTTTCTGGATTTGGAGCAATTTAGTTCTTGTTGGAACAGAATACTTAAGTCTCCAAGGGAGATCAGTGCCACTGCTTACTCTGGTGTAGACAAAATACACTTCCCTGGGTCTTGCTGAATCTCCACACTTTGTGGGTCCACCAGAATTGTGTGCTCATGGAACATTACAAATGCCATGTAGGCATGAGGGACACACACACTGAGTGTGTAGCCTCTGCTCATGTGCATGCCCATGGCTCAGTTCAGTTGCTCAGTCGTGTCTGACTCTTTGTGACCCCATGGACTGCAGCACACCAGGCTTCCCTGTCCATCACTAACACCCAGAGCTTGCTCAAACTCATGTCCCTGGTGTCGGTGATGCCATTCAACCATCTCATCCTCTGTCATCCCCTTCTCCTGCCTTCACTCTTTCCCAGCATCTGGGTCTTTTCCAAGGAGTCAGTTCTTTGCATCAGGTGGCCAAAGTATTGGAGCTTCAGCTTCAGCATTGGTCCTTCCAATGAATATTCAGGACTGATTTCCTTTAGGATGGACTGGTTGGATCTCCCTGCAGTCCAAGGGCCTCTCAAGAGTCTTCTCCAACGCTACAGTTCAAAAGCATCAATTCTTCAGCACTCAGCTTTCTTTATAGTCCAACTCTCACATCCATACATGACTATGCCCATTGTAATCCTTTACAAAGTAACACTTCCAGGGTGAAAGATATCAACTCCAGAGTGTTAAGCTGAGTGCAAAGTGCTTCTGAGCATAGCACTCTGTATGGTTGCATGCCCCCAAAGCCAGCCCTCTTAGTAGAAGATGATGTGACATTAATGGTTTTAATCCTAAACGTCTCTTTATCTTCTATGTATGTTATAAGCCCTAGTCTCTGTTCTTGATACCATTGAAGTGTCAGTCACTGTTCCATGTGATCTTGTCTTTTGTAATACTCTTGGAAATCCTTGCTGCAAATGTGGGCACTCATCCAACACTAGGCCACTGAGGCTGTCACCACGGAAGTCTCCTTTTGTCCCCTGGAAGGACAAGTCAGTCACAGACCAGGGTAGATGGGCACCAGGCACCCTGCTGATGTGTTCTGGCAGGCTCCACCCTTTCCTTTCTCATTTTGGTGTTGAGAAAACTCACAGGACTGCGGGGCCGAAAGAGGATGGCAGGTCCAGGCTCTGCTGAGTAGGGATGGCCAACTGGAAAGAGGTGATGTGATCAGTTTCCATTTTAGAATGGTCATCCTGCAGACTGAAGGATGGGTTGGCAGGGGGAGAAATTGGTGGCTAGGAAGACAGTATAAAACTTCCACAAGGTTCTGGGCATACACACTGAGGAAACCAGATCTGAAAGAGACACATGCACCCCAATGTTCATCGCAGCACTGTTTATTATAGCCAGGACATGGAAGCAACCTAGATGCCCATCAGCAAACGAATGGATAAGGAAGCTGTGGTACATATACACCATGGAATATTACTCAGCTGTTAAAAAGAATTCATTTGAATCAGTCCTAATGAGATGGATTAAACTGGAGCCCATTATACAGAGTGAAGTAAGCCAGAAAGATAAAGAACATTACAGCATACTAACACATATATATGGAATTTAGAAAGATGGTAATGATAACCCTATATGCAAAATAGAAAAAGAGACACAGATGTACAGAACAGACTTTTGAACTCTGTGGGAGAAGGTGAGGGTGGGATGTTTCAAAAGAACAGCATGTATATTATCTGTGGTGAAACAGATCACCAGCCCAGGTGGGATGCATGAGACAAGTGCTCGGGCCTGGTGCACTGGGAAGACCCAGAGGAATCGGGTGGAGAGGGAGGTGGGAGGGGGGATTGGGATGGGGAATACATGTAACTCCATGGCTGATTCATGTCAATGTATGACAAAACCCACTGAAATGTTGTGAAGTAATTAGCCTCCAACTAAAAAAAAAAAAAAAAAAAAAACTTCTACAAGGAACAGAGGAAGGTTGTAAATGCCCTTAATTGGATATCTTGGCATCTGTGTAGACAGTCACATTTATCACTATATATTGATGTACAGATAAGCACAAATACACCTCCTGGTATTTTTACAAATCTAGTCCCTTTATCCTGTGGATAATTCCAGTGAGCTCCCACTAACAGGCAATATAACTTATCAAATTCAAACAAAATCGTGGCACAGTAGAATTTTCTGCAGTTCACTTAAGTGGTGTAAGGTGTTTATAAATCCCATTTAAAATGTAATTAAACTTAAGCACACTTTTTAAACAAAATCACAAAGTTGCTGCATGTCATATTTAATAAGTTCCAACACAATTTCTTAGCCTTCCTTTCTGGAGTATAATTACTCCATCAATCTTCCTGGAGAATCAAAGAGCGCTTAGCAGAACACACCTTTCATGCATTAACCAGAATTGTGCTTTTGAGTTACATTTGAAAGTGATTTGCATTGGCATTTTATTTCTTCCAGAATATAACAAATGTTTCTGATCTGCCTGAGGTATCTTGGTCTTAAACTGAAGTTATAAATCTTTCAGAGCTTCTGTTTACCAGTTCCTTGAATTTCTGTGGTGTAAAGGATAGGGAGAGAAACAAAGCTATGATGCATGACTCTTTTCTTTCTTAGCAGGCAAGTAAGACACAAGATCAGGTCCTGGCATGCAGGTTGGTAATTCGGTTTGCGTTTTAGTTTATGCTTCTGAGTTTTCCCTGATGGAGATGTACCTACTTCCCATCTTTCTGCAAGTGTTTGCCAAGTTGCTTCAGTCATGTCCGACTCTTTGTGATCCTATGGACTGTAGCCCGCCAGGTTCCTCTGCCCATGGGTTTATCCAGGCAAGAATACTGGAGTGGGTTGCCATGCCCTCCTCCAGGGGATCTTCCTGACCCAGGGATCAAACCCACTTCTCTTATGTCTCCTGAATTGGCAGGCAGGTTCCTTACCCGTCGCCCCTCCTGGGAAGCCCAAGAAGTGTTTATCTGTTTGTAAATAATAGGAACATTGTGTTAGATTTTGATATAAATTCCTGACTGAGGTCTGTCAGGCAGAGGGTCTCAAATATGATGTTGGCTTGAGGCGTAATAGCTATTTAAAAAACCACTAGTATAGTGCTGGGGCTTCCCAGGTGGCACTAGTGGTGAAGAACCTGCCTGTATTCTTGCCTGGAGAATCCCATGGACAGAGGAACCTGGTGGGCCATAGGGTCACAAAGAGTCTAACATGGCTGAAGCGACTTAGCATGCATGCAGTATAGTATTTGCTGACAACCCCATCATTTTTTTTTCTAAGCACAACCTGTGCCCTACAGAGTTAAATTTTTTAATTGCCAATCCAAAGGTTTTACGTAGGTATCTGGTAGGAATCTCAATGTTAGTGCCCCTCTGCCCGATCCCTAAATCTGATTCTTCCCATCTTCCCTATATTAGCAAATAGCAGTTCCAGTCTTCCAGTGGTGAAGGCCGAAACTTTGGCATCACCCTAACTTTTCTTTTCACCTGGCATCTACCCTCTTAACTAGTCCTCCCAGTCCTGCCCTGTCTTTCACACCTACCATTTCAATAGCAAACACTGACAACTTGGGAGCAAATTTGAAAGACTCAGCTCTCCCATTTGTGTCAGACTCCCCCTCCCAGATCTGTTTATTTTCAGTCTTTCAGAGTTTATTGAGACTTAGGTCTTGGCATTTGGTCAACTTGCTATAGCCTCTTGGATGGAATACATATCCCATGGTGATTGGTGTAGTGTTTGGTAAATGTCACTTGTAGTTTGGTCACTAAGTCCTGTCTGACTCTTTTGTGACCCCATGGACTGTAGCCTGCCAGGCTCCTCTGTCCATAGGATTTCCCTGGCAAGAACACTGGAATGAGTTGCTATTTCCTTCTCCAGAGGATCTTCCTGACCCAGGGATCGAACCCATGTCTCCTGCATTGGCAGGTGACTCTTGACCACTGAGCCACCTGGGAAGCCCAATAAATGTCGCTTAGGGATGTTCAAATTTCCTATATCGTTAATGAATTTTTCTACTTTAAAAAAAATGGTTACCGAGAGAAGAGTTTTAATATATGTATTTAAGTATGTTGGTGAATTTTTCTGTTCTTTTTAGTTTTGTCAATGTGTACATATTTTGAAATATGTTAGCAATATGCACATTTAGGATTATTTTATCTTCTTGATGAGTTGACACTTTTATCATTGTGAAATCATCTTCTTTGTCTGGAAATACTGCTGCCCTGAATTCTACTTGGCTACATATAGTCATATCAGCTTTTTAATGCTTAGTGTGTGCATAGTAGGGCTTCTAAGGGGGTGCTAGTGGTAAAGAACCCACCTGCCAAAGCAAGAGATATAAGAGATGCGGGTGATCCTTGGGTCGGGAAGATCCCTTGGAGAGGGTCATGGTAACCCACTCCAGTGTTCTTACCTGGAGAATCCCATGGACGGAGGAGCCTGGCAGGCTATATAGCCCATAGAGTCGCAAAGAGTCAGACACGACTGATGTGACTGAACACACATGCACATAATGTTTGCGTGGTAAATCTTTTTTCCAGTCTTTCACTTTAATTTACTGTGTCTTTGAATTTAAATATCACTTTAAACAGCATATAGTTGTATCTTCTTTTTTTGTCTTAAAAATCTTTGCCTTTTAGTTGGAGTATTTAGTTCATTTATGTTTAGTATAATTTTTGATGTGTTGAGTGTAGTTCTGCCTTTGCCATTGGTTTATTTTTTCCCTCTGTTCTTTGCTCCCTTTTTTCCATTTTGAATTTTCATAAATCTAATATGTTTTAATATTCCATTTTATTTTGACTATTGGCTTTTTAGCTAAGCCTCTATATTTTTTAAAAGTTACTGTACAGATTATAATATGTGTTCTTAGTTTATCACAGTCTGCCTTGAATCAGTATTATACCACTTCATGAATCATGGTAGACTTTTAGTGTAACTTTGTTCTATTTTTGTCCTTTTATATCATATAATTTTATCCCCATGTAGGATATACTTTGTTATTATGGTAAAGAACCCACCTGCCAATGTAGCCATAAGTGATGTGAGTTTGATCCCTGGATTGGGAAGATCCCCTGGAGAAGGGCATGGCAACCCACCCCAGTATTCTTGTTTGGAAAATCCCATAGACAGAAGAGCCTGGCAGGCTACAGTCCATAGGGTTGCAAAGAATTGGACGTGACTGAAGTGACTTAGCATGCATGCACACATATCTAAATAGGCTGTTAATTCATTTCAGTGATTAACTCTTTTGTCCAATTTTATTTTCTTCTTTTTAAAACAATTATCATTGGATAAATTGAATGATAAGCCAAATTTAGTTCTAGGGTACTATTTTAGTTATGTTTATAGTTAATAATGCTCATTTATTACTTAGACCTGGAAATCACTTACCGCGCATGGAGCCACACAGCGTGGTCAGAGGTGAAGGATGTGGACCTGGGGTTCTGCTTTTATTGAGGATGGGGGCCTTGGGGTTTGTGGGTTCACTCTTTATTAGTGAATTTAAGACATAAAAGCAGGGATTTAAAGTATCAGAAAATAAATAAATGAAGCATGTGGCCCAAATAGTCAGTTATCAAAATCAACCAAGATCTTTAAAACAATGGAATCTGTCAAGGGAGGAAGCCTGGCTCTTTATCTTGCCGTGTGGCTGGCAATATGTTTGTTTGAGATAGCGGTCTTTGAAGTGGGTGCCTTTTTGAAATGGATGTCTCAGCAATCAAAGCTTAAGTCAGACGCTTGCGTTACAAAAAAAAAACAACCCAACAGCTATCAGGCTTTACACTGCACTAGTAAATACTGCATATGCACAAGGCTGATCTATACTGACAAAATCTGCATTTTGTATCTTACCAGCTAATGCTGTGGGAAAATGTGCTAAAAAGATGTTGAATTTTAAGTTGATAAACTGTGTACATGGTAATTACAGGTTGCAAGATGGTGATGATGATTAAACTCGGCATGTGTAAATCTTTGCCATGGTTACAGTGGCCACAATTATGGGAAAAGATATTGATATGGTAGGCTACTTGGACCTTTTTGTAACTAGGAGTGGGTCAGAAGGGAGATTTCTATTTCTTCACTGTAAGGTTTTCAGTGCTTTTCTTTCTTTAAATTGTTATGGAAGGGCTGGGTCACTGGGGGAAGAAGGGCAAGGAGATGAGGGAAGGGGGAGCTTCCTTGCTCAGGCCTCACCATTTGCAGTGATGCTCTTAGGATGGGCTGCTCTGTCTGGCTAGAGGACTCCTGAGTTTCTGAGCTGTACTCTGTGGCTATCGACTCCATTTGTGTGGACTTCATCCCCCATGTTTCTCTCTGTATGCTCAGGAACTGGAACGTGGCATGGCACAATATGCAGAAGTCCCCATGGTATATTTGTTGAAAGAATAAATGAGCCTCCTACTGTTTGTTTTGATTCCTGTCTCCTGTACAATATCACAAACCACCATCCATAGTTCATCAGGCACTCTGTCTATCAGATCTGGTCCCTTAAATCTATTTCTTACTTCCACTGTATAGTCATAAGGGATTTGATTTAGGTCATACCCGAATGGTCTAGTGGTTTTCTCCACTTTCTTCAATTTCAGTCTGAATTTGGCAATAAAGAGTTCATGATCCTAGCCACAGTCAGCTCCTGGTCTTGTTTTTGCTGACTGTGTAGAGCATCTCCATCTTTGGCTGCAAAGAATATAATCAATCTGATTTCGGTGTCAACCATCTGGTGATGTCCATGTGTAGAGTCTTCTCTTGTGTTGTTGGAAGAGGGTGTTTGCTATGACCAGTGCGTTCTCTTGGCAAAACTCTGTTAGCCTTTGCCCTGCTTCATTCTGTACTCCAAGGCCAAATTTGCCTGTTACTCCAGGTGTTTCTTGACTTCCTACTTTTGCATTCCAGTCCCCTATTACCGTGATATTGAATGGTTTGCCATGGAAACGAACAGAGATCACAAAGGTCCATCTAGTCAAGGCTGTGGTTTTTCCAGTGGTCATGTTTGGATGTGAGAGTTGGACTATAAAGAAAACTGAGTGACGAAGAATTGATGCTTTTGAACTGTGGTATTGGAGAAGACTCTTGAGAGTCCCTTGGACTGCAAGGAGATCCAACCAGTCCATCCTAAAGGAGATCAGTCCTGGGTGTTCATTGGAAGGACTGATGTTGAAGCTGAAACTCCAATACTTTGGCCACCTGACGTGAAGAGCTGACTCATTGGAAAAGACCCTGATCCTGGGAGGGATTGGGGGCAGGAGGAGAAGGGGACGACAGAGGATGAGATGGTTGAATGGCATCATCGACTTGATGGACATGGGTTTGGGTGGACTCCGGGAGTTGGTGATGGACAGGGAGGCCTGGCGTGCTGCGGTTCATGGGGTCGGAAATAGTCGGACGTGACTGAGCAACTGAACTGAACTGAACTGTTTGTTACATTGAGTGTGGCTTGCCTCGTGTCAGTTTATCAACCACATGAAAATTTCATGACCATGAAATTAAGTTGAAGGCAACAAAAATACTACGTTTCACTACACTGTCTCACCACCCTATCCACCTCCCTCCTGCACACAGTCATGTCGTTTTATAGTCCAGCCCTCTTGTTAGTCCCTCTTTATCCCCCAATCTCACCCCAGCCACTCATGTGTCATTGCAGTAGGCCTGTTTGCCTGGTCAACTGAGAAGGCAGGTATCAATAACTCATCATGGCACCACACCCACGGAGCCCAGACAGCTTCAGAATACTCTCCGAGGCACCTCCAGTAGCTTCTCTCCAATGACCAGGGCAGGCACTGGAGGTGAAGCCTCTCCCTGGTTGACCTGTTGTTCGGCCTGTGTACCGCCCATCCCTCTTTCCAAGACCGCTTCTCTTCTCCCTCCCACCCAAGGGTAAATGATCGAAATAGCTCTTGCCTGTTTCCTTGCCTGAGACACACCTGGCAACTTTGTACAACAACCTAAGTTCCGTGTAATTCTTTGCAAGGATGCTCTGCTAGAAAGGCAGGAGATTGGGATCCCTTGCTAACATCAGGGCATCTTAGGATCGCAGAGGACCCACACCACTGTAATACTTTAAGACAGATTCTATGTCAGGAGGTTATATTGTTAAAGAAAAGAATTATTCAAGAACACTCACTAAAGCGTGGTAAGGAAGACTTTATTCAAGGAGAGGGACATCTTGAAAAATGTAAGGGCCACTGGGGTGGGGTCTGGTAGTGCAGGAGAGAGCTCAGATTCTACTCTAATATAGCATGGGCAAGGGGAAATTATAGTCAAGGAGAATGGTGGGGATCAAGGGATGGAAAATTATTTGTAGGTATGTCAAGATTAAGGGAGAATTCAGAAGAAACTGAACTAACAGAATTCTTGCTGAAGACAGGCCAGGGTGATCAGACATCACCTAGATGATGGTAGAGGATGAGGAACCCAATTAGATATTGAGGGTAGTCAGATATGGAGAATAGGGGAGGCTAAATTTGAACCATGTAAAGTGCAAGGACACTTCGCTCTGAAGTAATGATATGTGTCAGCCAGTCAGTTCAGTCACTCAGTCGTGTCTGACTCTTTGCAACCCCATGAACTGCAGCACTCCAGGCTTCCCTGTCCTTCACCATCTCCTGAAGTTTACTCAAATTCATGTCCATTGAGTCGGTGATGCCATCCAACCATCTCATCCTCTGTCATCCCCTTCTCTTCCCACCTTCAATCTTTCCCAGCATCAAGGTCTTTTCCACCGAGTCCGCTCTTCGCATCAGGTGGCCAAGGTATTGGAGTTTTAGCTTCAGCATCAGTTCTTCTAGTGAGTATTCAGGACTGATTTCTTTTAGGATTAACTGGTTTGGTCTCCTTGCAGTCCAAGGGACTCTCAAGAGTCTTCTCCAACACCACAGTTCAAAAGCATCAATTCTTTGGTGCTCAGCTTCTTTTATAGTCCAACTCCCACATCTATACATGACTACTGGAGAAACCATAGCTTTGACTAGATGGACCTTTGTTGGTAATGTCTCTGCTTTTTAATATGATATCTGGGTTGGTCATAACTTTTCTTCCAAGGAGCAAGCATCTTTTAATTTCATGGCTGCAATCACCATCTGCAGTGATTTTGGAGCCCAAGAAAATAAAGTCTGTCACTGTTTCCATTGTTTCCCCATCTATTTGCCATGAAGTGATGGGACCAGATGCCAGGATCTTAGTTTTCTGAATGTTGAGTTTTAAGCCAACTTTTTTACTCTCCTCTTTCACTTTCATCAAGAGGGTTTTTAGTTCTTCTTCCCTTTCTGCTATAAGGGTGCTGTCATCTCCATATCTGAGGCTATTGATGTTTCTCCCTGCAACCTTGATTCCACCTTGTGTTTCGTCCAGCCCGGCATTTCACATGACGTACTCTGCTGCTGCTGCTGCGTCACTTCAGTCATTTCCGACTCTGATGTACTCTGCATATAAGTTAAATAAGCAGGGTGACAATATACAGCCTTGACGTACTCCTTTCCCTATTTGGAACCAGTCTGTTGTTCCATGTCCGGTTCTAATTGTTGCTTCTTGACCTGCATACATATTTCTCAGGAGGCGGGTAAGGTGGTCTTGTATTTCCATCTCTTAAAGAATTTTCCACAGTTTGTTGTGATTCACACAGTCAAAGATTTTGGTGTAGTCAGTAAAGCAAAAGTAGATGTTTTTCTGAACTCCCTTGCTTTTCTGATGATCCAGTGGATGTTGGCAATTTGATCTCTGGTTCATCTACCTTTTCTAAATCCAGCTTGAACATCTGGAAGTTCACAGTTCACATACTGTTGAAGCCTGGCTTGGAGAAATGTTGAGCCTTACTTTGCTAGCGTGTGAGATGAGTGCAATTGTGCGGTAGTTTGATATATGTAGGGGGGACCTTTCCCACTAGCCATGTATTGGGAAATTCTGGGAGTCTGGAATTCTGGAAGTCCTAGCTCCAGATTCCATTTGTCACTTCCTGGCTTTTGTCCACTCTGGCTTAAATATCACCTGGGATGCCTCCTGACATCAGATCCAGGAGGAATATTGGGTTCTGGGGGGTAATCCTTCACCTCTCAGCTTCTCAAGTCAAGGTGGCTAGAATTTCAGTGACTGGTCTCAGTCCCCTCCAACTATCTCCACCACTCATTTCTTCTAGATGGTTCAACTCTTTCACCCTTTGAGAGCAAAGGCCAGCACAAGGCAGGGAACATTATAATGGGATTGGTGTTAGCACAGGTTGAAGTACGTTTAATTTTCCATCACTACATGTGAGAGTAGAATAGCCATCTCCAATAAAAATAAAATTGTTTTTCTTCATAATGTTAGAATGCTGAAAAAGCCGCAATTAGAAGAAAAAAGTATTTTCAGCACCCAGAACAACTGTGATGCTTTAGTAATCCTTGCCAAATCTTTTTCTTAGTATTCACTTTTTTACAGCATATTATACTGTATTACATTGTGTATTGCCATTTCCTTTAAAAGCTTTGTTTTAACAATTCATGAAAATTTTTAATGGCTGTGCAATATTCTGTTGTGTGGGTGGGTACATAATAGTATTTTAGCTGTATCTGTATTGTTGGATGTTTGGGCTCCTTCCAGTTTTTCATTTTTAGAAATAAGAATGTAACTGCATACATAAATCTTTGTCTGTACCTTTTGCTGTTTTTCCTAGAACAGATTAATTGAAGGGAAATTTTAGCAGGGTGAAATTTATGAAGGTGGCAAGGAGTCTTGATTTTTATCCCCAAATTATTTGTCGGAAAATGTATGCCACTGCTTGGCTTACTGCATCCTAGTCAACAAGGTAGGTTCTCATATTTTACATCTTTGCTAATTAAAAAGGCAAATATTTAATCTCATTATTTACACTGGGATTGTTATTGCTTAGTGAGGTAGAAGATTTTACACATGGTTGTTAGCTCTGTGTCTAAAATTGAAATCTTGATTTTTTTCCCTCTGAATGGCTCCTGCCAGGGGCTTGTGGATAATCTATTCTTTATATTATATAATCTATTCTTCAGGTCAAAATTTTGGTCAAGTCATCCTTGACTGTTGTGTTTTTCTCCCACTTCTCATCCCTCGCTGTCTGCAGCAAGCCCTCCTGCATTCTGCTCCCAGCTGGTCTGTGCATCTTCTCTGAGTCATTATAGTAGCTTCCCGATTGTTTGCACTACACCCGGATCTCAACGCAGCAGCCAGGCTCATCCCATTACATTGTAACTCAGATTGCAGTAGTCCAGTGCCCGGAGCCCTTTGTGGCTTCCCACTGCAGTCACTGAAAAAGCCAGAGATTCGAATTCTACAAGGCCCTTCATGATCAGACCCCCGGCTACCTCTCGGACACCACCTTTTCTTCTACTTCCCCATCACTTTCCTGCTGGCCCTTGCATATCCCTGCCTCAGGCCATGGCTCTTACTGTCTGTTCCTGCCACATTTGCTGTCTTGCTGTTCCTTTAACACTCCAGAATGGCCTCAGGACCTTTGCACTTGCTGTGCCAGCTCCCTGAAATGCTGTTTCCCTAGATCCTTGGGTGACTGGCTCTTGCTTCCTTTAGGTCTTTTCTGAAAAAAATTTTTTTTTTTTTTGTCAGTGAGGCCTTCTCTGATCTTTCTTTTTGAACTTTCCATGCGTCTCGACATTTCACTTTGCCCTTACTGCTATCTAGCTATTATATGTTCTATTATTTCAATCTTAATTGTGTGCATCTGCACTAAGATTAAACTATACCAGGGGGGGAGTTAACTTTCTATTAATAATTCACTGCTGTATCCCAGCATGCATCAGTACATGCTGGGAAGGTCGTAGCAGCTCTAATATGTGCATAAATGAGTACATTGGCCTTTATTTGCTTGGAATCCCTATTAATTTTATTCCCTCATAAAACTGATACAGAATAAAAATTAAGAAGAGTTCAGAAATCACTACTGTGGTCCTAACTTTGAGTGGAAACCAGTGTTAAATTTTGCTTTACTTGCTAGAACACTTTCTTTCCCTCTCTGCATAAGTACTTTTCAAATGTATGCCTTGTGCAGTAAAACTTTACATTCAACTTCTCCACTATTCATTATGATTTGTTTGTATTTTTCATGTAATGATAATTTTTTACATAAAATTTTTAGTGATTTCAAAATAGTACACTAAATGAAGTTACTTTATTTTCCTTAGCATTGGCTCTTTGTATTATTTTCACTTTATTTGCTATTATAAAATTGTGCTATGATGAACATCCTAGTACATGCCATGTTTTCTCCCTTTCAGATCATTTTCTTGGACTAGATGTTCCAAAGCTAAAAAATGTTTATGAGTAGTTCTAAAGCTCTAACATTTTATCACCTTTAAGACTTCTCATGGAGAGTCCCTGAGATGGCTAAAATTCAGCTTCAATTAATATTTCCTTTCAAAATATATTTAGAAATCTGTGTTCTGTTGACTTCAAACGCTTTTTGAGATGTTTTCATTTCTGTTCATGGAATTTGTCAAAGAGGAAATTTGTCAAATTTCCACATGGTACTGTGGAAGGTCACAGACTCTGGACAGAGATTATTTTCAGCTCTGGCTCAGTTACTTGTTGCTGGGGGATCTGGGGTGAGTTGCTCAACTTTTGAACCTCATTTTCTACTTTAGTCAATTGCATATAATTGTACCTGCTTTGGGGTAAGGGCTAAATGAGATGGAGTAGGTACAGCCGTTTGCATAGACACTGGCATACAGCACATGCTCAGTGAGTGGATGTGGGCACCACTAGTGTTTCAAATGATTAAGGACTGGAATCATCTCTAGTGCCCACTACATACAGGGCTAATCATTAGAACAGTGGTTATTCATCACGTATTTAAATAGCAGAAGGAAGGGAATAGTCTTCATCTTGGTTCCTTGCTACAGATTGCTCCACTTCTGTTTCCTGGTTTCCTGAACTTTCCATGTCTGTTTCTCTCTATAAGACCATGCTTCTCAGTAACAGCTGCCCCTCTAACTTCTATTTTAAAATCCTTGTGATTTTATTAGATGTTTCATATTTTAGATATAGCTTTCTTTGCTAAATTTGTGGATTCATTTCCACTGGTCTCTCACTGTGTCACATTTATCCTTTCTTCACATCACTGTTGCTGGAGATGGTAGCCTGTTGGTTGACATGGTTGTGTGTGTGTGTATTTCACTATGTAACTTCTACCTGGACCAACCTCGGTGTGTAAGATTATTGTTGTTGTTCGCTTGCCAAGTTGTGTCCAACTCTTTGCAACCCCATGAACTATAGTCCACCAGGCTTCCTTGTCCTTCACTATCTCCTAGAGTTTGCTCAAACTCATGTTCATTGAGTTGGTGATGCCATCCAACCATCTCGTCCTCTATCATACCCTTCTCCTGCCCTCAGTCTTTCCCAGCATCAGGGTCTTTTCCAATGAGCTGGCTCTTCACATCAGGTGGCCAAAGTATTGGAGCTTCACCTTCAACATCAGTCCTTCCAGTGAATATTCAGGATTGATCTCCTTTAGGATGGACTGGTTTAGCATTTTGTGATCATCCAGAGCTGTTTATCACAGAATTATTTAAAACCGTGAAAGATGAGTAACACCCTAACCAGTCAACATGAGTGGAAAGATTCTGTAAATTATGATCCCTCCCTGAAGTGGAATGTTTTGAAGGCATGCAAATAAAGATGTTTATGAAGAGTTTTAATGGCATGAAAAAATAATTATAGTAATAAAAATTATATGTATGGCAAGATTCCAAGGATGAAAAGAAAATAAGGTCCTCAAAATGCTAGAAAGAGCTACGTTGACAGAAATTACTTCTGAGTGGAAGAAATTAAGATTTTTATTTTCTGTTCCTTTACATATTTCGGGTTTCTTTTCAAATTTTCCTATGCTGAGAACAAATTGCCTTCTTTGCTGGAAAAAATAACTCGTGCAAAGAATTGAAGAAAAACAAATCTTTAAGGTGGAGCCCGTTTATTTAGTTCTGCTACGACTTCATAAGTTCAGATTATATTGCTAATTTCTGCCTCAGGATAGAATTTCCTGGTTTTGGTTTTGTTATGGTAACCTTTCATGCCTGCCTTAAAATTCAGAAACTCCTTTGTGTTGATAGTATGTAGGTTGACGAGCTCCACGTTCCATTCTTCAATCAATATTTAATGTTGTAGCCGGGGTCTGTGGCATGATTTATGACAGCGAAAGTGTTGAGAAAAACACAGACTGGTTTCTTGGTTATTAAGTGTGCTTTAGCTTAGCATTTAACAGAATGTATTCTGAGACACGCTAGTTTCCCAAGATTCTCTGTGAACAAATGTTTCTCTGACCAAATTAAGTTAGGAAATCCTGCAGTGTGGTGTATTGACTTAGGGCAAAGGCTGTAAAACAATGTTGATTAAATTCCCAACTCTGGCAATTCTTAGTTGGGATAATTTACTTAAACTTAATGTGCCTCAGTTTCCTTGCCTGTAAAGTAGGAATAATATTTTGTGGTGGTATAAATCAGACAAGATAATAAGTAGAAGTATCAAGCATCATTTCCTGGCCCACGAGTTCCCTGCTGGTGTTTCATTTATACTGTTTATCCCCCTGGAAGGTGTGCAGCATCTTTAGGGTAGCATATTATGAATCCTGAGAAATCCTGTGGTAAGGAAATATGTGTAACTTCAACATGTGGATTCCAAACTTACTTCACCACGGAACCATCACACAGGTTGTCTCCCTGTGGAACTCGTGTTCTGGAGAAGGCACATTGGAAGCATAGCTCAGGATGACTCCAAGGGAACACATTGTAAAAATCAAGAGCATCCTTAGTCACGTCCAAAACAAACATCAAAAGGATATTGGTGAGACTGGCAGAGCAAGGAACTCTGAAATTCTGGAAAAAAAAAAAACCTGGCAAAAATGGTCAGAATGAACGTTTTGAAACTCTGGAAATTAACCGAAGGTTTACAGAAACCCAAGGAGTACTTATTCAAGAAAAACAGCTGAATCTCAGTAAGACTAGTAAGCTTTGTAGTATTTTACCTCACCCTCATCCTATTTCCCACTTCCTATCCCAGTAATATAGCCTTGAAAATAATAGCTCATATTCCACGTACAAGCCTGGACCTCACTCACAAAGAATAATCCTTATTAGATTGGTCTGTTGTCCCTCTGGAAGAAGACTGGCTGGAAAGGCTTATCTTTATTTCACCTGACTTGGAACTTTCCCACTGCTGTCTGTGGGGTTGTTGATAAAAATTACTTACAGGCAAATGTTTTAGTGATCACCGCGTGAGACAACAGATTAACAGTGGGAGTGAATAATGGGTGAAAAGGCTGGAGAATGAGATGCTTTGGGTAATAAAGACTTTGAGTAGTTTCACCATATTCCTGGGTATCACATGAGGCTCTGTGAACATGCTTAAGAAAGACATGTGAAAGCCCTCGGATCTCACCTTTGGCTCACCTTGAGGTCTGTACCAGCAGGAAGGAAAGACTAAAGCTGTGTTGTCACTTTGTAGCCGAGCATTCAGAGTGTGCTCCAGCACACTCACAGAGCCCCTCTGCAAACATGCAGAAGGTTCTTTCCTGCATAGGAGTGTAGGGAAATCTCTTTAAGGCTGTTAGCTGAAGAAGTGGAAACAGTGACAGATTTTCTTTTCTTGGGCTCCAGAATCACTGTGGTTGGTGACCACAGCCATGAAATTAAAAGACACTTGTTTCTTGGAAGAAAAGCTATGAATAACCTAGACAGCGTATTAAAAAGCAGACATCACTTTTCTGACAAAGATCTGTATAGTTAAAGCTATATTTTTGCCAGCAATCATGTACGGATGTGAGAGTTGGACCCTAAAGAAGGCTGAGTGCTGAAGAATTGATGCTTTTGAATTATGGTGCTGGAGAAGACCCTTGAGAGTCCCTTGGACCGCAAGGAGATAAAGCCGGTCAATCCTAAGGGAAATCAACCCTGAATATTCATTGGAGGGACTGATGCTAAAGCTGAAACTGCAATACTCTGGCCACCTGATGCAAAGAACTGACTCATTGGAAAAGACCCTGATGCTGGGAAAGATTGAAGGCAGGAGGAGAAGGGGACGGCAGAGGATGAGATGGTTGGATGGCATTACCCACTCAGTGGACATGAACTTGAGCAAACTCCAGGAGATAGTGAAGGACGGGGGAGTCTGATGTGCTGCAGTTCATGGGGTCGCAAAGTGTTGAACATAGCACCTGAACAACAATGACAATAAAAAAGCTAATGAGACTTCAGTGGATACGTATGACTAATGATACACAGTTTACAGAATTAGTTCAGAAAAGTCATGAGACAAGCAACAACTACAGGAAACCCTGAGATGGGGGAAGAAAAGAATCGGATTTTCAGGGTTGCCACAATGTAATATCCAGTGTCCAGTTTTCAACAAAAAGTTGCAAGGATTACAAAGAAAGAAGAATGTATAGTTGTTGCACAGGAAAATAAATAATACAGACTGTCCCTGAGGAAGCCAAGAGATTGAAATTTCTAGGTGAAGATTTTCAATCAGGTATTTAAATTATGTTCAAAGAGCTAAAGAAAACTACACTTAATGAACTAAAGGAAAGCATGAGAACTATATCTCAGTAAGTAGAATATCAATAAAAAGATAAAATTATAAAAAGGAACCAAATACAAACTTTGGAGTTGAAATGTATAATAACTACAATGAAAAATTAACTATAGGGGCTCAACATCAGATTTAACTAGGCAGATACAAACGGAGTGAATTTGAAGATAGGTCAATTAAGATTATCCATTCTGAGGAACAGAAAAAGAAAAGAATGAAGGAAAATGAATAAAGCCTCAGAGACCTGTTAGGATGTCATTAGATATATCAACACAGGCATATGATGGGAGCCTCTCAGTGAGAGGAAGGGGTGAAAAGAGCAGAAAGAGTATTTGAAGATATAATGGCCAAGAATGTTCCAAATTTGATTAAAATGTTAATCTGCACCTACACAGAGGATTTAGCTCAGTGGTAGAGCACTTGCTTTGCATGTATGAGGCCCTGGGTTCAATCCCTGGCATCTCCAGGTTTGATCTTCCCCATAGCTCAAATGGAAAAGAATCTGCCTGCAGGAGGCCTGGGTTCGATTCCTGGGTCGGGAAGATGCTCTGGAGGAGGGCATGGCAACCCACTCCAGTGTTCTTGCCTGGAGAACTCCATGGGCAGAGGAGCCTGGGGGGCTGCAGTTCATGGGGTCACAGAGAGTTGGGCACCACTGAGCGACTAACACTATACCTACAAGATGCTCAACAAACGCCAAATAGGATAAACTCAAAGAGAGACCTAAGCTAAACTATCAAAGGTTAAAGAGAATCTTTAAAAAAGAAAAGTTACTGATCACATGGAAGAGGTCCTCAATAATATTAGCATTTGTTAATATCAGTAATATTAACATCTCATCAGAAATTATGGAAGCCAGAAGACATACGCGAAGTGAAAGACATACACAAGTGCTAAATATATAGATCTATATTATATAATATATATATATATAAAATGTTGACTAAATATTGTGTATCCCACAAAAAATACCCTTAAAAATGAAGGAGAAATTAAGACATTCCCAGAGAAGCAAAAGTTGAGATGGTTTGTTGCTAGCAGACCTCCCTTGCAGGAGATGCTAAAAGAAGTCATTCAGGGTGAAATGAAAGGACCCAGGATAGTAACTGAGACCCACGTGAAGAAATAAAGGACACCAGCAAAGGTAGCAACACGGGTAAATACAGAGGACGGTATGAATGTATTTCTGGTTTTAACTATTTTTGTTCTATCTGTGAAAGTCACTTAGTTGTGTCTGACTCTTTGCACTCTCATGGACTGCAACCTGCCAGGCTGCTCTGTCCATGGATTCTCCAGGCAAGAATGTCAGAGTGGGTTTTCATGCCCTTCTCCAGGGCATCTTCCCAACCCAGGGATCGAACCTGGGTCTCCTGCATCACAGGCAGATTCTTTACTGTCTGAGCTATCATGGTATCTGTCCTAAAAGATGAGTTTGTAAAGCAGTTATAAATCTTTGTTGATGGACGCACGATGTTTAAAAAGTAATTTGTGGCAATAACAACATAAAGGTGGTGAATGGAGATATTTGTGAGATAAGATTTTCTATATTTGAAATTAATTGGTATTAATCTAAACTAGATTCTTATAAATTGTCAGTTACAGTACCCTGGGCAACCACTAAGAAAATAACTGAAAAATATATAGGAAAAGAAATGATCAGGAAATTGAATAAGGTGCACTAGAAAACCTCCTTAACAAAAAGAAGGCAATAATGGAGGATCTGAGGAATAAAAATGATATAAGAAATATAGAAAACAAATATCAAAATGGTAGAAGTAAGTCCTACATTGTCAGTAATTATGTTTAGTTGAAATGCACGGGGCTTTCCAGGTGGTGCTAGTGGTAAAGAATATGCCTGCAATGCAGGAGATGCAGGTTCAGTCCCTGGGTGGGGAAGATCCCCTCCACTTCAGTAATCTTGCCTGGAGAATCCCATGGACAGAACCTGGCAGGTTATAGTCCATGGGCTTGCAAAGAGTCAGACATGACTGAACACACACACACTCACACACACACAGAGAAAGAGAGAGAGAGAAATAGATTAAACTTTCCAATTAAAAGGCAGATATTGGCAGAGTGGACAAACAATATGATCCCAACTCTCTGCTGCCTAGTAAAGATCTACTTTAAATCCAAAACACAAATAGGTTGAAAGTAAAAGGGTCCATCCATCAATAAGATGTAACAAACATTCATCTAAAAGAGAAGCCCAAGATACATGAAGCAAAAACTGGCACAGTTGAGGGGAGAAATAGACACTGAGCAATAATGGCTAGAGACTTAGATACTCCACTATCAATAATGCGTAGAACAGCTCTTGTCCTTCAGTCACTAAGCTGGGTCTGACTCTTTGTCAGACCCATGGACTGCAGCACTCCAGGCCTCCCTGTCCATCACCAACTCCCAGAGCTTACTCAAACTCATGTCCATCGAGTCGGTGAGGCCATCCAACCATCTCATCCTTTGTCATCCCCTTCTCCTCCTGCCTTCAATCTTTCCCAGCATCAGGGTCTTTTCCACTGAGTCGGCTCTTCGCCTCAGGTGGCCAAAGTACTGGATCTTCAGCGCCAGCATCAGTCCTTCCAATGAATACTCAGGATTAATTTCCATTAGGACTGACTGGTTTTATCTCCTTGTAGTCCGAGGGACTCTCAAGAGTCTTCTCCAGCACCACAGTTCAAAAGCATCAATTCTTCAGTGCTCAGCCTTCTTTATGGTCCAACTTTCACATTTGTCCATGGCTACTTGAAAAATTATGGCTTTGACTAGATGGACCTTTGTTGGCAAAGTATTGTCTCTGCTTTTTAATATGCTGTCTAGGCTGGTCATAGCTTTTCTTCCAAGGAGCAAGCATCTTTTAATTTCATGGCTGCAGTCACCATCTGCAGTGATTTTGGAGCCCAAGAAAATAAAGTCTCTAACTTCTTCCATTGTTGCCCCATCTACTTGCCATGAGTGATGGAACCGGATGCCATGATCTTAGTTTTTTGAATGTTGAGTTTTAAGCCAGCTTTTTCACTTTTCTCAAGAGGGTCTTTAGTTCGTCTCCACTTTCTGCCATAAGGGTGGTGTCATCTGCATATCTGAGGTTATTGGTATTTCTCCTGGCAATTTTGATTCCGGCTTGTGCTTCATCCAACCCACATTTTGCATGATATCCTCTGCATATAAGTTAAATAAGCATGATGACAATATACAGGCTTGATGTACTCCTCACCCAATTTGGAACCAGTTTGTTATTCCATGTCTGGTTCTAACTGTTGCTTCTTGACGTGCATACAGATTTCTCAGGAGGCAGGTAAGTTGGTCTGGTATTCCCATCTCTTGAAGAATTTTCCCACAGTTTGTTGTGATCCACACAAGTCAAAGGCTTTAGCATAGTCAGTGAAGCAGAAGTAGATGTTTTTCTGGAATTCTCTTGCTTTTTTGATGATCCACTGGATGTTGGCAATGTGATCTCTGGTCCTCTGCCTTTTCTAAATCCAGATTGAACATCTGCAAGTTCTTCGTTCACATAGTGTTGAAGCCCAACTTGCAGAATTTTCAGCATTACTTTGCTAGCTTGTGAAATGAGTGCAACTGTGTGGTAGTTTGAACATTCTTTGGCACTGCCCTTCTTTGGGATTGGAATGAAAACTGACCTTTTCCACTCCTGTGGCCACTGCTGAGTTTTCCAAATTTGCTGGCATATTGAGTGCAGCACTTTCACAGCATCATCTTTTAGGATTTGGAATAGCTCAGCTAGAATTCCATCACCTCCACTAGCTTTGGAGATCCACAGTGGAAAACAGTTGTACAGAAGATCAGAAGTAAACTGAAGGCTTGAACAGCACTATAAAACAACTACACCCAGCAGACATACAGGAAATGCTTCACTCAAAAATTTGTTGTTTGGTTGCTAAGCCTGGTTTAACTCCTCTGCAGGCCCATGGACTGTTGCCCGCCAGGCCCTCTGGCCATGGGATTTCCCAGGCAAGAATACTGAAGTAGGTTGCCATTTCCTTCTCCAGGGGACCTTCTTGACCCGGGGATTGAACCCATGTCTTCTGTATTGGCAGGAAGATTCTTTATTACAGAGCCCTCAACCAATAGTAGCAGAACGCATAGTTTTCTCATGCACTATGGAACACTTTTCCAGGACGGACTATATGTTTGAATGCAAGACAAGTCTCAGTAAACTTAGAAACATTTAAGTCATGGCTTCCCTGGTGGCTCAGCAGTAAAGAATCTGCCTGCCAGTGCAGGAGGCGTGGTTTTGATCTCTGGTCTGGGAAGATCCCACATGCCATGGAGCAACTAAACCTGGAAGTCACAACTATTGAGCTTATGCTCTGGAGCCCAGGAGCGCAACTACTGAGCCCATGAGCTGCAACTGCTGAAGCCCATGTGCCGTAGAACCTGTGCTCCAGAATAAGAGAAGCCATCACGATGGGAAACCTGCTCACCGAAACTAGAGAGTAGCCTCCATTCACTACAACTAAAGAAAAGCCCATGCAGTAACAAAGACCCAGCACAGCCAAAAATAAATAAGTCAATAAGATTATTAAAAATATTTAAGTCATATAAAATATGCTGTGTGACCACAACAGAATAAAGTTAGAACTCAATAAGGAAAATTTGGAAAGTTCACAAATATATAAAACTTAAACAACACATTGCTAAGTAAATAAAAGCCTGTTAAAAAAAAAGAAAGTAGTTTGAGATGAATGAAAATGACAGCACAGTGTACCAAAACTTATGGGATGAACTGAAAACTGTGCTCAGAGGGAAATTTATAGTATATGTCTTCAGTTAGAACTGGACATGGAACAACAGACTGGTTCCAAATAGGAAAAGGAGTACGTCAAGGCTTTATTTTGTCACCCTGCTTATTTAACTTACATGCAGAGTACATCATGTGAAATCCTGGGCTGGATGAAGCACAAACTGGAATCAAGATTGCCAGGAGAAATATCAATAACCTCAGATAGGCAGATGACACCACCCTTACGGCAGAAAGTGAAGAGGAACTCAAGAGCCTCTTGATGAAAGTGAAAGAGGAGAGTGGAAAAGTTGGCTTAAAGCTCAACATTCAGAAAACTAAGATCATGGCATCCGGTCCCATTACTTAATGGCAAATAGATGGGGAAACACTGGAAACAATGGCGGACTTTATTTTTTTGGGCTCCAAAATCACTGCAGATGGTGACTGCAGCCATGAAATTAAAAGATGCTTGCTCCTTGAAAGAAAAGTTATGATCAACCTAGACAGCATATTAAAAAACAGAGACATTACTTCACTAACAAAGGTCCATCTAGTCAAGGCTATGGTTTGTCCAGTGGTCATGTATGGATGTGAGAGTTGGACTATAAAGAAAGCTGAGTGCAGAAGAATTAATGCTTTTGAACCATGGTGTTGGAGAAGACTCTTGAGAGTCCCTTAGACTGCAAGGAGATCCAACCAGTCCATCCTAAAGGAGATCAGTCCTGGGTGTTCATTGGAAGGACTGATGTTGAAGCTTGAAACTCCAATTCTTTGGCCACCTGATGCAAAGAGCTGACTCATTTGAAAAGACCCTGCTGCTGGGAAGGATTGAGGGCAGGAGGAGAAGGGGACGACAGAAGATGAGATGGTTGGATGGCATCATTGACTCGATGGACATGGGTTTGGGTGGACTCTGGGAGTTGGTGATGGACAGGGAGGCCTGGCGTACTGTGGTTCATGGGGTCTCAAAGAGTCGGACACGACTGAGCGATTGAACTGAACTGAACTGATGCTGAGAAAGATTGAAGGTTGGAGAAGAATGGGACAACAGAGGATGAGATGGTTAGATGGCATCACCAACTCAATGGACAGGAGTTTGAGTAAACTCTGGAAGTTGGTGATGGACAAGGAAGCCTGGTGTGCTGCAGTCCATGGGGTCAAAAAGAGTCAGACACGACTGCGCGACTGAATTGAACTGAACATTAGAAAAAGAAGAAAAGTCTCAGATTAGTAATTAATTTGACTTTAAGAAGCATTGCAGGCAGATTCTTTACCAACTGAGCTATCAGGGAAGTCCTTAAGAAATTAGACAAAGTAACAAACTGAATACAAGGAAACACAATGTAAATAAATGAAATAGAGAATAGAAAAATAAGAGAAAATCAACAAAACCAAAAATTTGTTCTTTGGAAAGAACAAATAATCAATAAGTACAGTGGTCAAGACTTCAGCTAGACTGACAAGAAAGAGAGGGAAGACTCAAATTACTAAAACTGGTAATGAAAGTGATGACATTACTGTTGACCTTACAGAAAGAAAAATGATGAAGGGCAATGCTGTGAACAACTGTGTGCCAACCAATTAGATTATTTCAATGAACTAGACAAATCATATGTTTGATAAGGATCTAGTATATAGAATATGTAAAGAACTCTTTAACAATTCAAAACTAAAAAGACAGCTCAATTGAAAAATGGATGAAGAATTTGAATAGAATTTCTCCAAAGAAGACATGCAGATGGTAAATAAGCAAATGAAACGATGCTCAAGATCATCTTATTATTAGAGAAATGTAAATCAAAACCACAGTGACATAATATTTCATACCCACTAGGATGGATATAACAATAATTTTTAAAAAATGCAAAACAGTAAATGTTGACAGGAATTGGAGAATTGGAAACTCCATACCTTCTGGTGGGAGTGTAAAATGGTGCATGCATGCATGCTCTGTTGCTTCCGTCATGTCTGACTCTTTGAGACCCTATGGACTGTAGCTCACCAGGCTCCTCTGTCCATGGGATTCTCCAAGCGGGAATACAAGACCTTGGACTGTTTCTCTGGTCATGAACTCCTTATTGCAAAATTCAGACTTAAATTGAAGAAAGTAGGGAAGACCACTAAGCAATTCAAGTATGACCTAAATCAAATCTCTTATGATTATGCAGTGGAAGTGACAAATAGATTCAAGGGATTACATTTGATAGACAGAGTGCCTGAAGAACTATAGATGGAGGTTCATAACATTGTACAGGAGGCAGTGATCAAAACCATCCCCAAGAAAAATAAATGCAAAAAGGCAAAATGGTTGTCTGAGGAGGCCTTGCAAATAGCTGAGAAAAGAAGAGAAGCAAAAGGCAAAGAAGAAAAGGAAAGATATACCCATCTGAAAGCAGAGTTCCAAAGAATAGCAAGGAGAGATAAAGCTTTTCTAAGTGAACAATGCAAAAAATAGAGGAAAACAGTAGAATGGAAAGACTAGAGATTTCTTTAAGGAAATTAGAGATACCAACGGAACATTTCATGGAAAGATGGGTACAATAAAGGATAAAAATGGTATGGACTTAACAGAAGCAGAAGATATTAAGAAGAGGTGGCAAGAATACACAGGAGACCTATACAAAGAAGATTAGTGGCCGGGATAACCACAATGGTGTGATCACTCACCTAGAGCTAGACATCTTGAAGTGTGAAGTCAAGTATACCTTAGGAAGCATCACTGTGAACAAAGCTAGTGGAGGTGATAGAATTCCAGCTGAGCTGTTTCACATCCTAAAAGATGATGCTGTGAAAGTGCTGCACTCAATATGCCAGCAAATCGGGAAAACTCTACAATGTTGTAAGTACACTTGAATGGTGAATTTGTGTTACGTGAACTATATACCTCAATAAAAATATTGTAAAAAATAATAAAGCAAATGTGGTAGTTAATTTCATGGCAACTTGACCAGATCATAGGATGAGCAGATAGCTGGGTAAACATTTGTTTGTGGGGGTCAGTGACAAGAGAGTTTCCAGATGAGATCAGCATTTGAGTCAGTAGACTTGAGTAAAACACACTGCTCTCCTCAGGGTGGTGGGCAGCATCCAAACCACTGAAGGCCTGAATGGAATAAAATGATGGTGGTAGGGAGGATTTGCCCTCTGTGCTACAGTGAGACATCAGTCTTTTCTAGCCCACAAGGTTCTAGGTTATCGTACCTTCAGACATAGACTGGAATCCATGCCATTAGCTCTCAGGCCTTCCAATGGTAAGGTCTTCCTGGGTCCCCAGCTTATACTTGGCAGACTGTGAGACAGTCTCCATGACTTCATGAACTAGTATCTTATAATAAATTGTATAGCTGTGGATAGAAGATTCTTGAGAGTCCCTTGGACAGCAAGGAGATCAAACCAGTCAGTCCTAAAGGAAATCGACTTTGAATGTTCATTGGAAGGACTGAATCTTTCTGCAATTTTATTTGTTTATTTATTTTTGCTTGCACTGGGTCTTTGGTGCTGTGCAAGCTTCTCTCTAATTGTGGCGACTGGGACTGTTCTGTAGTTGTAGTGCTTGGGATTCTCATTGTGATGGCTTCTCTTGTTGCCGAGCATGGGCTCCAGGCTGCATGGGCTTCAGTAGTTGCAGTGTGTGGGATCAGTAGTTGTGGCTCCTGGGCTTTTAGAGCACAGGCTCAATAGTTGTGGTGCAACTATTAGTTGCTCTGAGGCATGTGGGATCTTCTCAGATCAGGGATTGAATCCATGTCTCCTGCATTGGCAGGCAGATTCTTTACCACTGGACCACCAGGGAAGCCCCAGAAGGACTGATTCAGAAGCTGAAGCTCTAATACTTCGGCCGCCTGATGCAAAGTGCTGACTTGTTGGAAAAGACCCTGTTGCTGGGAAAGACTGAGGGCAGGAGGAGAAGGGGGTCACAGAGGATGAGATGGTTGGATGGCATCACCAACTCGATGGACATGAGTTTGAGCCAACTCCAGGAGATAGTGGAAGACAGGGAAGCCTGGTGTGCTGCAGTCTGTGGGGTCACAGAGTCAGGACACGACTTAGCAACTGAAAAACAAAATAGATGGAAGTCCTATAGGTTTTATTTCTCTGGTGAATTTTGATTAATACAGCCAGAGCAAAGGGAAAATGTCAGCAAAAACCATGTACTTATTTTCTGTCCCTAGTTATTTCAGAATCAATAGTGCAATCTTAGGTCAAGTCGTGCAGTTAATTAGTTCATCCCAGCCTGCTTTTACTGCACACACACACCAGTAACTGCCAGCTCTGAGCTGGGTACCCGGAGTGCAGAGAGGAATGGGACTCTGGCGCCCCCTAGAGGAGGCAGATGAGACCGAGGTTGTCTAATAGTACCGAGGGGGCAGGTGCTCCTGTGGGCAGTGACCATCTTTGCTTGGAAGAAGACAGTTGTGAGAATGAGAGCTAGAGACATTTTCACTAGGAGGGGACAGTTGGAGGGCATGTCAAGGGTGTGGTTGGAGTCTAGGCAGAGGTGGCCTAGGGCAGTCTGGGAGGAGATCAGATCAACTACCAACCTCAGATGCCAGGCTGGGGCTTGGACAATGACTTAATGCTAAGGCTGTAGATATGGCTTTAAGAAATATCAATAGAAATTCCACTCTAAAAATTTAACAGGATTAATTCATTAAAACAATATGCATTGTTCCAGGCCCTGTACTTGATTCTGGGGAAATGTTGGTTCTTAAAAGAGATGTAACTGCTCACGTGTCCCTTCAGTTGTATGATTAGAAATCTTTGTGGTATCATGATTCATGATGGAGAACACGTATAATTTCAGTGTTCAGTTTTCATGGAATGGCTAAGTAATTAGTGGGCATAATATGATGAGATGTTACCAATCTCACAAAGTTAATGTTTGTTGGTAATTTTGATGGGATATGTTTAAAACTTAAGTGAAAAAGCAGCTTGCAAATATGAGCTGAAAAAATAATTCACTAGGTGGTACGATTAAAAGTGATTTTCATTGTATTCCCACTACTTTTCTACATTTTCTAAGCAGGAAAATATTTTCTACAATGAGCATGTGCTTTAACGTAGTAAAGAATTGTTTAATATGCTTTAAGAATACTCCTAAAAGAGCTAAACATTTGGGTCTACACCAAAATATCTTTTTAGAATTTTCAGACAGCTGGTGTGAGGGATAAAGAGAGTACTGTCTTAGCAGTTTAGAATTTTTGTACTTTCCTATTAAAAAGAATAATAAAACATCCGCTTCTGTCTCAGCATGGTTAGCTGCTTGTGATGCTGGAGGAGCCAGCAGGCGATCAGCATTTCTGCACACCCACTGTTGCGAGTGACCACGTAATCCAAGAAAATTGATCTCCAGGTTTCCTTCACTCCAGATGGCTTTTTGACAACAAAGATAAAACATTCACGCAGTCACAGCACACGTCCTACTCAATTAGACTCCCTCATCTCACCCTGGATCTGTTGAAGGGGCTGTTTTTGTGTTTCTTTTTAAAAACTTCACTTTGAACTTGAGGAGTGCCTTTTATCAGGCTGTAAGACTCAGAAGCATTTTACTTTTTGGTAGCTTTTAGATACTTGGAGTCTATGGCAACTACAGAATCCATTTGGGAATACCCTGAGGTTTACCTGAGATTATGGGAAGGGGGAGGGTGAAGTACGTGCGTGTCAGCCCGTGTTCAAAAACTTCAATCCCCTTTGGAGATAGGTACTTCTGTGCTGCCATGTAAGAAGCCTAGATAATTGCCTGTGGGCAGAAAAATAGGAGCAAATATTAACACTCACAGCAACCAGGATCTGTAAATAGGGAAAGGACTAACATTTATTGAGCTCCTGCTAAGTGCCAAGCACATTCCATGTGGAAACTCACTCAACCATCACAATGACCTTAGGAGGCTAAGTGTTTTTATTCCCACTCTGGAGAAGATGAAATTGAAGCTAAAAAATAAGGAACTTACCCAGCTTGTAAGTGACAGAGCAGAGATTTGCACCTCAGTCATTCCAGGTCTTAAGACCTTGTTTCTTCTTCTTGTCCTGGCTGTGTTTTATGTATAGGAAGTCTCATTTAATCAAACTGGCTTCCTTGCCCATGGTACTTTTATTGTAGGCAGGAAAAGGGAACATGAAAACTATAGTTATACTGACCAGGGAACATATGTATGTATGTATGTGTGTATGTATTTAATTTGATTGTTATGTGGATACTTAACATGAAATCTACCTTCTTAACAAATTTTCAAACGTAAAGTACCTTGCTTTTGACTGTAGTGTTGTACAACAGGTCTCTAGAGCTTATTTTTCTTACTTTACTAAGACTTATGCCCACCGATTACCAACTCCTCATTCTCTCTACCCTCTGCCCTGGTCAACCACCATTCCACTCATTTTATGAATATGACTATTTTAGATATCTTATAAGTAGAATCATGCAATATTGAGCGTTCTGTGACTGGCTTATTTCACTTAACATAACATCCTCAGGGTTCATGCACATTGTCACATAATACAAATTCCCTTCCTTTTTAAGGCTGAGTAGTATTCCACTGTAACTATATACCACGTCTTCTTTATCCATTCATCTGTCAATGAACAATTTAGGTTGCTACCCCAGCTTGGCTATTGTGAATAGTGCTACAGTGAACACAGATATGCTAATACCTCTTTGAGCCTGATTTCCATTTTTTTTTTAAGATAAATAGCCAGAAGTGGGATTGTTGAGTCATGTGGTGATTTTATTTGTAATATTTTGAGGAAGCTTCTTATTGTTTTCCATGGCAGCTACACCATTTTATGTTACCACCAAAAGTGTGCAAGAATTGTAATTTCTCTACGTCCTTGCCAATAGTGGTTGTCTGTTCTGTTTTATTGTAGCCATCCCAACAGTTGTAAGATGATATCTCATTGTGGTTTTGATTTGCATCTCCCTGATGCTTACTGATGTTGCTTGTCTTTTTGTTATACCTGTTGGCCATTTGTTATGTCTTCTTTGGGGAAATGTCTATCCAAATCCTTGTTGTTGTTGTAGTTCAGTCGCTCAGTCGTGTCTGACTCTTTTCGACCCCATGGACTGCAACACGCCAGGTTTCCCTGTCCGTCACCATCTCCCAGAGTTTGCTCACACTCATGTCCATTCAGTCGGTGATGCCATCCAATCATCTCCTCCTCTGTCGTCCCCTTCTCCTGCCTTCAATCTTTCCCAGCATCAGGATCTTTCCTAATGAGTTAGCTCTTTGCATCAGGTGGCCAAGTATTGGAGTTTCAGCTTCATTGAACCCAGGTCTCCCGCATTGCAGGTGGATTCTTTACCTACTGAGACACCAGGGAAGCCCTTCAAATTCTTAGTCCATTTTTTAAAATGGGGTTCTTAGTTTTTTATCTTGTGAAATAATTTTTATTTAAAAAAATTTTTTTTCTTTTTAAGATTTTATTTTATTTTTTTTTTGTTTTTCTCTTTTTAAAACTAGTTTTTTTAGTTGTAGGAGTTCGGAAATTAATCCCCTATCAGATATATGACTTGAAATATTTTCTCCCATTCTGTAAGTTTATTTTTACTCTGTTGTTTGTTTCTGTTTCTGTGCAGAAGCTTTTTATTTTGATGTACGCCCACCTGTTTACTTTTATTTTTGTTGTTGTGCCTTTGGTGTCACACCCCAAATATCATTGCCAAGATCAATGTCAAGCAGCTTTTCTATGTTTTCTTCTAGAACTTTTACAGTGTATGAATTAAAGACATAAAAAAATCATATTTGTGTCATTATTCCATTTTGATTTTTGTGTATGATATGAGATCAGGGTCCAGTTCTGTTCTTTTTCATATAGATATCTAGTTTTCCCAACACTATTTATTGAAGAGACTATCTTTTCCCCATTGTGCATTCTTGGCTTGCTAATCAAAGATCAGATGACCGTATGTGTGGATTTATTTCTGCGTTCTCTATTATGTCCCATCGGTCTATATATCTGTCTTTATGCCAATAAAATATATTTTGATTACTGTATCTTGATCTTCCCTGGTGGCTCAGATAATAAAGAATCTTCCTGCAATTCAGGAAACCCAGGTTCAATCCCTGGGTCAGAGAGATCCCCCGGAGAATGGAATGGCAACTCACTCCAGTACTTTTGCCTGGGGAATCCCATGGACAGAGAAGCCTGGCGGGCTACAGTCCATGGGGTTGCAAAGAGTCAGACGTGACCAAGCAACTAACACTTTAATATATTTTTAAAAAAGGAAGTATGATGCCTCCAACTTTGTCCTTCTTTCCTCAAGATTGATTTGGTTGTTCATGATGTTTTGTGGTTTCATTTGAATTTGGGAATTAATTTTTCTGTTGATGTAAAAAGTACTATTTGGAGGAGTTGGATGGTATTGTGTAAATTCCACAAACAAGGAGTGATGTCAGCAGGATGTTAGGATAGGAAACCCTAGATCCCAGATCTTGCTCTTTCAATAGGAATCTCTGCACATCAGCGAAGACAGCCCTTGCCTGCTCCTCGGCAGACTGTTAGGGTCTCGCTACGCATCCCCTCTTCTTGCCAGTCCTGTATTTTCATTGCTGTTCTGGACGTCAGGCACAGAAGTGGAGCCAAGAGGAAAAATCTTAGAGCTGGGACTCTTTTCATGAAGTGACGTGAATCTTTGTCTCTAACTTGGATAGCTGGTCTGTCTTTTCAGAGGAGTCATTTTTACAGTTTCTAAAGGATGTAAAGGTTAATACTCAAATAGCACCCTGGTCTGTCACTCATCCGTCAGCTGGATATGTGATTCCTAGGTCTTTATAAACACTAGTGAGTAACAAGGGTATATGTATCAGTTGGCTAAATTGCGCATAACAAACTACCTTAAACTCATTGTTTTAAAACAATAAGCTCTTATCATTGTTTATGAGTCTGCAGGTCAGCTGGCCACTTCCGCTGACCCGGACTGGGCTCAGCTCATCTCGGCTGGGTTCACTCAGCTGTCTGCAATCAGCTATTGGGTCAGCCAGGCATTGGCTGGTCTAGGACGGCCATGGGTGGGGTGAGTCACCTCTGTTCCACGTGGCCTGTCGTCTGCCAACTGGTTGGTTTGTGCTTGTCCATAGATGGTGGCAGGGACACGAGAGAAAGGGCATAATTATGCAAGGCCTCTTGTGACCTAAGCTTGGAACTGGCCCACCATCCTCCTGTCTCCAAGCCAGCCTAGATGCAGTGACTGGGGAAGTAAACTCCATCTCTTGAAGGAAGATGCCAGAAAGTTGTCGTGCAAAGGGTGTGGTATGAAGATGGGTGAAAGATGGGTGTTAAAGTCAGTGACTTAAAGCAGAGAGTTGTTATCTTCACAGTGGTGCAGGGGAGGAAATGGAGTGTTAAGATCTATATGTTTTATTCATGTAACAGAAGGACCCAGGGAACAAGTACACCCTGGAGCTAACACACCTCCCAAGTATCTCCTGGCTGAGAACCAGAGCTCTTTCCTAGGTTACAAAACCCAGTGTCAGCAACAGACTGGGTTGAAATGCCATCCTAAGAGTTTATAATGAGTTTGTGCCACATATGAGTATGTAATGTTCTAGACATTTCAAATCTCATCTGTGTGCCAGTTCTTTATCCCAGTAATTCTGGAAGGAGGTACTGTTACTCCTGTTTCACAGGCGAGGAGACTGGGACTTATCAGAGTGAGCTCACTTCTGGTTACTGTACCTACTGAGTAGGGGACCAGGATTCCAGCCTTCATCTTCTAAGGCCGAAGCCCTGTGCCCTTCCCGTCTGCTGTCTTTTCCAAGCTGGTTTCTCATTAGGAGTTAATTGTATGCCCTGGTGACTCAACTGTGCAGGGTGAGAGATGATGCATCCATGTCCTTAGGTGATTCTGGGATGCAGAGAAAGAAGATGTTGTCTGATTCAGTATCTACAGGCATATATTGAGCACCAACTGTATGAAGAGAGGGTGTATTAGGTTCCTATTTTTGCCCTAACAAATTACCATCATCGGTGGCTTACAAGAACATAATTCTCCTACAGTACTAGACGTTGGGAATCTGGAATGGGTTTTAGTGGGTCAGTAAAACAGTGGAAACAGTGACAGACTTTATTTTTTGGGCTCCAAAATCACTGCAGATGGTGACTGCAGCCATGAAATTAAAAGACACTTGTTCCTTGGAAGAAAAGTTATGACCAACCTAGACAGCTTGTTAAAAAGCAGAGACATTACTTTGCCAACAAAGGTCTGTCTAGTCAAAGCTATGGTTTTTCCGGTAGTCTTGTATGGATGTGAGAGTTGTACGTAAAGAAAGCTGAGCACCAAAGAATTGATGCTTTTGAACTGTGGTGTTGGAGAAGACTCTTTTTGAGAGTCCCTTGGACTGCAAGGAGATCCAACCAGCCCATCCTAAAGGAGATCAGTCCTGGGTGTTCATTGGAAGGATTGATGTTGAAGCTGAAACTCCAATACTCTGGCCACCTCATGCGAAGAACTGACTCATTTGAAAAGACCCCGATGCTGGGAAGGATTGAAGGCAGGAGGAGAAGGGATGAGATGGTTGGATGGCATCACCAACTCAATGGATATGAGTTTGAGTAAGCTCCAGAAGTTGGTGATGGACAGGGAGGCCTGGCATGCTGCAGTCCATGGGGTCGCAAAGAGTTGGACATGACTGAGTGACTGAAGTGATCAAGGTATCAGCAGGACTACTTCCTTTCAGAGGCTCAGAGGGGAGAATCTATTCCTTGCCTTTTCTGGCTTCTGTGGGTTGCCTTCATTCCTTGGCTCGTGGCATCCTTCTGTTTTCAAAGCCAGCAGTGGCCAGCTGAAGCCTTCTCACAGCACATCACTCTGACTTCTCTGCTTCCTTCTTCTATGTTTAAGGGTCTTCGTGATTGTATTGGGCCCACCTGGATAATCCAGGAAAATCTCCCCATCTACAGGTCATCTGATGAGCAGCCTTAGTTCTGTCTGCTCCTTTAATCCCCCTTTTTCACCATGTAATATAACATTTGCAGGCTCCGGTGATTAAAACATGGGCATCTTTGGGGGTGTGTGTGCATTATTCTGCTCACGAGAGATTGTGCTAAATTAGGGAATACAGATGAATTAGGGCCTCTACCCTCAAGAAGTTTACAGTCTGATGTGTGTGTGTGTGTGTGTGTGTGTTCACAGCTAAGTGGACTAAAAAGAAGGATGTGAAAAGGGACATGGCAGGGTTGAGTCTAGGAATTAGAGGAAGTAAGAGGAGGGGGACTTCTTCAGATTGGGGAGCTGAGGGAATGGAAAGAAGCTTTTTGGAGGAGGTGGTCTTTGAATTTAGCCTTGAGGGATGGGTAGAATTTCAGTGGGCAGAGTTGGTTGGGAGAACATCATAGGCGAAGGGAATGGCCCAGAAACACAGAGGTGTGTATGTCGTGGCCACCAGCTCTTTTGCCTCCAGGGCACAGCACACGCCCTCCCCCTTGCTGGCTCCTGAGTTTTCAGGAGGGGAGGGTCCCAGCCAGAGTGGGCAGCCACCACCCAACTCCGGTATAGTGTTCCCTGCAGGAACCTGGGCTGGGGTGGTGGCCAGATTGTTGCCTTTCTAAAGAAGCCAGAAATCTGGATGATTATATGAACTACTCAAGTTTTAAAAGGGAGTCTCTAATTCAGTTCTTAAAAAAACACCAGGGACTTCCCTGGTGGTGCCCTGGTTAAGACTGCTCCCAATGCAGGGGGCCCGGGGTTCCATCCCTGCTCAGGGAACTAGATCCCATGTGTCACAACTAAGACCCAGTGCAGCCAAATAAGCAAATAAATACTTTTTTTAAAAAAAGAAACCCACACAGAATAGGCCACACAAATAGGAAATCAGAGGGCTTCCAGCAGTAACGCGTGATATGAGGTGCAGAGAGAGGGAGTTACTGCCCAAGGCAATAGGACTGCGAAGTGACAAAGTCAGCATAGTCAGTGACCCCCGAATTCTTGATCACATGCTCTGTATTCCTTGGTCGTCGTGACCATTCTCTGGAGAGGCAAATGGACAGCTGTCATGGCCGCAGGAGGTGTTGAAACTGGGAGAAGATGGCCACTGATCAGCGAGATGGCCTTGGAGGAGCATTGATGCGAGAGGACAAGATTTCTTTCAACCCGGAGCTGCTGTCATTCCAGGAAGATTGGGGACATGGCGTGTGACTTCCCAGGAGGGTCTGCACTGTTCCGCAGCAGGAGATCTGGAACATTGATTCAGGAATTTATGTCCTGCAGTTGTTTTTCTGAAAGAGAGAGGTGGGGCGAGGGGAGGGAGGGAGGAAGAGAGAAAAGAAGAAGGAGATTGGGAAAAAAAAAACACAAGAAAAGAAAAACTAAAATTACCTCTTTTGTTTATGCCGAAAGAAGAGGCATTTGGCTCACAAAAAGGGGATGGATAATTAAGATCATTATTGATATGAAGGTTCATTGGAAACTCCGTTTTTTTTTTCTTTCAAGAATGGAACGATAGAAATGATTCCTTTATCATCATCTCTGATAGAATGGAAATTTTATCCCATCTTGTACCCCAATTACAGACAATAATGACTTAGTCTTCTGAAAGAATTTTTTTTTTTTTTAATACAAAGCATTTCTTTAATTTGCAATTCTACCCTCTGGGTCTGAATAACAGGCTGTGTAATGATAAAACTGCAACTGAAAATTCCTGTCTTCTGGAAATTGCTGTAGATTTACATTGAGGGGCCTGCTTTTTCAGCGAATGCCCCTTGTAAGTACATTTCAGTTTCCTTAATACGTCTTGTGCAGTGTTACCCGGTGATTGAGATCCCAGCCGTCAAGCAGAAGGCCTGTGTTCATTCATTCAACAGGTATTGGTAATAAAGTCACCTTTCTTCCCAGGACTGCACTGCTTTTCCAGAGTGCCCTTAATTTTGTTGTTGTTCAGTCACTCAGTTCTGTCGGACTCTTTGCGACCCCATGGATTGCAGCATGCCAGGCTTACCTGTCCTTCACCATCTCCCGGAGCGTGCTCAAACTCATGTCCATTTGAGTTGGTGATGCCATTCCACTATCTTATCTTCTGTTGTCCCCTTCTTCTCCTGCTTTTACTCTTTCCCAACATCCGGGTCTTTTCTGATGAATCTGCTCTATGCATCAGGTGGCCAAAGTATAGGCGCTTCAGCTTCAGCATCAGTCCTTCCGATGAATATTCAGGATTGATTTCCTTTAGGATTGACTGGTTAGATTTCCTTGTAGTCCAAGGGACTCTCAAGAGTCTTCTCCAACACCACAGTTCAAAAGCATCAGTTCTTCAGTGCTCAGGCTTCTTTATGGTCCAACTCTCACATCCATACATGACTACTGGAAAAACCATAGCTTTGTTGGCAAGGTGATGTCTCTCCTTTTTCATATGCTGTCTAGGTTTGTCATAGCTTTTCTTCCAAGGAGTAAGTGTCTTTTAATTTCATGGCTGCAGTCACCATCTGCAGTGATTTTGAAGCCCAAGAAATTAAAATAACACAATGAAAAATAAAGTATGTCACTGTTTCCATCGTTGACCCATCTATTTGCCATGAAGTGATGGGGCTGGATGCCATGATCTTCGTTTTTTGAATGTTGAGTTTTAAGCCAGCTTTTTCACTCTCCTCTTTCACTTTCATCAAGAGGCTCTTTAGTTCCTTTTCACTTTTCTGCCATAAGAGTGATATCATCTGCATAACTGAGGTTATTGAAATTTGTCCTGGCAGTCTTGATTCCGGCTTGTGCTTCATCCAGCCTGGCATTTCTCATGATGTACTCAGCATATAGGTTAAATAAGCAGGGTGAAAATATACAGCCTTGACGTACTCCTTTCTCAATTTTGAAGCAGTCTATTCTTCCATGTCTGGTTCTAACCGTTGCTTCTTGACCGCATACAAGTTTCTCAGGAGGCAGGTAAGGTGGTCTGGTATTCCCATATCTTTAAGAATTTTCTACAGTTTGTTGTGATCCACACAGTCAAAGGTTTTAGTGTAGTCAGTGAAATGGAACCTCCAAGACCTCAGACTGTGATCTTATTGGAGCCAGTGTCTTTACAGAGGCAATTGGATTAAAATGGGGTCATCAGGGTGGATCCTAATCCAGTATGACTGGTGTCCTTGTAAAAGGGGGAATTTTCTGACACAGACACACACACAGGGAGAACAGCACGTGATGATGAAGGCAGAGATTGGGGTGAGGCTTCCACAAGCCAAGAACGCCAAAGATGTCCAGAAAGCCACCGGAAGCTGGAAGAAAGGCCTGGAACAGATGCCCTCCCCCACCCCCAGCCTCAGCAGAAGGAATTGTTCTGCTAACACCTTAATAGCGGACTCACAAGAGAGTAAATTTCTGTGGCTTAAGCCACGCAGTCTGTGATAATTTATTACAGCATTTCTTGGGTCCTGACAGGCCTTTCCAGAGGTCATGGTGTCTAGGCAGTTGTTGGTGGGTGAACAGGAGCATTCACACTGGTGGGACGTATCCGTGTCACTTGGCTGGCATCCCTGGGGGCTGGCCCACACCTTTTTCTTAGATATGGACACCTTCAGAGCCACATTCCAGCCCATTCACTTATCACAAGTCCCAATCAGCGTCTCAGTGTGACAAAGAGGAGATGAGGCTCCAGAATCATGTTTTGAGGGGAAAAAATGCAAATGGTTGTTTTCCAGAGGCAAGTGATACCCCTGGAACAGCTGCAGGAGGAAGGGAAAAAATTGGCTTCAAAGCACAGATTTGGGGCTTGCAGACACACAGCTGCTACAGTGGGTACCTTAACCATTTCAGGCTTCTGTTTTCTGCCGTGGTTCCACTGGCTACACAGACCAACTCACAGAAGGAGAAAAGTTTAAGTCTGCCACTGACTCTATACTTGTTGGGAAGTTATGACCTCAGGTATAACCTTGTACTGCCGACCGTTGCCATTTGCAAGCGATATATCTAGAGTCCTAGAGTCCTTCATGGATTTGGGGATTCATGACTAGGATCACTCTTTCATTAATGATTTTTTTAATGAAATATGTGAAACATAGATAATAATACAATGGAAATAATACAGTGCCCACCAGCATATCCTTCCCCAGTTTAAGAAAAGAGGCATGGCAGATACAATTGAAGCCTCTTGTCTATCACACCGTAATCCATTACCCTCTCCAGAGATCACCGCAGACATTTCTATGGGTTTTCTTTTCTTTTTAATTTTGCCTTATGTTTTGTAACCCAAGGAATAGATGCTATTCTTAAACTCTACCAAAATGAAATCAGATCATTCTGAACTTGCTTTTCTCAGTCCCCATTTTTAGTGTTTATTCATCCGATGCAATTCATTGATTGTAACTTCTCTACAGTGTTGCCCAGGAGTATGCCACAATTTATTAACTTATTTCCATGTTGATATAGATGTGAGCATTCTTGTTTGGCTTTCCTTATGCAGATTTCTGGGAAGTTCCATAGGGCACATTCTACAAAATATGCACTGAGAAAGAGTGGATTTCCTGGGTCATAAGTTTTGCCATCTTGGAATTTATAAGATACCAAGAGATTACTCCCCAGAGGAGTAATTTGCATTCCAACCTGCAATCTTAATAGTTCCTGTTTATCCACACCTAGGCCACATTTGGTGTTATCAAGTTTTAAATTTTTGCCAGTGTGGTGAATTTTTAAAATTGTGTTTTCTTATACTAGTGAAGTTGAACCTCTTTGAAATATTTATAGTCTATTCTGGTTTCCAAAATAGGAAAGGATGTTGCCTATTTTTTCCTAATAGGTTGAATTCTTGAATAGCATCAGTAAGAGAGGGCATCCTTGTCTTATTTTTTACTTCAGTGGAGATGCTTCTCAAGTTTTAATATTAAAATTGTATTTGTTTAAAGTTTTAGATTGTTATGTATTTCTTCAAGAAAATTTACAATACTCCCAGTATTCCTTTAGAGAACTTGCGGTTTTGTTATTCACACTCAGATCTATAACCTACTTGGAATAATATGCCTTTGTAGATTGTTGAAATTGAGATCCAAACAAGGGTTTTCTTTAAACATTGCTTTTTAATGCTACTTACTTGTTAAAGAAGTGAGCTGTCCTGAAAAATATCTAATGTACAGGGTTTCATTATTGCTTCCTTGTGGTGTCATTTAATTTGCTCTCCTAGCCCTTATGTGTCCTGCAGATCTTCAGTTAGACGTTAAGTGTGGATTAGATTTACCTTTAATTATTTTTGGCATGGATTCTTCTCTAGAGGTTCTTGCCTCATGTACAATTTTGGGTTGTCATGTTTAGTGATGCTAAGATTGGTAAGTAGGTTAGGTAGTGACAGTCTCATTCTTTCCTTGTAAAATCTCACATCAGTTTTCTACCAAATAATTTTAACATCCATCAATGACCATTATCTGAGCCAGTTATTAACTGAGGAATTGCAGAATGGTAAATTTTAGTTCTACTATTCCTTCAGTATTTAGTAAGTGAGAGAACTTTACCTCGTGTTATAAGGGCAGAATAAGTGTGTAACTCTTTCCCTTTATCAAATTTCAGAGAAGTTGTGTCTTTGCAAGACCCAGTGTTATCCATCCAATGAGTTTTGTTTCTTTCATTTTTTATTGAGGCTAATTATTAACTCATTGTTTTCCATATAGTCCATGTATCTTAGTAATTGCAGTCTAATTTCTGTGAATATTTTTATTGAGGTACAATATACATATAGATGATTATGTGAATTGTTAATGTACCACTTGAGGTGGTCTTCATGATGTGATACCTGTATGACCACTGCTCATATCAAGAAACACAAAATGGGAAGTCTTCCTGTCTTCACAGATAGGAAAACTTAATAATGTTAAAATGTCTATGCTATACAAAGCAGTTTACTGATTCAGTGCCATCCCTATCAAAATCCCGATGACATTTTTTACAGAAATAGAAAAACAATTCTAAAATTCATATAGAACCACATGGGACCACAAATAGCCAAATCAATCTTGAGAAACAAGAACAAAGCTGAAGGCATCATGCTTCCTGGATTTCAAAATATATCACAAAGCTATCATGATCCAAACAGTATGATGCAGGCATAAAAATGGACATACAGACCAATGGAAGTTAATAGAGAGCCCAGAAGTAAATTTATGGGCCTGCTCTGAACTGAACTGAACTGAAGGTTAACCTATCTTTGCTAAGAGTTCCAAGGATATGCAATGGGGTAAGGATAGTCTCTTCACCAAACTAAATATCCAGATGTGAAAGAGTGAAATTGAATCTCTATCTCACACTACACACAAAAATCAACTCAAAATCAATTAAAGACAAATGTAAGACCTGAAACTATAAAATCTCTAGAAGAAAACATAAAGGGAAGTCTTTATGGTATTGATCTTGACAATGATTTCATGGCTATGACACCAAAAACACAAGTAACAAAATAAAGAGTAAGTGGGTTTGTGCCAGACTAAAAAGCTTCTTCACAGTGCATGAAATAGTCAGCAGAGTGGAAGGGTGACATACAGAATGGGGGACATTTTGCAAGTCACTTATCAGATAAGGGGTTAAACTCCAAAATATATAAGGAACTCCTACAACTCAATAATAAAAAGAACTAAAACCCAATTTGAAATGGGCTAAGGACTTGAATAGACATTTCTCCAGAGAAGACATCACAAATGACCAACAGGTACAGGAAAAAAAATAAATTTGAAGTCACTAACATTCCATTTGATTTGCAGGGACAGGCAAGTCAAAACCACAGTGAGGTGCCATTCGTGCCTGTCAGGATGGCCATCATCAAAAAAACAAATGACAACAAGCCTTGGCAATGATACAGAGAAATAGGAGCCCTTGTGTACTATTGGTGGTAATGCAAAGCAGTACAGCTACTGTGGACAACGAAACGGAGGTGAAAGATGGTAACGACAACCCTATATGCAAAACAGAAAAAGAGACACAGAAATACAGAACAGACTTTTGAACTCTGTGGGAGAAGGTGAGGGTGGGATGTTGCGAAAGAACAGCATGTATATTATCTATGGTGAAACAGGTCACCAGCCCAGGTGGGATGCATGAGACAAGTGCTCGGGCCTGGTGCACTGGGAAGACCCAGAGGAGTCGGGTGGAGAAGGGGGTGGGAGGGGGGATCGGGATGGGGAATACGTGTAAATCTATTGCTGGTTCATGTCAATGTATGACAAAACCCACTGAAAAAATAAATAAATTAATTAATTAAAAAAAATTACAAATAGAACCACCATATGATCCAGGAATCCCCCTTCTGGGTATTTATCTGTGTTCATTGTAACTCTATATATAGTAGTCAAGATGTTGTAACAACCTAAACATACATTGATAGATGAATAGAATACACACACACACACACACAAATACACACATGTACATACATACATTGGAATTCTATTTGGCCTTGAAAAGGAAGGAAATTCTAAAATATATAATAGCCTGGATATATTTTGAGTACATTATGCTTAATGAAATAAGCCAGTCGCAGAAGATAAATATTGCATGATTCCTTTTATATGAGTTAATCTAAAATGATCAAATTCACAGAATCAAAGAGTGAAATGGTAGTTGCCAGGGGCTGAGAGGAGGTGGAAATGGGGTATTACTAATCAGTAGGCATAAAGTTTCAATTAAGCAAGATGAGTAAGCTCTAGAGATCTGTTGTACAGTATTGTACATATTGTCAATAATATATTGTATACTGAAAAATGGGTTAAGAGAGTAGATCTTATATTGAGTGTTCTCACCGTAAAAAAATAAAAGTAACTGAGTCTCTTGTAGAAAAGAAGGAAAGGAAAAAAAGAAGAAAAAAACTACTGACCTCAAGGACCACAGCCCATGTCTCTCCCTGACCCCAGGGTTTCTCCCCCCTCACCTACTCCCAGAGATAACCATTGCCCTGACTTCATCCACTTTATTTTTTCCCCCAGGTTTTGAACTTTAAGTGTAGACCCATGGTGCATCTTCTTTTGCATGTGACTTTTTCATTTGATGTTGTATTTCTTAGGATTACTTATATTGTTTCATGTAGTTGTAGGTTGTTTATTCTAATTGGTGTTTATATTTTAGTGTTTGATTATATCACAGTGTATCCTTTTGGCTATTGATGGAATTTGAGTTGTTTCCAGTTGGGGCTGGAACAAATCTTGTATATATGTCTTGAACATGTATTTTGGGTGGTACCTGTAAGTTTGGGGATATATACTTTGAAGTAGATTGCTAGGTTATATGCAGATGGTTTGCTCTGAGTGGCACTGTCAAAAGTGTTTTTTGACAGTTTCCAAAGTGTTTTTACCAATTTAGATTTGCACTGAGATATATGAGAATTCTACTTTTCACGCATCTTTGCCAATACTCAGTATGTCATTCTTTATAATTTTAGAAATTCTGGTGAATGTGCAGTGATAATCCATTTTGTGTTTTCAGTTTATATCACCCTGATGTCTGATGATATTGAGAGCATTTTCATCTGCATATTGGCTATTTTGATACTCATTTTATGAAATATTTTTTTCTGGTCTTTTACCAATTATTTCTCAAATTGGGTTCTCTCTCTTCTTATTGATTTTTAGGTGTTCTTGATATATTTTGAAAAATGATCATTTCTCACATAGATACATGGCAGATATTTTCTTACACTTTGCCCTTTTCATTCTCTTACTGGTATCTTTTAGTGAACAGAGATTGTTACTTGTAGCTAACATAATAAGTTTGTCCTTTATAGAGTTAGACATATTTTGTTCCCTGTTTAAAAAAAGAATCTTTATAAGTCCCCAATATTTAAAAAATATTAAAAAAAATTTTAAGAATTTTCTTAAAATTCCAATATTCTTTAAAAATATCTTATTAAGTCCCCACTATTTTTTTCCTATGTAACCTTTTGAAGGTTTATATTTTCACCTTTTGATTTTCCATCCATCTGAAGTTAATTTTATTTATGGAGGAAGGGGAAGAGGGGATAATATTTATTTCTAGTTTACCCAGTATGTGTATTGAAAAGGCCATTGTGAACAGTTTTCTATTACTGTGTAACAAAAACTATCATAATCATTTTAGTCACTTAAGACAACTGCCATTTATTTTGGTCACAATTCTGCATGTCAGCAATTTGGGCTGAGGCTCACTTACACATCTGCAACCAACACCTGGATGGACTGGGGCATCTTTTCATGTCGTTTGTCATCTTACAGCAAGATAGCCTGGCTGGTTCACATGCTGTCTGGGTTCTAAGAGGGAAGAGAAAGTCATAATGTGAAAGGACTCTTTAATCTCTGTGTATGTCACATTTCCTGTCATCCCTTTGGCCAGAGGAAGGCCAATGGTCAACCCCAGACTTGTGAGAGGGGACTTCCCCATGTCATGGATATAGGGTAGTGTGGTCACATTGGAGTCCATTCTTCAATAACCTGCCAAAAACTTGTCTTAAAGGAATTGACTGTATGTGTATCTGTCTGTTTTTGGTGTCACACTATTTCATGGCTCTGTCAGTCCATATGCCAATAACATATTTCCTTAATTCCCCTAACTTTGTAACTTTAGATAATGGCATTTTAATGTCTCTGTCATTCTTTTACGGGATTGCCTTGGCTAGTCTTGGTCCTTTGTCGTTCCATATGATCATAGGAACAGGTAGTCAGTTTTCTTTTAAAAAACGGCTGGGATTTTGTCAACTAAATCGGTAAATTTGGAGGACCATTAGCATCTTCAAAATACTGAGTCTTCTAATCCATGAGCATGGTATAGCCCTCTATAGTCATTCTGTTTCTCTCAGTAGGACTTGTAGAGCTCTTGCACATGTTGTAGATATGCAAAAATCTGTATATAAGTAAACATTCTAGATATTTAATTGTATGATTACAGTTAAGCATTATAGATGTTCAAGTGTATGATGCTATTTGAATGTTATTTTTAAAATGACACATAGGAATACAGTTGCTTTTCGTATATTGATGTTATATCTGGTGACCTTTCTAAAATTACTTATTAAGTACCTTAGTTTTCCTGTAGATTATTTTTGACTTTCTACGTATCTAATTGTGTTTTCTTTGAACAAGGATGTTTTATATATTTTTTTCTAAACCTTGTACCTTTTATTTCTTTTTGAGCCCAAGAAATTATTTAGGACCTACTTTCATGCATTGGAGAAGGAAATGGCAACCCACTCCAGTGTTCTTGCCTGGAGAATCCCAGGGACGGGGAGCATGGTGGGCTGCCATCTATGGGGTCGCACAGAGTCGGACATGACTGAAGCGACTTGGCAGCAGCAGCAGCAGCAGCAGAGGTTGAACAGAAATGGTGATAAGCATTTTGCTTCTTTCCAAATTTATTTAAATACTTAACCACTAGGTATAATTTCCTTTGTAAATAGTCTTTATCAGATTAAAGGAACTTTACTCCTAAATTTACTGTGTTTTGTCATGAATTGGTATTGGATTTTATCAGATACTTTTAATGCATTGATTAAAATTATTTCAAGTGCCTTTTTCCCTCTTCATCTATTAATGTCTTTAATCTTACATTTCTGAGATAATCTGAGTCTGGTCCTCTTATAGTAACCATGTAGCAGGATTTAGTCAGCTAATATTTTGTTTAGGATTTTTGCATCTATGTTCGTGAATCAGATTGACCTGTAATTTTCTTTTCTTATAATGTTCTCTTCGTGTTTTGGTGTCAAGATAATGCTGATCTCATGAAACACATTGGGCTGTGTTTTCCCTTTTTCTGTTTTCTAGAAGAATTTACCTAATTTTGGTGTTCTTCCATACTTCAGTGGAAGAGGCCATGGGGACCTAAAGACTTATTTGTGACAATACAGTTAATTGTAGATTCTACTTCCTGAATGATATAGGCTTCTTCAGACTTCCTATTGAGTCTTTTATATGACAACCAGTCAAGTGACTTGCAGAGTGAGTGAATCAAGTTCAAGTTCATTTGGCATTACGCATATTTTGTTTGAAGTCAGTGGACTTTATTGATACTTTATAAGTTGTCCCACTAGTGTCTTTCATAACATAAGGAAAAAATTTTCACAGTTCAGGAGCCCGATCAGAATCGCATATTGCATTTAGTTGTCATGTATAGTTCTTTAAAAATTATATAAGTTGCTTTTTATTTGGTAGTGGCCTGTGCTTTTATTAATTCACTTCCATTTCTTGCTATTGTGAGTCAGTGGCTTGCAATTTAAAGCTTTTCTCCCTCTGAGAATTCTGTTTTTAAAATGACTTAACAGATCTGGTGATGGAAAACAGAAATCCATGCACACCTGGATTTGAAGCCCAAACCTACCAGTTTTAGGTGTGTGATCTGGGGAACTGCTCTACCTCTTTGAGCGACAACTTTCTTTTCTTTTTTAAATGAAACTTTATTATTGTTATTTTCATATGTACAATATTATATTTCTACTTCTGTAACCTCCGCAGCAGGCTTCAGGATCACCTGCGAAACTTAAATCTGCCGATGCTGTGGGTCATTGACCCCAGAAGTGGGCTCATCATTCTCCATCCTAGACTCACAAGTGGAAATCAGGGGGAAAAACAGGAGAGTGACTAAAACAGTAATTAGGAGAGAACAGTTATGTTTAAATCTGAAACACTCATTAGTCTTAAAGAATGGAAACCTTAAAAGGCAATTTATATGCAAACACTTCCAATGTTCTTTCTGCACCAGGCTGCACTCCATCATTAGCTTGCCAAAGACCACTTCTAAGAAAGATTTTTCCCTCTGCCTTTTTCTTCTCTCCTAATTGCCACACTCTCGCCAGCCTTGTCAAATTAATGCAGACCGAAGCCATGTTCTTACCCAGAGCCTTGTCCGGCAACAAAACCGTGCGCTTCATTATCCTGCCAGCCTCTGACGGCTCTGGATCTCAGAATGAAAAGCCAGAAGCAGCCTTCCAGGTGCCATGCACAACGGCCTCACTTTCCTAGTGAGGGCGCCGAGGTCCGGGAAGGAGAAGGCACATGTCCAGGGTTAGCTCCTTCCTTCATCCTTTACCTGACAGATGTTATTAAATATTTATTGAGCAACTGGTTCACACTTGGCACAAGGGAAATAAAGATAGTCAAGTGCACTTATTACAGATGAGACAGTGAGCTAACGAACGCATAAAAAAATGAGAGAATGTGATATATGCCAGGAAGGAAGCATACAGGGTCCTGTAATAGAAAATGATGTGTGTGGACCTCCTTGATGGGGTTTGTCTTAGTTTGGGTTTCTCTAGAAGTCGAGCCTGAGACAAGTATCCATGTGCAAGCAGTTTGCTTAGAAGGCAATTCCAAGAAACATGGAGGGGAGGGCACATGAGGCAGGGAAGGGAAAGCAGCCAATAAAGCTCGTGGTATACAGTGGGGTCACCTCTCTGGGAACCTGTAGACTTTGGGAAGTGGTGTATAGCACAACTTAGTGTCATCCCATACCTGTATCCAAGGGACATGGGATGTTGATCCACCCATGCTTACCAATCACTGGTTGAAGGTTCCCCCAGGGTACTTTCAGTTTGGGGCATTTACCAGCTGCATGCAGGGCAGAGCAGAGTCCCATAACCAGGGAAAGCCCTCCATCAAAGAGATGTAGGTGTTTGCAGTGCTTGTGTTGTGATGGTAAGGAGAGAAAGATGAGTAGGGTACCAGTAATGTCAGCTATAGTGTTGTATTAGTCAAGGAATACAGAGAAACAGAAGCAGTAGGATGGGTGGATGGATAGATGGTTGGCTAGATAAAGGGGTTTGTTATAAATAATTGGCTCATGCAATCATGGAGGCCCAAGAAGTCTCAAGCCCTGCCATCAGAAGACTGGAGACCCTGGAGAGCTGATAGTATAAGTTTCAGCCTGAAGGTTAGCAGGCTTGAGGTCTAAAAAAGTTTCAGTTAAAGTGTGAAGGTGGAAAGACTGATTTCCCAGCTCACAGCAGTCAATTCGAGTGTTCTATTTCTCAAAAAGTTAGACTTTTGTTCCATTCAGGCCCTCAACTGATTGGATGAGGCCCACCCACACTGGGGAGGGCAATCTGCTTTATTCTTTCTACCAATTCAGTTGTTACTTTCATCCAAAGCACCCTTACAGACACACTTCCAGAAAAATGTTGGAAAATATTTGAGTATCTCACACCCAGTCATGTTGACACATAAAGTTGACATCACGAAGGTAGTCTGAGAATGTCTCTCTGTGAAGGCGGGGTCTGCGATTGGAAAAAGGAAGCATGAGTGGGGTTCATAAAGAGCTGGGTAAGAAGTGTCCCGGAGCAGGGAAGGAAGACTCTTGGCTGGCTCTTGGGGATGATGGATGATTGTAACTGACTGAAGTGTTCAACATTCATTTATTCAATAGTTGTGATTGAAAGCTTTCTGCATGCTGGGCCCTGAGGAGAAGGGAGTGGACTAAACAGACAGATATGCTGGTTTTCAGGAAAGAGAGAGACAACCAAAGGAGTAAAATACATAGTAGGTCTGATGGAGCCTCGGTCAGCCTGGGTCCTTGAGTGAGCACAGTAGAGGGGGCCATCGGCTGATCTGTGTGGACAAGTAGCATGAGTGTTTTGTTATAAGCCATCAAGTTTTTGGGCTTACTTGTTACACAGCGTAGCCTAGCCCATGTGATGGATGAGCCATCTTGCTAAGATCATATCGCCCCTCCTTCTAAGATACACATGAACACACACAAAAACACACTCCCCCTCTGCCTCTCAGAGCCCTATAGGACCCCCACTGCCCTCAGGATGAAGAATAACATCTTTATCCAACCTTAGAAGCTCGGCATGGCCTGCTGCTGCCTCTCCAGTATCATTTTTCACCTTTACTCCCTTGACTTCCATTTCAGCGTCTTTGAACTTGCTCTTTCATTTGCTTGGAATAATCTCTCCTACTCTCCTCCTTCTTCCTCCCCTCCTGCCCTTCCTCCCAACATCGCCCAGCCCCTGTGCATCCTCTGGTCTCCGTGTCAAGTTCACTTCCTCAATGGAGCCTTCCCTGCCCCCAGGTATATTCTTTTCTGTGATACATCTTCATGTAGCCTCCAGCAATTGGGCCCAATACAGGTGAAATTCCTGTTGAACGTCAGGTTCCTCTTAGATTTTAGGCTCTTGGAAGACAGGGATGCTATCTGTCCTGTTTGTTCCTGTGTCTCAACACATAGCACTGACAACATCAAAGAATAAATTCCCTGTAAATATGTAACTGATGAATAGATAACAGATGTTTCTGACATCTTTCCACTAGAGTGTTTTTTTTATTAAACATTAGGTTTTCTTTTAAAAGGAGTTCCTGCGTAGAGGCATAGGACTCACTTGAGTTCCAGTCTTTTCAAAGAACTCCCTCCTGTCTTCCAATAAACAGAGAGACAGGAAGACAGAGGAAACGCATCTCCTGTAGAACACGCTGTGCCTCCTGCAGAGCTGGCGGCCAGAGGGATGTGACGCCTAATTGGGAGCAGCGCGGGCTTGTTATTCTGTGAGCAGAGGTGTGATGCATGTCCCAAGTTGAGCCTGGCATTTCTCTGGGATTACTCAGCGGCCCCAGCTCCTCCAAACCCCTGACCCCACATTAATGAACCAAGTTGGGGAGATGTCACCTGTTCTGACTGCTTTATGAGGTCACAGTTTGCGGGAAACCTGCCCTCCATGGGAGGGGATGGGTAGCCAGAGGCTACCTGAGATGGATTGTCAAGGATCATGGTGAAATCATGATTGAATTTGGTTAGAGGTGCTGGGGTTTGGGGGATGCTCAAGGGTGGTTCTCTGTGAGTGTCACATCTCAGGCCGTCCTGTGTCATTGGTTAGCTTTCTCAAGTTGCTTTACCTTCCAAATGGGAGAACACATCAGCCCCCACCCACACCCCGACACCCCTCTCATCACTTCCCCACCCCCCAACAATGCCCTCCCCATTCCGCCCCCCCCCCCCCCCCCCCCCCCGCCTTAGGATGCCCCCAGGGCCTTATGTACTGATCTGCACACAGTTGGCCAATTGAGCCCAACCCAGTTCCACTTCTTGGCCCATAAGCCTTCCCAAACAGCCCCCAGCCCTGAGAAGGATCAGAGTTGGTGAGGGAGACACTTGCCTGTGAGCTTGAAAAATTGCTTTCCTTCATATTCAAGGAAAGATGTAAGTTGTCTTGGCTGGCACTGGAAGTATAAGAAGGCAGCACATATGAAAATATGTGCAATGACAAAGAAGGAAAGCAGGGATGAGGCAGAAACAGCACCAGGGCGAAGCTGGAAATGTGTCCCTACTAAAGCCCCCATGCAGATCTGAGCTTCCTCATGGCCAATTCGAAAAGTGCATCCAGAGCCATAACCCATTTCTCAGGTGTGTGTGGAGAAACCAGGTCCAGTGTGGAGAAGCAGTGCAAGGACTCCTGGTCCTGAGGGGTGGCCGTGGATCAGTCAGTTGGGCTGGTTCCTACTATGGTGCTAGGGCTCAGCTGGTTGCAGGAACTTGGCCAAGACACTTGGCTCCTATTAAATCAAGGACAAGTGTCTCTGCTCTGTCCTTCTCCCAGGGTGCAGTGAAGGTCAGACAAGGGTGAAATGCTTTGAACCAGAAAGAATGATGCAAGCATGAAGCATTATTATCTATGAGAAATTGATGGCGTTAATTAATCTCTCTGAGCTGCAGTTACCTTAATTGTAACATTGGACACAATAGCAGCCTCACTGAAGTTTTGTAAGAATGCAAATTGTCTGGTGGCAGGACTTGTCTGATCTTAATCCTCTTCCTTTGGTTTTCTCTCGTTAAGCAGAGAGACAGACTCTTAGATTGAAATGGAATGGATTCCAATGATAATGACATAAATGTTCTGCTTTGAACATTTATTGATTCTGTTATTCACCACACACACACACACACACACACACACACACACACACACACACACACACACACACACACACACACACACACACACACACACACACACACACACACACACACACACACACACACGCACACTGTGTTCTCCACCCGTTACTGGCAAGCAAGGCCAGCTGCAGGGAATGGGACCTGGGCAGTCGTCCAGGGCTGCACCCTCAGAAGGGCCCCACACTTGGTTTGATGCTCTGTCACCATCTTGAAATGTTTAATAATATTTGAACAAGGGATCATGCGTTTTCACTTTGGACTGAGCCCTGCAAGTTCGACAGCTGGTCCTGTCCAGCCTGCAAGCATGGCCGGCCAGCACCTTTCAGGAGGACGGGGAGAGACTTTTAGAGCCGGAAGCTCAACTTTTAGAACCGGAAGCTCAACTTTGGGAGCCGGAAACTCAACTTTAAAGCTGGAATCTCTTTCTTTTCTCAGAAAAGCAGAGAGGGTTGTCTTACTTACTCTGGTGTCTGTGCCAGAGACCCTCAGAGACGGGAGCCTCCACCTGCTTCTGGAAGAAGAAGGCTTGTGGTGGGGGTGTACTGGTGTGACCGGTGCTTACCGCGTCTTTGACCGTCACTTGTGCCATTTCTGTTACTCCCACTGGCCTCTGCTCTTTCTTTTCCCAGCTGCCACGGCCACCCGGGCCAGTGCACATCCTCCTGCGTGGTGCTGTGGATCTGGCGGTTTCAGGCTTAGTCTCTGGAGCTCGACTGGCCGGGGTTCAAGTCCTGGGCCTCCGCCTCTGCACGTCTGTCCCACGGGCCAGGTTCCTGGCGTGTCGGGGTCTTGGCTCCCTCGTATAGAGAGTGAAGAGACTGTGAGCTCCTTGTCCTGAGGGCTGACAGCCAGGCCTGGCGCTGAGTGGTCTCAGACATCGGACGATTGATGTGGCTACAGCAGCTTCTTAACCCACACCCCCTTTCTGAGTTCGCTCCCAACCCATCACTTGCCACAGGCAGCAAAAGGGGTCATATGAAAATCTAAGTGGGGTCACATACTGTCCCTGCTTGGGACTCCTCCATTGGGACCCTCTGCTTTTAAATGCACTCCAAGCTCTAAAACACTGGCCTGAGGGGCCCACCTGCTTCTCTGACTTCAGTTTGCCCCCACCTGCCCTTCCTATCAGTCCCACTCCAGACACAGTGTTTTGTGAGACCTCAGAAACACCACGTCCAATTAAGGAGAAGGGAGTGGCCGAGGATGAGATGGTTGGATGGCATCACCGACTCAACGGACATGAATTTGAGCACACTCCAAGAGATACTGATGGACAGGGAAGCCTGGTGTGCTGCAGTCCATGGGGTCACAAAGAGTCATACACGACTGAGCGACTTATCAACAACGGAAACACCAAACTTGTTCCTGTCCCAGGACCTTTGCACATGCTGTCCCCTGCGCTGAGCACAGATGCATGTATTGCTCTGTTCCCATGGCGCTAAAGGCTTCTTTCCCTCCAGGTTCTAGTTCAAAAGCCACCTGCTCAGAGAGGCCTGCCCTGCCCACCCGTGGAGGGTCCCCTCCCCACGAGCGCTGACTCCAGCTCCACTTGACTTCCTTTATGTAGCTTATTGCCGCCTGCTATTGTTATCCTAGTTATTTGCTAACTTCCTCTCCGTCTTCCTGGTTAGAATGTAAATTCCACAGGAAGGAGGACCAGTTATGGTCACTTCTCCCTTAAAGCAAGTACTCGTGCACAAATGACCAGTGTGACCGCTCCAAACGCTTGGCCAAACGGCGCTCTGTCCTTTCTCCTCCCCAGCTCGGCTGGTCACGGCTGGCCACAGCTTCTCAACCTCTCTTTCATCATCGCCTCCCAACGCTCATCCCAGGAGCCTCTGGAGGCCTTGTTTTACAGTCGTCTTCCCCACTCCCCATGTGCCGAGAGATTGTGACAGCCCAGGTGTCCTGGGAACCTGTGCACACTGACTCTGTGTGCCTGCGCTCTGCACACAGAAGAGGAAGAGGTGGAGCATTTTACCCCCACAGCCAGTTTCCCCCTTCTTGCAGGATTGTGTGCTGTAGGCAGTCTTGATGGTGGTGAACTTTTCCCTCCCCTTCGCCTAGGCAGGCTCTGAGTTTGATGTCATGCCCACAGTTCAGTAAACACTTTCTGAGCCTTGTCCTGTGTGCAAAGGTCTCTCCATGTTAGAAATGTGCAGGTTGACATTCTGGTAGCTGGGAAAACTCATGGAAGGGTAGGAGCACGTGTAACCTCTGGGTCAGCAGATTTCTCAGCCCTCACTCCTGCTCCCAACTCGGACTTTGGTGCAGGACCCCCAACTCCAGGACTTCCCAAGTGGCGCTAGTGATAAAGAACCCGCCTGCCAATTCAGGAGACACAGGAGACCCAGGTTCAATCCCTGGGTTGGGAAGATCCCCTGGTGGAGGAAATGGCAACCCACTCCAGTATTCTTGCCTGGAGAATCCCACAGACAGAAGAGCCTAGTGGGCTACAGTCCATGGGGTCACAATGAGTCGGACGCAACTGAAGAGGCTGAACACACACCCTGGCCTCCAGACCCAGCCCCTCCCTGCAGCACTGTGGGACCTGAGGCTCCCCTAACCTTTCTGGGCCTTTGCTTCCATGTCTACAAAATGGGAACAGTAATTTCACTCCCTTTCAAAGTCACTGTGAAAATTAGAGATGATTTACAAAGAACATTCAGCCTGCTACCTGACAGATCTGATCTGCTTTGGTCTTGGTATTGGAGCAGCTGCCATTTCTACAAAATGGCCAAATAAAAAAAAAAAAAAAGAAATGGTTTGGTCTTTTTCTCAGCAAATATCTGACAAACGTTGGAGCTCAGCTGGACAGTGGGAGGCATGAGATTTCCAGAAAGCTTTCATTTCCTTTTCTTTTTCTCTCAGATATTGTCAGTTTTTTTCAGACTACTGTTCTCAAGGTTTTATCTCTTTCCAAGAATCTGACAAAACCTGAGCATATGCTCAGCCATGGAGCAATTTGTGTTGTGACTGTATGATGCTGTTCCCAAAAGTACCATTTTCAAAATGAACGAGATAAGGACAGTCCCAGTTCTCAACTTATAAACATGGGGATGTAAGATCATATATGACTTCACAAATTTCAAATAGCATATCTGTACGTTCTGAGACTAATGTGGTGACTTGAACTACAAAAGTTGCTTTTTGGGGCACACAGACTTCATTATGTCCTTAAAATTTTCATGACTTCTCTTTCCTTCACAGGCAGTTGTTTCAAAACCTGATCATTTATTTCAATCCCTCTCCCCTGTTCCCCTCTGCTGGGTCCTCCTGCTGTCTCTTTATCACCACAGGCCTCTCAAGCTCACAGGCCCCAAACCACAGTCTCCATCTTTCCCCACAAATTGTCTGTCTCCTTTAGTCTCTGCCCCCACCGGAAACTCTGCTGTCCATATCTAATCAGCAACCTGTGCTGGGGATCCAGAATCATCACTATGTCCACACCGCCCGTCCTCTGTGTCCACTTCCAGTGTCCTGCTGATTTGTACCCCTTTCCTTCCTCCTATCTTAGCTCCTGTTCAGACCCTCTGACTCCCTTGTCCGGGTACCACATGTCTCCCAGCCTCTCTTCCCTGAATCCACACTGCAGTGGGTGATGAGGGATGACTCACAGAGCTTTCCATTTACAACTCAGGGTCCCTCACGTCTCACAGTCCAGTGCTTTTCTAATCATTATCACCACCATCATCGTTATTGTATGAGTCTGCTTGGGCCACCATAACAAAGCACCACAGACTGGGGGCCTTAAACCACCATAATTTATGTCCTCACTGTCCTGGAGGCTGAAAAATCTGAGCTCAATGAGTCAGCAGGGTTGGTTCCTTCTGTGGCCACCCTTCTCCCTGTGTCCTCACGTGGTCTCCCTTCTGTGCATGTCTGTGTCCTAATCTTCTTATAAGAACATCAGTCATATTGGATTAAAACCTACACTAGTGACTTTATTTTGGGCTTCCCTGGTGGCTCAGAGAGTAAAGAATCTACCTTCAATGCAGGAGACCTGGGTTCAATCCCCAGGTCAGGAAGATCCCCTGGAGAAGGAAATGGCAACCCACTCCAGTATACTTGTCTGGAGAATCCCATGGATAGAGGAGCCTGGCGGGTGGGGGGGGGGGGGCGGGTTTGGCTACAGTTCCTGCAGGTCACAAAGAGTCAGTGAGCAATTAACACTTTCAGTGACCTTATTTTCCTTTCATCTCTGAAAACCGTTTCTCCAGTTAAGTCACACCTAAGGTTCCAGGGACTTCAGCATGTGAATCCTAGGGGGGCACAGATCAGTTCAGTTCAGTTCAGTCGCTCAGTCCTATCTGACTCTTTGCAACCTCATGAACCGCAGCATGTCAGGCCTCCCTGTCCATCACCAACTCCCGGAGTTTACTCAAACTCATGCCCATCGAGTCGGTGATGCCATCCAGCCATCTCATTCTCTGTCATCCCCTTCTCCTCCTGCCCCCAATCCCTCCTAGCATCACGGTCTTTTCCAACAAGTCAACTCTTCACATGAGGTGGCCAAAGTATTAGAGTTTCAGCTTCAGCATCAGTCCTTCCAATGAACACCCAGGACTGATCTCCTTTAGGATGGACTGGTTGGTCTCCTTGCAGTCCAAGGGACTCTCAAGAGTCTTCTCCAACACCACAGTTCAAAAGCATCAATTCTTCTGCACTCAGCTTTCTTTATAGTCCAACTCTCACATCTATACATGACCACTGGAAAAACCATAACCTTGACTAGATGGACCTTTGTTGGCAAAGTAATGCCTCTGCTTTTTAATATGCTGTCTAGGTTGGTCATAACTTTCCTTCCAAGGAGTAAGCGTCTTTTAATTTCATGGCTGCAGTCACCATCTGCAGTGATTTTGGAGCCCAGAAAAATAAAGTCAGCCACTGTGTCCACTGTCTCCCCATCCATTTGCCATAAAGTGATGGGACCTGATGCCATGATCTTAGTTTTCTGGATGTTGAGCTTTAAGCCAACTTTTTCACTCTCCTCTTTCACTTTCATCAAGAGGATCTTTAGTTCTTCTTCACTTTCTGCCATAAGGGTGGTGTCGTCTGCATATCTGACCTTATTGATGTTTCTCCCGGCAATCTTGATTCCAGCTTGTGCTTCCTCCTGCCCAGCGTTTCTCATGATGTACTCTGCATGTAAGTTAAATAAGCAGGGTGACAATATACAGCCTTGACGTACTCCTTTTCCTATTTGGAACCAGTCTGTTTTTCCATGTCCAATTCTAACTGTTGCTTCCTGACCTGAATACAGGTTTGTCAAGAGGCAGGTCAGGTGGTCTGGTATTCCCATCTCTTGAAGAATTTTCCACAGTGATCCACACAGTCAAAGGCTTTGGCATAGTCAATAAAGCAGAAATGGATGTTTTTCTGGAACTCTCTTGCTTTTTTGATGATGCAGTGAATGTTGGCAATTTGATCTCTGGCTCTTCTGCCTTTTCTAAAACCAGCTTGAATGTCTGAAAGTTCATGGTTCACGTATTGCTGAAGCCTAGCTTGGAGAATTTTGAGCATTACTTTACTAGCGTGTGAGATGAGTGCAATTGTGCAGTCGTTTGAGCATTCTTTGGCATTGCCTTTCTTTTGGATTGGAATGAAAACTGACATTTTCCAGTCCTGTGGCCACTGCTGAGTTTGCCAAATTTGCTGGCATATTGAGTGCAGCATGTTCACAGCATCATCTTTCAGGATTTGAAATAGCTCAACTGGAATTCCATCGTCTACACTAGTTTTGTTTGTAGTGTTGCTTCCTAAGGCTCACTTGACTTCACATTCCAGGATGTCTGGTTCTAGGTGAGTGATCACACCATCGTGATTATCTGGGTTGTGAAGATCTTTTTTGTACAGTTCGTCTGTGTATTCTTGCCACCTCTTCTTAATATCTTCTGCTTCTGTTAGGTCCCTACCATTTCTGTCCTTTATTGAGCCCATCTTTGCATGAAATATTCCCTTGGTATCTCTAATTTTCTTGATGATATCTCTAGTCTTCCCCGTTGTATTGTTCTCCTCTATTTCTTTGCTTTGATCACTGAGGAAGGCTTTCTTTTCCCTCCTTGCTATTCTTTGGAACTCTGCATTCAAATGGGTATATCTTTCCTTTTCTTCATTGCTTTTTGCTTCCCTTCTTTTCACAGCTAGTTCAGCCCATAACATCATTCATGTCATCATCCCCATCATCCTGCTACCATTTATTGATCACCTAGTATGTGTTGGGCTCTGGCCTTAAACCTGTCTGTGTGTGCTCTTGTTTAATTTTCACAGGAGTGGGGAGGATACAGAAGAGGTCAACCCACACTTTGCCTCCTCAAGAAGGTGTTCTCTCATGCCCTGCTTCTGCCAAAATGTCATTATCCCTCCGGTCCATAGGCCAGGGGAGCTGCTGTGTAGCCCATCCACTCGGAAATCAAACCCTTCTTTGAATTATGGAAACTGGCTCTCTCACAGAGAAAATATCCTGAAATCTTTGAGCTCCTCAGATGTCTAGGCGGCAAAGGATTTCACTGTGGTTTCCAAGAGCTGTATAATCCCAACTCTCCTTAAAAGCCATCAGTGCTTTCTGAGCTCTGGAGCCATCAGAGGGGGTGGCCAGTGCCCTCTCTGCCCACCCCCCATGCCTCCAGGGCTTTCCTTCACTTGGGCAGTGCCCCTTACTCTCTTGATGGGCAGAGCCTGGATGGCTGGGACCCAGTTTGGTTTGTTCTGCCCCAGGGCCTGAAATAGAATCAGATCTCCATGAAGGTCAGGAAGGAAATACAACATAAACAGATCTTCTTAACCCCAAAGGGACACCACAGGCCACAGATATAAAGCATTTCAATGAGGCTTCTCATCTCATTATTCTGGTTTGCATTAGGCTAGTAAAGAAATAAAATTGTGTGTGTGCCCCCACATGCGTGTATGCGTGTGTGTGTGTGTCTGTGTGCATTGAATGCGTGTGTGTTTTAGGGGTCATCTCCAGTCTTTAGCAGTTCACAACAATGAACTCATTATTTATTTGGCCCTGTAGGGAGCAGAGTTTTAAGATGGCCCCATGAAACATCCTGGCCCCAACTCCCCTCCTTTGATGATGTCATGCTGTAGCACAAGAAGGAGCTTATCTAAGTGCATCAAACCTAATTATAGTAGCCCTCTAAAAGCAGAGAGATTTCTGCAACTGGTTACAGAAAGGACAGTAAGAGAGGGCAGATTCATAAGAAGCATTTGATGTGATATTAGGAGCCTCCAGATGCTTAGAAAACCCCCGGTTCACAGTCAGGAAAGAGATGGGACCACCATCCTACAACCATGAGGAACTGAATCCTGCCAACAACCTTGATGAGTTAGGAGGCTGATTCTTACCCCAGAATTTCCAATAAGAGCAGCCCAGCCAACACCTTGATTTTGGCTTCGTGAGACCCTAAGCAGAAAACCCACTTGCTTTCATTCAGCTTTCTGAACTACAGAACTATGGGCTAATAAGTGGGTGTTATGTTAAGCTGCTAAATGTGTGATATTGCACAGTGTAGATAATACAGGCCCTTCCTCTGTGTGTAGGACAGGTCCTGGGCTGGGAACTAGGGGCATGGAGGTTCATGGGACAGGCCTCTGCCCCTAAACCCTCAAGGTCAGGTGTGAGAATCCAGAGTTGGGGGACCTTGCAGGAGGTAGAGGTCACTGGGGGTGGGGGCTGCTGTAGCAGCGTTTGAAGGCAGGCAAGAGTGATGGGCAGGCCTGGGACCAAGGCAGGTGCTGAGCTGACTGTCCTGCTGCCTGGCTCAGTGTGGCTTTTCTGAAACTGTTGGGCCACGTGGGTCTGTTTGGGTTCTGGGGCCACCCAGGGCGCCATCCCTGGCTTTCTCTTTCTTACCTTCTCTTGAACTTCTGTGTCGATCATCCCCATTTGCCTTCATCAAGGAGTCTGAGTTCTCTTTCACAGTGAAAATGGCAGCCCCTTAAATCCTTGTCCCAGACTTTCCAACTTCAAAGTGTCTGCAGATCTCTCTCCTGGCTTCACGAGCTCTTCCTCAGACCTCACGGCAGGGCTGTCTCCTGTTCCCAGTCAGTTCATCAGTGAATGGACCCTGCCCCCTGCCAAAGACTCTAGCCTTGACTTGGGTAGAGGGTCATTTCCTTGCCCATGGATGTCCAGTTGTTCCACTACCACTTATTGAAATGCTGTCCTTCCTCCATTGAACTGTTTTTGCTCCTTTGTCAAAAATCAGGAAATTGAGAGCTTGGTTTCCAGGAGAAATGGTCATGCTCTAGGTCCATATAGTCAAAGCTATGGTTTTTCCAGTGGTCATGTACGGATGTGAGAGTTGGACCATAAAGAAGGCTGAGCACTGAAGATTTGATGCTTTTGAACTGTGTTGTTGGAGAAGACTCTTGAGAGTCCCTTGGACTACAAGGAGATCAAATCAGTCAATTCTAAAGGACATCAACTCTGAATATTCATCAGACGGACTGACGCTGAAGCTGAAACTCCAGCACTTTGGCCACCTGATGAGAAGAGCTAACGCATCAGAAAAGACCCTGGTGCTTTGAAAGATTGAAGGCAGAAGGAGAAGAGAATGACAGAGGATGTGATGGTTGGATGGCATCACCGACTCAATGGACATGAATTTGAGCAAGCTCCAAGAGATAGTGAAGGACAGAGGAGCCTGGTGTTCAGTAGTCCATGAGGTCACAAAGAAGGACACGACTTAGGGACTGAACAATAACAACTGAGTCATACAGGATTTCTCTTTGAATCATTGTGTGAGATCTGGCACAGACGTCACTTTTTGTCCAGGGTTGCACAGCTGGAAATAACTAAAGCCTTCCTGTCCCACAGCTGGTTCCACTCTACCAGAATCGGAGCTCTGATTCTACCAGAAAGAGGCTGAATCCCAGGGATTGATAAATAAAGGGTCAGGATCGCCCTGGGCAGTGCTTTGCCTAAAAAGCCCCTGTGGAGGCCAGATGCATCCTTACCCCGAAGAGATGTTTAGTGATCTGGTGGGTTAACCCTCCTAACCTCACCCTGTTGTTGTTCAGTCGCTCAATCATGTCTGACTCTTTGCGACCCCATGGACTGCAGCATGCCAGGCTTCCCTGTCCTTCACCATCTCCCAGAGTTTGCTCAAACTCATGTCCATTGAGTCAGTGATGCCATCCAACCATCTCACCGCCTATTGTCCCCAGCTTCTCCTGCTTTCATCCCCACCCTACTCATGCCTTAATGCTCATAACCCGGTCCTCCTGTTCCAAGAACTCATCCTGCTGTTTCATGCCTCTGGGTGTTTGTTTTCCTTGTAACTTTTCTTGGAATCCCTACTTCTTATCCTCACCCCCTGGAGAAGTTTTGTTATTCTTCAATCCCACACTCAAGGTTTTCTGCTTTTCAAAACTTTCCCTGACTGTCCCCACAGGATGGAGGGAGTCCCTCCCTATGACCTTGGTCCTAACAGCTACTGCATCGCACCCTGCTTAGGTGTCTGCAGAATCCAGTCGTGTCCCCTGCTAGGCCTGAACTCCTTGTGAGCAGAGCGCTGTCACCTCTGAGGTCCCCTCCTCCCATTAGGATAAGCAAGTCATAGACACAAATGTGAGAGCAGACCTGAATCTCATGAGACTGTCCTGTCCCTGCTTCCCACATGTGGACAGACTGGACCAACTCTGCTACATGCTTACGTTGCTTCTCCCTTTCCTGGGCTGCTGGCTGGTCTCTCTCTCTTTTTTCAATTTGAGACTATTTTCTTTTAGAGCCTTTCAAGGTTTATAGCAAAATTGAGGGGAAGGTACAGAGACTTCCCATATGTCTCTGCCACCTGGCATGCACAGCCTCCCTCATTATCACCTCCCCCACCACAGCCGTACTTTTGTTACAATCAGTGAGCCAGTGAAACTGGCACACCAGTGTCATCCAAAGTCCATAGTCTTCATTAGGGTTCACTCTTGTTGTTGCACATTCTGCGAACTTGGACAAATGTATCATGACATGTACCCATTATTCTGGTATCGTACAGAGTAGTTGTGCTGACCTAAAAATCTTTGTGCCCACTTCATCTTTTCTGACTAATTTATTTAGCCAACTGTAACATAATTGTGCTGGGTTTCCACATCCTTAATTACAATCATGCAGCAGTTTTGTTTCCCTGAGATCACACCTATATATGCTTATTTCCAAATAGCTTAAACCAGCATCACCCAACTGTAGTTTTTAATTTTCTCTACTCAGGACTCTCTAGTACTTTCCCATCATGTTTAGAAAAATCTCCTAAAAGCTCTTACCCTGTCCCTGTGTGGCCAGCCCCTGACTGCCCTTCAGACCTCAGGTCTCCTGCTTCCTCTCCCTCTCCAGTTGCACTCCAGCCATCCTTGCCTGCCTGCTGTTCTTGCCGAGCGCCACGCATATTCCTGCTGAGGGCCTCGGCACTTGATATTCTCTCTGCCTGGAGTAACCATCCCCCGGATATTTGCATGAACTTTTTTGAGGATCTGCTCGGTTGTTCTCTCCTTCTAAAGGCCTGCCCTAGACCACCTGTTCTCCTCCCAACATAGTCACTGTTTATACCTCTCTCTGGTGGGGTCGGCAGAATAACGGGCCCCCAAAGATGACCCAAAATCACTGCAGATGGTGACTGCAGCCATGAAATTAAAAGATGCTTGCTCCTTGGAAGAAAAGCTATGACTAACCTAGACAGCATATTAAAAAGCAGAGACATTACTTTGCCAGCAAAGGTCCGTCTAGTCAAAGCTATTTTTTTTCCAGTAGTCATGTATGGATGTGAGACTTGGACTATAAAGAAAACTGAACACCAAAGAACTGATGCTTTTGAATGTGGTGTTGGAGAAGACTCTTGAGAGTCCCTTGGACTGCAAAGAGATCCAACCAGTCCATTCTAAAGGAAATCAGTCCTGAATATTCATTGGAAGGACTGATGCTGAAGCTGAAACTCCAATACTTTGGCCACCTGATGCGAAGAACTGACTCATCGGAAAAGACCCTGACGCTGGGAAGGATTGAAGGTGGGAGGAGAAAGGGACAACAGAGGATGAGATGGTTGGATGGCATCACCAATGTGATGGGCATGGTTTGAGTAGGCTCCGGGAGTTGGTGATGGACAGGGAAGACTGGTGTGCTGCAGTCTATGGGGTCACAAAGAGTCGGACATGACTGAGTGACTGAACTGAAAGATGACCATGTCTCAATCCTGGAGCTGTGTATATAATGTATGACATGCCAAAGGGGACTTTGCAGATGTGCCTGAAGTCAAGATCTTGAGTTGGAGAGGTTATCCAGGATTATTACCCTGTGGACACAGTGTAATCACAAAGGTCTTTATAAGGGAAAGAGGGAGAGAAGAGGGTCAGAGGAGACGTGATGATGGAAACGGAGGTTGAAGTGATGTGGGGGCCTCAGCCAAGGAATGCAGGTGACCTCTAGAATCTGGGTAAGGTAGTGAAGTGGATTATTCCCTAGAGCCTCTAGGAAGAACTCAGCTTGCTTGATTTTAGTCCAGTGAGAACTGTGTCAGACTTCTGACTTCCAGGGCTGTTAAGATAATGAATTTGTGTTGTTTTAAGTCACTATGTTTGTGGCTTGATTTATTATAGCAGCATTAGGAAACTAATACGCAGGAATTTATTTTTCTTTATAGAATTTACCACTTCGTCCCAAGAGGGTTCCCAGGTGGCTCAGTATTAAAGCATCTGCCTGCCAGTACCAGGGGCCTGGGTTTGATCCCTGGGTCAAGAGGATCCCCTGGGGAAGGAAATGGCAACCCATTCCAGGGAAATCCCATGGAGAGAGGAGCCTGGCAGGCTACAGTCCATGGGGTAGTAAAAGAGTCAGACAGGACTTAGGAACTAAAGAACAACAAACAACCAATGAGCTAGAGATTGATGGGCTGTTTGCCTCCTTGCACGAGAAGCTCACCTTCGTGGATGGAGGGTCACTTGTATTCTGTTCACTGTTGGATCCCAGTACCTAGAGCCGGCCCTGGGACACAGCACCCACTCACTGTCACTTCAACAATTACATATATTCACTCAATAGATGTCTAGTTTTTCACCCAATAAATATTTGTTAAGTAAGTGACTAATAGAAGCATTTCATGGTGATGCCTGCTGTACCTAGGCTGTCCCTCCTTTCTGTATGGAGGTGATCTCATTTCCTAGTCCCTGGAGAGCTCCCTTCTTCATCTCCTACTCCATTGCACAGTTCATTCACTCGTGTCTGTATCCGGTTATCTTGACTGAGTACTTACTCTGGGCTACCTGTCAGGGACCTGGGATTCAGGGATGAACATGGATGGCTCAGTCCCATTCTCAAGGAGTTACCTGGAACCGTGCACTGTCTCTGCACTAATGGAAGACAAAACCAAAACCAGATAATCACCAGCCTTATGTACTGATTATGGAATAGTCTCATCTTGAGAAAAATTCTGCCAAATGAGCATGACCCTGTTTAAGAGATGAATGAACAGATCATGAGATGCTAAGTGGCCAGGCCCAGGGTTCACAGCTTCTGTAGGGCTTTGAGTTGACACTGTTCAGGGTGGCTTCTGTTTACAGCATCAGCCTTCGGCTCTCACTGCCTATGGCCCTCATCCTGACTTGGGGAGGTAGGTGGCACTACCCCCATTTTCCTGTTGGGAAAATTGAGGCTGGGGAAGTTAATTTATTTCCTCAGGTTCACAATGGCAAAAATGGTGGGTTTAGGTTTAAAGCTAGCAGTGAGGAACATCAAGCCCTCCCTTTAACCTCTGCCCCTTACCATCTCCCCCATCTGATAGGTTCTTTTCTAGTACAGTCTAGTGACCAAAACATCAAATACTGATGGGGATCAGGCAGGAAACAGAGATATGTGAACTGGGCAGGCAAGGATAGTGGTGACTCAGAGAAGACTATTGTCCTGTTGTCAAGGGACATCATAGAGCCTGTTCTGACAGATCTTCCAATTTTTAAAATGATGTCAGAAATCATCACTGACATAGGGGGTGAAATTTCCTACACATACATGATCAGCCCAAATGCACTGGTAAAAGCAATGAACTCCAGAGTTTCAGCTTTTTAGGGAGACAGAAAAGGGGACATTTACTCACTGTCTTTGCTTGATGTATTTTTATAGGATATTGATTGGGGTTTACTTTCCATTAGCGATTATTTAAAGAGTAACTAGCCATCTTAAAAAACTTCACACTTGGCTCTCAGAATAAGCTTATTCATGAATATTGCATGTTGAAAGAGTGCTATGAAATTAATTAGAAATAATTGGCCCAATAGAAATGAGAAAAGAACCCACTGGCTCATAAGATAGAACAACCAAATTTACTCAGTGTGATTATTACCATCAGTAGTTAATAGGCACTAATACGGTTCTCACTTTATCACCCCTGCAGTGTTTGGTCATGATTTAATCAAACTAGTGTGTCATAAAGGTGAAAAGTGGGGAAAATCTAGTGATACAGAATAATAATGATAATGATACTTAATGTTGATCGGCATTACTTCTGACCCAGCATTATTCTAAATACTTTATCTCCATTGATTTATTTAATATTAGTGACAACCCTGTGTGTGTGCATGTGTGGTTAGTTGTGTCTGACTCTTTGCGATCTCATAGACTGTAGCCCACCAGCGTCTTCTGTCCGTAGGGTTTTCTAGACAAGAATACTGGAGTGGGTTGCTATTTCCTTCTCCAGGGGATCTTCACAATGCAGGGATCAAACTTGCATCTCTTGCATCTCCTGCATTGGCAGGCGAATTCTTTACCACTCGCGTGACCCAGGAAGAAGCCAATGACAACCCTGGATGGGTATTTTAGTTTACTCATTTTGTAAGTGAAGAGACTGAGACACAGAGAGGTTAAGTGACTTTGCCAGGGTCACCCAGCTGGTGCATGGTGGAGCCAGAATTCAAATTCAGGTAGCTTGGCCCCTCTGTTTATACCCCAAACAACGATTGTTCTTCTGCCATTCAGAAGAATCACAATGAGCCTGGAAATGCAGCAGTAAAATAGTTAGCCCTTACTAAGCTCCAACTGTGTGACTGTCTTTGTATATTAGAGAAGAACGCTTCTGGCTTCTAGTAGTAGCAAATCTGACTCATAGTGACTTGAACAAATAAGACTGTTTTGTATTTTTTTCTGATAGAATAAGTCCAGAGGTAGGTGGACTTCGGATGGCTTCAGAGGCTCAACAATAGGGAGTGGCTTCTGTGTCCGTATCTTGGCCTTCTGCTTGTGTTTGTTGTCTCATAGTCACAAGATGGCTGCCATAGCTCCAGACATCATATCCTTATTCATGGAGGAAGAGTGGGCAGGTTCAAGAACCACTCCAGCTATAACTGTCCCTTTTCATCAGGAAAATATGCTTTTCCAGGAATACCACTGTTAATATGCTTAGATCTCATTGACTGGACCTATGTAATGAAGTCACTGTCAGCTACATGAGTGTCTAGGACTGTGGGGAACAGAAGTGTCCAGTGGACATTCAGCATTATCTGAGAACTTTGAATTTGGGAAATACAATGTCTCTGGCCTCTGCCCAGAAATTCAGAAGGGGGCCCATGATCTATCTTAACAAGCCTCCAGGGAATCTTGATGAACTCACTGGATTCGATCAACTGTGATTCACTGCTTGGGGCTAGCCACACTGCTCCCTAACAGACCTGAGGCTTCCTGGTCAAAGAGAAAGGGCGAGTTGGGGCTGGCAGGGCAGGCAGCTAGTCACTTCGTGGCGCCTGTGCCATCTCATCATCCGTGTGACAGCCCTCCAGGCAGGTGTCCCTGCCCTCGTGTTTTTAGGTGAGGTCACTGGCACTTCTTGGCTTTGCCTCTGGCTGGCAACGTGCTGTCTCTTTCTACTTTCACAATGCACTTATTACAGCATTACCCTTGGCAACCCCAGTCCTTTCTAAGTGTTTGAAAGTCCAAACAGACAACTGCTTTTCAAGAATTCACCTTCCCGTTCCCCCGGCCAACTCTGGCAGTGCTCGTGACTTCTTCAAGTGGGACAGTTTGATGGTCTAGAAACCTATAGGTCATCAACTCTTTCAGTTTTCCCAGGACTGCAGGGTTCCCAGGGATGCAGGGTCTTCAGTGCTAGGACCAGGGAAGTTCTGGGCAAGCCAGGACAAGGTGGTCACCCTGAGAAACCCACTCATCACCCCTCTCACACCCACCATCCAACTCCTCTTGCTCTGAGCCAACAGCCCTAGGTGAGAATGCGATTTCTAGGACCCATCTTTGGCTTGGGACTCACTGATTACAACCATTTCAATCTGCTTATCAACCAAATGTAACCCTTTCCTTATTCACAGTGTATACATGGAGTCACTTTTATGTAAGTGTATGTATATCAGGTCAGAGGGTTGCCAAATACATAAATGGAAAACCCAGGTCATAAGCTCAATCACTTAAATCCAATCTAGACCAATAAGCAAATAAACATGAAATAGGTACCTATTTGCCCTGTATCTTATGTTAGATCCCCACTGCCACACCCAGGAGTACACATTTCAGGAGGATGTGGATGAGTGAGCTTATTTGCAATATTATAATGCTAATTACTAAAGCAGTGTGTTAGTCACTCTGTCATGTCCGACTTTGCAACCCCTTGGACTGTAGCCCGCCAGGCTGTCCATGGAATTCTCGAGGCAAGAATACTGGAGTTGGTTGCCATTTCCTTCTCCAAGGGATCTTCCCGACCCAGGGATTGAACCCAGGTCTCCTGCATTGCAGGCAGATTCTTTACTGTCTGAGCCACCAGGGAAACAGTAGTTTTAGGCATTTGCCGGGTTGCTCATTAATTAAAGCTCCTTCCAGTTATTTTCAAGACAAAAGAGAAAGCCAGTGGAGAACCAAGCCTTACCTCTAGAAGGGATCTAGGTGGGATTGAGGAATGGGACCCAGGAGGGCAGCAGCAAGGACCCCCTGATTCTGAAGCCCAGCATTAGCCAAGCTCACCCACCTATTCAGCATTGACTCAGGACTCTGTAGACATCCCCTACATGGTGCCTGGCTCTGAAACGCTTCTGGCAAGAAGGAGCAGAAGGAAAGCTTACTCCTGAAAGATAGCCATTCCAGAGAGAGTGCAGGGCAAGCAGAAATGCACCAGTGCGATTCCTTTCCCAGTTTACTGCTGGACAACTCCCACCACCTTTGATGGGGCCAGAAGCCACAAATGTGCAGTGAAATATCCCTCCTGAGAGAACCCAGCAGAGCTGGAGGATTGTTCCTCATCCCCAACACAAACAGCTAAGTCTTGTAGGGAAGTTTCTGTGTGCCAGGCACTATTCTGTGCACTTATGGAAGGTAGGCACTGTTGGTCCCATTTTACAGATGGGGTAAGTGAGACACATGGAGGCCAAGTGACTCATCCAAGGTCATTTGGCAGAGTTGAGTTACAGACCTAAGCAGTCTGACTCGAGGCTGGGGTTTCCTGATCCCTGGATGGATGTCTGCAGAAGGTTCTGAGATTGCACTAAGAAGAAAGTGATTTGTTTGGAGTGGAGAACAAATCACTTTTCTTTCCTTCATGAGCATGTGGCCATGTGTCAAAGGCCAGGTAGGAGTGTTCCTTGAGATGAAGAGTGTTGGACGAATGGCTTTGCAAGCAGGTGAAGTAACAGCACACACATGGCAGCACAGAGAAGTGGGGATGTTTATTGCTAACTGGGGGCACGTGGCAAATGCCTCCTGGGACCTTGGGAGCTCTTGATAATATATGTACATTTCCTAGCTCGTTGCTGGTCACATCACACATGCAGGCCAAGCTCCTCACTTTTCTCTCTTCCCTTGAGCTCTGGTGAGTGGGGAAGAGGAAAAAATAAGAGAATTTCTTTTCCTGGCAAGTTATTTACAAAGGAAGCCAATCTAAGTCAAAGAACCCAGGTTTTGTCAAGTTAACCATTAACCTTGTCTCTCTATTCTAAGCACGTTAGGTGTTAGATGGCGCACTGGCTTCTGACTTAGGTTTGGCAGCGACACAATTCAACATAATTATCCTCCATGGCATTAAGTTGAATACATAGGGAGCTAATTGTATTTGTTCACCTCCCCACATCCTTGCCCCCATAATATAGTGAACTAATCAGTTCACTTCATCTTTTGTAAATAGCATGTCTTTCCTAGTTACTGGAAACTGGCCGTAATTCAATCTAATTCAGAAATATTTACCAAACGCTCATTATGTACCAGGGATTGCATTTGGCTCCATGAATATGGAGATCTGCTTTCAATTATCCCTTTAATTGATGAATATTTGTTAAATATGACTGTGTTCCAATATCCTGCTGGCTGTGGGGACACTGTAGAAAAACAAATATGGCCTTTGACCTTAGGGAACTTGGAGTCTAATGTTAGATCAATGATCTTAATCAGGTGCGTGTAAAATAATACACCATGGGACTTCCTTGGTGGTCTAGTAGTTAAAGAATCTGAGCTCCCACTGCAGGGGGTGAGGGTTCAATCCCTGGTCTGAGACTGAGATCTTCCATACTCCACAGCATGGCCAAAAAAAAAAAAAAAAAGGTCAGTCAGTCTACCTATTCTACTTTTTCTTTTCTCAGGGATTTCACTGCTGTGGCCCCAGTTCAATCCCTGGTCCCAGAACTGAGATCCCACAAGCTGTGTGGTACAGCCAACAAATAAACACATTTAAAAAATAAAATAATATAGAGTGATGACTTTTGGAGGAAAGTCCCAGGATACTGTGAGACTGTATAATAAGGAGAGCAGACTCAGGCTGGAGGGTGAGGGCAGCCTTCTCTGGATGTGGAAGAATGAAGAGGAAGCAGAGTTAACAAGTGTAGGGCCCAGAAAAGAGCATTAAAGGCACAGGGAATGGGAATGGCTGCTCACAGCACAGAAAGAAAGCTCTCGTGTCTAGAGCTCAGTGGGTGCGGGGATGGGGATGGGAGGTGAAACAGGAGAAGTGGCAGGACCCACTGGGAAGTCTCGTGGCCACGGGGAGGAATTTTCCCCTTTCCCTGAAAGCAATGGAGGGGGGTCTTGGAGGAGGGTAAGCAAAAGATGAGCAAGACCCCCTTCCTGAGAGAGGATGCTGGAAGACCACGGTGGTTTGTCCAGGCGAGAAATGATATGGTTTAGACCAGAGGGTGACCACAGGGTAGATGGATGGGAGAGACAGTGAAGAGGTGGAATGGGCCTCACCTAGTGAAGGATTAGGGGTGGAGTTGAGAAAGAGAGGATTCAGGGATGAGTTCCGGGCTTTGAGCTTATGAGGTCAAATGAATGTTGAACCACTCGATCTAGATGTGCTTGCTTTCTTTCTTTCTTTTTTAAATTGATGTATGGTTGATTTGGAGCTTCAGCTTCAGCATCAGTCCTTCCCATGAATATTCAGGGTTGATTTCCTTTAGGATTATCAGAGGATGCAATGGTTAGATAGCATCACCAACTGAATGAACATGAATTTGAGCAAACTCCAGGAGATAGTGGAGGACAGTAGAGGGATAGTGGAGGACAGATAGCCTGGTGTGCTGCAGTCCAAGGGACTGTAAAAGTTGGACATGACTTAGTGACTGAACAACAATGACAAATGGTTGAGCTACAATATTGTGTTAGTTTCAGGTGTATACCAAAGTGATTCAGTTATATATTCAGCCATATATATATGTATATATTCAGCCATATATATGCACACACATTCTTTTTCATATTCTTTTCCATTGTGGTTTATCTCAGGATATTGAATATAGTTTCTGTGCTCTACAGTAGGACCTTGTTGTCCGTCCATCCTCTATATACTAGTTTGCATCTGCTAATCCCAAACTCCAAATCCATCCCTCTCACCTGCCTCCCCCTTGGCAACCACCAGTCTATATATATATGTGCTTGTGTATATATATATATACACATATATTCTTTTCTATTAGAGGTTATAGGAGGGATTGGGGGCAGGAGGAGAAGGGGACCACAGAGGATGAGATGGCTGGATGGCATCACCAACTCGATGGGCATGAGTTTGAGTAAACTCCTGGAGCTGGAGATGGACAGGGAGGCCTGGCATGCTGCGATTCATGGGGTTGCAAAGAGTTGGACATGACTGAGTGACTGAACTAAACTGAACAAGATACTGAATATAGTTCCCTGTGTAATACAGTAGGTCCTTGTTGTTTATCTATTTTATATATAGTAGTGTGTATCTGTTAATCCCAAAGGGAATACACATACGTGATATTGTATGATATTTGTCTTTCTTCGTCTGACTTAGTTCCCTTAGTATTATGACCTCTAGGTCCATCCATGTTGCTGCAAATGGAATTATTTTGCTCTTTTAAAATGGCTGAGTAACAGCCATTAAAAAGAATTCATTTGAATCAGTTCTAATGAGATGGATGAAACTGGAGCCCATTATACAGAATGAAGTAAGCCAGAAAGATAAAGACCAATACAGTATACTAACACATATATATGGAATTTAAAAAGATGGTAATGATAACCCAGTATGCAAAACAGAAAAAGAGACACAGATGTATAGAACAGACTTTGGGACTCTGTGGGAGAAGGCGAGGGTGGGACGTTCTGAGAGAACAGCATTGAAACAAATATACTATCAAGGGTGAAACAGACCACCAGCCCAGGTTGGATGCATGAGACAAGTGCTCAGGGCTGGTGCACTGGGAAGACCCAGAGGGATGGGGTGGAGAGGGAGGTGGGAGAGGGGATCGGGATGGGGAGCACATGTAAATCCATGGCTGATTCATGTCAATGTATGGCAAAAACCACTACAATATTGTAAAGTAATTAGCCTCCAACTAATAAAAATAAATGAAAAAAATAATAAGTGGAAATAGAATAAAATAAAAAAATACAAAAATACAAAAAAATAAAAAATAAAAAAATAAAATAAAATGGCTGAGTAATATTCCATTGTGTTATATGTACCATATCTTCTTTATCCGTTCATTTGTTGATGGACATTTTGGTTGCTTCCATGTCTTAGGCATTGTAAATAGTTCTGCTGTGGACACTAGGGTGCATGTATCTTTTCTAATATAGTTTTTCTGGATATATGCCCAAGAGTGGAGTTGATGGATCATATGGCAACTCTATTTTTAGTCTTTTGAGAAATCTCCACACTTTCCTCCATAGTGGCTGCACCAATTTGCATTCCCACCAACAGCGTAGGAGGGTTCCCTTTTCCCCACACCCTCTCCTAGGTTTTGTTTTGGATCCTTTGAAATGGTTCAGGGTAACTCTGAAGCCTCCAGGAGTCACTGTGGGGTTGGCATCAATCTGTACACACAGCCTGGAAAGTTACTGGCCGTTAGGTGATGATGAAAGCCCTTGGAGCCAGTAAGGAAAGGAAGGTTGTAGGGTGGAGGTTTGATGGAATCCAGTATTTAATAGATGGGAGGTAAAGGATGAATGCGCAAAAGAACTCATGCATGAAATGGAATGTTGAGAAGGCGTACTTCCATAGAAGACAAGCAGATGTTTCAAAAGGGAGAGAGTGGCCAAGTAAAGGGGGGACAGAAAACTGTCCATTGGCTCGAGTGGTATGGCCATACTTTGTTGATGTTGTGCTGTGGGGATGAGGTATAAGCCATACTGGAATAAGGCAATAGAGACCTAGAATGGGGAGCCCCATCAAGAAACATGGTGAAAGAGAGGCGTGAGACAGGGCAGTGCTTGCTTGCTTGCTACATCGCTTCAGTCATGTCTGACTCTTTGTGACCCTATGGAATAGAGCCTGCCGGGCTCCTCTGTCCATGGGATTCTCCAGGCGAGAATACTGGAGTGGGCTGGAGACAAGACAATACAGGGTTTGAAATCATTGTCCTCCTTCTGGCTCATGATACCAGAGGTGAGACACCCGAGCAGGAGAAGACTACGATATGGTCGTGTCACCTGGGGCTCCAGAGGTTTCATAATGGAGGCAGGATCAGCTCCTTGGACACTGAGACAGGTGAGCTGATGTCTGAATGTGTAAGGTAATAATGCTTGGTGGACAAGACAGACTAGAAGTAAAGTCATCTTGGTAAAGGGAATACAGGGTGCAAGAATCTGGTAATCCAAGTATCCAAGTTTTTCTCTGTTATCCCTTCCCTCTGGCCCAAAAGATGTCTCTCCTCCTTTATATACATTGGGGAAGTGTTAATTGCCAAGTATATGTGTTGGGGGCTGGGGAGTGGAATATGCAAAGTAGCCATTCAGTGGTGGAGTGTTGTTACAGCAAACGATGCAGTAAACCAGAAGCCATTGGAAAGAAATGGTTAGATATTCAGGTGAAGACATTTTAAGAATCAATACAAGGATTGACAAATCTAACTTGTTCCTTTTTTTTTCTTTTACAGTCAACTTTGACCATTTTCAGATTCTGCGGGCCATTGGTAAAGGCAGTTTTGGAAAGGTAAGAATGGTGGATTTTAAAAAATTTCATCAATTAAATATAAAAGTTCTGACCACTGGACTTATGCTTATGTGCATGTTTGTGAGTTTGTTTTTGTGTTGATTGCTGGGCACTGGGAATTTCCTGTTTGGCAGAAAGATTTGAATTTGCCAAATTTGAAATGTGAAAGGAAGTCTGAATAGTTTCCTTTGGATACGCTGTAATTTCATTCTGAAAATCAAATTACCACGGCTGCCCTGCTTTAGGTGAATTACAATGGTAATTATTTCAAGGTTGCTAATGCTATTTTTTCTTTGAGAATCTAAATAAGGAAAGTGGAAAAAACCCACAAATTTATGTGATGGCCAACTGCAGCTTTTTCCTTCAATGTAGGCATTTTATTTAAAAAGTTATTGTGGAAAGCAGACTTAACATGAGATCTGCTTGCTTAAATTTTTAAGTGTACAATATACGTATTATTGTTGGCTATACAGAGAACACTCTACTGCAGATCTCTAGAACTTATTCGTCCTGCTTGACTGAAACTTTATGCCCATTAGATAGTAATTCCCCATGCCCTCATCCCCTTAGCCCCTGGAAACCAGCATTCCAGTCTTGCTTCTATGAATTTGACTATTTTAAATACCACGTATACATGGAATCATGCAGTATTTACCTTTCTGTGACTGGTTTATTTCACTTGGAGTAATACCCTCAAGATTTAATCTGTGTTGAATAAAAGTGGCAAGCATGGGCATTCTTGTCGTTCCTGATCTAAAAGGAAGAACTTTCAGCTCTGCACTTGAGTATGATAGTAGTTGTGGTTCATCATATATGGCCTTTTACTATGTTGAAGTATGTTTCTTTTATACTCACTCTGTTGAGAGTTTTTTATCATAAATAAATGTTGAATTTTGTCAAAAGCTTTTTCTGCCTCTATTGAGATGATCAGGTGATTTTTAGCCTTCATTCTGTTAATGTGGTATATCATGCTAATTGATTTGCCAATGTTGAATCATCCTTGCAGCCCTGGAATAAATCCCACTTGAACAGGGTACGTGATCCTTTTAATATATTGTTGAATGCAGTTTGCTAATACTTCGTTGAAGATTTTTTGCAGGTATATTCATCAGGTATATTGGCCTATAATTTTCTTTTTTTGTGTGATCCTTGTTTGGTTTTGGTATCAGGGTAATGCTGACCTTGTAAAATGAGTTTGGGAATGTTCGCTCCTCCACAATTTTTAGGAAGAGTCTGAGAAATATAAGTATTAAACTTTTGGGCATTTGGTAGTATTCACCAGTGAAGCCTTTTCATACTGTTCATGGGGTTCTCATGGCAAGAATACTGAAGTGGTTTGCCATTCCCTTCTCCAGTGGACCACGTTTTGTCAGAACTCTCCACCATGACCTGTCCATCTTGAGTGGCCTTACACATCATGGCTCATAGTTTCATTGAGTTAGACAAGGCTGTGGTCCATGTGATCAGATTGGTTAGTTTTCTGTAATTGTGGTTTTCATTCTGTCTGCCCTCTGATGGAGAAGGGTAAGAGGTTTATGGAAGCTTCCTGATACCTTAGGAAGCATCACTACAAACAAAGCTAGTGGAGGTAATGGAATTCCAGTTGAGCTATTTCAAATCCTAAAAGATGATGCTGTGAAAGTGCTGCACTCAATATGCCAGCAAATTTGGAAAATTCAGCAGTGGCCACAGAATTGGAAAAGGTCAGTTTTCATTCCAATCCCAAAGAAAGGCAATGCCAAAAAATGCTCAAACTACCACACAATTGCACTCATCTTACACACTAGCAAAGTAATGCTCAAAATTCTCCAAGCCAGGCTTCAACAGTACGTGAACCAGGAACTTCCAGATGTTCAAGCTGGATTTAGAAAAGACAGAAGAACCAGAGATCAAATTGCCCACATCTGTTGGATCATTGAAAAAGCAAGAGAATTCCAGAAATACATCTACGTCTGCTTTATTGACTACACCAAAGCCTTTGACTGTGGATCACAACAAACTGTGGAAAATTCTTCAAGAGATGGGAATACCAGACCACCTGAGCTGCCTCCTGAGAAACCTGTATGAAGGTCAAGAAGCAACAGTTAGAACTGGACATGGAACAACTGAATGGTTCCAAATAGGGAAAGGAGTACGTCAAGGCTGTATATTGTCACCCTGCTTATTTAACTTCTTTGCAGAGTACATCATGCGAAATGCCAGGCTGGATGATGCACAAGCTGGAATCAAGATTGCTGGGAAAAATATCGATAACCTCAGATATGCAGATGACACCACCCTTATGGCAGAAATCAAAGAACTAAAGATCCTCTTGATGAAAGTGAAAGAGGAGAGTGAAAAAGCTGGCTTAAAGCTCAACATTCAGAAAACTAAGATCATGGCATCCAGTTCCGTCACTTCATGACAAACAGATGGGGAAACAGTGGAAACAGTAACAGACTTTATTTTGGGGGGCTCCAAAATCACTGCAGATGGTGACTGCAGCCATGAAATTAAAAGACACTTGCTCCATGAAAGAAAAGCTATGATCAACCTAGACAGCATATTAAAAAGCAGAGACATTACTTTGCCGACAAAGGTCCGTCTAGTCAAAGCTTTGGTTTTTCCAGTAGTCGTGTATGGATGTGAGAATTGGACTATTAAGAAAGCTGAGCGCTGAAGAATTGATGCTTTTGAACTGTGGTATTGGAGAAGACTCTTGGGAGTTCCTTGGAGGAGACTCAGCCGGTCTCCAGGAGGAGAACCAGCCAGTCCATCCTAAAGGAAATCAGTTCTGAATATTCGTTGGAAGGACTGATGCTGAAGCTGAAACTCGAATACTTTGGCCACCTGATGCGAAGAACTGACTCATTGAAAAAGACCCTGATGCTGGGAAAGACTGAAGGTTGGAGAAGGGGATGACAGAGGATAAGATGGTTGGATGGCATCACCAATGCAATGGACATGAGTTTGAGTAGGCTCCCGGAGTTGGTGATGGACAGGGAAGCCTGATGTGCTGCAGTCCATGGGGTCGCAAAGAGTCAGGCATGACTGAGCGACTGAACTGAACTGATTTGATACTTTCTTATATTTTCTATCTCTGGTGAAGTACTGTCTTTGTTTATCCATTCTTCTCCCAAGTTTAGTGAGCATCTTTATGACCAATATTTTGAACTCTGTTTCAGCTAAACTACTTATCTCACTTTCATTATGGGTTTTTAAACTGGTAGTTGTATCTTTTCCTTTTATTTGAAATATATTCCTTTCTCTCCTCATTTTGCTTGACTGTCTGTGTTTGTGTCAAATATTAGGTGAAGCAGCTATCTCTGCCAGTCTTGAAATACTGGCCTTATGAAGGAGATCAATTTTATTGCTTAACCTTGCCCTAGCTCTTGATTATCTCTTAAATGTTTGTGATTATCTTAGCTCTGTGACTTATTCTTCATAGTTCCCAGTTGTTGAAGGTGTGCCAAGACCTGTGAGTGTTCCAGAGAGTGGAATTTTTGCTAGCCCTTAGTTTCAGGCTGATTAGAAGCTGGACCTGTAGGCCACACCTTTTAAGTTATGCCACTATATATAGTAATATAGAACTGCAATTGTAAACCTTGCTGGCCTTCACACCAGATGATCTACACATGTCTCCTTGGTGACAGCCGCAAAAATCAGGGCTCCAGATGAGTGTTTGATCTAATTTCTGGGCTTCTCTAGTGGTTCAGTTGGTAAAGAATCTGCCTGCAATGCAGGAGACCTGGGTTCACTCCCTGGATCTGGAAGATCCCCTGGGGGAGGAAATGGCAGCCCACTTCAGTACTCTTGCCTGGAGAATTCCATGGACAGAGGAGCCAGGAAGGCTATAGTCCATGGGATCGCAGAGTCAGACACGACTGTGCGACTTTCACTTTCACTGGGAGTTACCAGGGAGCTGCAGTGAGTTCAAGGGAGTACACAAAGACATCCCCTAGACCCCTTCCATAGCCTGTAAATGTATGGAAAACTGGAAGCCTGTCCCTCGGGCTAAAGCTCCAAGACAGGTAGATAGGCTTTTTTCACAGGAAGTCTGGGGCTACATCTCAGCCGACTGTCTGTACAGTGACTGGAGTATGGGGGCCTGCCAAGAATAGTCTCTCTGGTTTTCTCAGACCCATGGGGCCCCAAAACACAATTCCCCCTGGAGAGCAGAGCCAGATGCTCAAGGGGCATCCCCTGTGTGGCCTGCATGCACCTACTGGCTCTGGCAGGGCTGAGATGCGGCGTGAGGATGAGGCATGAACACTGGTGCTAGAAAGGGAGAGGATAAGAATGGCACCAGGAAGACTCCCAGCCGATTCCTGCCCCTCAGCAGAGCTTTAAGGTTAGTAAATGAATCTCCTTCACATGTGATCTAAACCTAGGCCTGTTTGTTGCTTTTGCACTGGGCCCAGGGTGAGTGTAGCCCTATATTCTTCCAGATGTAAATCCTGCTGGGTTTCAAAGCCAGACCTTTTGGAGGCTCTCCTTACCAGTGCTGGTTCCAAGGGTTGAGACGCCTGATGTAGGCACAAACCCCTGGCTCTTTTGAGTGAAGTTTCCTATTTGTGAGCTCCCTCCCAATTTCACCAATTTCAGGTCACCAGGCTGGGGGTGGAGTGTTTTTGTTTTTTTTGGTTTTTTTTTTTTTGCGAGATCACATCTCTGCTTCTCCTTCCCGTCTCGATGTGGCTTTTTTATCCTTTATTGTGGAGAAGCTGTTCAGCTAGTTTTCAGGTCATTCTCATAGGGATTTTTCCATGTGTAGTTGTAAATTTATTGTGTCCGTGGAAGGAGATGAATCCAGGACCTTCCTACACCACCATCCTGAACCACCTCCTTCCTTGGTCTCCGTCTTCACTGATTATAACAATCTAGTTGTTTTATCCATTTCTGAGCCAGTTGTACAAAATCTCCAACTCTGATCCTAGAGTTGTTTCTTCTTCCTTTAATTCTGTCAGTTTTCCTTTTGACACTTTGAAGGTCTGTTATTAGGTTCATACAGATTTATAGTTGTTATGACCTCATGATGGATTGACCTTTTTATCATTGTTAAATGTTCTTTTCTATCTCTGCTAATAATCTTGTTTTTTGAAGCTTATTTTCTCTGAAATTCATATAGTTATTCTAGCCTACATGGCATATATTTTTCCATGCATTTTCTTTCATTCTACCTGTGTCTTTATATTTGACATAAATCTCTTGGATAGTTAGGTCTTATGTGTATGCTTGCTAAGTTGCTTCAATTGTATCCAACTCTTGGTGACCCTATGGACTGTAACCCGCCTGTCTCCCCTGTCATGGGATTCTCCAGGTGAGAGTACTGGAGTGGGTTGCCATTCCCTTCTCCAGGAATCTTCCCAACCCAGGGATTGAACCTGCATCTTTTACATCTCCTGCATTGCCAGGCAGGTTCTGTACCACCAGCACCACCTGGGAACTTGTTTCTTTTTAAATCTGTCTGGCAATCTCTACCTTTTAGTCTATTCACAGTAAATGTAGTTATTGATTTGGTTTCAGTTAGGCTTAGCTTGGTTTTATTTGCTCTTGTTCTCTCTTTTGTTCTTTGGTTTCTCTCTTCCTGTTTTGTTTTAGATTAACCAAAGATTTAGAGTCTCCATTTATCTCATGACTTACAGTCATGCTTCCTTGTTTTAAAATTGTTGCTCTAGAGATTATAATACATATCCTCAGGGCTTCCCCTGTGGCTCAGCTGGTAAAGAATCTGCCTGCAATGTGGGAGACCTGGGTTCAGTCCTTGGGTTGGGAAGATCCCCTGGAGAAGGGAAAGGCTACCCACTCCAGTATTCTGGCCTGGAGAATTTCATGGACTGTATAGTCCATGGGGTTGCAAAGTTGGACACGACTGAGCAACTTTCACCTCACAGTTTATTTCAATCTGCTTAGAGTTAATATTTTATACTTCACATAAAATCTAAAAACCTGGCAACTGTATAGATCTATTTACCACACCTGTCAACTCTTATACTATACTTGTCATATGTGTTATAGTTTATAAACCATAAATTTCCAATACAATGTTATATTTTGTTGCTTTGAATGCATATAAATATATACATATATAATGTATATGTAAAATATATTATATATATTTTAAAATATGTGGGTTTTTTGGCCTTTAAAAAATTAGAAGGAAAATAGCCCTTAATAATTACTCATAACTTTCATGAAGGTATGAATTTCCCTCTGGTAACCTTTAGTATTTTATGTGGCACAAATCTCCAATCAATGCATTCTCTTAATTGTATTTTATCTGAAACTCCAATTGCTTTGGCCACCTGATGTGAAGAGCTGACTCACTGGAAAAGACCCTGATGCTGGGAAAGATTGAGGGCAGGAGAAGAAGGGGATGACAGAGGATGAGATGGTTGGATGGCATCACTGACTCAATGGACATGAGTTTGAGTAAACTCTGGGAGTTGGTGATGGACAGGGAGGCCTGGTGTGCTGCAGTCCATGGGGTCGCAAAGAGGTGGAGCTGAACTGAAATGCATTTATTTCACTTTTCTTGAGGACTACTTCTACTGGATACAGATTATTGGATTGACAGCTTTTTCTTCATTGCTTTAAAGATTTTGTGCCTTTGTCAACTGAGTGACCTCTGTGCTTTCTGCTGGGAGGTCATTAATCTGAATCATTATTATCTGATAGTAATATGTCACATCCATCTCTCTCTTTTCAAGATTTTCCTTTAATCTTTGACTTTCAGCAGTTTGACTATGATATTCCTAGGTATAAGTTCTGGATTAAAAGAAAATAGTTTCTCTTTTCTTAGATTTCCCATATTTTCATTTATTTCCACTATATTGCCCTTTATACTATGCAGCTTAGTCTTAGTCTCAAGAGCTGTTTTCATATCCTTTATTCTATTTCCAACATCTGGGTCATCTTAAGATTCACCTTAATTAAGGATGGGTCACATTTTCCTGGTTCTTTATATGCTGAGTAATTTGGGGTTGCATCCTGGATATCGCAAATGTTATGTTGTATAGACTTTGGATTGTGTTGTATTTCTTTGAAAATATATTTTTAATAAGCAGTTACCTTGGTTGGATTTATACTGCTTACTCTCTTCTTGGGCATGCACACAGATCTCAGTTCCTTTCTTTTTTTCTTTTGCTCTGTACTGCTTACAGTCTGCTCTATACATGTGATTTTTAGGGGTCAGCCAGAGGCGTGGACAGAGTTTATGTGCTGTGTTTGAGGTTCTCCTCCAGATTTCTTAGAAGAAGAGTGATGATCCAGAGAATTTAGAAAGCTTGCCTATAGTCCCGTGGGGAGGGTTGAACTTCAGCAACAACAACAAAACATTTAAAAAATTCTGTTAAATCATTGCTTTCTGTTGTCACTTATCCTAGTGTTGAGCATTTTGTGGCTGAAGAAAACTTGAAGCAGCTCCCTTAATCCATAACACAATTGACACCACATAGAGGTGCATCATTTTACCCTCGAGTCAGTGGTTATCTTGGCCCTGAGTCCTTTGTACCCTTTCTTGTCAGTACTATCAGATCTGTTAGCCTGGGCCCTCATGAGTTATTACTTGATTATATCCTGAAAGCTTTCTTTTCCTTTCCTGTCTTTATCTGTGCCGCTATTTGGCTGCTGGCTTGGTTCTCAGAACCTGTAGTTCAGAGCATAAATATATTCAAGCTTTGGTTATAGTGGGTGTTCTGAAGAAAAATACAAGCTTTCTAGAGGAGACTTTATTTTTAAGTCACTTAGGTTCTGGCAATTTCTTGATGACACCCAGATTCATGTAAATGTACACAAACATCCAGTATTCAGGATGAGGTTACTTCAAGGCAATCAAACAAAGCTCTGTTCTGGTCAAAATACCAAATAACTACTGCCTTTCATGGTCAATGTAGATGAGCCTACATGACTATTATGAGACTCAAGGTGGAAGTGTTCTGGGCTAGGATGAAGAAAACCACCCTCCTACTATTGAATGGGTACTTTGGCTTTGCTTTCAGCCTTTGGTGGGTTTGATAGCTGGCATTTATTAAGAGTTTTCAAGAAAGACATTTCATTGTTAAAGTATGACAATAGCCTTGGTTATCAGGAAAAAGCACATGTGAATTTGCAGAAATCTTATTTGACTTTCATGCGGGGGGTAGATTGTGCTTCCCCAGTGAAGCACCAAAGTAAACAGCTGCGGGCGATCCTTTGGTTTTAGCAAGAATTTACTGAAGGGTTCTATAACACTTTTCTGACTAAATTCTAGGACAGTTGAGGCATGGCAGATGAATTTCTACATATCTCAGTGGAAACACTTTAGATCTGGGAAACAGGCTGACTCTGATATGCTTTAGTTGTGCTTACTTGGGATAGTGAATTAACCACTCTGAAGCTTAGTTTTCTCATCTGTAAAAAGAAAAGGGAATGGTGAATCAGTGGACTCTAAAGGCTGTTGTTTTCAACTGTCCAGCATGTTTTTCACGTCCCTTTTATTTTTTTTTATCACAATAGCATCTCTTTTCTTCAGAAAACACCTCCTCCACCCCATGTCGACATGTCAGTCCCTGTGATGCCCCCTCACCTTCTGAGATCGGTGTGTGATGTGGTTGTGCCAGACACTTAGGCCATATTCCTAGACCAGTGCTTGGTCCACGGAGTGGCTGTGTGACCCAAACAGAGCCATTCAGAATCCTTCCACGGAATCGGAGGTGAAAGACTTCTTGTCATCCTGTCATGAGTGATGTGTGTAAGAAAACAGATCTGCAAGAGTTGGTGACCATTTTTCTCAGGCACAAGGACTCACCCCCATGTGGGACCTCCATGTAGAGGGTGCCTTGAAGGCAGCCGAGGGTCAGAGAAGCTGATGCTTATACGCACAGTCCCCTGTCCATCATTGAGGGAGGGCTGCTTTAAGCCACATTGCCTCTCCTGCGCTTTTGGCTTGCCCCATTCAGGGCAAACCCTGATGCTGGGAAAGATAGAAGGCAGGAGGAGAAGGGGGATGACAGAGGATGAGATGGTTAGATGGCCTTACCAACTCAATGGACATGAATTTGGGTAAACTCTGGGAGTTGGTGATAGGGAGGCGTGGCGTGCTGCAGTCCATGGGGTCACAAAGAGTCGGACATGACTGAGCGACTGAACTGAACTGAACCTTGTTTGGCAAAGTGATAGCTCTGCTTTGAAGCATTACTACAAGGCAAAGCTGGAGGTGATGGAGAAGATCACATTGGGCTCCCAGTATTTGCAACCTGGAGAGTCTTGGCTGACTCACAATCATTGTCCTAGGAACTGAACCCTTTTACCATCCTTCTCTTCTTAAAGCTCAGTGTGCTGGGCCTTATTATCTCCATTTTACACATGATGCGTCAGAAGCCTGGAGAAGACCCCACTGCCACCAGCCTGTTTTGTTCCCACATGTCCCTCCCAAATACAGAAGTTAGGAAGAAAGTAGCTTTAGTCACATGTGTATTAACAAGAAACCATGAGAGTCAGGAGGAGAGAGTCCATTAACATCCAAAAACATTGGACATTTGCTTTGGGAAGGAACAACATGTTGGAGAGAGAGCATGAGCTTTTGAGATGGGGAAGCCTGCACTCAGATTCTGCTGCTTCTAGCCGTATGAACTTAGAGTAGTCATAAATTTTCTGCAAACCTCTGTTTTCTCTCCAAAAAAAATGAGAATGCCCATTTTTGTCATTATTATGTTCATAGTTTCCTTATCCTTGAACATAGAGAGCACATGAGTAATAGTCCCGTAGAAGTCCTTGTTTGCTAATTTCATCACTGGTGCCATTTCTGGGTCTGTTTCTCTTTATTAATTTCCTTCCTTCTTATGGGCCATATTTTTCTGCTTCTTTTCACGTCTAGGAATTTTTTGGACACGGGAAAGTCCAATTTTACTTTATATTTTTATTTCCCTGGTGGCTTAGACGGTAAAGAATCTGCCTGCAATGCGGGAGACCCAGGTTTGATCCCTGGGTGGGGAAGATTCCCTGGAGAAGGGAATGGAAACCCACTCCAGTATTCTTGCCTGGAAAACCCCATGGACAGAGGAGCCTGGTGGGCTTTGAAGAGTCGAACATGACTGAGCAACTGACACTTTCATAGTTGATTTATAATGTTAAGTTTCAGGTGCCCAAAATAATGATTTGATGTTTTCATAGATTATAGTCCATTTGCAATTATAAAGTGTTGGTTATAGTCCCTGTGCCATACATTATATCCTTGTGTCTTATTTATTTTGTACCCAGTAGCATGTCCCTCTTAATTTCCTTGCCTTCTCTTTCCCTTCCCCCTACCCAGCTTTCCTGTGGTAGCCACTCAAATAGAACTCATAGAAATGAGAACTACAATATATGAAATGAAGTATTCATTGGATGGGATATTAACAGCAGATCAGGCAGAGGATGAGATGGTTAGATAGCATCACCATCTCAATAGACATGAATTTGAGCAAACTCTGGGAGATAGTGGAGGATAGAGGAGCCTGGCGTGTTGCAGTCCATGGAGTTGCAAAGAGTTGGACCCAACTTAGTGACTGAATAACAACAATGAATGCAGTGTGGAAGAAAACGTTAGTGAACTTGAAGATCTAGCAGTGGAAGCTATACAAATGAAGTACTGAGGAAAAAATTAACAGAGCTTCAGTAACTTATGGGCTTCCCTTGTGGCTCTGCTGGTAAAGAATCCCCCTGCCTGCAATGTGGGAGACCTGGGATCAACCCCTGGACTGGGAACATCCCCTGGAGGAGGGAAAGGTTACCAACTCCAGTATTCAGGCCTGGAGAATTCCATGGACTATACAGTCCATGGGGTCACAAACAGTCAGACACGACTGAGTGACTTTCACTTTCACTTCGCTTTCAGTGACTTATGGAACAAAATGCAGTGATTTACCGTATGTGTAATTGGAGTTTCAGAAGGAGGGATGGGCATATAAGATACATTTGGAGAAATAATGGTTTATTTGTTTAATTGATGAAAATGATAAAATCATATCCAGAAAGTTCAACCAACTCCAAACAAAAGGAACACAAGGAAAACATCATCAAAGATCATCATAGTCAAATTAATAAATAGCTTATAACCATTAATAGAAAATCTTGAAATGAACCAGGGGACAAAAGGACACATTGTGTTTGGAAATGGAAGCTATGCAAGCCAAAGATAGTGGAACAGCATTTTTTAAGTGATAATAGAGAAGAACCATCAATCTAGAATTCTGTATTGAATCGAACAAAAATACCTTTCTGAAATGAAGACTTTAAAAGAAGGAAAGAATGCTCAGAGTGATCTTCAAAGTTTACTGTGAAAATAAGGGGCAGAGACCATACAACTCCCGGACCTGGCATATGGTTGGCATTTTTCATATGCGTTCCATGTCATCTTGGCCCTGGGTTATGTGGTGGGTTCTGGAAATGTTTGGGTAGCCACCTGGAGGGATCAGGGGAAGACCTGTCTCTCAGCTTCCTCTTGCCATCCTTCACAGCACATCTTGCTTAGAGGTGGTCTTCAGATTGCTCCTCTGCCTCAGCCATCAGACTGTGAGATTCTTGAAAAGTTAGGGTTGGTCCTAGTCACCTGCCAGTCCCATCAGCAGCTGGCTCAGTGCCCAGCAGGTGGGGGAGGCTCAATAAATGCTGCCTAGAGCGTGTATAAATGACAGAGAGAAAGAAGAGGGAAGGCTCCAGTCTACATAGCAGCCAGTGATATGATAAAGCATGAATTGGGTTGAATGGTTAAGGGGCTTCCCTGCCATTCAGAATGCACGCCAACCTCTTTATGCCAGCCTGCAAGCCCTGCAATCTGGCTTATGTCTATTTCACTGACACTCCTCTCTGATCCTCCATCTTCCTGCTCATTCCTTGCAGCCCTTCTTCTCATCTCCCGAACATGCTGAACTTGTTTCTAACTCAGAACCTTATACTTGCTAGGCCCACCACCTTGATCACCTTCCCTTAGAACTCTGCAAAGGTCACTCATCCCGTACAGAGTTCTGCTCAAATGTCCCCTCCCTGAATACCCACCCCACTTGACCTCACCCCAAGCATTTCGTATCCATGTGCCCTTTCTGGTCCTGTTTTCTTCAATGCACCTCCATTACCTATAAGCCCATTAAATGCTTGTTCATTTTTCCTTGTGGTTATTGGTCTTATGCATGAGAACATAAGCTCTGTGAGGGCAGCAATGTTTCCTCATTGTTCACAATTTGATCCGCAGTACCTACTGAGTGCAACTATATGTATGTAAAGTATAATACATACACACATATATATATTTACACATATATATGGAATTTATGTATATAATGCATGTATACATGTGCATATATATACTCACTGAGCAGTATATAGATACATGTACAAATGCATTAAGCAAAATATATATATGAGCACACATTTATGAATATGCATGTATTCATACCTAGGAAGCAGTGTACATAGACACGTGTATATGTGTATAGCATATACATGTGTATGTATATGCATATATATACACAAGTATATATATAAATGTATATATATATACAAATATATATATAAATGTATAGTATATATAAACACATATCTATATCTATATATATACCTTCTAAGCAGCATATATATCTATACATCTATATACATACACATTAAGTAGTATATACTCACGTGCATTTGTGTATGTATAGTCACATATACATATACCCAGACTTCCCCAGTGGCTCAGTGGTAAAGAATCCGTCTGCAATGCCAGAGACTTGCAGGAGACACAGGTTCAATCCCTAGGTCAGGAACATCTCCTGGAGTAGAAAATGGCAACCTACTCCAGTATTCTTGCCTGGAAAATCCCATGGACAGAGGAGCCTGGCGGGCTACAGTCTTTGGGGTCACAGAAGAATTGGACACGGCTGAGCAACTAAACAACAATACATATACCCACCATTCACATAGAGTGTATAGATACATACACACACTCATATATGTATATGTATGCCCACAAAGCAGTATAGTATAGATATATCTACATACATGTATATATATACACATATATGCATACACATACACACTAAGCAGTGTGTATATTTATATTCACATACAATATTTATTTACATATACAATATGTATATGATGCATATGACATATATGCTACATAATTAAATGAATGAATATTATATAAATGAGTGAAAACCTTGATAATTAACAAATTAACTGCTAATAGTTAGTTGACTGGTTTATACTGACTGCCTCTGGGTTAGGGTCCTGAGGAGAATTTCTGCATCTCCCTTGCAGCAAACTCTCATTTTTCACAAAGGGCCCCTCTCTCTCCAGGCTCACTCTCCCCGCCTCACAAGTTCCTCCTGGTCCCTTGGAAGGTGGAGCCAGTGGACGTTTTCCTTCTGCTCTGGCAGAGAAAGTCCAGGCTGGAGTACTGTGCTCAGAGTCAACTTGGAAGTCAACAGGGCTTAATTATTTTGAAGGGAAGGAGGAAGATACCTTTGGGAGAACTTCCTGAGAAGTTCACTTCAAAAGTGTCTTTCTTGGATTAGCAAGTGGGCCCTGCGCTTAGAGAGTCATAGGGTTGAAGCAAAATAAACAGAGAGTTAATTAAAATTCATGGAATAGCCAGAGGCAGTCTGCACATAAAACAGCAGAAAGTGGAATAGTTATATGATAATAGCTTTTTATGTCCCTCAAAGGCAGATTCTGGATAAAACTGAGCAGGAGTTGCACAGATGATAATTCCAGACTCCACGCTATCTTATTATGCAATGACGATCATTTCCACACACAAGCATATTATTAGCTGTCTCGTTCCACACTCCCGACTTTTACATCTGCATGTGAATTCATAGTGTGAAAAACTATTTGATTAATAGCAGACTAACCAATTTACTGCCCAGACTGCAACAAATCAATTTTGCAATTTTGAGAGATTTGGTCTTATATATCTGTTTTATCAGTTTGAATGTTCAGAAACATTTGACTGATCAGCTTATTTTTTTCCCTTAAAAATGAACACCATTTTGGAATCGTTTTCATCTTTTAAGTTGCTGGGCCTCTAGGATAGGAGTAGGGGTGGAAAGGACAGCAGGATTTTGAGTCAGACAGTAAACATTTCTGCCAACTGTTCTGTCCCAGTGTTTGTCTGGGTAGTTGTGAGGGTGTGGCAAGCAAGATGAATGAGGTCCCTGATGCCGCTGAGTTGACAGTTTAGTAGGGAAGATAAATACACAATGAGTATATAAACATGATTTCAATGATGATAATTGCTTTGTAGAAAATGTATAATGTGATGACCTGGTAGGGTAGGACAGCTTTCCTTGGAGGAGAGGGCAACAGAGAAGGCCTCTCTGAGATGGAGACAGTTAAGGCAAGACCTCACTGCTAAGAAGGAAGCAGACCATGTGGAGATTCAGGGGGAAGAACCTCACAGACAAAGCAGGTAGGAGATGCAAAGGTCTTGTGGTAGAGCCAGAGTTAGTGATGGGGCCGTGGTGGCAGATGTGTGTAAGATGCCCAGCCAACATCGCATCATGCTGTAAGTGGGGGCCTGGTGCATATGTTTGCTCTTTTCGGGACATTGCAGGAGTTCATCAGTTTATAGCACAATGGTTAGACAGTTTCACCTCCAAGTCTGAAGGAGCTGAGTTGGAATTCGGGTCAACCCGGGGACTCTGGGCAAGATGTCTAACTTCTCCGTGTCTCTGAAGTGAGCTGTTATTCTTATGGAAGAATCAGTTTTAGAATTCTTTAACATGATGCTTTTACTGGCACCTTTTATCATTTATGCAGGCATCTTTGATAAGGGGTGGAATCCATTTCTTTTGAGTGAACTGTTTATTCCTTTCATGGGCTTCCCTGGTGGCCCACATGAGAAAGAACCTGCCTGCAATGCAGGAGAATCTGGGTTTGATCCCGGGAGTTGGGAAGATCCCCTGGAGGAGTGCATGGCAACCCACTCCAGTATTCTTGCCCAGAGAATCCCATGGACAGAGGAGCCTGGCCGGCTATAGTCCATGGTGTTGCAAAGAGTCAGGGCTGAGCGACTAACACTCACACACACTTATTCCTTTCATATTAATTAGTCTGTGTTTGGCTTGAGGCGCAGGCTTGGCTTGGAGGAATTTGCTGGCTTCCATGGATTGCTTTATTAAGAGCTAAATATCAGAGGAAATGCAGGCTCACTCACGAATGGCTTTCGAGCTTGGCCAGAGCAAATGATCCATTACTGACCAGTTTATTAATAACAGACGTCATTACTCATTTGCATTTCCCATTTTCCCACAATGACGTCTCAGTCCATCTTCTGGATGAGCTTCCTGAGGACTTTTTCTGTCTATAAACTGGTTTCAACCTTGATTCATCCTAGAGAATACATTTCCAGTATAAGGGGGTTAGAAGTAACAGGGCTGGTCCTGGACCCTTGTCCCCATGACTCCTTTTGGCATTTCCTAACAAAGCAGTGTGCCTTATGACTCCTGAGGGAAACTGTGTGCGTAAGCAGTGGCAATAAATTATTTATAAAACACTCTTGGAATTACCTCCACGCTCCTCTCTACCCTGTTGTTAAAAAAAAGTTCCCCTCCTCCCCAAATGCCATGTCCTCCATGTTGTATGTTTGTATGTTATTTCCTTTATTCATTCATTCACAATTGTATAGCTGGGATCCACTTTTTAAACCCGTCTGTATCTCCCCGGTGTCCTCAGGACAAAAGCCAACCATACTGGCCTGCTTGTGCTGATGTGACAAAATTCCACAGCCTGGGTGCTTAAGCCACAGATGTGGTTGTCTTGCAGTTCTGGAGGCCAGGACACCAGCCCAATTGGATCAGGGCCTGCCCTGACCATTTATTAAAATAACCTCATTTTAATTTAATTACCTATTTAAAGGCCACATCTCCAAATGCCTCACATTCTGAGGTACTGGGGGTTAGGGCTTCACCATGCAGAGCTGGGGAAACACAATTCACCCTGAAACACCAGCCTTTTAAGCATGCCATGCAAGGCCATCTGTCTTCTACTCCTCACATTTGTTGCCTTGGTTTTCACCACGGTCTGTCTCCATGATGTCTGCCGGGCGGTGTCTCAGGTGAACAGGAGGGAGCATCACCTGATACAGATCAGAGCTCACATTTGAAGGGGCCATGGGGTGGGTGCACTGTTTCTTAGCATCCCAAGGAGAGGCCACCTCGGCTTATAATGGAGCTGAACACGCCATGGGTCTGTGCCCCAGACAAGGGTTGCCTCTCCATTCTGCCATCTCTTTTTCTGCTAACTGGGTACAAATACTTGAGAATCAAGTACCAAGCTGTTCGAGCTTCCTGTGCTTACATTTTAGTGGGCTGTGGGGAAAAGCCAGATGCCCAGCCCTGGTGGCCTCAGTGGCTGCCCCCCCAGGCCCAGGAGAAGTTGAAATTAGGTGGTGACTTGTGATTCTGGCTGATTCATTGCCATATGTATTAGTCAATGTTCTCCAGAAAGACAGAGCTAATAAGAGGTGTACAGAGAGAGATAGAGATAGAATTATTTAAGTAATTAACTCACATGATGATGGAGGCTTGGCAAGTCCAAAATCTGCAGGATAGGCTGTCAGGCGAGAGATGCAGGAAGTTGCTGATATTGCTGTTCAAGGTTAAAGGCCATCTGCTGCAGAACTCCCTCTGTTTGAGGAAGGTCAGTCTTTTGTTCTATTGAGGTCTTCAACTGATTGGATGAGGCCCACCCACATTATGGAGAGCAATCTGCTTTACTCAAAGTCTGCTTGTTTAAATTCATCACAAATTAATTTTATCTAAAAGCAGCTGGTGGTAAAGAACCTGCCTGTCAATGTAGGAGGTGCTGGAGATGTGAATTCGGTCCCTGGATTGGGAAGATGCCCTGGAGGAGGGCATGGCAACCCACTCCAGTATTCTTGCCTGGAGAATCCCATGGACAGAGGACCCTGGCGGATTACAGTCCATAGGGTTTCAGAGAGTTGGACGTGACCGGAGTGACTTAGCAATCATGCATGCAGAAGCACCTACACACACAGAATCCTGTTTGACCATATACCTGGTCATGGCATCATGACCCAGCCAGGCTGACACATAGAATTCACCATCACATCAAACAATTGTGAACTTGTTCCTGGGCTCCTTGGTGGGCCACTTCTGCACATCTCTTCAGCTTTCTCTGTTCTTACCTTCATAGTGTGTATGAATAATGACAATAATCACAATGGCGGTGGTGGTGGTTTAGTCGCTGAGTTGTGTCCAACTCTTGCAATCCCATGGACTGTAGCCTGCCAGACTCCTCTGTCCATGGGATTTTCCATTCAAGAGTACTGGAGTGGGTTGCCATTTCCTTCTCCCACAATCACAATAATAATCAATAATTTAGTAAGCACTTATCACATAACCCTCAAAATCACCCACCAAGATAGGCACACTCTTACCCCCATTTTACAGATGAGGAAGTTGAGAGCACTACTAACGTACATGTTCCATCTCTCTGTGTTTGCAGAGGGACTGTGCCTTCTCCTGGCAATGCACTTCTTTCCACCTCCTCCCACACTTCCATCATCATGAAGCCAACCCTTGTTGATTGAGAAACAAGGAATGTTCAAATGCAGCCTCTTCCAGAATGCCTTCTCCTAATCACATGTCCTGGTTAGGATCCCTCTTTTCAGGTCCCTTAGCCCCATGTGCTCACCTGTCTCATAGCACTGCTCTTTCTGAAGTAGTAATTATCCATTCCTCCAACTAGCTAGCCAGCCACAGAAGTCAACTAGTTGTGCTAGGCATTGTTCAAGTCACTAAGGATGGAGCAGTGAATAAAAGAGAGAAAAAGCCCTGTTACCATGGGATTTACACCATAGCAAGGGAAACAGACAAAAGGAAAACAAACCAAGAAGCATGTTTGGTGATGGGAGCTGGCCAGGATGATGGAGGAAACGAGGAGGGAGGACAGGGACTGAGGAGGGATTGGTTCATTCACAGACGGAGGTCAGGGATGGCTTTTGGGATAAGGTGACTCATGGGCAGAGCCTGAAGGCGGTGAGGAACCAAGACTATATATATGGGGAAAAGCATGGTAGACAGGAATGGCACAGAGGCCAGGGTAAGAAGCGAGCTGGGAGGAGAGTAACAGGTAGAAGTAAAGGGGAGCTGGGGCCATGCCATCTGGGGCCCAGTGACCTGAAGTGAGGTACTTTGTCTTCACTCTGAGTACTGTTTGTTTATCCCATCAAATCTTGAGTTCTTAGAGCCATGTCATATCTTCATGGTTAGCACAGTGCCAGGACCATGGCAGGCATTTATCAAATGTTTATGGACTGAAATACTCATCCAAATGAGTATTTTCACAAAGCTAACTTTTGATCACTTTAATGAGGCTCCATTGATCACAGCCCACATGGACTTTCTGTGCCATGAAAAATCATCGTATAGTTTGTATATCAGACGAGGATGTTCTCAGGAGTGAGAAATAGAAAATCTGCTCTTAGAGTGGCTTCAACAAAGAGGGTTTATTTTCTCATATAACAAGAGATTTGAAGGTAGGTGGCACCATGGTGACAGTTTCAGTATCTCTGAGACTCTTGTAGCCTCATGATCACAAGTGGCTGCTGCAGCTCCAGATGTTACATATGTGCTCAAGGTAGAAAGAATAAAAGTGGTGCAGAGGAGAAAATTGGAACCATCTGTAGCCATTCCCTTTTATGCAGAAAGCTCAAGGTAGAAAGGAGGATAAAAGTGGGGAAGAGGAGAAAATTGAAACCATCTGTAGCTATTCCCTTTTATGCAGAAAGCAAAAACAGAAGTCAAAAACCAAAAAGCAAACTTGAAAGTCAGAAACAGTCTAATATCTCACTGGTCAGAACTATGGCTACTTCTGGCTGCAAGTGAGTATTTAATAGATCACACTGCCTCCTTGAGGAAAATTGTCCTATTATAAAGGAAGAAGAGAGAGGATGCAGTTAGGTGGTTAACAATCATTGTCTGCCAAAGACAATCTTCTTGTCAGATAAGGATATTTGAACAATGGTGCCGAGCGTGACCACTCCCCTTTAGTGACCTTATTTAAGCCTGATTTTTTTCACTTTTCCCCAATTTAGCTTCCCCCTCCCCCCCCGCCCCAGATTCTTGCTCCTGCAAGCATAACCAGTGTCTTTAAATGTTACCCTACAGCTGTACATCAATCAACAGGATTTTCTAAGTGCACTCAAGCTGAGGATGGGGTGGGCAGCACAGCAAAGGTCAACTGAGTCATGTAAGAAGGAGTATCCAGGCTGGTCCACAGAAGGGCAGCGCCAGCTTTTGCACCTGCACAGCCCTGGGTTCCCAGCACAGCTCTGGTTTCTCTGATTCTGGGGTCATCTGTTTTTCCAGAGCCAGGGTTGCCTCAGCTGAAGAATGGGGTTCACAGTCCTGACCATCAAGGTCACTGAGGATGCAGCCAGACAAGGACTTGCCTGAAGAATCCAGCAAAGTGATTCTCAGCTGGCCTGCATGTCAGATTCCCCTGGGAATCTTTTTACAAAATACACCATCCCTGGACCCTCGCAGACCTCTGGGGGTGCTGCAGACTGAGGTCATCAGTGCTGTGAATGAGCAGTCCGCTGGGGACTACTGGATGCTGGTGTGATGGAGAGTCTCAACACCCATCGGTCCCCCTTCTCTGCCAAACTGGGATCAGTTCCCAGATTTCTGACGCACAGTATGCTGGCTGCATGCCTTTCTTATGGCAAATCGCCTGAAATCCATGCTCACTAGCATTTATTTATTTGCCCCAATAATTTGTAATTAATAAATGATAAATCAATTCCTAACTGAATTAGACTAATGAGGGTTGTTAACTGCCAGTCAGCAGCTGGAGTGGTTCTGGCCAAACTGCATGTAGTCTGCCTCATTAATTGTGGTTTCTGGTGGAAGGGGGTCTGTGCTGCTCTGCTGAGGAGTGCTGGGGCCAACTGGGGCCCACCTCCTCTGTTTGGAAGTTTCCCAGGATCCGAGCAGAGTGGACTGTTGGTGAGGAGGGCTGACGTTCCCTCTGGAACACCTGTCCTGAGCCCAGGAGGCTGAGATGCTCAACCCCTCCTTGTCAACCTCCCCTCCTTATCTGGTACCCAGAGTCAGACATCCAAGCCCCATGCAGCTCATGAGCTCTGCTTTGAAAGCTTGAATTCGAATCCTATTTTGAAGAGTCTCCCCTAGGTCCTGAGCTGTCTCTGAGCTGCAGTGAGTGTCAACTTCCCCCCTTCCCCCGGGAGGTGAGAGCCATCTCTCGGCACCTTCGCCCACCATCAGTCATACCAATGAGACCTGGGGACAGGGTAGGGGGGACAGGGGGTCTTCCTCTCACATGGGTATTGCCCGGACCCCATGGAATCACAGCTTCAGCTTTTCAAGATGATGCGGCTGACTGGACTACAGGGCTCCTAGCCCTGGCAGAGGTCATGTCTGCTCCACACCTTTTCTGAGAAGACAAATGGAGAGTGACAGAGATGGGAAACCCTGATTAGTAGAATGATCCGCCCACCATGTGTCTGCCTGCAGATGTGGGTCTCAGGGCTGTAGAAGGGTCTCAGATCCCTGCGAACCTGGGCCCCACAGGGCTTTTGTATAGCACACCTTTGCCTCCTGTGGTTTTAAGTTAGCTGGTAAAATTTGTGGGCCTTCAACCTCATGCCACTAAAGACCCTCTTGATGAAAGTGAAAGAGGAGAATGAAAAAGCTGACTTGAAACTCAACATTTAAAAAGCTAAGATCATAATATCCAGCCCCATCACTTCATGGCAAATAGATGGGGAAACAATGGAAACAGTGACAGATTTCCTTTTCTTGGGCTCCAAAATCACTGTGGATGGTGACTGCAGCCTTGAAATTAAAAGACGCTTGCTCCTTGGAAGGAAAACCTAGACAAACCTACGTAGCGTATTAAAAAGCAGAGGCATCATTTTGCCAACAAAAGGGCATATAGTCAGAGCTATGGTTTTTCCAGCAGTCATGTATAGATGTGAGAGTTGGACCATAAAGAAGGCTGAGTGCTGAAGAATAGATGCTTTTGAACTGTGGTGTTGGAAAAGACTCTTGAGAGTACCTTGGACTGCGAGGAGATCCAACCAGTCAATCCTAAAGGAAACCAACCATGAATATTCATAGGAAGGACTGATGATAAAGCTGAAGCTCCAATACTTTGGCTACCTGATGCAAACTGCTGACTCACTGGAAGAAGACTCAGCTGCTGGGAAAGAGTGAAGGCAGGAGGAGAAGGGGGTGACGAGAAGATGAGATGTTTGGATGGTATCACCGACTCTACAGACATGAGTTTGAACAAACTCAAGGAGATAGCAAAGGCCAGGGAAGCCTGGCGTGCTGCGGGGGTCACAAAGAGTCAGACACGCCCGAGCAACTGAACAGCAGCAACTTCATGCCACTGATTGTACTGCCTGGAAAAACACCCATTTGGAGGTTTCATGAAATGTGCTCTTTAAGACATTAAGATGCGGGTGACATTTATCATCCCCCCGATGCAGCCAGGCTCTCCCACATCCTCAGTCTCATGTAGTGTCATCCCAGTGGGGCAGGGTGGGCTTTGATAACTCAGTTCAGACAGATGCTGAGACAGAAGCTCAGAAAGGCAGCAAGAACCAAAGTGGGAATCGGAATTCAGGCTTCTCCCCATCATCTTTTTTTTTCTATTTTTTGTTTTAATGGGCTCTGCTAGGTCTTTGTTGCTGAGCAGGCTTTCCCCTAGTTGCAGCGAGTTGGTGCTACTCTAGTTGTGGGGCACACTCTTCTCATTGCAGAGGCTTCTCTTATTGCGGAGCACCAGCTCTGGAGTGTAGGGGCTTCAGTTGTTGCGGTTCCTGGGCTCTAGAGCACAGGCTCAGTAGTTGTGGCACACAGACTTAGTTGCTCCTTGGCATGTGGGGTCTTCCTGAACCAAGGATCGAACCCAGATCTCCTGCATTGGCAGATGGATTCTATACCACTGAGCCACCAGGAAAAGCCCTTTCCCCACCGTCTTGTATCTGCCTCAAATTCATAGCCCGTTGGGGCTGAAAGGGTCCCGAGTTCCAATAGAAGAGCAACGTGGGCTGCCTGGAGAAAACCCTGAACTCCCAGGCCGCCAACCACATCCCTGGTGTGGTCTATCACAGCCCTGTTTCCTGGGAGGAGCATCGTTGGTGAAGAGCACCGGCTAGAAGGGCAGAGAGCCTGAGTTTGAGTCCCAAGGTGTGAAGAAGGTCTAAAACCTTTCTGTGCGTCTCTTCCGTTATCTGTCAAGTGAGGCTGATAAGAGTAATTACTGTCCTGAGTTGAATAGTGTCACCCCCACCCCCAAATGTACATGATGTAGCTGCTAGCAAGGGCTTCCCTTGTAGCTCAGTCGGTAAAGAATCTGCCTGCAGTGCAGGAGACCCCGGTTCGATCCCTGGGTTGGGAAGATCCCCTGGAGAAGGAAATGGCAACCCATGGAAAATCTCATAGACAGAGGAGCCTGGTGGGCTGCAGTCCATGGGGTCGCAAAGAGTCGGGCACGACTGAGCAACTAACACTTACTGACTTACTTAGCTGCTAGCAAGGGGCATCCAGGGTTGGTAACAACCTTCAGAAATTAGAAGAGGCCGAGCAAGATTCTCTCTGAGAGCCTGCAGAGGGTGCGGCCCTGCCAGCACTTTAATTTGGAGCTTCTGGCCTCCAGAACTGTGAGATGGTAAATGTCTCCTGTGTTGAGGCCCCCAATCTGTGGGCCTTTGATGTGGCAACCTGGGGAAAGGAAGGCAAAACCCCGTCAGGATGTTGGGAACACGGTACCTGTTCTTCCTGCTAATTTTTTCCGGTGACACTGTACTCCTTGCTGGGTGTCCTAAGGCTCCGTGTCCCCTTTATATCTTTCCTTTTCCTTGAAAGTCTCTTCTTTTGACTTTGCCATCTTGCCAGCCTTTCATGACTCCCCTCTGGCATTAGTGCCTCCAGACAGCCTTCTCTGACAGCAGGTCACCCCCTCCCACCGCAGCCCCTTGTGAGTTAGGGAGCTGCTCAAAAGTCAGACTGTTGTGGATTTGACACTGAGAAGCTTGTTGAACTCTAATTAGCACACTCGGCTGCAGTTTCCTTGCAGTTGAAGGAGGTTGTGCTATTTAGTCACTAAGCCGTGTCTGACTCTTTGCGACCCCTTGGACTGTAGCCCACCAGGCTCCTCTGTCCATGGGATTCTCCAGGCAAGAATTCTGGAGTGGGCTGCCATGTCCTACTCCAGGGGAGGGCTTCCCTGATAGTTCAGTTGGTAAAGAATTTGCCTGCCATGCAGGAGACCCCGGTTTGATTCCTGGGTTGAGAAGATCCGTTGGAGAAGGGATAGGCTACCCACACCAGTATTCTTGGGCTTCCCCTTGTGGCTCAGCTGGTAAAGAATCCACCTGCAATGCAGGAGACTGGGGTTCGATCCCTGAGTTGGGAAGATCCTGTGGAGAAGGGAAAGGCTCCCCACTCCAGTATTCTGGCCTGGAGAATTCCATGGACTGTATAGTCCATGGGATCTCAAAGAGTCAGACAGGACTGAACGACTTACAGTTTCACTCCAGGGGATATTTCCAGATCAGGGATCAAGCCCATGTCTCCTGCACTGGCGGGCAGATTCTTTGCCACTGAGTCACCAAGGAATCCCTATATGGACAGTGTGAATACCTGATCAGCAGGTGAACCTCTTTCAGCTCTTCCATGGTGCCAATGTGGAGGGACTGTGGCATAGCCAGCGCTGTTCCCGCACCAGGATTTCAGAACCGGGCCTTGAACCCAGGAGTGGGGAGGCAGTGAGGGGCTGCCCTTTTTGTTCCTTTGAAGTGTCGGTCTGAACGTTCTCCCCTCTGACTCACTCAGGTGTGCATCGTGCAGAAGCGAGACACCAAGAAGATGTACGCGATGAAGTACATGAACAAGCAGAAGTGCATCGAGAGGGACGAGGTGCGGAACGTCTTCCGGGAACTCCAGATCATGCAGGGCCTGGAGCATCCTTTCCTGGTCAACCTTTGGTGAGTGAGTCCCTCCAGGGCTGCTGTGAATGCCTCACGGTGCAGCCAAATGCAAGCATGGCTCTGCCGCAGGAATCCCGCATTGTTCAGAGAGGAAATGGAATTTTCTGGGTTCAGATGTTCCTTTGACTATTCCGCTGAGTAGGCTTTCCAATGACTGTTGTGTAGAGTACATTTTCTGATGAAATCATTAAGCACATGCTTAATTTTCATTCTATTCTCTTACCTGGTGAATCGGAATTGAAATTGATTGGGAAGAGAAGGTTGTTGTATGTTTGAGAACACAGGTAAAATGTTTTAAGAGGATGCCAAGTGGGAGTCTTCTAAGGGAATTTATTGAAAATCACCCCCATGATGTTGATGGCAAGAAGGACTTCTGGGAGCTGATGTTTTACTCCACTCTGGATGGCTGCCTGGTGATTCTGACTTCTGAATCTGGCCCACAGGGCCCAGTTCCATGAATGTTCTGAAACTCTCTCCACTGCGCTGCTGGCTTTTGTCTCTGCTTTGTGTCCTGGATTTGCCACTTTGCCGGTGGTTTCCCTGCCTCTGTGCCTTTGCCTGTGAAGTCTCCTCTCTCTGAGATTTCCACCTCCCCGTCTTCCCAGCTTCCTCCTACCAAATGCCTTGGATGGGCATTTCTGTGGGGAAATGTCATCTATTAGAGGCTGGTAACAAGTGTGTGTCTGTCATATCTCCAGCCACACAAGTACTTCAGTTATTTTGGGGGAAATAAAACCGCTTCATGTTTTCATTGCTACGCAAGAGAATTTTTGTAATTTATTTTTTATTGAGGGGACATTTGGTTTATTAACACTATGTTGGTTTCATGTGCACCACCTTATATTTCTGTATCCACTCCAGTGTGCTCATCACCAAAAATTAAACGTCCATTCGTCACCATACAGTTGATCCCCTTTGATTTCACACTCCCGACCCTGCCCCTTTCCCTCTGATAATCACTCTGGTCTCAGTGTGTATGTGTTTGTTTTTGATTATCTGGTTTGTTCATGTATTTTCTGTTTGTTTTTTATATGCCACACGTGAGTAAAATCATATAGTGTTTGTCTTTCTCCATCTGATCTATTTCTCTTACCACAATTCCCTCAAAGTCCATCCATGTTGTTGCAAATGGCAAAATTTCATCTGTATTTTTATGGCAGAGTAGTAATCAGTTATATATGTGTGTGTGTGTGTGTGTGTGTGTGTGTATATATACATACACACCACATCTTCTCCATTCATTCATCTGTTGATGGGTTGTTAAGTTATTACCATATCTTGGCTATGATAACATAGTTTTACAAATATCTTTTTTTTTTAAATTTATTTATTTATTTTTTCAGTGGGTTTTGTCATACATTGACATGGATCAGCAATAGATTTACACGTATTCCCCATCCCAATCCCCCCTCCCACCTCCCTCTCCACCCGATTCTCTCTGGGTCTTCCCAGTGCACCACCCCGAGCACTTGCTCATGCATCCCACCTGGGCTGGTGATGTTTTCACCATAGATAATATACATGCTGTTCTTTCGCAACATCCCACCCCCTTCTCCCACAGAGTTCAAAAGTCTGTTCTGTACTTCTGTGTCTCTTTTTCTGTTTTGCATATAGGGTTGTCGTTACCATCTTTCTAAATTCCATATATATGTGTTAGTATGCTGTAATGTTCTTTATCTTTCTGGCTTACTTCACTCTGTAACAAATATCTTTTGAATGAATAATTTTGTGTTCTTTGGAAAAATACCCAGGAATGGGGTAGCTGGATCATATGGTAGTTATATTTTTAATTTTTTGAGGAACCTCCAGACTATTTGCACAGTGGCTGCACCATTTCTGATCAGAAAAGCAGTATAGGTTCATTGCAAAATGCAGAAAATGATGTACATAAGAAGGCAGTAGCGCTTCCTCAGTGACACAGTGGTAAAGAATCCACCTGCCACTGCAAGAGACGTGGACTTGATCCCTGGGTCAGGAAGATCCCCTGGAGAAGGAAATGGCAGCCCACTCCAGTATTCTTGCCTGGAAAACCCCACGGACAGAGGAGTCTGGTGGGCTACAGTCCATGGGGTTGCAAAGAGTCAGACAGGATTTAGAAAGTAAACAACAACAACAAAAAGGAAATACTTATCTAGAATCCTACCACCACCAGGTTGCATTCTGGTGTCTAATTCTTTTTTTATAGTAAGTCCCTACATATGAATGAATATCTTTCCTAGAATGCATTCGTAAGTCCAGTTTGTTCATAAGTTCAACAAAGTCAGCCTCAGTACCCAACTAACACAATCAGCTGTATGACAGTGTACATAGGTTTTATTTTTAATTTTTTTAATTTTTTTCATTTATTTTTATTAGTTGGAGGCTAATTACTTTACAGTGTTGTAGTGGTTTTTGCCATATTGACATGAATCAGCCATGGATTTACATGTGTTCCCCATCCCGATCCCCCTTCCTGCCTCCCTCCCCATCCCATCCCTCTGGGTCTTCCCAGTGCACCAGCCCTGAGCACTTGTCTCATGCATCCAACCTGGGCTGGTGGTCTGTTTCATCCTTGATAGTATATTTGTTTCAATGCTGTTCTCTCTGAACATCCCACCCTCGCCTTCTCCCACAGAGTCCCAAAGTCTGCTCTGTACATCTGTGTTTCTTTTTCTGTTTTGCATATTGGGTTATCATTACCATCTTTTTAAATTCCATATATATGTGTTAGTATACTGTATTGGTCTTTATCTTTCTGGCTTACTTCACTCTGTATAATGGGCTCCAGTTTCATCCATCTCATTAGAACTGATTCAAATGAATTCTTTTTAATGGCTGAGTAATATTCCATGGTGTATATGTACCACAGCTTCCTTATCCATTCGTCTGCTGATGGGCATCTAGGTTGCCTCCATGTCCTGGCTATTATAAACAGTGCTGCGATGAACATTGGGGTGCACGTGTCTCTTTCAGATCTGGTTTCCTCGGTGTGTTGTAATAGGTTTTAAAGTACTTTTCACACATTATTTCTTAAAAACAACACAAAAGTAAAGAACACATTTTTAATCTTATAGTGCCATCTTGAAAATGTAGTAGTATAGGACAATAGCTGGCATACAGGGGCTGGCATTGAGTGAATTGTACCCATTTTACAGATGGGGTAATTGAGTCCCACCACTAGTAGATGGACGAGATGGGACTTGAATCCAGACAGTCTGACTTCGTGGCCCACACTTGCAGCCCTTCTACCATGGCTGCTGTTAGAAGGCCCTGGCCCTTCCCTTCTTTGCCCACCGCTCCCCCTTCCTCCCTGCACGGAGCGCCTCCTGTGAGGCTTCTGTTTGGCTGCTCTGTCACCCTGCTAGCAGGGAGCGTGGTGTGGAATCGCTTGTCAGGCTCATAAGGACGTCATGGCTTTGAATTAATTACACGTCAGCTTTTTATCTCATTACACGGAGGGTGAATTACCACGGCCTTGGAGTGCCTGACTGCGCCCCTTCTCATTCCTCTCTTTTGCTGACATGCTCTATAACTGGCAGAGGCAAAGACCAGGCACTGATTAGTTTTCACGACAGTTTGCCCTCTGGAGGATGAATGATGGGTGCTTCCAAGCCTGTGACGATCCAGGTTGAGTTGTCAAGTGCAATATTTTCACCTGTTCTGAAGCAAAGCTGTGCTGCTCTCCGGGGCTTCAGACAACTGGAGCAAAGGAAAAAGGTGATGAAAAATCCCACCCCAAACAGAGGAGTCGTGCAGTAGTGGGAGCCCTGGAGAGGCAGGGCGTGGGAGCGGAGGGGAGGGGAGAGATGAGGCGGACAGTTCCAACACTCAGGCTCTGGGGTCCGATCTCCCAGGTTCTAATGACAGCTCTGCCTCTTGTAGGTGAAGAGGTTGCTATGGACTGAACTGTATTTCCTCCCCACCCTCCCCCCCCCCCCACACAAAAATTCGTATATTGATACCCTAACTCTCAGTGTGACTATATCTGGAGATAGGACCTTTCGATGGCTATTAAGGTTAAATGAGGTCATTAGGGTGGAGCCCTAATCCAATGTGATCTTTCCTTGTCTGCTTCCCTGGTGGCTCAGATGGTAAAGAATCTGTCTGCAATGCAGGAGACCTGAGTTCGATCCCTGGGTTGGGAAGAGCCCCTGGAGAAGGGAATAGCAACCCATTCTAGTATTCTTGCCTGGAGAATTCCATGGACAGAGGAGCCTGGCAGACTACAGTCCATGGGGGTCACAAAGAGTTGGACATGACTAAGCAACTACCACCATTAATCCAAAAGGATGGTAGCCTTGTAAGAAGATGGAGAAAGTTCGAGTCTCTGCCATGTGTGGACAGAGCAGGAAGGGGGCTGTCTGCAAACCAAGAAGAGAGCCCTCACTGGAACACGACTATGCCTGCATCCTGATCTCAGACCCTGATCTTGGGCTTCCGACCTCCAGAATTGTGCGGGAATACACTTCTACTGCTTCAGTCTCCCAGGTGGTGGTGGTTTTGTTATGGCAGCCTGGGCAGACTAATACAGATGCCTTGAGAGTGATTTGAGTCTCCCTTCTGTGTCTCCATTGCCTTCTTTGGAAAAGTGAAAAGGTGATCACATCATAGGGTTGCTGTAAAGACCAAACAGGGCAGTATTAATACATACAAGCATCCCCACAGTCCTGGACTTGAGGTGGCTGCTGGGTCAGGGACCTGCTGTTGGTAGGATTAGCACTTGTCCTTCACGTCAGCTTTGGGCAGGCTGGACCAATTCTCTCCTCATCCAGCAGTGAACATGAGGACATGCTTGCTGACTGTTAGAAGATGGGTTGAGTTTTTAGTTTTAAAGACTATTGTCTCGATAAATGGTAGGGGGGAGGTAGTTTGTATGTATTTTCAGACTGTAGTTTCAAAATCCAATTCTACTTACCAGATTGACTATATTTACTAGACTGTGAAATGTTCTATTTACAGCTGGGCAGGTGCCTCCCCTGCCCCGCTTGCTGTTGAAGTAACTGTGGAGATGGAGGGATGGATACCTGGTAGGACAGGATGAGAACAGATATCTGCAATTAATTTAAACAGTTCTCATAGAAAGTGTTGTTTCTAGAACTTTCCCTGAGTAGTGAATGGCTGAATCATGACACAGGTCTCTAACAGGCCACTGGAAGCCAAGAAAGAACCGCTTAAATTAGTGGCTAGTTTTTCTTCTGCATTGAGACCTTTGATTTGAGTAAAACTACATAAGGTGTTGAAAGGTAGAGCGGATCTGTCTGAAGCAGGGGGCAGGAAAGAAGGTTGTAGAGAGGACAGAGACAGGAAGTCCCTTGGGGAACCTCTGATGAAGGACAAAAACCTGTACAGAGTTTCCTTGATGGGGTCAGTGGTAAAGAATCTGCCTGCAGTGCAGGAGACACCAGAGACATGGGTTCGATCCTTGGGTCGGGAATATCCCCTGGAGGGTAGCGTGCAACCCTCTCCAGTATTCTTGCCTGGAAAATCCCATGGACAGAGGAACCTGGTGAACTTCAGACCATGGGGTCGCAAAGAGTCGGACACGACTGAAGAGGCTGAGCACGCACACACCAAAGCCCTGTATAAAGAACCACCAGTCACTGAGCAGCTTCATTTTCATAAACATAATCGTCTTTGGTCTTGAATATTGCTACAACCTCCCAAGTGACATTTCGGCACTTAGTCATCACCAGTTTGCCACACACAAGTTGTCTTGTTCAACTCAGTCTGCCATAACAGATTACCATAGACTGGAGGCTTAAATAATAGACATTTATTTCCTATAGTTCTGCAGGCTAGGAAGTCTGAGATGGGGGGCCAGCATGGTCAAGTTCTGATGAAAACCCTTTCCCTGGTGTAGAGATGACTGTCCTCCTGCTGTGCCCTCCCCTTGGGCTGGTAGAGAAATAGAGGGAGAGAGTTCCCTTGCTTCTACTTCAGTTCAGTTCAGCTCAGTCGCTCAGTCATGTCCGACTCTTTGCAACCCCATGAATCGCAGCACACCAGGCCTCCCTGTCCATCACCAACTCCTGGAGTCTACTCAAATGCATGTCCATCGAGTCAGTGATGCCATCCAACCATCTCATCCTCTGTTGTCCCCTTCTCCTCCTGCCCCCAACCCCCTCAGCATCAGGGGTCTTTCCAAAAGTCAAACTCTCGCATGAGAGGCCCAAAGTGGAGCTTCAGCTTCAGCATCAAGTCCTTCCAATGAACACCCAGGACTGATCTCCTTTAGGATGGACTGGTTGGATCTCCTTGCAGTCCAAGGGACTCTCAAGAGTCTTCTCCAACACCACAATTCAAAAGCATCAATTTTTCGGTGCTCAGCCTTCTTCACAGTCCAACTCTCATATCCATACATGACCACTGGAAAAACCATAGCCTTGACTAGACAGATCTTTGTTGGCAAAGTTATGTCTCTGCTTTTTAATATCCCATCACAAGCGCTCCATCCTCATGACATAATTATCCCCCAGCAACTCTGTCTTTGTCACACAGGTGACTAGAGTTTAAACATATGAATTGGGAGAAAGGACATAAACATTTAGCCTATAGCACAGGGCAAGTCTCATCAAAGTGCAAATCTAAGCCCACCCCACCTCTGATTAGAATTCTGCGATGACTCCCCAAAGCCCACAGAATAAATGTTTCTTCATGACCTGGCCTCTGATATTATGTCAGTCTCTCTTCTGGACAACCACATCTGCTCCTGTCTTAGTGCATTTCTGATCCAGCCACACTAACTGATTAGTGGAACCTGCCATTCATCTTGTTGTTTTGATCCCTCCAGGCCTTTTGCACTTGCTGTTCCTTCCGCCTGGAATACCGACTCCCCTTTCTTCTCTGTGAGAACTTCTGCTCTTTCCCCTATAAGTATTCATTCATTAAATAGACATTTATTTGACTCTTCCTGGGTACCAGGCACTGTCTTGGAGAAGGAAATGGCAACCCATTCCAGTATTCTTGCCTGGAGAATCCCAGAGATAGAGGAGCCTGGTGGGCTGCCGTCTATGGGGTCTCACAGTCGGACACGACTGACATGACTTAGCAGCAGCAGCAGCAGCAGGGTACCAGGCACTGTCTTAATTTCTTAAAAGAAAAATTAAAAGAAGTTTTGCTTCTAGTTGCACTGGGTCTTCACTGGGCTTCCCTGATGGCTCAGATGGTAAAGAATCCACCTGCAATGTGGGAGACCTGTTCGATCCCTGGATTGGGAAGATCCCCTGGAGGAGGACATGGCAACCCGCTCCAGTATTCTTGCCTGGAGAATCCCTGGGGACAAAGGAGCCTGGCAGGCACAGTCCATGGGGTAGCAAAGAGTCAGACATGACTGAGCATTGCTGTGCATGGGCTTTCTCTAGTTGTGATGAGCGGGAGCTGTTTTCTGGTTGCAGTGTGTGGGTTTCTCATTATAGTGGCCCCTCTTGTAACAGAGCACAGGCTCTGGGCATGTGGGCTTTAGTAGTTGCGGGGCCGGAGCTCCGTACTTGCAGCTTGAGAGCCCTTGAGTGCAGGCCCAGTCGTTGTGGCACACGGGCTGAATTGCTCCGCTGCCCGTGGAATCTCCCCAGACCAGGGATCAAACCTGTGTCCCCTGCATTGGTAGGTGGACTCTTATCCACTGGACCACTAGGGAAGTGCCCCTGTCTTACTTTCTAGGGGTCCAGAGAAGAAGAGGATCCTTCTGTCTCCTGCCCTCTTGGGGTTCATAGGCCAGCTCCACCTTCTCCTCCAAGCTGCCTCAGGCAGGGCTGCCGCCCACATGACGACAGGTAGTGCTTCCTTCTGGACGCTATTGCAGAACAAGGCCGTTCAATCACATTTATCTGCTTGTACATCTGTTTCCTCCATTAGTGTGAGACTCTTGGGGATTGGGGCCGCGTCTCATTCGCCTCTGTATTCTCAGCATCCACAGTGTTCAATAAATTAATTCTTTCAGTGTTTGTTAAGGATCTGCAGCGTCTGTGCTGGCCTTGGTGATGGAACAGTGAGCAAGATAGTCACTCCCAATCTTCACAGAACTTACAGATGAGACGACAGACCTTAAACCAACAGTTGATTGTGCTTCTCTGCTCTTTTCCTTAAGTAGTCACTGTCCTTTGGGGGCCCGGATAACTTAAAAAATATAGAGATAGCAAATGGCCACCATGTCCTGGGGGTCAGAGACGGGAAATGCTCATGGGGTTTTTCCCAATTCCAATTAGCAGCATCTTCTTTAGTCTCCATCACCATGGCAACTCCCTTAATAGAAGGGAGCAAGCGGTGATGCTGACATGTCCAGGGTCCTTGTCTTACCTTTTACTATTCAAGGATTTGTCACTATCACTGGTCACCTTGGTTTGTGCTTTCAAGATGTCTGATTCCCCAAATTTTACTTTTAAGTGGAATAGGCTTGTTTTCCCTATGGGAGTGAGTGGGGATTATAAGATGTCCCAGCTCCATTTTGATATCCAGAGGGTCAGCACTGAACTGTGGAAAGGGAAGGAAGAGGAGCCAGAGGTTGTTCTGTGAAAAACCAGGCTGGAGGCAGGGTAGAAATGGGCTCTATGTCAGACAGTTCTTGTGAGTGAAGGGGGCTGGTCCCTCAATCAGTCAGGAAGGGCGTGGAGTTTGCAGAAGGTCAGAGGGAAAGCCAGGACTCCCTTGGACTGGCCAGTGGTCTTTGGGGCCCTCTGCTTCCCCACTTTCCAACCCACCACACAGTACCTTCTGGTGCCCATTTCTCTGATTTTTTCTTATGCCTCCCATGTGTTTTTCTGTAATTAGGACTCTCCTTGGTCCTTGGTGTTCATTAAGGTCTTCCCACAGTTTATCAAGTGGCCTTAAGATCCATGTCTTAAAATCTTGGTAACACTACCCTGTATGGGTCTCCCGTGATACGTGTCTCTTTTCCTATTTTAGCCTGATCTAAACCATCTTACAAGGCTTCCCTAGAGGCTCAGATGGTAAAGTGTCTGCCTGTGATGCAGGAGACCTGGGTTCAATCCCTGGGTTGGGAAGATCCCCTGAAGAAGGAAATGGCAACCCAATCCAGTACTCTTGCCTGGAAAATTCCATGGATGGAGGAGACTGGTAGGCTACAGTCCATGGGATCACAAAGAGTCGGACACGACTAAGCAAGTTCACTGGTTCAAACCATCTTACAAGGTGGATGTTCTTGTCTTCAGTTTGCAGTTGGAGAAGCTGAGGATGGGTGGGTTAAATAACTTGTGCAAGATTAAGTAGCTGACAAGAGGTGGCGTTGGGATTAGAGGCAACAATATACCAGGAAACGGTTAACAACCAGCTGACCAAGGGGACACAGTGCAAACCCTGATTTTTAGTGTCAGCCGATTCCCATGGTGTAAATATTCCCATTGTGGTCTGCTGTGTATGTGTCTTCCCTGGATTTATATGTTTGAAGCCTAAGCTGCAGTGCGATGGTGTCAGGAGGTGAGGACCTTTGGGAGCTGATTAATTCCCGAGGTTGGAGCTTTCATGAGTGGGATTAATGCCCTTGTAAGTGCCCCCATGGAGCCCCCTCACTCACTCCTTCCCCTTCTACCATGTGAAGACACAGCAAGAAGACAGCTATCTATGACCACAAATCTGCCCACACCTTGATCTTGATCTTGGACTTCCAGCCTCCATAGTTTTGAGAAAGGAATTTCCATTGTTTATAAGTCCCCTAGTCTATAGTACTCTATTGCAGCAGCACAAACAGTCTAGGAAATGGTTGATATCAAATTAATTGCATGCCAGCCAGCTTGCAAAATTTCTGAAAATTCAGCAATTCTCATGAGCCAGTATGAGCCAGCCCAGAATAACCCTGATAGGCCCAGGTCTAACACCAAAGCCTTTGTTCTTCCTAAACCCAACTTCTAGGAGCCAGGCTCAGGGATAAGCCTCACCGTCTGAAGGTGAATGAGCAATGTGAGCGGTGCCTTGAGAGGAATTAAAAAGAAGAAACATGGTGGTTGGATATTGGGCAAAAGGAATACTGTCCTTTCTAGAACAGTATTCTTGAAAGCCTCAGCTTCTTCATCTGTAAAATGGGTATAGTACTGCCCTCCTCTCCATCTTTCTGAAGCCCAAATCAAATGAGGACCTGAAAGGTCTATGGAAATGATATTTTTGTTAGCAAGATATATACATTGTTACACTCCCTTCTGAGAAAAACTGTGGGTAATAACCTGTAAATCCCATGAACGGTTTGTGTGTATAAAGTTTCTGGTGGGAGGCAGGGAATCCAAATGCAGTTAAACATGTCAAGTGAAGTTTCTCAGTCGTGTCCGACTCTTTGCGACCCCATGGACTGTAGCCTACCAGGCTCCTCCGTCCATGGGATTTCCCAGGCAAAAATACCAGAGTGGGTTGCCATTTCCTTCTCCAGATCTTCCCGACCCAGGGGTTGAACCCGGGTCTCCCACATTGTAGGCAGATGCTTTCCCACCTGAGTCACCAGGGATGTCCTTTATCATGGTGAAGATTTAGAAATCTGCCTGTGATGCAGGAGACCCTGGTTTGATTCCTGGGTCAGGAAGATCTGCTGGAGAAAAGATAGGCTGCCCACTCCAGTATTCTTGGGCTTCCCTTGTGGCTCAGCTGGTAAAGAATCCACCTGCAATGTGGGAGACCTGGGTTTGATCCCTGGGTTGGGAAGATCCCCTGGAGAAGGAAAAGGCTCCCCACTCTAGGATTCTGGCCTCGAGAATTCCATGGACTGTATAGGCCGTGGAGCTGCAAAGAGTTGGACACGACTGAGTGACTAAACATGTAAGGATTTCAATAAAGATGAGGGAGGCTCAGTGACAAGCAATTTTATGTTAAGCTCTATCCCCAAGAGATACAAAAGTTGCATTAGGATATAATACATTTGGGAGGAATGCATTCACTGTAGTGAGCTTAATTAAATTGGAAACCATGGTGCCCTTGTTCCTCAAGTTTTTGAAAGTCTCATGGAAGCTCCCCATTTTCTTCCAGCAGTTGGGCACACACCCACCCCCAGTCCCTACTTCTGGTCTTTTGCACTGATGTTTCCTCTGTTTGGGACAACTTCCTGTAGACACCTGCAGGGCATACCTCTTCACTTCCAGCAGGTCTTTCTCCTGTTTGAGCTCTTTCTCTGACCCCCCAATTTAAAATTGTGAGTTCCTCTCTGCCCTGGCAGCTCCTAACCTTAAAATACATGATCCATTTTACTTATTCATCTTGTTTATTTTCTATGCCTCCTTTAAACACGCACGCACACACACACACACACACACACACACACAAAGGAAGGAAGGAAGGAATCCAAAAGGGCAGACTCTCTTGCATTTTCCCTGCTCCTTCCCAGGACTCAGGATCACATCTTGGTATTGAAGAGATGCTCACTAAGTAACTGCTGAATGAGGGATGGAATGAGTAAATGTCCCGTCTCCCCCACATAATGTGCAGAGAGCCATAGGTGGTGGCTCCCTTGGTTCTTCACTCCCACTGATCCCCGCTGACCTGAAAACCAAAAGCGAACCCTTTAGTCTTCTAAACCCAATAGAAAGGATTTTGCTAATCTGAACAAGTGGGGTTTCCACCCCTTACCTCTGATCCAGAGTAAAGTGTATGAAGTTGAGGAATGAAAGTGACCTTTAACATTCTGATGGAAAACAGTGGTGCCCGTCTAATAGCGAACCTATATTAGGCTCCTGCTGAGTAGCTGGCATTGCACTGCGTGCTCCACTGGGGTCATTCTGTTCATCATTCCCAGGGCCCGTCAGGTGGCTCTGCATCTCCACTTCACAGAGAGACAGCTGAGGCCGAGGGGGGTGGTTTCGGCTATAAACAAATAGACTGTGCGTCAGACTGGGGCTCTGCACCAGCGCCTGCTGCCTTTGGGTTCACGAGTTCATTCCTCCAGTACCTATTTATTAAGTGCCTGTTATATGTCAGGAACGGTCGTAAGTGATGATGATATGTGTAGAACAAAAGGCATGGCTTCAACTGCGTGGGGCATCCCTGTTCCTGGTCTGGACAGGAGACAGGCAAAAATCCAGTAATTATAAAAATACGGACAATTCAAGATTCTGCGAGTGCCGGGAAGAGGGTGTGTGTGCCCAGGAAACTGACATTGTGAAGGAAGAGGAAGTGTGGCATTCTCTATGGCGTCAGGGAGACCCCCTGAGGAAGTGGCACCTCGTGGATTTCTTGGCACCCAATGCCCACAGCAGGTCCCCAGGGCAGGCATTATTATGGGGAAACAGGCTTGGAGAAGCATGAGTGAGTGATTATATAGGGCCTCACGGTTAATAGGAGAGAGCCAAGATTCCCCCAGAACTTAGACTTTCCAGAATGTGGCTCCAGCTACGTTTTTCTAGCTGATGCAAGAAGAGTTGTTTGCAATTGTGTTAGAATTTTGAACAGAAAACTGAGACCTGCTATTGGGATTGTATCCACTCCGGATTTGACACTTTCCTTCTCTGGGTGCTGTTTTCTCCTCTGTGGCCTGTAAGGCTTAGAGTCTGTACCCCGGTTCTTCCCTGGTTTCCATGGAGACCCAGGGGACCCAGAAGGTTCCTTAGAGGTTACTCGGGCCTGATGGGGCTGAAGGCCTAGGGACCTGGTCTCTGCCCTGCCTCATTCTGCATTCACGTTTCTTCTTATTCTACATGTGGTTTCATCTAAGGAAGCATTTCTGCTGTTTGATGATGTTGACAGCCAGCAGCGTGAATCGTCTCTCCTGCTTTGTGAGTCTGAGATTCGACCACCGCAGTCCGCTTTGTGGGCTGAGGACGGGGCCCCAGCACAGCCAACTGTGAGAGGGCAGAGCAGAATGACCCAGGCTATGTGATCAAACCCAAAGAATTACGGGTGTAATGAAACTACATCATGGTGTGTAAAACCAGAGGCAACACATTTATGGTTAAAGAAAAGTGTTCTGTCCCACATTTGTGTTAACTGCTGTACCCGGGTCAGTGACAGACACCACAGGGGACAGGAAAGGATGCCTGAACGTGCTCCCCAGCCACACTTGGCCCTCACCCAACCCGGAGCCTCGCAGTGCCTGGGGAAGTCAGGAATTATGGCCGGACAGTGGAGACATGGAGAAAATACATCGTTATTGTCAACTTTCAGGAGTGTGTGCTTCAGTGATAAATGGCCACTTGGGCTTTTGCCCTGAGAACTGTTTAAGAGACAGTGGTAAATGACAGTCTAAGCCCACCCTGCTCATGAGGGGCAGGGTGGGAATTTGCAAGGTTCTCAGTCCAAAATGATGATCCTTCCTTAGAAAAACATCACAAATGACCTTAAGGACCACGCTTCCTGCTACTAGATCTCCAGGGAGACCTGTGCCGTGCAAAACTTACAGGGGACCATGGAATCTTCACACTCTCCTGCAACACAGTAGGCTGGTCCTCAGATGTTTCTGACTGCCCCTGAGAGCTCTGTAGACCATCATTCCCCTCCGTCACTGTCACTCCTGATGCCCCATCTAAATGTGACCCAGACAGTGTGTTGGCCCCTTCTTTCTGCTTGTAAAACTTTGCCTCTGCAAGACTCAACTTCATTCCCCTGCTTCCCACCTCTCAGCCCATTCCTCCCAGTGTATCATGAGCTGTCTTCCTGTGCTAGATGAGTGAAAGGGATGCAGTGAGCATTGTTATCTTGGTCTGTAGATGAAAAGACTTAAATTGGTAAGATGGAGCAGTTTCCCCAGCATCATCAGACCATGAAGTTGGGGAGTCAGTATTTTAACCCCCATCTGTCTCACTCCAAAGCCTGAGCATCTCTCACCATTTCCCCTGACTCCCCACACTCCACGGAAGCCTCGGCCACCATCCAGCCGGTGCAGATTCTCAACAGGAATCACAGATGTGCATGTTGCTTCTCTGTGAACCCTCTTCTGACCGCGTTTCTGAATTTCAGCCCCTGCCCAGCACGGACCCACCCACAGCTCCCAAGGGACTTCCTCACAGGTGACATTGGGTTTTTCATTTTCATCCACATTTTATTGGCCACATGTGAAACTACGAGAGATACCTTTTTTTTTCAAACTTTAAACTTTTTATTTTGTATTGGGGTATAGCTGATTAGCAATGTTGTGGTAGTTTGAGATGAACATCGAAGGGACTCAGCTATACATACACATGTATCCAGTCTCCCCCAAACTCCCCTCCCATCCAGGCTGGCACATAACATTGATCAGAGTTCTGTGGGCTGTACAGTAGGTCCTTGTTGGTTATCTATTTTAAATGCAGCAGTGTTTACATGTCTGTCCCAAATTCCCTAACTGTTCCTTCCTCCCTTTTGTCCCCCTGGCAACCATGAGATGGTTCTTTGAGTCTGTGAGTCTCTGTTTTATAAGTAAGTTTATTTGTATCAATTCTTTTTAGATGCCACATATAAGGGATGTCATACGATATTTCTCCTTCTCTTTCTGACTTACTTCACTCAATGTGATGCTCTCTTGGTCCATCCATGTTGCTGCAGATGGCCTTCTTTCATTCTTTTCTAATGGCTGGGTAACATTCCATTGTATATGTGTACCACACCTTTTTAATCCACTCCTCTGTCAATGGACATTTAGGTTGCTTAGAAGAAATATCTTAAAAGGTGGTGCAGAAGGAGCATCATTCTCAACACATGCACAAGAAGAGATTTCTGGATGTTTACTGACTTAGAAGCTCAATGTATTTGCTGGATTGTGGACACATTGAGCTGGAAAGCTACAAAGGCAGCCCCAGTCAGAAATCCTCCTCTTCCAGAGCCATCCCCTCTGAGCATCTCCATCCAGAGCGGAAATCCTTGCTTCCACCTCTGGGTCCCTGCAGCACGCGGCTGGTGCTCTCGGTGGTCCTTCTCAGAGTCTGCCCCATGATTGTTCCATCCGACCATCTCAAAAGAGGCTCGTGGTTCATTCATTCACAAGAGGCCATCCTGGACCATCAGCTTCATCCAGCTCCCAGGCTTTCTCTGTCACATCACCCTGTTTTATGTAGAAAGCACAGCTCCTTGCTGCCTCTGGTGTTTGCTCATTTCTTTATAGATTTTTTTTTTCTCAGAATAAATATGAGCTCCCCGAGGCCAGGGTGCTGTTTATCTCATGTGCTGTGTTTCCAGGATCTAAAACAGGATCGGGCACAGGTGGGCACTTGATAATCCATTTGTGGTGTTGAATTGGATGGTTGCACCCAGTCCATGGCTTGGGACATAGTAGTTTCTCAGCGGATGGGAGAGAAAAGGGAGGGATGTGTGGAAGAAATGGGGAGCCCACTTGTTCTCCCAGTGGGTCCTTGAGGGTGGGGACCATGCCTTTTCATGTCTGCATCCTTGGCTTCCAGCACAGAGAATACATTTTGCATGGATGATAAATTACCCCCATAACTTGCTGAGTTTAATATGCAAACATATGTGCCCCAGCAATGGAACGATACACTTAAATGCTTCTTGATCTCAGAAATCCTTTTTGGCTTTCATTTTTAATTATTTTCTCCATAATTCACAACAGAAGTGTATTTTCCTCTTGATTGGCAGGGCACATACCTTTGATTTGCCAATATGTTCTTTGTGATGGGTCTAAGGCTGTTGGCTCACATGGAAGTGGGAAATGAGGCATTTATAAGATGTATTTCTATCAGATGTGTGTTTATGCCAGCCTTCTTGTTGCTACCTTGCCTTCCTCCATGTCCTCTTATGCTAGCAGCCTGGCATTACCCAGGCACATTTCAACCAGTAAAGCAAATGTTGAAATGACCTTGGAAAGTGTTTATCCACTTTCCAGATGATAAATTGATTCTGTGATGTCCTGGAGAAGGAGGTGGGAGAGTCCCCATAGTGGTCCCTCATGGTGATATGTTCATCCTCTTCATATTTAAAAACCACCTGCATATAATGGGCTTAACATTTCTGCATCAACTCCCTTTTTAATTTAGATTAACTTGATCTTAAAAGCTTGGTATCATCCTGTGAGTAAAAAGCTGTGTTCTGTTGTCTTAAATAGAAGGCAACCCTAAGAATTTATACCTTGAAACTTACAGTGTCATTAAATTTTAACTAAATACTGTTGCCTGCCAACATGGTGAACCCGAGACCAGGTCTTTCGTGGCTTGAAATGGGGATTGACAGGTCATAGGAGAATGTTGAAGAGAGACGGGCATCAAACTCAGGGTTTCTCCTCGATATACTTAAGATGGGAATGCAATCGGAGTTGGAGTAAGTGGCCCTTTGCTCTGCATTTGACGGCTTTCAATGCCATGCCAGAGACACCTGGAATCATCTCACGGGTAGCACTTGTGATACAAGGCCCACATCCTCAATGATACTGGATGCTGACGGCCTGCCGTGAACCGGGTACCACTCTGCAAAATTCTCTTACTCTTCCTGTTTCCTTCTCCTTCTCTCTTTTTCTATTCCTTTTCTAGCCTACAGTTTTGCTCCCCAAATTACTTAAAGTGACAAATTTTTAAAAATTGAGGATAAGATATATTATTGTTAAGTGAGAAAACCAAAGGAAGAACCAGTGTGGGGGATGTAGCCGATGAGAATTTCACAAGGAATAGTCCAAGTTCAGATAAACGCGTGGCTCCATTGCCTTGAATCAGATGCTCTGTGTTACTAGCAGCGATGGAGGGTGCCATGGCAGACATGAGCCCCATTATCTCCATTCAAACCTCTTCAGAAGCAGCAGGTACGCAATCCGTCAGGACCTGAGTTAGCTTCTTCCTATGAGCAGGTGGGCTTGAGAAATGACCCTTATCCTCAGGTCCTTGGGACCAGAAGTTATGCCAAAGTAGTACTCACTGACTCAGATGCATACAGGGGCAGACAGGAACCAGATGAAGAAAGGGGTTGGGCCTGAGGAACACTGGGGTATGGTGGGGATTGTGGCCAACAGAGACTGTGGCTTTAACACATCATCACCTGTGTGAACGATGCCGGTGAGGGTTTGTGGGTGGAACTTAGAGGAGGTGCCCAGCTCTGTACGTCCGCCACTGTCTGGGGCTGACCGTCTCTCATCACTTGCCATCCTCTTGGTCTCACTTGATTACATGGCATGATGGTGGATAAACCAGTGGTTTTCAGGCTGAATTCTGTGTCATCCCTCCATTGGCTGCAGGGAGAAATGAAGGTATGATGCAAAGGGTCTTATGGCTGCAGCCCTTCTATCTGTCAATACTCTTAATTAATTTTTTTCAGAGCTGTGTCACCATCAGAAATTATCCTGTTCATCTACTTCTTATCCTGTTCATTTCCTTCTTCCTCCAAAATGAATGCATTATTTCTGGGCCACCAGAACTTTATCATGAAGAGTTCACTCCAGAAATATTGGTAAAATGGACAAATACTTGAATGATGAGTGAATATATTCTACTTTTCCAATAGTTATGGGGCTTCTCTGGCATCTCAGCTGGTAAAGAATCCCCCTGCAATGCGAGAGACCTGAGTTCGATCCCTGGATTGGGAAGATCCCCTGGAGGAGGGTATGGCAACCCACTCCAGTATTCTTACCTGGAGAATTCCATGGACTATCAAGGGGTTGAAAAGAGTTGGACATGACTGAGTGACTTTCACTTCACTTCCGATAGTTATATCTCTTCACTAGTTTCCTTGTTTAGTTGCATTGATAACCTTAAGAATGTTATCCTTTCATTCTTGTTTTTTCTAACAGTTTCTTTTTTTTTATTTTTGGAGTTGACTTTGAATTTTATTAGATGTCTTTGGAAGAATCGTCAAGATGCTTAGATGTTTGGTTTCCTTGACTTGAAGTCTGGTTAATTATATTATTAAATATGTCAGCAGTGCTTCATCTTAACTAAAATAAATCTCACTGTTATGTTTCGTGGTAGAACATGTCACTTTTTGAGCAAATAACAATGACAAAATAACAATATCTAAAATGCACTAATTCTTTCTGCATGTCAGTTTCTCTTTAAAATGTATTATGCCGTGTCATCCAAACCACTCCTGTGATAGACTATTCATACCTCACTGAGGGGGAACTTCATTGAATCTATGTAAAATGAGGGCATGGTGCCCAACAATGGTTAAATCTCAAAGTTAGCTATTATGACACTTATAAAACTTTTTCTGCCTCTCTGATCATTTGCCTTAAATATAAATTCCTTGAAGTCAACACACTGGAATAAAGGTTTTTATGAAACATGCCGTGACATTGCATTTCAGAATGTGGCCACTTAACAAATAGTCTCTACAAATGCCTCTTTCACCACGTTCTCACCAGGTAATTTCATAGGCAAAACAAAATGATATCTTATAGTTGTTTTAATGCATGTGTCTTTGATTCCCAATAAGACTGGCTTTTTTTTGCAGAAGATTATTGAGCGTTAGTTCAATAAATTCTTTCTGAGTGAATACTTAAGTTGTGTCAAGTTGTGTCAAGTATCAAGAAGGACAAGTGAAAGAGAACTGCTATGATTCAGTCTCTGGGGATTGATTGGTTTGGGCAGGAGGGAGGGTAGAAATAGACCCCACCCACCCCCATTGCAGGACATCCAGCCACATGGTCCAAGAGTCATCCATGGGCCACATCTATTGACCATGTCATAGTCTGTTGACCATGCCAACATCATCATCTATTGACCATGCCAGCATCATAGTCTATTCCTAGAAGAGGCAGGTTTCAGGGAGTGAAAAACAGGAGGAAGGGGGTGCAAGTTAGAGGGACCCCGTGTAGAGTGGTGCCTCGCATCCAAACTCTGTATCCTCCCTTTGTGTTTAGGTGAGAGACACGATGGCAGATCTTAATTTTCTTTCCTTTCTTTTTTTTCATTGGCCACACTGTATGGCTGTTGGCTCTTAGCTCCCCAATCAGGGATTGAACCTGGGCCCTTGACAGTGAAAGCACAGGGTCCTAACCAGCGGACCGCTAGGGAATTCCCGCAATGGCAGATCTTGGTGTCTGGCTGGTTTAGAATTCCTGCTGTGCACAGTGTTTACACAGAGGTGGTGAATTCTGTCTTTCCCTCCCAATTCTGCACTTCTGTATGAGGTGCAGTGAGAGGGAACATCAGTCTAAAGCACTCTGACAATTTCCATTTTGTCTGCACCCTTGAGCTTTGCACCGGGAATAATGAGATTTCTGAGGAACCCTGAGCCAGTCACCAGTTTCAAGTCTGGATGTTATGCTCAAAGGCATCTCAAGCTTTACGGAGACCCTGTATGGGATGTTCAGATGAAGATGAGTGGCCATTCCCCCTTCTCAACCACACATCCAGGGAACATCCGAACATCAGGCATGCAGTGAGTGCTGTTTAATTTAAGGATGCATGGTGGTGATTTGTGCAAAAACAGCTCAAGTGAGGCAGGCCCACATATATCAACATTGTGCGGGGAGTAGAAAGTTTAATAAGGAGTAGACAGAAGTGGTACCATAGGGAGCTATTTTAATGAATATATTAAGTATTTGTTATTAGCATATCTTTGTTGCTATGTGACCACACACACCTGAATATTTGAAAACTTATTAGTAGCCTATGTGGTTTGGAACTGGTGTCTCTAATCTTGCTTCTATTATAAATCAGCTCCTCAAAAGCTTCATTTTACCTCTCTGAATTGCTTCATGTTCCAAATTAGTGGAGCCCACCTTAATAAGATTTTATTCTACGTCTTGAAATTAAACATTCTCTTCACGTCTCTTTGACTGAACTTGACAATGTGACTAAATTAGTTAACCTCACATTGAGCTCTACAAGTACTAGGCTCTTTGGAGCCAATCTCCAGCACCAGTGGTTTTAGATACTTATCTAGGTCTTTGCAGGTGCTGTTCCATTTTCCTGAATTTTCTCTTGACCCTGTTTGCTTGGAGAACTCCTGTTTGCTACCCAAACCCTGCCCAGTGTTCATCTGTGAAACCTTCCCTGATTCCATCTGAGGGCCACCTTTCTTTCCTCTTTTTTAAAGTTTATTTTATTCATATATAGTTGATTTACAGTTTTCATTTCTGCTATACAGTGAAGTGACTCAGTTATACACACACACACACGTATATTCTTTTTCATATTCTTTTCCATTAGGGATATTGAATATGGTTCCCTGTGCTATACAGTAAGGCTTTATTGTTTATCCATTCTTTACATAATAGTTTGCATCCACTGATCCCAAACTCCCAATCCTTCCCACCCATACCCCTATCCTCTTTGGCAACCACGGGTCTATTCTCTATGTCTGTGAGCCTCTTTCTGTTTTGTAGGTAACTTTATAAGGCTTTCCTGGTGGCTCAGATGGTAAAGAGTCTGCCTGCAGTGTGGGAGACCTGGGTTCGATCCCTGGGTTGGGAAGATCCCCTGGAGAAGGAAATGGCAAACCACTCCAGTATTCTTGCCTGGAAAATCCCATGGATGGAGGAGCCTGGCAGGCTACCAACCACAGGGCCACAAAGAGTCAGACACAACTGAGCAACTTCACTTCTTATTTGTGTTGGATGTTAGATTCCACATATAAGTGGTATCATATGGTGTCTGTCTTTCTCTTTCTGACTTACTTAGTATGAGAATCCCTAGGTCCAACCATGAGGCTGCAAATGGCATTGTTTCCTTTTTATGGCTGAGTAATATTCCATTGTATATATGTACTGCATCTTTTTAATCCGTTCATCCATTGGTGGGGATTTAGGTGGTTTCCATGTCTTGGCTATTGTGAAGAGTGCTGTTATGTGAGTGATGCCATTCTTGAACTCAGGGCTTGGAAAAAAGTTTGTTTTCCCTGAAGAACTGGAATATATTTTCATTCTTATAATGAAAATTATGTGTCTGGCTGTGTCACCATCTCCTCTATGATTGAAAGAAAGTTCAGAGCTGAATCACCTTAGAGAGGCTACATGAGGCCTTAAGAAAAGAGAAACTCCCAGACAAGTAGGCCTGAATTTGAATCTCAGGCTAAAGGATTTAGGATGACTGATTGAGACTCAGTTTCATCATCTGTAAAACAGGACTAATGTCTAGTGCTTTAGTTTGAAATCTACATTATTAAATGTCACAGAGCTCTTCATACACTGAAGGATGTTCATTCTTCAATGTGATTTGTATGTTCATTTCCTGCCTCATTTCAATCTGCATTCCTCTGCTTTTCTTTTCTTTTTTTATTGCCTTGCTTTCTATCTGAAATTAAAATTCCTCAATCCCTCATCTCTAATTTTATCACCATTTTGTTTTCCATGTTTATGTTGTAAGTTGCCTAAAGTCACTTGTGGGACTGGCCAAGACATACTGAAGTAAGCTGTTCTGGTTTTAAAGTGGTTGCAACCTTCCCACGTCGTGTGTGAGGGACACACGGCACCCGGGTCCTCCCTCGCTGCTTTTCTCCTCCAGGGTTGGGGCACTGGAACAGATCCATGTGGACATGGAGCCAGATGGGCAAGTGCTATGTCACTAGTATATTGGCAGAATTCCCACACCTTATCATGCGGTGCTGCCCAAAGCAGGTTTGGAAAGCTTGGCTTGGACTTGAGGCTGAAATGGAAACTTCTTCTTCCAGCTGAAAGCTAGAGGTGAGGATCCAGAAACTCAGATGTGGCAGCAGAACTGAGTTATGACCAGCAGGCCCTGAATGTGCCGAACCAAGTAGCCTCTCCGTGATTCAGACCTTACTGAGCATCAGATCATTCGGGTGACTTTGCCAATGATGGATGGGGACCCCACTCAGTGGGGTGTGGTTGAGAGGAGACCAAAGCCCAGGCATCAGTGAGTTCCCAGGTGAGTCTGAGGTGCAGCCAGGGTTGAAACTGCAGAGCTGCTGAGCCACGCAGCCCTAGGAGGTGTGAATTAAATGGGTGCAGGAAGCAGAGGCCAAACCCCTCCTGGGACCCTGTGGATGGAGGAATAGCTGGCAGGAAAATACACACAGGATTGCTTTTTGAGGTTCCACAAATGGATGAGAGGGTCTAAGCAATTGGGTAAGCCTCTCCTCCTGTATTAGGGAGTTGCAAGTGAGTGGGAAAGCAAGAAGTAAAAGTGTCTCTGTTTGTAGATGAAGTTTCTATATACCCTATCAATAGAAAATCCTACAGACTCACCAAAAAGCTGTTAGAGCTAATAAATGAACTCAGTAGAGTCACAGGATACAAAATCAACCTACAGAAATTAGATGTGTTTCTGTACAGTAACAACAAACTCTCTGAAAAAAAAAATAAGAAAACAAAACTATTTACAATGGCAACTTGCTGCAGAATCAGAAGTGCCTGCCTGGGCATTTACACCCCTTCCAGGTGACCCTCTGGCCGTTGACTGATGGTCCCAGGACCGTGGTGAGAGCTTAGCTCTCTTGCACGAGGAATGTGCCCTCCAGAGCTCCCAGCAGGACCAAACTGAGGTTGTCTTTGCCTGATGTCATGCCCATTACTTTGTACCCCATTGGTCTCCCAGGGAGCACTCCTTAATGAATCACTTACTGATGAATCCACATCTCAGGGTCTGCGTCCGGAAAAACCCGACTAAGAAAGGTAATTGTCTGAAATAGGAGAATTGTAGAACTCTGAAATGGACAGTGTGGAGCAGAACAAACATGGTCTTTGGAACTTCTGGTTCCTCCATCTGAACCTTTGTTCATAGAAAAATGGTGATATGGCAGAACTCTAGAACTGGACAGGGTCCTAGAGTTTAACTTGTGAGATTCCCATAATTCATTTCCGGGGGCATTTTATTGAATATGTTGTGCTCTGTGTTGAGACTGTGCTGGGCTGCAGATGGGGAAACTGAGGCCTAGAGAGGGGATGTGGGTCACAGAGCACATGCGTGATCGTGACAGGACAAGAACCCAAGTCTCTTGGTCTTTGTGCAAAATATAGTCCTAGTTCTTCCTCCTTCTCGATGTGGCTCTGGTGGCTGTAAGTGAGGCTGGGGTTCTTGAGTCTCTTCTGCCTTTGCCTCACCTCCCTCACTCTCTCCAAAGACAAGGCAGGGTCCAGGGCACATGAGTCATCGAGGAGGAGGAATGTGGCCCCTGGGAGTAACTGGACTAAACTAGACTATGTTGTCAGTGGCTGGAGCCCTGAGGGTCTCTCTGGACGGCTGGCTTCTCTACCTTGGCAGTCTCTGCTGATGGCAGGGGCAGTATTTATTAATTTTTTTCCTTAGATGAGCTGTGATTTCAGAGGTTTTTTCTTGGAAGGAGTAGGTAGAGAATCTGGTGGCAATGATGGTGGTGGACTGTGTGTGTTTGTGTTCAGTCACTCAATCATGTCTTTGTGATCTTATGGACTGTAGCCCACCAAGCTCTTCTGTCCATGGAATTTTCCAGGCAAGAATACTGGAGTGGGTGGCCATTTCCTCCTCCAGGGGATCTTCCCGACCCAGGGATCGAACCTGCATCTCTTGTGTCTCCTGCATTGGCAGGTTGATTCTTTATCGCTAGCACTGCCTGGGAAGCCCCCTGCATGTGACTCAAAGTGAGAAAACCTAGGATTGTGTCGAGCCCTTGTCTCTACTCTGGCCTTTTGGGGAGAATCCGTCCTGTCTTAGAGGAAGTCTCTCCTCATGACTCTCACCTTTCTTCCTCTCTCCATCAGAAGACGTTGGGACACAAGTTTAGGGTGGGATCCTGGGGCAAAGGGGTATAAAAGGCAGCTGGAGCTGGCTTTAGGCCATCAGGATTGTCTCTGCTTAGGTCAAAAAGAATATACTTAATATACTTAACACCAGGGGGCCCAGCTAATCCAGTCCAAGAGGGGCCAAGACTTCCCAGCTGGGAATTGGATTGAAAAGCATTATAGTGTTCAGCCAATGGATTTAGTCTAGAGTGTCACCTTTGCTATTTTCTTCTCAAGTCTGTGACAAGGTTTGAGGCTGGTTATAGGATCTGGTCAAATATCTTCCCAGGTCATCATGCCTGACAGAAAAACAAAACCTCCAACTTGCCAGATGGCTCAGGGGTAAAGAATATGCCTGCCAATGCAGGAGATACAAGAGATGTGAGTTTGATTCCTAGGTTGGGATGATCCCCTGGAGAAGAGAATGGCAACCCACTCCAGTATTCTTGCTGGGAAATCCATGAACAGAGGAGTCTGGAGGGCTGCAGTCCACTGAATCGTAAAAAGTTGGACACGACAGAGTGCACACACACAACAAAGCAGCCCTCTTATAATTCCAGCAAAAACTGTGACTTTCTTCTCTCACAATAATTCATCAGAACTTCCTTCTGACTCACAAGTTTCCTTCAACCGGGGATGGCTCTTAACGGTCAGGCAGGCAATGGCTCCCATGTAAGGGGATTTGTAGCAACATCCTACCAAATATTCCCTTTCAGTAGCCCCTGCTTTTGGCTGCTCCTCCACTGAGCTGCCATACTTCTTGGAAACAATAAGGGGGTCAGTAGTGGACACTGGTTTTTGCTTGGAGAGATTGTCACAGTTCTCTAGTCCTGAGCTCATAACAGACATTACTTCTCAGGGGTGGTGGCTGGTGGCCTGGCAAGGGAGAGCCCTGGCAGATGGAGGGGCTGGCACATGGAGGCCTTGGTAATTGAAAGGACTGACGGTGAGTCATGCACACATGAGCAGAGTGGGAACAGCTGTGGAGAGGGAGGTGGAAGGCCCATCTGTGGAACCTTTCCAGAAACCCAGATCTGTTTCTGCAGAGACAAGACAACGTCCGTCAGAACTATCCTGCCCCCCTGAAGACAGACACTCAGACAAGGAAGAGGCTGAACCAGGGCTCGGGAAGAAGAGGAGGTTGGGGGTTGGGCCTGGGGTGCCTTCATCTTTGAGTTTCATTGGCTGTATTCTCTCCCTTCTCTTTTCTCTTTAATTCCCTTTATATGTTCCTTCCACCTGGGTCAACGTGCCTTTGCAGATTCATCCCATTCTTGACCCACTTGATTCTGAACTTCTTTAGATGGTTCTGGTTTTCCGTGTTGGTGGGTTGGCAAACTGGCTCATGGACCAAATCTGGCATGTCTGCTGTTTTTGTAAATAAAATTTTATTGCAACACAGCCATGCTCATTTCTTTATGTGTTGTGTGTGGCTGCTGTCACATGACCAAGGCAGAGTTAAGTAGCTTTGTATCCCACAGACTAAAATATTAACTGCACAGCCCCTATCCTGACCCCTGTCATCTCCCACTCTGTCTCCATCTTCTCCAACTTTCTGGAGAACTAAAGCCTTTTTGATATGCCCCAGGCTGATCCTGCCACTTATGCCAGCTCAGGCTAGTGAGAGCAGAACCAGGATGAGAAGTAGGCTTTTATTTTTCTAGCCATGTGACAAAAAGAGAGACATGTGACATTTGTTGTGTATTTGTTGTCTCTCATCCGGATACTTCCTTTAATTCCTTCCTTTTTTCTCCAACTCCCCACTTTTTAATCCCCAATTCCTCTATGTACATTTGTTCAAAAACAAAACATTATCTGAGTTGCTATGATGTTACAGGCGCTGCTGTATCGGCAGGATGGGCTAAGCTACGCTGCAGTAACAAACAGCCCCCTCTTCTCAAGGTCTCTAAACAGCAAAGGTCTGTGTGTTACTCATACTACAGTTCATCCAGCCTGGCCTGGCAGAGGGTCTTGTTTTCACAGGGATCCAGGCCTACAGATTGATGCTATATGAAGATATATCATCCATGGTGGGTGAGAGGGAAAGGAAGCTCAGACCCCAAAGGAGAAATACCCGTCTCTAGTCACAGCTCAGAATGAGTTACAGGACTCTGTCCAGTCACAAGGGGGTCAGGAAACGTGTTTTTACCACGTACCTAGGAAACAAGGAGAACTAGGTATTGCTGGGTAGAATGAATGATAATCAAACACTGGTGATGTAGAGATAAATAAGAACAAATCACAATCTCTGTTCTGGAGGAGAATCAAGTGTCATGCATGATTTATTGAGTTCTTACTGTCTACACAGCATTTTGTAGTTGTTACCACCTTTGATCTTCACACCAATCATGAGAAATTTCCCCACTTACAGGTGAGAAAACTGAGCCCCAGCAAGACTAAATGACTGAATCACTCATCTGGTGGGACGTTTAGGCATAATTCTGGCTTCAAAGTTAGAGCTCTGTCTCTGATGCTACAAGGCCTCCAGGCTCCCTGATCAAGCTCTGTCTTTGGATTCCCACCTGTGACTTCCAACGAATGGTTGTTGAGGTGGGACAGGAGGGAAGATCCATTTAAGAACCCATTGATCACCTCATGGTGGGTTGGAAAGAGATGAGAGAGTCTAATCTTGGCTTGAATCATCCAAAGCAAAGCCTTCCACTTAATATGATTGTGTTGTTCAGTGTCTGACCAATTATTGTGATGCCTCACTAGGAAACTTCATTAAATTCCATTTTCAGAAACCACTTCCTCCCCTCTGTGAGATGCTCATGACTTTCCCTCCCACCCTTACCCCATAACCTCATTGCTTTAGGTGGGGGAAAAACACCCCAAATGTCTTTGTTTGATTTTCAGAGACCAGCCCAGTTGGATGCTTCTCCTCCTTGTTCATCATGCTCTATCTTTCTCCCAGCATCCACCCCTCAGTGCTTCTGTAGAGCAAGAGATTCAGGGCAGAGGAGGTGCACGTCTGGACTGAGACACTGACAGGAAGATGGATGGAAGGAGAGAGAGATTGGGAGACTAAGTATAAGAAAGGCAAGCTTACATTTCTTGACGGAGGCAGCCAACAGTCAAAATTCTGAAGACGATGAGAGGAATAACAGTGTTCAAGAGAAAAATCTCATGAAATTGCTTTATTTCCACCCATTCTTATGTTACAAGGAGGCAAAGACTGGCTTTTCTTCCCCTCATCTCCTGCCTTTTTGACTTTTTAGAGAACTGACTGCCTTATGCTTAATTCACCATATAATAATCATAGTAGCCAAAGTTTACATTGAACATCTATCATGTGCTGGCCTCCATGCTAGATCTCTCATCTGCATTATCGTACCTTTTTATCATAAACCTCTTGGAAGTGGCTGAGTGCCGAAGAATTGGTGCTTTTGAACTGTGGAGCTGGAGAAGACTTTTGTGAGTCCCTTGGACAGCAAGGAGATAAACCAGTCCATCCTAAAGGAAATCAATTCTGATATTCATCTGAAGGACTGATGCTGAAGCTGAAGCTCTGATACTTTGGCCATCTGATACAAAGAGCTGACTCATTGGAAAAAAACCCTGATGCTGGGGAAGATTGAGGGCAGGAGGAGAAGCGGAAGACAGAGGATGAGATGGTTGGATGGCATCACCGACTCAATGGATATGAGTTTGACAGTGAAAGACAGGGAAGCCTGGTGTGCTGCAGTCCATGGTGTTGTAAGGTGTCAGACATGACTGAGCAACTGAACGACAACATTCTACATAGGAGAAAATAGTTTGGAAACTTTAAAGAATTGTCCAGAGTTGAAAGGCTAAAAAGAAATAGAAACAAGTTGTGGCCCCTCCCAAATGTCTGCTTCCAAAACTCAGACCATTTCATCTTCGCCCCAAGGACAATATGTTTGTCCTTACTTCTCCAAGGACAATATGTTTCATGTTGCCGATGCAAGGAATTTTGGTCAAATATGTGAATTTTAGAGACTGACTGCCTGATGTGGCTGTAACTTCACATTTCCTAGAAGGCTTAAATTATGCATCATTGAAGCGCTTTCATTGGAAAGTTAAAATGTCAAACACACGCCCACAGCTCAGCACATACGTAATTTAGCAGCCATTTCCTTGAAAATAGCATCTTGTTACAAAGGCATAATGTCGCTGACTGAATCTCCAGCCTACGTATGCAAATCTAGGTTCTCTAAGTGCATTTGAGGAAAGAAATGGAGTCTGATTAGGGCCAATGGCTTGAGCACTGAGACATCCCCCTTCCATATCTCCAGGCATGGGTCACCTCAAAAAGAGTCCAATTCAGCACTGCAGTTCAGCAAAGATGAACGTGGGATGACCCCTGAATCACTCTGCAATGAGCCATTTCCTTCTTTTCAGGATGGTGAGCATGTCTTTTCAAGTCATCTCAGTTTCCTCATCTGTTCAATGGATATAATAATTATGCCTGCTTCATGGGATTGTTGCAGAGGTTGGACAATAATACATTGGTCTGTGTAGTCAAAGCTATGGTTTTTCCAGTAGTCATGTATGGGTGTGAGAACTGGACTATCAACAAGGCTGAGTGCTGAAGAATTGATGCTTTTGAACTGGTCCTGGAGAAGTCTCTTGAGAGTCCTTGGACAGCAAGGAGATCAAACCAGCCAATCCTAAAGGAAATCAACCCTAAAAATTCATTAGAAGGACTGATACTGAAGCTGAAGCTCCAATACTTTGACCACCTGATGCAAAAGAACCGACTCATTGGAAAAGACCCTGATGCTGGGAAAGGTTGAAGACAGGAGGAGAAGGGGACGACAGAGGATGAGATGGTTGGATGGCATCACCGACTCAATGGACATGAGTTTAAGCAAGCTTCCGGAGATGGTGAAGGACAGGGAAGCCTGGTGTGCTGCAGTCTGTGGGGTTACAAAGAGTCAGACAGGACTGAGCGACTGAACAAGAGAAAGTACTCAGGGCTGTGAGCCAGCATTCAATGAATATTAGTTATTTTTCATCATTGATTATCACAGTGCAGTCAGCTCACTCTGGAGTGATCGCTGACTTTGGTGTCCGGTAGCTTGCAGATCAAATGTCTGCTCTGTTGTTTATTAGTCGTGTAGCCTCAGACAAGTCCTTATGCTTTCTGAACCTCAGTTTCTTCAATTAGTGTGTATTTATCTAGTACTTTCTAAATGCTAGGTGCACTGCTAAGCACTTTTCATACTATCTGTCAGCTCCCAACAATACCAGGAGATAGATTATAGACTAAGGTTCAAAGAAGTTAGGGATTCCCTGGTGGCTCAGATGGTAACTAATCTACCTGCAATGCAGAAGATCCAGGTTTGATCCCTGGATCAGGAAGATCCTCTGGAAAAGGAAATGGTTACCCAATCCATTATTCTTGCCTGGAGAATTCTATGGACAGAGGAGGCTGGTGGGCTATAGTCTGTGGGGACCCAAAGAGTCAGATATGACTGAGCAACTAACAGTTCCAGAGAAGTTAAGTGAATGGCTCAGTGTCACACATCAGTAGTTGGTGGAACCAGATTTAAGCCCAGGTCTTTCTGCCTCCAAAGTTCTTTCTCTTAACCTCCTCACTAAGCCACAGGAGTTGGATACCCTATGTCCGAGGGAGGTCTAAACAAGATCTGAAATTTCAAATGCCAGTTACAGTGGTTAAAATGAAGCGGTGCTCCAATATGCTAGTAGAAATATTTTATCATTATGTTTATGGACAACAGCCACATAGCTGTCCCCACCCCCTGCTCCCCCTCCCCCTCCTCATCAAGCCTTTCCCAGGATGTCCTAACCCGTTCTTGCTTTTCAGCTCGCCTGTCTGTCCTTACACCTGCATGACAGCCCAGGCCTGTATGCTCTAGCCTTCTTGTCCTGGTCCCTGCTATCCTTTCTGCTCCACCATCTCTATATGTTCAAACCTTACCCAGTCTTTCATCAAAAATCCCAAATCGTTTCCTTTCCCTTGGAGACTTTTCTTGCCCTCACCTCAGACTAAACCTGAACTCCTATGCTTTTGCCTCCTTACTGGTGTGTATTATGAACTCCACTTGGGGCTTTGTTGACTTGCCGGTCATTCCCTTGTTAGACATCAGACTAACAAGGCAGAGATGGGATGTGAATTTCACAGTCAAGTGCCCAACCCTGCAGTAGCCACTGGTGGACATTCAACAGCAGATAAATGGGCATTAAATACAGTCTTAAATCTGTTCCTTGGGACACAGTTACACGTTACACAGTGTACAAGAGTGTATTTTGATTAAGTAAGCTTTAGAAATTCTTCTTCTATCCCTGCTCTGGGAGAGTCATGTAAAAGGTGGTATGCAAAGGCTCTGAGAAAACCATTTTTAAATTTTTTAACCCAGTGAACTCACTTGCCCATTGACCCTCCCCTCCCCACTTCCGGAAATACCCATTATTCCTCAGACCTCTTCCATGGGTTTCTTGTAAGAAATTCAAAGCAAAGGCTACTCTGGTCCAGTGCTAATGGATACAATTTGTAACTCTGGTAGAGAGAGAGAGATGGAGAAAGAAATGGCAACACACTCCAGTATTCTTGCCTGAAAAAACCTGTGGATAGAGGAGCCTCATGGGCTTCAGTCCATTGGGTCATAAAGAGTTGGACAAGGCTGAACACAGAGAGGAGAGCTTCCCCCAAACTTCAAGTGCCCAGATGTAGAACTGCCACCTGGGGAGAAAGAGTAGCATCAGCGACCACCAGAAGTGGCCTCACCCACAGTGGGATGACCGGCAGGACCACCTCCCCTCCAGTGACAGAGCTCAAACCACAGGAGGTCACCATGCTCTGCCCACTGGCTTATGAGATTCAGGCAGAAGAGGGAGGGAGATGGAGATTGACAGCTCTGATTCCTTGCAGGATCTGTCATTTATCGGTTTGTTTCTTTGGCGAAGGGAATTCTCCATCTCCTACAGGCCAGGTTTCCCTTGCATTAATTCACTCACTCTGCATAATGACCCCATGGAGTAGGCATCATTCCCTCCCAGAGAGAAATAAACACAAACAAACAATCTTGTTTCACTGTTTAAAATGCAAGCCTATTCATTTGAAACTTAAACAAATTTGCATTTTAAACTGTAAAGACAAGCAAGTGGGAAGTCTCCCTGATTTGCAAAAATTTTTTCTTGAAGTATAGTTTATTTACAATGTTGTATTAATTTCTGGTGTTCAGCAAAAATGGTTCAAATATTCATGCACACACACTATATTTATCTATATATATATGGATATATGTTCTTTTTCATATTCTTTCCCATTATGTTTTTTATAAGATTGAATATAGTTCCCTGTACTGTACAGTAAGACCTTGTTTATCTATTTTATATGTAGTAATTTGTACCTACTAATCTCAAACTCCTAATTTATCCCTCCTCCACTCCTTTTTCCCTTTGGTAAATGTAAGTTTGTTTTCTATGTCTGTGGTTCTGTTTTGTACATAAGTTTCATTTGTATCATATTTTAGATTCCACATATACGTGATATGTATTTGTCTTTCTCTTAATAACTTACTTCACCTCATATAGTAGTCTCTTAAATCCATCCATATTGCTGCAAGCGGCATTACTCCATCCATGTTTATGACTGAGTAATATTCCATTATGTATATATAGCAATCTTCTTTATCCCTTCCTCTGTAGGTGTGCATTTAGGTTGCTTCCATGTCTTGGCTGTTGTAAATAGTGTTGCTATGATCACTGGGGTGCATGTATCTTTTCAAATTAGTTTTCTCTGGATATATGCTCAGGAGTGGGATTGATGGATCACATGGCAACTTTATTTTTAGTTTCTTAAGGAATGTCCATATTATTTTCCATAATGGTTCTGCACAATATACATTCCCATCAATAGTATAGAAGGGTTCCCTTTTCTCTGCATCCTCGTCAGCACTTGTTATTTGCAGACTTTTTAATTTTAATTTTTATTTCATTTTTAATAATGGCCATTCTGACTGGTGTGAAGTGGTGCCTCACCATAGTTTTGATTTGCATTTCTTTGATAATTAGTGATGTTGAACATCTTTTCGTGTGCCTGTTGGCCATCTGTATGTCTTCTTTGGAGAAATGTTTATTAGGTCTTCTGTCCATTTTTTGACTGTTTTGTTGTTGTAGTTGTTGTTAGTGAGTTGTGTAAGCTCTTTGTATATTTTGCAAATTAAACCCTTTTTGGTCACTGCATTTGCAAATATTTTCTCCCCATTTCATAGGTTGTCTTTTTGTATTGCTCCCTGATTTTGTTTTTAGTTCAGTGAATAAGGCTTTTAAAGTTCATTTTATGAGCTACCATTTATTTGTTGTCTGCTGTGTTATTTCATTTTTGTGACAGCTTTGGGAGGTAACATTACTGCCCCTTTGTACCTGTGAGGAAACCGAAGGTGAGAGTGTGATGATAATTCATTCATCATCCTTGCAACAAATGGTTATTTGGTCCCTACTGTGTGCCAGGGAGTGATAGAGTTAAGGCAGGTGATCCTACTTAAAGATAACATTACTACTAGTCTTTGTTAAATGTACATTGTGCATCAGGGACTCTTCTGGTGTGCTATACCCCGAATGTTTGTGTCCTACAAAATTCATCTGTTGAAACCTAACCCCAATATGCTGATGTGTGCAGATGAAGCCTTTAAGAGGTGATTAGGTCATGAGGGGGCTTCCCAGGTAGCACTAGTGGTAGAGTAACCACCTGCCAATGTGGAGACATAAGAGATGTGGGTTCGATCTCTGAGTTGGAAAGATACCCTGGAGGAGGGCATGGCAGCCCACTCCAGTATTCTTGCCTGGAAAATCCCATGGACAGAAGAGCCTGACAGGCTATAGTCCATTGAGTGGCAAAGAGTCGGGCTCGACTGAAGTGACTTAGCATGCACACTCGCAGGTTGTGAGGGCAAGAGCCTCATGAATGAGGTTAACACTTTCTACAGGAGACCCCAGAGAGCCCCTTCAGCCCTTCCACTACATGAGGCTGCAGCAAGAAGAACATCTGTGAACCAGATACCAAATCTGTTGGAAGCTTCAGCTTAGACTTCTGGTCTCCAGAACACAGAAGAATAACAGTTTGTTTTTACTGTTTAAGCCCCCTGGTCCGCAGTGTTTTGTTACAACTGCCCCAGCCCACCAAGACATAGTATTTTATGCAAGTCATCCTTTTTAATCCTCACAATTAGTAAGGAAGTAGATGAGATTAGTGTTCACATTTAACAGATGGAGAAACTGAAGCACAGGATTCTGAAAACACTTGTCCAAAGTGGTGCAGCTGCCCGTGGCTGACCAGGATCCGGCCCCAGGCAGTCAGGGTTATTTGCTAAAGTAATGCTCAGATGTGACACCTCACAAAATAACCATCCCTTCCCTACAGCCTGGGGCCTTGCTGCCAGCCTAATAAAGAGCTCTTGGAACATAATTCTTGATCTTCTGCTTTATAGGGTCTGTGTGGACCATGAAAGGTACAAAAGCTGTGGGTGAACCCCAGCACCCCCCCCCCCGATCCTTCTGAAGAACCCACCCATTGGTGGCTTAATCAAAGTCTTGTGGCGCCCCTGAAGTCAGAATGCCCTCGACATGCTGTGATTTAATCCAAATGCTCCCATTCTGTTATCTTAGCAAAGGCCACTGGGCGATCTCTCCTGCGTTTGTCATCATCCTTTAAAACATGATATAATTGGAAGTTGCTGTGCTGGGCTGAGGGTAGGATGACATTTTATGCACATTCAATTTGTACATAAATGTCATATTTGCACTAGGTTGAGGCTGCTGGTTTTAAGGATAAAATGTTTGTGAGTGGTGAGCAGACCTGCAGGAAATTTTGCCAAGTGAGTTGAAAGCAGCTTCCGATGACCCAGGCAGAGAGAAATTAATTACTGTAGGCAGAAGGTTGGCATTGTTCTCTTAAAAGGAAAAGTTTACCTTCTTTGAGTTCCTTATTGCATCACTACAAAATAGTGCTCTTGCTCTAAATATCAGATAAAACCTGATCATGTATATGTTTATAAGTATGCATATGTGGGATTCCCAGGTGGTGCAGTGGTAAAGAATCTGCTTGCCTCGCAGGAGACACAAGAGACAGATCCTAGTTCGATCCCTGGGCTGGGAAGATCCCCTGGAAATGGCAACCTGCTCCAGTATTCTTGGAAATATTGGAGCCTGGAAAGTTCTGTGGACAGAGGAGCCTGCAGGCTACAGTCCATGGGGTCGTGGAGTGAGAGACGACTGAGCAGCTAAGCACTATATGCATATACTTGTATACTGCTGTTGTTGAGTAGCGAAGTCACGTCCGACTCTTTGCAACTCTTTAGACTGCGGCACGCCAGGCTTCCCTGTCCTTCACTATCTCCTGGAGTTTGCTCAAACTCATGTCCATTGAGACGGTGATGCCATCCAACCATCTCATCTTCTGTCACCACCTTCTCCTCCTGCCCTTAATCTTCCCCAGCATCATGGCCTTTTCCAATGAGTCAGCTCTTTGCATCAGGTGGCCAAAGTATTGGAGCTTCCCTTCAGCATCAGTATGAATGCATATATAGAAATACCCTCTTTATATAAATAATATGTACAATGTATAATAATATATAATAAAATTATATATATATGAGTCATTGTGAATTGGCCATATGTAGAGCCATTATGAATTAGCACCTCTATCTTTAAGACTCTTCATATCCACTGTTGTTTTCATTTTGATTGAATTATAGGTCTCATCTTTGGTCGCCCTTCCCCCGCCTCCCCCATTCAATACAATACCACACTCCTTTGGCTGTGATGGCTTGTTATCCCTCCACTCCTGTCACCAAGCCACCCTCCTGCCTGCTCTGGGTTTGGTGAAAGTCGACTAATGATCTTGCAGCTTTCATCTCTGCCCCTGAGTCTATTCTCCATAGAGCCGCCAGGATGAACTTCACAAAAACTGAAGTCAGGTCATGTCATACTTGTTCAAAACCATCCAGAATAAAAGTCAAGTTCTTTCCTGTTGGGATTTGAGTCTAATAAATAATACCATTCCCTCTCTTTTACCCACCCCAGCTTGGAACCAGTTGAGAAATGAACCAGAAGTAAGGTCGATAAAGATGCAAATATCATGTTTATAACTGACACAAAGGTTGTTGAAGAACAGAGTTTGGGTCTGCTTAATGAGTAGGCTTCAACACACCTCTTAATTGAACTTTCTCCCCCTGTAGAGAAGCCTGCCTCATTAAAATCATAAATGTTGCCTTCTTGGGGAAGCCTTCTCTGCCCCCTGTTTCAGACAGTCATTCTCTAAGATTGTCTTTTTCTTTATTGATTTATATATGTTAAACATCTTCTTGCAACTTGTGGCTTGAATTCACATGTTATGGTGAATTTGGGAGCTTCCCTGGTAGCTCAGCTGGTAAAGAATCCGCCTGCAGTGCAGGAGACACTGGTTTCATCCCTGGATCAGGAAGATCTGCTGGAGAAGGGGTAGGCTACCTGCTCCAGTATTCTTGGGCTTCCCTGGTTCTCAGATGGTAAAGAATCTACCTGCCATGCGGGAGACCTGGGTTCGATCCCTGGGTTGGGAAGATTCCCTGGAGAAGGGAAGGGCTACCACTCCAGTATTCCGGCCTGGAGAATTCCATGGACTGTATAGTTCATGGGCTTGCAAAGAGTCGGACACAACTGAACGAGGTGAATTTTTTTTTTAAATGATCCTAACTTTAATGGAAGTAAATGACCAGTTTTTTTTTCTTTTTAAAGTTAGTATATGTAATATTTTCTTTGAAAAATCTTTCCCAGTCTCCAGACTAGAATGAGATTTTCCTGTATTTTCTTCTAACGGTTTGAAATTTGGCTTTTCACATTTGATTCTTAAATCCAAAAGGTTTCTATGTATGGTGTGAGGTGTTGATTTTTGTATATGGTGATATTTAGATTGAGTTTTGTCTCGTTCCTTATGGAGAACCCACTATTTCAGCATCACTTATTATAGTCCCTCTTGGGCACAGTGTCCCCCTTTCTGCAGTGACCTGCGTGTCTTGTATCATTTTCTTGTACCTGTGGGTTTGTTTCAGGGTTGTCGTTCTTTTTCTGTTTGTCTAATGCTGCAGCACAGTCACACTCTATGAATTGTTATAACCTGATAATAATAAGAGAAAATTAAGAAGAAATTTTAAATCTCTTATGATCCCATCAATCAAACTATCTCTGTCTCAGTTTGTTTGGCACTTTTGTAGTCTTTTGCTTTGGCCTATTTTTGTACATTCAGGAGAGATTGTATATACAGATACAAATTTTCATTTTTCCTTAACATAATTATTATCCTTCTTTAATATTTGTGATTTTTACAGACTTGAATTTTCATTTTTTTCCTTGAAATTGTCATTTTTTTCCCCTGTTTTTAAGGCATATTGACAAATGCTCCAGATTTGTGAGGGTCTTTTTTTTTTATTTTGTTCTTTGAAGTATGGCTGTGTTAGTTTTGAGTGTACAGCAAAGCAAGTCAGGTATATATATGCACGTGTTTGTGTGTGTACATATATGTATACACGTAAATATATATCTGTGTGTATGTGTAACTGAATCACTTTTCTTACATCTAAAACTAACACAACTGTACTTCAAAAACCAAACTAAAAACACCACACAACTTTGGAGCATTTGTCAATATGAATTAAAAATATCCTTTTCAGATTCTTTCCCCTTATAGGTTACTAAAAATATTGAATATGTTTCCCTGTGTTATACAGTGGGTCCTTGTTGGTTATCTATTTTATACACAATAGTGTGTATATGTTAATCACAAACTCATATTTTTTCAGCCCCCTTTGCCCTTTGGTAACCATAAATTTTCCAGATTTGTGCTTTTATTATGAGAACGATATGAACAAAGTGTTAAAGTTTTAAGATGAAGCAAGAAAGCGTTTCATCCAGAGAGAAATCAAGAAAGTTATTGAGACTCTAAGCTACTCACTTAACATAGCTCTTTTTTTTTTTTTTTGGCCACAGTGCCCAAACATGCAGGATCTTAATTCCCCAACCAGGGGTTGAATCCACACCCTCTGCCGTGGGAGCACAGAGTCGTAACCACTGGGCCACTAAGGAAACCTCACATAGTTCTTTCCTGTTGATAAATTAATGGTAGCAGTATGTGGAAAGGACTGGATCATCCATTCAAAGCTGTGACACAAAGACATCTGGGAATGATGGATGTATTAAGAGTCTGATCATCACTTCTCAAGGCCTTTAGATGAAAGCAAGACATTTGTTATGTGGGATTATCACTGAACTATTTATTTCAGGGACAAACAGTGACACAAAAATATGTGGAATACTTTGCCTTCTGTGGTGTCAGTCATGACCCTTTCAGAGTCAAGTACTCTAGAGGACATAGTGAGTTAACTCTAAGTTGGAAGTCAAAAGGGAATCGTCCTGCAATCTGTATGGCAGTGGTGTGAACTGCAGTTTCTAAATAGGGAGTAGATGTGTTGATTGTTGTCAGGAGGTGTTTAAAGATCTTAGTCACTTCAATCAGATTTTACATCTTTCTCCAATTTGACTGCAGGACTTCTGACATCATTTCCACTCCAAATGATTATCTATTCAGTCGGCTCCAATTAGGGGACAGCGCATAAACACACCTTTCACAGGGAACACTCTTCTTTTGATTTCCAATAACAGCAGCTTCTGCTGTTCAGACATCCTGGACGTGGACTTTCTTTGTTCGGTCAACCAGCTTCGCATTTAGATTTAATTGTGTTTTTAAAATTTAGAGCCATTTATAAAATCTTTATTGCTTAGCTTCTCCTGAAATTGGGTAGAGGACTGTTGATGGTTTTTGTTATATTTGCTCAACATTAAAAGATGTTTTACCTAAGCCCCTCCAAGCTTCATTACGTCCATTTAAATCTTCAGAGTAGGCACAGCTCTGTGTGTTTTTGAACTGTGGTGTTGGAGAAGACTCTTGAGAGTCCCTTGGACTGCAAGGAGATCCAACCAGTCCATCCTAAAGGAAATCAGTCCTGAATATTCATTGGAAGGACTGATGCTGAAGCTGAAAGTCCAATACTTTGGGCACCTGTTGCAAAGAGCTGACTCATTAGAAAAGACCCTGATGCTGGGAAAGATTGAAGGCAGGAGGAGAAGGGGGCAACAGAGGGTGAGGTGGTTGGATGGCATCACTGACTCGATGAACTTGAGTTTGAGCTAGCTCCGGGAGTTGGTGATGGACAGGGAAGCCGGTGTGCTGCAGTCCATGGGGTTTGCAAAGAGTCAGACATGACTGAGTGACTGAACTGAACTGAACTGAGGCACAGGTGGGGGTGCCTCCAAGAGTCCTTGAGATGAATGGGAACGTGGCAGCTGGTATTGCCTGACTCAGCAATCTCTTCTCCACCATTCAAGTTACCGTTTATTGAGTGTAACTCTAAACTAGAAAATGTACCCTCATAACTAGGGGCTTGGTGTGCCCTACTCCCTTTCTCAGGGGCATTCTCTTACAAAACTTGGCTGATTGTGGGAATGTCCCTCCTGTCCCTTATCCAAAATCGGCCTGCAAAGAGTATCGACCCATTGGTTCCAATCTTGCCTTTCGTGGTTGAGCAGGGTTAAGGTTTACCTGTCACAGTGTGAGTGCCTTCGTGTTAAAGATCACTGATTCTTGGTGTTGTTCAGAAGTAAATAGTTAGGGCTTTCCAGGTGGCTCGGTTGTAAAGAATCTGCCTGCCAGTGCAAGAGACATGGGTTCGATCCCTAATCTGGGAAGATCACCTTGAGAGGGAAACAGCAACCCGCTCCAGTCTTCTTGTCTGGAGAATCCCATGGACAGAGGAGCCTGGCGGGATACAGTCCATGGGGTCGCAAAGAGTCAGACACGACTGAGTGACTGAATAACAACAGAGGTAGTTAACCAACAGAGACTTACTAAATAGCATGTGGAACTAGGCTCAATATTTTGTAATAACCTATATATATGTGTATATGTATATACACACACACGTATCTGAATAACTATGTACCTGGAGCTGACACAATATTGCAAACCAAGTATATTTTATTTTTTTAGTATTTATTTATTTTTTGGCTGCCTCTGGTCTTAGTTATGGTACTCAGTCGCTCAGTCGTGTCCAACTCTTTGCGACCCCATGGACCCGCCAGGCTCCTCTGTCTATGGAATTCTCCAGGCAAGAATACTGGAGTGGGTTGCCGTTTTCTTCTCCAAGTTGTGGTATGTGGGATCTTCGATTGCATGCATTGCTTTAGTTCATGATCTAAAGAACAACAGAGGCTGAGATGGTTGGATGACATCACCAACTCGATGGACATGAGTTCGAACAAGCTCCGGGAGTTGGTGAAGGACAAGGAAGCTTGGTGTGCTGCAGTCCATGGGGTTGCAAAGAGTCAGACACAGCTGAGCAGCTGAACTGAACTGAACTGACTGAACTGATGGCTTTAGTTGTCGTGGCACATGAGCTCTCCAGTGGTGGCACTTGGGCGCCGTAGCACATGGGCTCAGAGGCTGTGGCATGTGGGTGCAGTTCAAAAGCTTCGTCACTTCAAGGCATGTGGGATCTTAGTTCTCCCCTGCACTGCAAGGCAGACTCTTAATCCCTGGACCACCAGGGAAGTCCTCCAACTATACTTTAATTCATTAATTTTCCAAAAAGACCAGTGGGTCTCAAACTTCAGTGCACATCAAAATTGCTTGGAGAGCTTGCTAAAAGCACTGCCTTCTGGCCTGCCCTTAGAGTTTCTTATTCTGTAAGTCTGGGATAAAACCAGAGCATCTGCATCTCTGACAAGTCTCTGGGGGATCTCAAGCTGCTGGTCGGGGGACCACATTTTGAGGGCTTCTGCTAGAGACAAATAATATTCATTTATCTAGGTGCAAGGCATTTGTTATCTACCAAGGATACAACCTTTGCCCTCATGGAACTTATGGTCCAGTGGAACTTAGTGGAAATACAAACAGCAAAGTTCTGTGTTTGTTATGACAGGGAAAGCTTGAGAAACTCTGAGAGTATAAAGTAAGGGACCTCATCTGGTCAATGGGTCAGAGTCAGGGAAGCCTCCTCACCAAAGTGATTTTTGAGCTGTGACCTGAAATATAGATTGGAGTTTGTCAGACTGAAGAAGGTGGATGGAGCAGTGAGAAATTCTTTGCACGGGTGAAGATGGATGGCACATAAATACAAGGCATGTGGAGACAGCCGGCGTGGTAGACATGCAAGAAGGAAGGGAAAGGCTGGGGGAGGTGGAGATGCTTTCTGAACTAGCTTCAGATGTCTAGTTTTTATTCCAAGGTCAATCAGAAGCCCTTAAGACCCATGGGGCTTTTAACCAGGCGAAGTGGGTGTGATGTTTGTTTTGTTGATTTACATTGATTTGTTGTTGTTGTTCAGTCACTAAGTTGTGACCGACTCTTTGCAATCCCATGGACTGTAATCTGCCAGGCTCATCTGTCCTCCACTGTCTCCTGGAGTTTGCTCAAATTCATGTCCATTGAGTCAGTGATGCTCTCTAACCATCTCCTCCTCTGCCATCCCCTTTTGTGCGTGTGTGTGTGTGTGTGTTTGCCAGTGACATGACAAGTAAATGGCTTAGGCACAGCAAACCCAGCTTATGTAGTTGCGAGAACTGCCAACGCTCAGCATCCTTGAGGCTGATTGCATCGCCCTGTGACTATCACCATGGCGCTGCCCCCCGTGAGCAGTCAGTAATTTAAATTAAAGATTAAATTGATTTGGAGGAGGCATAATTTTGCATTCTTTGGCCTAAAGGCAAGATTATGATTGTCTGATATAATTTAGGGTTCATAAAAATACCGTTGACCTACAGAATTGAAGTACTTTTCATTCTTCCTGGCCAGAAGGTCATTCTGCATTTTATGAGAAAGAAGCGGTGGGAGTAGTGAAGGTGAGGGGGTGATGGGGGAGGAAGCAGGCAGAAGAGTGGCCCTAATCACAGATTTTGCTGTTATTGAAGCTATGGAGGTGTGCCAGTCCCTTTTCCCCTCATTAGTATGTTTTGAAGAGCAGTGAAACTTGGAAGGAGGGAATGAGCAAATGAGTTCAGGGCACTGGTTACCATATGGCTTCAATTACAGGATTGACCCTTGTGCTCATGGGGAGTTTCTTAGGGCAGGACAAATACCACAATTATGCAATGTGGCATCTGAAACCCATCTGACTTATTGTTTTAATTTGGAGAAAATAAGATCTCTTTCCCAGCTGGACTTGTCACTTAATATTAGTATCTGGTCTTGGGGAAGGGCATTTGTCATAGCCTCCAAAGAGGGAGGAAAGATGACTTGAGGATTCTCCTTCAGGAAGGACCAAGAGTGTCAGCATCAGTTAGGCAAGGATTTGGATGCTTGCTCTTGGTTTGTTGAGAAAATTAATCTACAGAACTACAATCTTCTCATTTGAAAAACCGAGATAGTACTACCAGCCTCACAGGATCTTAAGACATGGTGAAATTAATATATCTAAGAAGGTCTTGGGCCTTCTGAGAATTTTTCTTAAATGGAAGCTGGTATTGTTATTTTTTATTGGAGTATAGTTGCTTTACACTGTTGTCTTAATTTCTGCTGTACAACGAAATGAAACAACTATGTATATTCATTTATCCCCTCCCTCTGGGGCCTTCTCCGACTCCATCACCACGTTCCACCATGTAGATCATCACGGAACACCAAGCTGAGTTCCCTCTACGATGTCACAGGCTCTCACTAGCTGTCTCTTTCACATGGGATGGTGTATATATATCAACCCTAATCTCCCGGTTCATCCCACCCTCCCCTCCCCGCCTCCTGTGCCTGTAAGTCCATTCCCTATGTCTGTGTCTCTGTTCTTGCCTTGCATATAGGTTCATCTGCATCATTTTTCTAGATTCCACATATATGTGTTAATATACAATGTTTGTTTTCCTCTTTCTGACTTACTTCACTCTATATGAGAGACTCTAGGTCCATCCACATGTCTACAGATGACCAAATTTCATTCCTTTTTATAGCTGAATAATATTCCATTGTATATATGTACCCCTTATTATTAGTGGTGGAGTTGTTATTGTTTTCCATGTGACACATCAATGGGTCAAGTACCTTGTTATCAACCTCTCAGGGCTCTATAAATGGCTTGAATTTTTACTGCTGTTACTCAAGACCCAGCCCTGGGAGTTACACAGAGACACTTCTGCTTCATTGTTAGTTAACACAAGCCACTGGGCCAGCCCAGACGCAAAGGGAGTGTAAGTAGATCACACCTATTGATGGGGGCAGTGGCAAAGAGTTTGGTGTCCACCTTTAGTCTGCCATGCTGATTTCTGTGTTTAAAAGCTCACTCTGACTTTTGTGGGTAAGACACATTAGGGAGCAAAAGTAAACAGCCTATTTAGAAGGCTTTTGTGATGGTCCAGGAAAGAGATAATAGTGTCTTGAATTAGGCTTATAAATAGGAAGTAGATGAATTCAAGATACATTTTAAGTGTAAAGCCAGATGAAGGATTGAGCCTTGTGGGTAAAAACTACAAAGGCCAGCCTATAGGATGGGAGGGATTCTTAGCAGTTGAGAGTCCCAAAGAGAAGATGAGAATAACCCCAGAATCCTCACTCAATATGGCTTCAGGAACCATCAGAGCAGAAGTCGTGGGGAACTGACCAGGGTCCTGAAACATTCTTTCCATCATTGATCCATCCTCTGCCTCTGGGTTTGTGCCAGGCACTGTGATAATCTTTGAGAGTATAAAGATCAGTAGGACAGGGTTCCAACTTTCGACGAGTATAAAGCCCTTTTGTGATGATTAACAAGTATGCAAGAAATCCCAGGACAGTGTCATGTGCAGGCCAACCTGCTGAGGTCAGATAGGGCTCTCTGGTAAAGGTGACCTCTGAGCTGAATACTGAACAGTGGGGGGCAGGTTGCAGGTCAGTTTGAGGGAGAGAGAAGGTGTTTCATGCATAAGCAGATGACAGGAACAGAAACATGAAATGCAAAACATCAAACAACTGGGCTGAGGCTGAAAAGACAGAGCAGGTCTCTAGGAACCTCATATACTAGGCTTAGGACTTTAGATTTCGTCTGGAGACAATGAGGTGACACAGGATTTTAAGTAGAGTGTGTAAGCAGGAAATAATTTATACTGTAGCTGGATCTCCTGGGAGTGTGGCATTGAAAGTAGGCAGAAAGAACAGAGGTGGGAGGTGAGTGAGGTTCCTGTTGTAATCAACGAATATAGTGGCGGTGAGAACCATTTCTGTACTCTCCTCTTTATCAAGTTGACACCCCAAATAGGAATTTCTACTAAAAAAAATCCAAACCATCCTGTAAGAAATTTACTGGAGAATAAGCTGCTGTCATCATTTCTTCATGCTTCTCATAACTTTATTGGATTTCTAAGTAATTGGATATATGGCATCACTTACACCTCCTTTCTCTATTGAAAATAACTGGTATGTTGAAGGCAGGTGTTCCTCTGAGGGCATCTGGCCATTTCTATTCCTTAGAGATGGCCTGTCTGAAAGCAGTTCACATCCTTCTCTTTGTTACTGCCTCGTCCACCAGGATGGTGGGTTAAGGATCTACTCTGTGGATCCAACTCCTTCAATGTTGATGTTCCCGAATCTGCTTTTTGAAGGAAGTAGTAGGTTGTGTCTATGGGGTTGCACAGAGTCGGACACGACTGATGTGACTTAGCAGTAGCAGCAGCAGTAGGTTGTATGGGCTTGCATAGTGGCTCGGATTGTGAAGAATCTGCCTGCAGTGCAGGAGACCTGGTTCAGTTCCCGGGTTGGAACGATCCCCTGGAGAAGGAAATGGCCACCCACTCCAGTACTCTTGCCTGGAGAACTCCATGGACAGATGAGACTGGTGGGCTACAGTCCATGGGGTCAAAGTGTCGGACACAACTGAGTGATTAACACTTATAATAAGTGGTATCTCTACTTTCACTAGTAGAATAAGCTGTATTCTTTACCCAACTTTACAGCAATAAAATGCATCCAGTATTTCTAGTGGGTATGCTTTCCTGAGATGTTAAAGAAGTGACATTGGCAGGGCTCAGAGGTCTGATTCCTATAGGAGATAGGAAATAAGAGAAGAGGAGGATTCTTAGTGATACCTATGGTTCAGGCTTGGAAGTGTGTTTTTTTAATTTTTAATTAATTTTATTGTTGGAGTATAGTTGATTTACAATGTTATGTTAATTACTGCTGTACAGGAAAGTGAGTCAGCCATATATATGTGTATTGTTATTGTTCAGTTATTGTTCAGTTGCTAAGTCACGTCTGACTCTTTGTGACCCCATGGACGCCAGCACTCCAGGGTTCCATGTCACTCTGTTTTAGATTCTATTCCTGTGTAGGTCATTGTAGTGTATTGAAGAGTTCCCTAAGCTATACAGTAGGTTCTTTTTAGTTATCTATTTCATATATAGTAGTGTGTGTATGTCAACCCCAGTCTCCCAATTTATCTTCCCCTTTCCCCCTTGGTAACTGTAAGCTTGTTTTCTACATCTGTGATTCAGTTTCTGTTTTATAAATAGGTTCATTTTTACCATCTTAAAAATATCCCACATCTAAGAATATCATGTGATATTTGTCTTTCTCTGTCTGACTTACCTCAGTCAGTATGACAGTCGCTAAGTCCATTCACCTTGCTGTAAATGGCATTATTTTGTTCTTTTTTATGGCTAAGTAATATTCCATTCTGTATAGGTGCTACACCTTCTTTAGCCATTCACTGGACATCTAGGGTATTTCCATGTCCTGGCTGGTAAACAATGCTGCAGTGGACATTGAGGTGCATGTATCCTTTTGAATTACAGTTTCCTCTGGGTATATGCCCAGGAGTGGGATTGCTGGATCATATGGTAGTTCTATTTCTAGTTTTTTAAGGAACCTCTATACTGTGCTTCTTACTGACTGTGCCAATTTATGTTCCCACCAACAGTGTAAGAGGGTTCCCTTTATTCCACACCTTCTCCAGCATTTATTGTTTGTAGATTTGATGACGATGGCTATTCTGACCAGTGTGAAGTGGTACCTCATTGTCCTTTTGATTTGCGTTTCTCTACTAAGATGAATAATACGGAAGTAAGATGTATTTGGGTGGGAGGGAAAATCACTTACTCCTCCTGTGAGCCTTATTAGTAGACTTCTTTTTGACAACACCTCATCTCAGAACTTGTTTCTGGAGGACCAAAGCAAAGACTGGGATCAGTAATTAGTACTACTTAATGTAATTGAGCTGTGAGGATTAAATATAATACAACAATGCTTATAAGGAAAATTACTGAGGACCTCAGAGAGATTTTGTTTATATGGGTTGTATCTATGAATATTTACAATTTTAAGAATAAAAGCAGAGGAATTAAAAAATATTTATTTATAAATGTATTTTAAACAGTAACAATAAATCCCCTACATGCTAACATAAATAAAATTTTTATTAAAAATGCCTATTTTTTCCAAAACAAAACTACGTATAGAAAATGCCACTGTTGTACATTTCTGCAAATTTCTTTAATATTTGGTTTTATGGAAAGCAGTGTCCTTATATCTGCTTCCACATTCAGTTTGTTTCAATGTGATGCTTTCATTGAAGTATATGAAGAAAACTCAGCCTCACACAGTTGTAGTTGGTGGAGGGAGAAATACTTTGATGACCATTTTCAGAAAATTTTGGATATTCATCTTTGATATTATTTGAAAACCCAATGAGTGCCATTTCCTTAAAGATAAATTGTGGTATGAAATCTGAAACCATGTCAATGAATTTTTCATATTCTGTTACCTTAAAATCTTTTAGTCTGTCTTGAAATTTAAGTGGATCTTTTATGCATGCATTATTTTATAACAGAATATATCAGTAATTTGGGAAACAATCAATGACTGACTCAGACCTTCTCAGTATTGGCCCACTCTTATTATCCAGTATTTAAAAATACACATTAATATCACTGTCAACCTCATCGGAAACATCTTTACGTGTTGGAGAGCTGTCAAACTCGTGTCACAGACACCAGTTTCCTAAAAGTCTACTATTTTACTTGAAAACTCAAGTTTTATTACCAGCAGCAAATTCAATAAGATTTTTCTTTTCTTGAAATGACAGGCTGACTTCATTCATCTTCAGGTTTGTCAGTCGGTCAATCTCTGAAATAAAAATGGCATCTTCTGAGAAAAGTGTTTAGTTCAGCTTATGAATTAAATGCAGAAGGGTTGGTTTGTTTTCTGGAGAGAAGTGGCTTTGTACACATTTCCCGTCTTGTCACTCAGAATATTAAAAAGAAAGGATGTAAGTTTAATGCAGTTGTTCCCCTGCTTCATCAGTACCATTCTTAGGTGAACTGGCGTTTATTTATGAGTGTGTAGCAGTGAGAAACTCAAGTACAGCTTGGTACCACTTTTTAAGTTTGTACAAAGCGACCATCCAATTCACCCGTCGGCTCATTCGTGCTTTCAGTGAGAACATGTGCCGAGATTCATACGTCAGTCAGCCCTGTTGCAAGGTCTTCTTTGATGATGAGTTAGTGCTGATACCAGAAGAATACAAGCAAAACTGCAAATCCTGCCATATCTGTCAAATTGTAAGGCAAAAGTGCAGCTCCATATTTGATTGGATGACTCAGTCTTCATGTTCGCAGCTGACTTTGACGCCAAAGGTTACTGCATTGTTGGAAACCGGCAATGCTGTGATTTCTTTTGCTGACTTATCCTCCAGCAGGCGTGCAGTAATGTCAGTGGTAGAAGGCTTTACTGGCCCCTGAGCTATCGTTTTCCTTCCCCAGGAAATGAAATGTGATAACTCCTCCTGGAGCACATTTGAGTGGCTTTTCCATTTAAACTGTGAAAAACTGCAATAAACCAACTGGGTGTTTTTTTTTTTTTTTTTTTGGCTTTTAAGGCACTTGTTTTGTCTATGTCTAATTCATTAATTCCTTTTTCTTTAAATTCCAAATGATTGACCTCAAAAAGATGTCCTAAGTTAGCTTTCACCACAGTGATATTCTAAAATGCTATATTCTATAGAACACAGAAAGATAAATTAGTATCATCTGTGAAGCTGAGGAAACTAAAGTAAATTTGTTCATTTTTTGCTGTAGTTTTGTTTGTATTTTTACCTAGTTTCTTTGGAGAAGATTCCTCTCTTCCATGAGTCAGAACTGTCTGATACGTTAGTTTCATTTTTCTCAGCATTTTTGGTCACGGATGTTTCAGCTATGAATTGGAGGAGGTGAATTGTCTAAATATTTTAAAGCTCATGCTCTATCCCTAAACAGCAGCCAGATATATTATAAGTGTTCATTTATTTTAAAGTAAATTTTAAAAGGGGAACGAGTGCATGCTTACTCGGGTTTGACTTGTAATTTCAGCCCACCAGTCTCCTCTGTCCATGAAATTTTCCAGGCAAGAATACTGGAGTGTGTTGCCATTTCCTATTCCAGGAGGTCTTCCTGACCCAGGAATTGAGTCTCCATGACTCCTGTATCTCCTGTGTTGGCAGGCAGATTCTTTTACCACTGAGCCACATGGGAAGCCCCTTCCTAAGTTATAAAATACAAAAACTTAAGATAAGATTTAAATTTTTATATTTTTATTTTCTAGAAATTATTTTGCAATTATTTTCTAAGTATTAATACAAAAGAGGACAACATAGGGTAGTTTTTATGTGTCTGAGTAAGTATAAGGAGAACTTGTGGATTTCAAATGAACAATTTATTGGATGATAATGAAATTACAACTATTAAGCAGATATAACCAAAGAGAGCTAATAACACAGTGGAAATTGTGAGACAAACAGAAATAATCTTTGACAATGAACATATGCATACCTCAAACTTGATACCTTAGAAAGGTCTGCAAAACACAAGAGAATATAATATGAGCATGCATTCTGTTTAAATTTGACATCATAACATGTCGTGTGGTTTTTGGAAAACTCCACCATACTCTCATGAGACTATGAAAGTTTTGGCAAATAAAGATTTAATAATATGAGAATAATTTTGACTATGTAGACACACTAAAAGCATCTTAGAGATCCCTAAATGAGTGGGCTTGGAGAACTGCTTATTTGGGCTAGTGATATAGTGTTTAAGAAGAATTTATACACGCACGCACACACACATATATACGTGGAACACTGCGTGCAGGTTCTGGCATAGAGCATGCAAGAAACATTAGCAGCTATCATTACAGGGGTTAGATGATTCTACAGAAGATTTCCCCATGGGATTACTGAGAAGACGATGAGAAAAGTTTTAGAATGGAACCTTCAGGAATACCAATATTTAAGGAGTGGATGGATTATCAAGAAATTAGTGGCGATGGGGGAAACTGGTAGAATGATTGTCATAATGGTGGGTATAATACTGCCAACAGACCTATTTATATAGAAAAGGATATATAAACTCCTGGAGACAGATACAAGAAAATGGGAAGTGATGAAGCAAGCCGGCAGAGGTAGGTACAGTTTCCCAGGTCCCCCAGGCTTCCTATGGGGTTGTTCAGCAATAGGAGAGGTCACCTGCCAGACTCAGGCCCTGCCCCTGTCACTCTCACAAGGAACTTACGGCCCTCACTCACATTCCTCATTTCGCTTCGCCTGACTTGTTTTATTTGTGTCTTCCTAAGTTGCAAGAGGTGAACAGCTCATGACTTTTTTCATGCTCTAGCTGCCTTGCCTCACATTCAGCAGACACTCAATAAATATTGATTGAGCAAATGAGTGATGGGTGTGACCTTAGAAGGAATAGTTCCCACAGGAATGGTTGTGGGTGGAAAAGAAAAGCCAGATGACAAAGGGCTCAAGACTGATGGCCAGGAAGGAAGGAGAAGAAACAAGTGTAAACACATCTTTGAAGAACATGAACATAAAGAATGAAAGAGAGAGGAATCAAAAGGAATCAGTAACCCCATGAGGATCTAGGGACAAGAGAAAATCTTTTTTTTCAAGGGACAGGATTATGAGAATCATGTGCTGAGAGGAAAGATGTGAGAGAGACAGATGGGGAGAGGACACAGAGATACAAGGGAGAAAGAGCCCCATAATAAGGGTAGTAAGAAATTATCCATTCATTCATTCATTCATTCATCAAATAGTAAATGTGCAATGTGCGTGCATGCTCGGTTGTGTTATGGCAAAGTGGATGAGGGGGAATGTAGCAAGGGCTTAGAACAGTGCTGGACCGTTGGACGGTGCTCTGTAGGTAGCTGCTGCTATTCTTCTCTGCTTTGAAAGGTTGCACTGAAGCACTGTAAATGGTGTGGATATTTTGGACCATTCAGAGGGTAGTAAGAATTTGGGGGATCTGTCTACAGAGAGAACAGTGTCTTCCTTTGGAGGCAGAGGAGGGGAGATGGGCTCTTGGCCAGCAGAGGTGGGCTTCAGTCCTGTCTTGTCACTTGAGAGCTCGTCAACAAACAAGGGGAACGGAGCACCCAGCACCGGGAGGCCTGCCGGGGGGACGGGAGCAGAATTAGACTCCAGGAGAACAGGGATGGATGGGGTGACTGGGGCATCCATTTGTGGGAGAATCTGGACACTTACTGCCCATCAGCTGGACAAAGCTGCCTCTCAGGCCAGGTTGTACTGGGGAAGTTCTTTGTTTCTTTTTTACCCCCAGGAAGAAAACTTTATTTTTTTCTCTATAGCTGAGCCCAGAGGACTCCTTATGATAAAGGCAGAAAATGTTTCATCTTGGCTACTTCCTCTTGGGTATTGTAAGATGTAGAGCAATTCAAGACATAACCACATAGATGGTTATGGTTATTCTCTGCCCATAAGCTCTTCAGGGGCAGACAGTATGCCTTAGGTGTGTATCTCCAGCACCTAAGAGATTACCTGGGGAAAGGAAGGTTTTCAATAAATGTCCATTGATGACACAAAAAATATTCTTCAGTTTTAGGTTTTTGGGGTGGTCAGTGTGACAAACAAATTCATTCCTAGGAAAATTTCCTGGAGATGCAAGACAGATTCCTCTGCCTGGGTTTTAAATGTTCGTGTCCCTCAGACTGAGTGTCTGGGTCCTCTTTTCTTTCATTCTAGCTCCTTTCCTCTGTTCCTCCTCTTTTATTACCTTTCATATGCCACCAGTGCCCACAGGAGGGTCTCCAGGACAGATCTCATCCTCTGAGCTGCAGACTCATGTTTTCAGTGCCTACAGTTCTTTTAAAGAAGTTTTTTATTGAAGTGTAGTTGATGTGCCATGTTGTGCTAATTTCTGCTATGCAGCAAAGTGACTCAAGCATATATGTGTGTGTGTATTCAGTGCCTCAGTTGTGTCTGACTCTTGGCGACCCCGTGGACTGTAGCCCACCAGACTCCTCTATCCATGGAATTTTCCAGGCAAGAACACTGGAATGAGTTGCCATTTCCTTCGCCAGGGGATCTTTCCCACCCAGGGATTGAACCCACGTCTCCTGTATTTTCTGCACTGCAGGCAGATTCTCTACCCACTGCACCACCTGCACTCATCTGTCAAGTAAACATCCACAGCATCCCCAAAAAGTGATTCTGCCGTACTCATTCTTAACCCCTCTTCTGTTCATTTTACCCAGGGTAGTCATGGTTAAGATGCCTCAAATGCAGTCCTTATAATACCACTCTCTGGGTTAACAGTCCAGGGTTTTCTCATTACTCTTAGAAGGTGGCATAAAATCCTTTAATGTGACTCATAATGGCACAAACAATTTAGTCCCTGTGTACCTCTCCAATTTTAACTACCATACTCCCCTTTCCTTTCTATGAAACAGCCACATGGCCTTTTTTGTTGTTGTTGAAATATAACTGAAGCATACCATTATATCAGTTGCAGATGTACAACACAATGATCAGATGTTTGTATATATTGTGGAATGATCACCACAGTAAGTCTAGTTGACATCCATCACCACACATAGATACAGTTTTTCTTCTTGTGATGAGAACTTTGAAGATCTACTGTCTTAACTTTCAGATGTACAATACAGTGTTATTAACTATAGTCCCCAGGCTGTACATGGCATTCCTAGGACTTACTTGTCTCACAACTGGAGGTTTGTGATTTTTGACCACTTTGCAAAGGTGAAGGCTCAAGGAGAAGTTCTAATTCTCAACAAGGTTACCTTTACACTCAGCTGTAATGTCTCCTGGTCATTTTCCTCCTGTTTCAGATTCTGTCTTCTACCTGCTTCTACCTGGAACTCTCTCACATACGAGAGTATCTACAGTTGTGCCTCTCCTCCAAGTCTTCTCTTTTTCTGGATGAATAACCTTTGTTCTTTCTTTTAAATTGTTTAGCTTTTCAGTTCAGTTCAGTTGCTCAGTCATGTCTGACTCTTTGCGACCCCATGGACTGTAGCACGCCAGGCTTCCCTGTCCATCACCAACTCCCGGAGGTTGCTCAAACTCATGTCCATCGAGTTGGTGATGTCATCCAACCATCTCACCTTCTGTCATCCCCTTCTCCTCCTGCCTTCAGTCTTTCCCTGCATCATGGTCTTTTCTAATGAGTCAGTTCTTCACATCAGGTGGCCAAAGTATTGGCGCTTCAGCTTCAGCATCAAGTCCTTCCAATGAATATTCAGGACTGATTTCCTTTGATTGACTGGTTTGATCTCCTCGCAGTCCAAAGAACTCTCAGGAGTCTTTCCCAACACCACAGTTCAAAACCATCACAGCTTAGCTTTTAGAAAACTTAAATACATACAAAAAAGTGCACATGTGATAAATGAAGAGTTCAAAGAATTTCTAAAACTGAACCCAGCCATGTAACCAGAACCCAGGACGAGAATCAGAGCGTATCAGCATTCACAAGATCCCCTTCAGCCTCCACCCCCAGAGGTTGTCACTATCCTGACCTAGAACAGCATGTATTTGCTTTGCCTGTGTTTGTATCTTATATAAATCCCATCAGACAGCAGGTGTGAGACATAGATAATGTGCACCAGATGGGACCAGAACCTCTGTGCCTGGATTCCTGTGATCAGCATTGTGGTTTGAACTTCATCCATACCATCCTAGGCAGTTGTAGATCACTTGTTCTCATCCCTGTATAGTGTTTCATTGTGTGACTACACCACAAAGTTTATTTATTCATTTTATTGTTGATGGACTTTTGAGTTATTTCTAGTTTGGGACTCTTAACAAATAGTGTTTCTAGGAACATTCTACTGCAAGGCTTTTGGTGCAAGCTTATGCCCTTTCCTGCTGGATGTGTACCTTGGTGTGGAACGACTGATCACAGCACATAAGTGGAAAGGTCTCACGTCCCGTTTGAATAGATGCTGTCAAACACTTTGCTAAAGCAGCTATACCAATGCTGTCTTTGCTTATAGCATGAGCTCCTGATTATGGCCACCTGGGAGCCTCTCTGGTGAATTTGGTTTGTAGGAAAAGTGAAATGTAACTAAGAAGGAGAAAAAAAGATTGTCCAGAACCTCCAGGAATCATCAGGGAAATCTAGCCTGAATTAAGGCTAAATTATGCAAACCCCACCTCCCCAAAGGGTGTTCTGGTCAGGCTCAGTCACGTGCCTGAGCCACTTTCTGCAACCATATGATTGGCCAGCCTGGCTGTCACACAGGCTCCCTACTTCTGTATAAGGAGTGGTACACTTTGATTGAGAGCTCCTCTGCTTGAGCAGCTGCTGCGGCTTCTGCTAAGTTGCTTCAGTCATGTCTGACTCTGTGTGACCCCATAGACAGCAGGCCACCAGGCTCCACTGTTCCTGGGATTCTCCAGGCAAGAACACTGGAGTGGGTTGCCATTTCCTTCTCCAATGCATGAAAGTGAAAAGTGAAAGTGAAGTCACTCAGTTATGTCAGACTCTTAGCGACCCCATGGACTGCAGCCTACCAGGCTCCTCCATGCATGGGATTTTCCAGGCAAGAGTACTGGAGTGGGTTGCCATTGCCTTCTCCAGCTTGAGCAGCTAGCCAAAGGCAAATAGGTGAGTTTGCCAGGTAGGCAAAAGGTTCCTATCACAGCCACTGGGGCGTCCAAGAGCCAGGATGCTCCTGCATTTTACCACCTGCTTCAAACTGCCCAGGGATATGTGTGTGTGTGTGGGGGGGGGGTGCTTTTAGGACCATCACATGAAGAACTGGGTGGGAAATGCTACATGAACATCTGCAGATGTGAGTTATTAATGTCCTGTATCCAGTTCAGCTTTTATTGTGAAGAGTTTCCCACTTGGGAGATTAATAAGAAAGAACTCAGCTTCTTCAGCGAGGCCTGTATGCCCAGCTGGATGTAATTGTTGGGGAGTGAAGAATGCACGGCTGTTTTCTCCAAGGCCTTACCAGAAAGACTGAGACAACGAATCTGGGATGAGGGAAAGGGCTTATTAAAAAGAAAAAGGAAGCATGAGCTAGAAATGAATGTGAGCCTTAATGAGAGTGAATCACAGGACGGGTGGTGTGTGACCAAGTTGAGATGCAGGCAGCAGCTTGTTATCACCAAGGATATGTCATGCCAAAGTCGCCCTTTCCCCTTGAGAGGAGCATGTCAAGGTCAAGTCTGCGTGAGATGTCTTTACGGCCATGTGGCATATTTGATGATGGAAATCTAAAGTGAGTTTTCTGGTAAAGGATCACTGGACCCTTTGTCCTCTCTCACTAATATTTTTCAACATTTACTTAGATGATAAGATGGAAAAAGAATCAGAATAACTGGTCCAAATCAGAGGCAGAGGCCTTTTTCCTCACTAAGAGGAGACTAAAAGGGGTTGTTGTTTAGCCGCTAAGTCATCTCTGACTCTTTGCGAACCCATGGATTATAGCCCGCCTCTGTCCATGGGATTTCCCAGGAAAGAATACTGGAGTGGGTTGCCATTCTCTTCTCCGGGGGATCTGGGGTCTTCCTGGTCCAGGCACCGAACCTGAGTCTCCCGTATTGGTAGGCAGATTCTTTACCACTGAGCCACCTGGGAAACTAGAGGGGTGATACAGGTGCATAAAAGACTCAAAGGCAAAAAAGAAGATGAGTGTTGACTCTCAATTGTAATTATTTGTATGGCTATATTAAATAAAAAACAGCTTTGTCTTTTTTTCTGAATGATGTTGAAAGTTAGACTCGAGTCTCTTTTGGCTTCTATCTTCATTCCCCAACTGCGTATCTGGTTGCATTAATATGAACAATGTGATCAGTTACAAATGCATCATTCTCTTTCACACACCCATAGCTTTATCTTGGTTATTCCTTGTGCTGGGACCTCTTCAGTGTACCTCCTACCCGTCCTTGCTTCCTCCAGGGAGCTTGCCTTTTCTGACAGGCCAGGCTGCTCTAGGTACTTCACCTGTGCCCCCATCTTGATCTGGGCTTCTCTCCATCATAGCACTTAACAGATGAAATTGACATTGTCTACTTCTCTGTAACCATGATTTACCTACTTTTGTGACTGAAGCAGTGATTCAAACCGAGACTTTCAGTAAATGTTTTTGAATATGTAGGTGAATGAGGGAGTGAGCAAGTGAGGGTATATCTGAATAAATAAAACTGAAAGCAGTGATGGCATTCTGCTATAAGGAGGCATCTTTGGTCTCCGACTAAGAAAGAACATTCTCACAGGTACCTCTGTTCAGGAAAGAAATAGGCTGCTTGCACTGCGAGTGGGCGCATTTATCTGGAGGATGTAACTCAGGCTGGATGACCCTCCAACAGTGAATTTCCGCCTTGAGTGGGAGGCTGGTAAGCAAGACTGCCAACTTCCATTTTAACTGTAAATTCTTTTATGCTATTTATTTGCAGAATGCCTCAAGACTGAAATTGGGTTATAATTTGTGGGAATGATACTTTATTGAGGTTTATAAATAATGAGATCAAGAAAAGTTAATTTGTAACTATATCCATCAAGAAACATAGAAAACTGAAGGGAGAAATTTGGCCTAGCTATTAAACATCTCCTGGACCAAATAATCAAATTAATTCCTACCCTACAACTTTCCCTGTCTCTTAAGTAAGCAATCTTTTTAATACTTACCATAGATTTTAACATATTAACCTTATTAAAAGAGGAATTGCAGACACTTTTATCTTGAAACCCTGAATTTTTTTAGTTATTTCTGAGAACTCAATTACTAGATCAATAAGTCTTTATTGACTTCTTATGTGTGCCATGTGCTCTTTTATATGCTCACTCACTTAAACTTAAAAACAAATACTACAAGAAATATATGCTTACTGCAATTCAAACCGACAGAAAAAATATACCAGTGTACCTATCACCTTTCTTAAGAAAACACTGAGGAGTGAAAATGACCATAAACACTACCCAGTGGTAAAGTTTACATTACTTTTCTACATGTGGATGTATTGATAAGCAACATGTGATATTGTTTGCACGTTTTTAAGTGTGATATAACTGATACCATATATGAAAGTTATCCAACTTGCTTTGTTATTTTTTTGTGTTTAGAAGTTTATTCATTTTTACTGCTCTAAAGATTTTGTCATAGGAAAATATCACAATATATTCATCCATTCTTCTGCCAGAGAATATTTGTGCTATTTCTTCTTTTTTGTTATTACAAATAATGCTGTCATGTGCCTTCTTATACCTGCTGTTTGCTTGTGTGTGTTTTTATTAGTGTTTCTCCATGTTACGACAGGGACTAAGATTGCTGGGTTATATGGTACAGCCACCAGATAAAGTCAGTTGTCCCCAGAGTGGTTTTATCAGTTTATATCACTTCGAAGATGCCGATAGTTCCTGTTGCTCCACATACCTGCCAACACATGATGTTGTCAGATTTTAAGTTTTTGGAAATCGGATATTGTGAAACATTGTTGTGGTTTTAAATAGCATTTTACCATGACATGTGAGGTTGTTTTTAGCTTTTGTTGATTTGTGGGAGCCCTTTGTATATTCTGGATATGAGTCTTTTTTCAGATATATACTACAGATATTTTCCGCCAGACCTTGGCTTGATTATTTTCTTTCTTTCCAGCTATAATGAAGCATAATTCAAAAATAAAAATTATGTATATTTAAGATATACCTTGGGAAGTTTTGATATACACATGCATTGTGAAAAGATGGCCACAATCAAAATAACATATTCATCACCTCACATAGTTATGTTTTGTCTGGGTAACTGCAGCTATGAAATTAAAAGATGCTTCCTCCTTGGAAGGAAAGCTATGACATACCCAGACAGTGTATTAAAAAACAGAGACATCACTTTGCCAACAAAGGTCGGTATAGTCATGTTTTTTCCAGTAGTCATGTACGGATATGAGAGTTGGACCATCAAGAAGGCTGAGTGCTGAAGAATTAATGCTTTTGAACTGTGGTGCTAGAGAAGACTCTTGAGAGTCCCTTGGACTGCAAGAAGATCAAGTCAGCTCAATCCAGAAGGAAATCAACTTTGAATATTCATTGAAAGGACTGATGGTGAAGCTGAAGCTCCAATACTTTGGCCTCCTGATGCAAAGAACTGACTCATTGGAAAAGACCCTGATGCTGGGAAAGATTGAAGGCAGAAGGAGAAAGGGATGGTAGAGGATGAGATCATTGGATAGCATCATTGACTCAATGGACATGAGTCTGAGCAAACTCCAGGAGACAGTGAAGGACAAGGAAGCCTCGTGTGCTATATAGTCCATGGGATTGCAAAGAGTCAGACAAGACTTGGAGACTGAATAACAACAATAAAAAACTTTAGTTAATTTCCCCCTCTGTATGGTGGAGTCCTGCCTCTGATGTTCTGCCAGGTCTGAGCACAGCTATGTTGCTTGCCTCTCCTGTCAGTAGCTCATCACTGTCTGGAATTTAGTTCCCATACATTCCTTTACACCTGGGCTCTTTCTCACAGTTTAGAAAAACTACAGTGTTACAGTGTTTCTGAATTATTTTTGATCTTTGGGTTAATGGAAGTGTCTTTGGGTTAATGGAAGAAGTGAACCTCTCACTTCTCTTTTTAATATTCAGTTGCTATTTAGGTTTCCTTTGTTGTGACTACCCCATTTTGCACTTTAAATGTTTTCTTGACTATTGATTTTTTTATTATTAATGTGTTCTTTATACAATCTTTCTTTATACAATCTTAATTAATATTAATATTTTGTCGGTCAGATACATTGCAAATATATTTTTTCAACTCTGTCGCATATCTATTTACTTTCTAATGATGACTTTTGATGCATAGAAGTTTGTTTTAACATAGTCAAATTTATCTCTCATTTGTAGTTGTCCTTTTCTGCATCTTTCTTCTCTGATCTGTGAATGCCATTTCTGTCATTTGTCATGTTTCCATATGTACTTGGGTCTGTTTCTCTGGTCTGCTTGTTTATCCCAAGCAATATATCCCAAGCAATATATCTACCAATATATCTGTTTGTTTAATTATACCTGTAGAATAAGTTTTAGGTTATGGTTGGTAAGTCTTTCCATCCTCTTCATCTTCAAAATTTATCTTAGATATCTTCATTCTTTGTTCTTCCATACAGGGTTTATATCCGTTGTCAAATTCTGTTAAAACTATTGAGTTTTGACAGGAAACACACTGAATTTATAGGTTAATTTTAGGAGTGCTGACATTTTATGTTATTGAATCTGTGAACACGGTATTTCTCTCCATTTATTTAGGTTTCGTAAAAGTGCTATAATCTTCTTCAGAAACAATTGTACATCAATTGTGGAATTTAATCCTAGGTAACTTTGTATCATTTTCAAACTGTATTCTAGTTGTTTGTGGCTAGTAACTAAATGCGATGTATTTTTCTTTATTGATCTTATATGCAGAAACATTCTTATCATTAGTATTAGGTTCTCTTGGATTTTTCTAGACAAGCAATCATACCATTTGCAAATTAAAATGGTTTTTATCTCTTCCTAATAGTCTAACCCACTCCAGTACTCTTGCCTGGGGAATCCCATGGATGGAGGATCCTGGTAGGCTACAGTCCATGGGGTCACGAAGAGTCAGACACGACTGAGCAACTTCACTTTCACTTTTCACCTTAATGCATTGGAGAAGGAAATGGCAACCCACTCCAGCATTCTTGCCTGGAGAATCCCTGGGACGGGAGCCTGGTGGGCTGCCGTCTATGGGGTCGCAGAGTCGGACACGACTGACGTGACTTAGCAGCAGCAATAGTCTTCATTTTTCTTTCTCATCACTTTTTCTGGATCTATGCCTTCAACCTGGTTTTTAAAAAGGATGCTTTTAATATATTTGCAGGTTTTCAGAAGACATTATTTATTGGGCTGATTCCTAGTGTATAGTTTGTTATTATTCTAAATGAATGTTGAATCTTACATGTTTTTCTGGATCTATTTGAATTTAACAAAGAAGAAGCAGACTCACAGACATGGAACTAGTTTGTTCTAACTAGCAGTTAACCCATGGGGTGAGAGAATGGGGGAAGGGAAAAGCTACAAGGATATATTGTACAACATGGGACATATAGCCAATATTTTGTAATATCTATAAATGGAGTATAACCTTTAAAATATGAATCACTGTATTGTATACCTGTAATGTATGTAAAGTTGTATCGCAACTATATTTCAATAAAAAACAAAAAATAAAACAATAAACTAGTAGGATGCAAGAAAAAACTATATCATAGTTTCTCTTCTTCAATCTGCTGATGCATTCTGACTTACTCACAAGAGCCCAAGGCCTTGGTTGATCTCCTTGGACTGATTGAAGTACACGCTTCTTTTTTATCTGAAATCAGCAAAGATGCCCAGGGCAAACTTGGATTTAGTTTCAATTTGCCTCTCTTATTTCCACTCTCTCTTCTTTGTTGGCAGCTTTAGGGGTGAATGCATTTATTTTGTACAGCTTTTTTAGGGTAACGTTGTGGGTGTTGTCAGAATATACAATCTGTCATATCATTGCAAAGTAAGATCTCAATGATCCCATTTTACAGGTGAGAAAATGAGGCAAAAGGTGATATGAAGTCTCTTGTTCAGAGTGACATAGCTGGCAAGTAGTTGGGGGCTGGGATTCAGGCTCTGGCGGGTGGTCAAAACTCCAAAATTCATGTCCTCATGTGACGTGCGCTCCTCTCCACATAAAGGAATTCAGGCGTGCAGATGTCCCAAGCTTTCATGTCATGTCAGTAGGGAACTCACGCATTACAAAGGGTATATTCTGACTTGGAGACCCAATATACCCGTGTGTATCTTATGGAAATGTTCCTTATTTTGCTACTTAAGAAACAGACACTTCTCATATTTTTGCTTTTTAAACACAAGACCACCATTGCAAAACTGTATTGGTCAGTTTCATTTAACTTGTAGCTAAATTATTTAGGAGACACTTTTCGTTTTATACAGTGAGTGTTTTCACTGGAGTACTTGTCAATGGCTTATTTTTAGAAGTTTTCCAAAATATGATGATAAAAATACCATGTCTTTTTATACCAATATTTTGTAGTTGTAAAATCAACACTGCTCTCTGTTGCTGCTGCTGATATAGGCAAGATTTTTACTGAATTTGTGGTTTACAGAGGCTTCTACCTTCATGAGGAACTTCCCTGGTGCCTCAGATGGTAAAAATTCCTCCTGCAAAACAGGAGACCTGGGTTTGATGCTGGGGTCAGGAATATCCTTGGAGAAGGGAATGACCACCCACTCCAGTATTCTTGCCTGGAGAATTCTATGGACAGAGGAGCCTGGCGGGCTACCATCCATGGGATTTCAAGAGTCAGACACGACTGAGCAACGGTCACTTTCACTACCTTCATTATCTCAGTTCCCCAAAGAATCCCAAACATTGGGTGGTAGCACCTAAATATAGCAGATGTACAGAGTGGGTCCTAGAGAGGTTGATTAATTTTATTAAGGTCACACAGCTAATAAGAGTCAAAGTTAAGATACAGAAAAGTTTGTTGAGTACATGAATTAATGAATGAATGATTAGTACTCTGGTGTTACTCTCCTTCCCTCTCTCTTTCTTTTCTTACCATCTTCTTATCTTCCTTTATTTAATAAGCATCTTTAAAGCACCTTGGGTTCCCTAGTGGCTCAGATGGTAAAGAATTCGCTCGCAGTGCAGGAGACCTGGGTTTGATCCCTGGTCTGGGAAGATTCCGCATGCTTCAGGGCAACTAAGCCTGTGCGCCACAGCTACTGAGCCGGCATGCCCTAGAGCCCCTTCTCCACAACAGGAGATGCCACCAAAGTGAGAAGCCCGTGGACCACAAATAGCAGACCACTCACCAATGCTGGAGAAGGCCTGTGCAGAGCAACCAAGACCCAGCACAGTCAAACATAAATAAACACTTTTTAAAAAGCACCTACTCGGGCCAGACACTGTGTCTTGATTTTATATTCTTTAATTGTGGTAAAAAAAAAAAAAAACATAAAATTTACCATCTCAACCATTTTGAGTGTAAAATTCAATAGTGTTGATTATATTCACAGTACCGCCAACCTCCAGAATGCTTTTCATCTTGTTACACTGGACCTTGGAAACGAAACCCTGTACGCATTAAACACTAACTCCCCATTTCCATCTCCCTCAGCCCCTGGCAGCCAACTTTCTATTTTCTGTCTCTAAGAGTTGGACTCTTAATGGAACCATAAAGTATTTGTATTTCTATGAGTCGCTCATTTCACTAAGCATAATGTCCTCAGGTTTCACCCATGTTGTAACATGCATCAGAATTTCCCTCCTGTTAAAGACTGACTAATATTGTATTGCATATGTAAATGATAGTTTATCCATTCATCCATTGATGGACACTTGAGCTGCTTCTGCCTTTTGGCAGTTGTGAGTAACAAGCTCTCTTTGGGATCCTGCCTTCTAGATCACTCATGATTCTTTTAGATATATAGTCGCCTTTTCATATCATCAGGGTCTATGTCCATGGAGTCAACCAACTGGAGATAAAAAAAAAATTCCAGAAAGCTCTGGAAAGAAAAGCTTGAATTTGCCAGACACCAGCAACTACTTGGCATTGATTCAATGGACAAGAACTTGGGCAAACTCTGGGAGATGGTGAGGGACAGGGAGGTCTGGCATGCTGCAGTCCTTGGGTTTGCAAAGAGTCGGACACATCTTGGCAACTGAACAACAAACAACTACTTACATCTCACTTATGCTGTACTTAACAACCGTGCACATAATGTTTACATTGTATTTGGAATTACAAGTCATCTAGAGATGATTTAAACTATATGAGAGAATGTGCACAGGTTATATGCAAATGTTAATACTTTGCCATCTTATATAAGGGACTTGAGCATCCGTGGATTTTGGTATCTGAGAGGGGAACCAATACCAATCTCCTGTGGACACTGGGTGTACACTCATGAGCAGAATTGCTGGATTATATGGTAGTTCTATTTTCAGTGTTTTGAGGAACCATCATCTGTTTTCCACAGCAGCCAGACCACTTTACATTCCCATCAACAGTGCACAGAATTTGGATTTCTCCACATCCTCACCGATACTTGTTATTATGTTATTTTTCTTCTTCATAGTAGCCATCTTAATGGATGTGAGGTTTTCATTTGCCTCTATTCCTAATCTTCTGCACACATTTTATTTAAACCATGCAACAATTCTGTTCATAATTTATGTTATATTTGAGGAAACAGAGGGGAGAAAAGTTTAAGAAATTTGCTTGAGGTCACACAGTCAAAAGCCATGGTTTTTCCAATAGTCATTTATGGATGTGAAAGTTGGACCATAAAGAAGGCTGCTGCTGCTGCTAAGTCACTTCAGTCGTGTCCGACTCTGTGTGATCCCATAGACGGCAGACCACCAGACTCCGCCGTCCCTGGGATTCTCCAGGCAAGAACACTGGAGTGGGTTGCCATTTCCTTCTCCAATGCATGAAAGTGAAAAGTGAAAGTGAAGTCACTCAGTCGTGTCCCACTCTTAGTGACCCCATGGACTGCAGCCTACCAGGCTCCTCCGTCCATGGGATTTTCCAGGCAAGAGTACTGGAGTGGGGTGCCATTGCCTTCTCCGAAAGAAGACTGAGCACCAAAGAATTGGTGCCTTCAAACTGTAGTGCTAGAGAAGACTCTTGAGGGTCCCTTGGACTGTTAGCAGATCAAACCAGTCAGCCCTTAAGGAAATCAACCCTGGAATATTCATTGGAAGGACTGATACTGAAGCTGAAGCTCCAATACTTTGGCCACCTGATCTGAAGAGCCGACTCATTGGAAGAGACCCTGATGCTGGGAAAGATTGAGGGAGAAGGCAGCGACGGAGGATGAGATGGTTGGATGAGTTTAAGCAAACTCTGGGAGATAGTGAAGGACAGGGAAGCCTGGTCTGCTGCAGTTTATGGGGTCACAAAGAGTCAAACATGACGTAGTGACTGAAAAACAGCAGCAACACAGATATTAAGTGAGAGAATTAGAATTTGAAGCCACATATTATTATGTCTAGCTCTGTACCCTGCTCCCTTTTCCTTACCTACTAAAATATTTTTAAAATTTCATGTGGTGTAAATCACTTCAAAAATAACCCTCATGTGGGTTATTTTGCACACATTGATCTCACTTATTTCTCTTTAAAAGCTTTGCAGAGTATAAAGAATACCATTACATTATTATCCTATTTTCCACCTAAGGAAACTGAGGCTGAGAGAGCAGACTGACTTCTAGGAAACCTCACAATTATTGAGCACCTACTCTGTGCCAGGTCCTGGGGAGGCAGAGATAGACTCGCTGCGGATCCCAGGGTTTGGGGATTTGATCAAGCTTTGTGATTTCTCAGATTTGTAGGGAAATAAAAAGTTAATCAAATCACTTCACTCACAGACGTGGGAGCAGTTCTGTGTGGGGTATATGCAGGGCTTCACCGTGGTTTAGTGAGTGTGATGGGGGAGAGCCCGTCTCTCGGGGTATCTCTCATCCAGAGGATCCTGGGCTCTTCAGGGTCTATGGTCCATGGTCCACTGAGCATCACTTCTGCAGGCAAAGCAAGCCTTGGGCTGGAGGATGGAATTCTCTCAAGTCAGTGGAGAAAGACTCACCCCTTCCTGGTCAGACAACTAGACTGTTTCTCAAAACACTGCTGAAAATCTCCTTCCACGATAAAATTTTATTCAGAATGTCCAATGGCAAAGAAGGAGTTTCCATGGACTCAAACTCTGTATTCTTGGCCAATTCAGCCAACTGAGCTTCACCAGTGACTGTGTGTGTAGCCCTTAACTTTTTTGGCAGAACAAATCCCTCCAAAATGCAAAGCTTAAAACAGCTACTGCTTATTTAGCTCATGATTCTGGGGGTGGGTCTGAAATGGGGTTGTCTTGACTGAGCTGTGCTTTTTGTGTTTTGGACTGGGCTCTCGGGGCCGTGTAACTGAACACAGGAACGATTGCTCGCTGCTCAACTGCCAGTAAATTGAGGGGCAAGCTTTGCTGGGGAAGAAATGTACTTGACTCAGAAAGGTGAGCAGCTAGGGAAGTGGTGGGCTTATGTGCAGAGACCAAGGGTTCTGCCCAACCATGACAGTTTTAACGGGAGAAGGGAGAAACACTCTCAGTACATCTTTAAGGCCAGAAGTCAGATTCTTGGTCATTTTGGTCACCTGTCCATTGCGTGCAGACCTGTTGACTTTTCCTGATGTTGCTTGGAACACTGTCTTGCTCATGTGATCTGCCTGCCATTGGATGTTCTTTTGCCCACATGGTCCACCTGCAAATTTACAAAGGAAAATCTAGGAGTAGAGGGTCAGTCATCCTTTGATTACTTAATTCTTCATTTGTACCCCCTGCTAACCCAGGAAAGGGAAACACCTGTTTAGGTAAGATGTTGTGTGTATTTAGTAAAGCAGAAATCAGGAGCTAAGTTAAATGTTGCCTAATGATCTCATCTTTATGACTGAGGTCTACAGAAAACAGAGATGATCCAACAGAAAAGAGGCAAAGGGGCTGCTTACACTTTTGCAGTCAACCACCTGTCAGCCAAGTGGCTCTGGTTCCTGGGGTTGTCTGGCTGTCGGCTGGGGGCTCAGCATCATTCCCAGGGCAGTGCCAGGGTCTCAGAGCATCAGGAGAGCAAGCCCCGGGGCACAGGTGGTGCATCTTCATGGATGCTCTTGTCACCTTGGCCAGTGCAAGTTGCAAGACTGGGAATCCATGAGGGGGGTTCCTTAGGGCATGGGGAGAAAGAGGTGCAAACAGATGGGGCCTTTGGTGAATCAGTCTGTGATAAAGTGCCTGCTTGCCTGTGGCCTAAACGATCCAGCACAGGACTTAAAGCCACACATAGCTTTGCTTGGTCCTGGCTCTGCTGCTCACTCCACAGATGGCCTTGGTTACCTTCCTGTCAACCTGTCTAAGCATCACTTTTCTCCTCTGAAAATGGTAGAGGTAGCATAGACTGCCTACTGATGAAATGAGGTAGGCCAGCCAGCATATATGAAAACACCTAGTCTGTGGCCATAGTCTTTACTCCTTTTCCCTTCTTTTCCTTCTAGCATTGGTTTAGGGACATCAAAAGCTATGTCAGTTGCCCCTTGCCCTTTCCCAGTCTTTTTTGCTTTTGTGCATCAGAAAGTGATGCACAAAAGCTCCTTTACTGATACTGCCTTGCCCCCCAATATATTCTTTGATGAACAGTTTCCCAGTGTTTGAACATTAGCTTCTTTTCTCTCCACTTTAGTGTAACATCCTCAATTAGATGATCAAAGCCCTGAAACTCGTATCCTTCCCTGTCCTGGTACATCACCGAGGATTTCAGTTTAATCTCCAGTTGCCTCTGGAATGACCCATCTCCCCACAATTACATTCATGTTATTTCTTCCCTTAGTAATCCACTGGCACCCCACCTCTTAGACATGGTTAGATAGCATTACTGACTCAATGGACATGAACTTGAGCAAACTCCGGGAGACAGTAGAGGACAGGGAAACCTGGTGTGCTGCAGTCCATGGGGTCACAAAGATTCGTTCGTGACTTCATGACTGAACAACTCCATCTCTTGCAGCAGGGGTCCCCAACCCTCAGGTCACTGACTGGTATTGGTCAGTGGCCTGTTAGGAATCAGGCCAGACAGCAGGAGGTGAGCAGTTGTCTCCCACAAAACTGATCCCTGGTGCCAAAAAGGTTGGGGACCACTGTCTTACAGGATAGCATCCAAGTCCTTACCCAGGCACTCTAGACCCCAAATGATCTGGTCACTGCGTATCTCTTCAACTCTAGCCCTTCCTCCACACATATCCTGCTGTCCAGCAAGATCGAGATTCTTGCCTTTGCATGTACTATTCCTTTTACCTATCAACTGAAAAAAAGAATACATAACCTAAAAGTTGAGAATTATGTTTTATTTGGCAGACTTTCTGGGGACTTAAGCCTGGGGTGCAGCCTCTCAAATAGCTCTAAGGGATGCTCCGAAGAGGTAAGGGAGGAACCAAAATATATAGGTTTTTGCAACAAAAACCAGGTAATTGGAACATCAAAAGATTTCTGTTAATTAAAGAAAAAAACAGTTATCTCAACTTAATGAACTCAGTGCTTTTCTGTGTAGAGGAAGATGTTAGAATCTGGGCTCATGGAAATCATTCCTTTAATATGCACCTTAGCCATCTAGGGCCGGTATTCTGTTGTTTTTCATCCTGAATCCCCTCACTACACAGTCCAGGAGGGTGGCTGCAGTGGCTGAAGACTCGGTGCCTGCAACATCCTTTGTTTTCTGATACAGCTGGTGACAGCTGGCGATATTTTTTTTTCATCCACACACCTGTGCCTTCCTTCTGTTCCTTTTCCTGGTCAACCTCTATTCCTTTCCGCTGCCCCCACCCCATCTCCAGGAAGTCCTCACTGACTGTCCACCCCAACCCTACTAACCCTTGTTTGGATCATTGCTTCTGCAGACCTCTCAGAGCACCCTGCCTCCATCATGCCACTTCTCTCACTTTATAAAAATGACCAGTGTAAGGACTTCCCTGGTGGTTCGGAGTTAGGACTTTGACTTCCAGTGCTGAGGCTGCGGGTTCAATCCCTGGTTGGATCTGAGATCCTACATACCTCGAGGGCCAAAACCCAAAACATAAAACAGAAGCAGCCTTGTAACAGATTCAATGAAGACTTGTTTTTAAAAAATGGCCCACATCGAAAACTCTTTTAAAGAAAATTACCAATATACCTACCTGAAGCTTCCATGGGTTTCTGAGCTCCTTAAGAGGAGACCAAAAATGAATGATGGAACAAATAACCCACCCTTCTCCAAATTGGAGTTCAGCTTCCAAGCCCCTGATTCATTCAGTGTGATAGGTGAGCTGTCTCGGGCACAATGGTTTATTGTGTAAGTCAGAAGACAGAAGAAAGTGTTGGTTCTAATTTATGTGGAACTTCTGTATATTAGAGCTAATACTAAGACTTCTCATTCTAATCGATGGAGCAGGGTAGAAGATGCAAGAGCCGTGGTCATACTTGAAGATGCCCTCAGCCTCATTGTCAAATTTCAAAGGACAAGTCTGAGTTAGTACAGAGTTTCTGTCCACGTTGGGGAATAAAGTCACTGGCCTTTTGTGCACTGTCATTTCACTCCCAGGACTGTCCTACTCTGATTCCTTTTCTAATCGCTGCTGATGGAGGAGGCACCTTGCCTTCTTAGCTAAATGAGTCACTAAGGACTCTCATGCTGAAATGTGTGGTGCCTTTACACATGCCAGATATTCTGCACTGGGCTACAGTCACTAGAGAGTCCGTCACCATGGAAAGATCTCCTACCCTAAAAGCTATTAAGAGGGAAAAAGTCTGTTTTCTACCACAACTCTGGGGGGCGGGGGGCTGTGGGCTGAGATGGGGTCAGCACAGGTTTCGGAGCAGGCTCCATCACACCCTCACCACGAAGCCTCAGTGAATCACTAAAGCCTGTGTTCTCTGCAGAGCAAGCTCACTGACCTTGTGCACTGTGCTGTCGGAGGCTGGTCCCTGGTGTCTGATTGTTTAGGCAGGTGGAGAGATTTGCTCACGGTTTCCATTGGTGAGAGACGGGATCCCGACTCAGGCTTTCTGATTCTAGAGCCCAAGCTCTTTCTCCCACTTACTATTTCCTTCCATCCCTCCTTTCTTTACTCCCTCCATTTCTCCATCTTTCCTCCCCTCCCTTCCTTTCCCTTCCCTCCTCCTCTCTCTCTGTCTTCCTTCCTCCTCTTCCTCCCTCCCACTCCCTTTCCCTTTTTCCAAAACTATTCATCGTCTACTATGTGCTAGATACTGTGTTGAGCATCCGGGAAAATGGTGTCCAACTAAATGTGGTTCTTGCTCTTAAGGAGTTTACAGCCTAGTGGGGGGAAAGGAACAAAAACAATTTAATTATAAAATTGCGAGAAGCTAAGGCAACAATGGATCTGCTGAAGGAAGGGGTAAGTATATTTATCTATGTGTATCTTCAAGGGGCTAGCAAAAGCCCAAAGCCCATAAAATTCATATTAAAGCATAGGCTTAATTTTTATTAAAATAATTTTCTTCCTTGATCTAGATATCAAGCATAGAGGTAGGTTGAAAGCCTGTTTCCCAAGGTCTGAACACCTGAGTTCTCAACCTGGCTCCTCCCCTGCATTGTTTTGCGATGTTTGATAAGAAGTCAGACCCCACGTGGGTACCAGTTTCTTTTTCTGAGATGTTAAGACTGATAGTGCTGCCCTTGCTGCTTCTCAGTGGGTTATGTAGAAACTGGATGATGTCTATGAAAGCTCTCTGAGAAGGTATAAGTTGTTTATGAGTATATGGAAGGCTTGAGTCATGGAGTTCACATTTCTTGTGCTTAGTCGCTCAGTCGTGTCCGACTCTTTGTGACCCAATGGACTGTAGCCTGCCAGGCTCCTCTGTTCATGGGGATTTTCCAGGTAAGAATACTGGAGTGGGTTGCCATGCCCTCCTCCAGGGGATCTTCCCAACCCAGGGGATCGAACCTAGGTCTCCCACATTGCAGGCAGATTCTTCACCAGCTTAGCTACCAGGGAAGCCCTCACATTCCTTAAACTTCTCCAACCTGGAGATCTCTAGCCAGCCCATGTCAAAACCAGCCCAGGTGATTAGTTGATGTGCTTCCAGGAACAGGATGGGAAAGGAGGAGTTTCTGTGATGAGATACTTTTTCTCTACTCTATGTCTTTTCTCTATCTCTTCCCCTTTTACATAAATTCCCATTGGACATTTGTTACAACTGACCATAACAAAACCATTTTGTGAGCATCTACCATATGCCAGGATCAGATAAAGAGCATCTCATTCTTACCAGAACAGTGAGATGTCAGTTTCAATATCCCCATTTTATAGGAAATAAAACTGAAGCTCATGGGCACTGGAAGAAACTGGATCATCTTCCGTATCCACGGTAACGACTGCCCGTGCCTCATCTCCGAGAGTGATCCTGTGCAGGTAGCTGATGACTACCCCCATCTGTGCGTCTTCTTCAGCCCTGTATCCTCCTTTGTTTCCTGCTCTTTAGCCATCCTGTCCACTCTACTACACTTACCTATCCCCTCTACCCTAGCCTGTCATTATCACTCATCTTGAGGAGAGAAAAGAATGAGGAGAAAGAATCTGAGCTGGAGTCGCACTTGGATATAAATTAGCAGTACCACTTCTTACCTGTGTCATCTTGGGATGGTGGTGTTTTAGTCGCTAAGTCGTGTCCCTCCCTTGCAACCCTATGAACTAGATCCCGCCAGAATCTTCTACCCAGGGGATTTCCCAGGCAAGCATACTGGGGCGGGTTGCCATTTCCTTCTCTAGGGCATCTTCCCCACCCAGGAACCAAACCTGCATCTCCTGCCCTGCAGGCGGATTCGTTACCACTGAGCCGCTGGGAAAGCCCCTCTGTGTGATCTTAGGCAGATGGTATTTAGCCCAGGGGGTGGTTTCCCCATCTGCAAAACAGAGGCAGTGAAACCACCGAATCAGGGTCAGAGCTACATGCAGTGACTGATGAAGTGCCCTGTTGCCTTGCTTGGCATTCAGTAGCAGCTAGTAAAGGGAGCCTCTTCCTCTCTCACCTGATTGATGGTAACCTGTAACTGGTCACCGTTTCTCTGTTCTCTCTAATCATTTGTCCCTTTTAATCCTTCTGCCACCACTGCCGCCTTAGGCTTCCTAAGGATGTACCCTTCTTCTCCTGGGCTCCTGAACGCTTATCAGAACAATTAGACTCTTCACTCTGGCTTTTCAGAATTTACAAAATTTGGACAGGGCATCCCTTTCCAATACTGTCTCCTGGAAAAACCCCTAGGCTTTTCAGCACCCCACCCAGGAAGTAGCACAGGGTTCATCCACTTGCCCTGTTGCTTTTCTCTGCCTAGAGGGAGGACTCTCCCTCCCCACCCCCTACACACAACCTCTGCCTGAAGAAAGGCTGCATAAGACCAAGCCTGGTCCTCCAACCAGACATGTTTTTGAGACTGTTTCTTTGGGGCAGGGGTGGTGGCTTATGCATCCGAAATTCTCAGAACCTGGTAAATGTTTATATCTTATTGCATGACTCATTTGAAAAGACCCTGATACTGGGAAAGATTGAAGGCAAGAGGAGAAGGGGACGACAGAGGATGAGATGGTTGGATGGCATCACTGACTCAATGGACATGAGTTTGAGAAAGCTCCGGGAGTTGGTGATGGACAGGGAAGCCTGACGTATTGCAGTCCATGGGGTCACAAAGAGTCAGACACGACTTGAGCGACTCAACTGAACTGATATCACTCAGTTTTTCAATTTCTTCTTGTGCTAGTTCTAGTAAGCTATGCCTCTCTAGAGTTTCTCATTTCACTTAAAATTTCGAACTTACTGTCGTACATTAATTTACCATACCTCTTATATTTTTAATATCTCTTGGATCTGTAATGATGCCTCTTTCTTCATGCCTGGTGTTGTTTATGTCTTTCCCTTGTTTTCTTCATCAATGTTTCCACGGTTTTATTAATTTTATTGGTGGTTTCCAAGAAGTAATGGTTTTATTGATCTTGTATATTGTTCATTTTTTTCTATTTCATTGATTGTGCACTTAAAAATTATTTCCCAGTTTGCAATTTAAAATGTTTTTGTCTAATTTCTTTAGAGGTATACACACAACATTAGTTTTTAGCATCATTTTTTGTTTGTAACACTGCACTTAAGGCTATAATTTTCTTCAGAGCATTTCTTTATCTGAATCACACAAGTTTTAATATATTGTATTTTCATTATCATTCTATTCCAATTATTTTCTAATTTCCATGGTAATTTTTGCTTTGACTCATTAGTTTTTGAGAAGTATATTTTTAAATTTCCAATTACCTGGGGATTTTCTAGTTAACATTTTGTTATTAAGGTCGAGTTTAACTGTAACCAGAATGTAACCTTCAGTCAGGTCTTGCCCCTTGACCTCATATGTGTTTTATTCTTTGATGCAATTTTTCAAATTTTAGCTGTACATTTTTAAAAGATTACCAAATATAAATGTAAAGACTCATGAAATGAAGTGGATGTTATGATCTTAGGTTTTCTTTTGAGTTAACCTCAATAAACATCCCGCATATAAAATTCTTAGTTTATTACTAGTTGCCACCATTCACTAAAAAAAATTTTTTTGAGAATGTTCTACATACGAGGCATTGAGCTAAATGTTGGAGATTCCACAGCAAGAGAAATCAGACACTGTCCTAGATTTCACAGCCCAATGGGGCAGACTGAGATTAATCAAACAATCAGCATAATAGTGTGCTATTTTAAACTAAGATAAGTGCTCTGAGGAAAATGAACACATGCTATCTGAGATCTTATATCTAAGGAGTCTTACCTATTTGGGGCTGGAGAAGGGGCAGGTCTATTTTTCATATATCAAGCTGTAGAAAAACTAATAGGATTTGGTGTCTAGAGGATCAGCATCAGTTATGTTCTTATCTTATTTTGAGAGCATCACAGCCATCTGACTCCCCCCTCCTATTAATTAATACTCAGCCATCTGACTTTTTCCTATTAGGAATACTCACTTCAGAGACTTTTTAAAATTTATTTTGGCTTGGTGGTAAAGAACCTGCCTTCCAATGCAGGAGACATGGGTTTGATCCCTGGTAAAATTGGCAAGATCCCCTAGAGAAGGAAATGGCAACCTACTCCAGTATTCTTGTCTGGGAAATCCCAAGGGCTGAGGAGCCTGGTAGGCTACAGTCCATGGGGTCGCAAAGAGTCGGACACAACTGAGCAACTAAACAACAGCATAACACATATTATAGCAAAATGCATTAAGCTTAGTTACTCAGATAAATAAAATTTTACATACGTATGTACCTTAGTTGCGTGCATGCTCAGTCACTCAGTCCTATCTGACTCTTTGTGACCCCCAAGGATTGTAGCCTACCAGGCTCCTTTGTCCATAGGATTTCCCAGGCAAGGATACAGAGTGGGTAGACATTCCCTTCTCCTTCCCGACCCAAGGATTGAACCTGCAATTCCTGCATTGCAAGCAAATTGTTTACCTTCTGAGCTACCAGGGAAGTTGACAACCACCCAAATCAAGTTGTGAAACTTTGCCAGCATTTCCGAAGGTGCCTTCACGATCCTTCCTGGTCAGTGCTGCCACTAAGAGGTTACTGTCCTTCCAGTCTCTATCACTAGAGGATTATGTGGTGTCTTTCTACTTTATATGAATGTAATAATGGAATAAATACTTTTTCATATATGGCTTCTTTCAATTAACAGTGTCTTTGAGATTCATCTGTTGTACTTCCAAAGTTTTTTTTTTTTCATGGCTGTGTGCTATTCTGATAATATGAATATGCTGTAGTTTATTTAATCATTTTCCTACTGATGGACAGTTGGTTTGCCTATAATTTAGGGCTGTTATTATTGAGGCTGATGTGAATTTTCTTTTTCATGGTGAATATATGCACTCATGTCTCTTGGGCAACATACACTTCATGGGGTACTGTTGAAGGAAGTATAATATGCAAAGTATATAGTATGTGCAAGGATATTGCAAGTCCAAGTGCTATATTGCCTGTGAGTGGTTGCCTTGCTTGTTTATTATTCTGAGATTAGAAGAAGAAAATTGCAGGCTTTGTGATCTGGAGTTGATGTTTGATCACATCAGGCCTTCCCGTCTGTTATTGATGCAGACACTGAACCCAGAGAGAGAACATAACCTTCCTGGGACCACACTTCAAACTGACAAATGGTTCATCTCACAAGATTACTGTTTTGTAAGCCAGAGGCTGTCTTTAATAAATATGTGAAATTCAATAGACTGAACCTTTTGTCATAGACAGGGTGTAGACATATTGACAGGGTGTCCAGGCCCAGAATCTCAGGAGGAGGACCTGAGGTTTTCTAGGGGGTGGGGGCATAGAGCGGGGAGGAGTTTGGTACATAAAAAAGCAGCCCCAAGGTAAGCGTTTATCAAAGGCCCTCCCAACCCTGTCCCAGCCTTCCCATCCCTTTCCCGGCTTCCCCGTGCAATATCCCAGCTGTACCTTTTGGTTGCAAAGAGTCAGACATGACTGAGCAACTGAGCATGCACACATGCATTCTTCAGTGCAGACGCAGAGCATCTCTGTTCTCTGAGTGTTCAGCCAAGCTCATGCATCAGCTTTTCTCTCCATAGTGTCTGAACACCTTTCACTACTTTTTCTAACTTTAAGCCCCAGGTCAGACATCCTGTGCCCCTTGTAACTAACTCTCTTGTTGAGTTCCTACAGCCTCGTGTGAGCTGAGCTCGGCCTAGACTCACAATGGATCGGCTCCTCTGAGATAAGCCCCATATGCCCCAAGAGCCCTGACCTCCTAGAATGTCCTATGCAATCATGCTTCCTGTCTCCTTTCCTGGTGTGGTTCTGAACTTTGTGGGGGTGGGAATTGTACCTGCCTTCACCCCCACAATCCTTGGCACCTCACATGTGGCTTCACACAGGGGAGGACAGAACTATGAAAGGTGCATAAGAACACCCTGAGAATAAGTAAAGGAATGAATGAATGGATGGATGGATGAGTGAGTGAATGCAAACTGCTGCTCAGAACATGACAGCTGCTCTCCACTTCACCATAACCTTTCTCTGATCACCACGGTCTCAACCCTACATGGTCTCCTTCTCCCCTCCTTGGCCCCTCTGCAGTCTCTTTGCAACACATCAGCCCGGTCGGGGGGGGGGGGTCCTTTGACCGCATACCAGATCATTACTCAGAATCCTTCAGTGACTCCCATCTCATTTAAGGACTATGTGGAGAAGAGTGTGAGCCCTGGGGTCAGACTTCCTGAGTCCACATCCAGGCTCCTTGGTTTTGGCTGTGCGACTCTGCCCCATTGCTTCACGTCTCTGTGCCTATGGATGGGCTCGTGGAGAATTCAAAGGAAGCGCTAAGGACCGTGACCGAATAAGGTCAGTATTAGTGTGATGAGGATCAAGTCAGAGAATGGAAACAAAAATGGTGACGGTATTGTGAAGTGACACAGCCCTGGGGATAAAAGTGCAGGCCATCCAGTGCGGGGCTCAAAGTCCTGGTTCTGCCACTTAGCAGCTGTGAGACCTTGGGCAGGTTATAGAACCTAAGTCTCAGTTTCCTCATCGTGTATTGAGAGAATAATAGTTCACCCTTGTAGGTTTTGCATGACCTACATTGTTCAGAGACAGACCGGCCTCTCAGGGCCCAGAGGACCCACACCTGAACACTGCCTTGGACAACCAGGAGAGGCTTCCCGGAGGAGGTGCCATTTGATCTGCACCTGCTGGAGGAGTAGGAGCTCTCTCGGCTGCCAAGTTTGAAAAGAACTTCTAGAAAGGGAGAGATGTGCAAGAGCCAGCAGGGAGCTGGGGACAGTGAGTGGCCTGTGGGGAGGAAGGGCATCCACATGTGTCAGGCACGTGAGGGATGGGTCACCCATCGAGAGAGGTTGCCTGGGTTGCAAGGTGATTTGGGAAATAGACTCTGACGTGGAAATCTGCAAGCAGCGGGTGGGTAGGGAGCTTAATTAGTAAGTGCCCTGGGGCTCAGCATCTGGAGAAAGAGGAGATGGGAGGAGGCAGGGTGAGCACAGGACACCTGGTCCTGGTGGAGTCTCCGTGAGGCCTTGGATGACCCCGTGGGATATTTTGAAGCTGACCAGCTCTTTGGAGTTACCCTGAGTCGGGATTTCGGACCAGGCTTCTCTACCCCCAGGTTGACCAGGCAGTGGCTGTGGGCTGCCCCAGGAAGGAGGGGGTAACCTTGGCCTAGGCAGTTTTCTTTAGGTGATGCAATCATAATTCAGTTGAGGGCTCTCTACCCTCAGCCCTCCCAGCAGTGGCAGAGGTGAGCCTGCTATCTTATTCAGGGTGGCTCGCAGCCTCCATCATAGCAGGCAGACCCTGTACATGAAGATCTGTGTCTCTTTATGAGGTTTGGAGCTTGTCCTTCAGGCTGCAAAGGGTCATCTCTGCACATGGAAAAGACATGTATTCAGATGTGTATCTGTATGTGTGTTGTAGCCCGGGGAGAGAGGAGGGAGGCAGAGAGACCCATTGGGAAGCTTATCACTTCAGTCCAGGTGAGCGATGATGAGACTCTTAGCAAAGATAGAGGCAATGGGGATGTGGAAGATTTCAGGGTAAATGAGAGAAATCACAGTCATTTATTCAACCCCTGCCACACAGCTGCCCCTTTAACCTATTGTTATCAACCTCCACAGTAGTTGTGCAAAGCATGCATTTTTATACAGATTCAAATGGAGGATCAGATGGAGGATCAGAGAGGTTAAGTCACTTGCCTAAAATCACACAGTGGTAAAGAACAGAGCCAGAAATGAAACTCAATTTTGTCAGACTTAAAATTCTGCACCCAGGACAGCTTCCGAAACAGTGGATGCTCAGAACACTAGTCGTCCTTAGTATTGTAGCTAATCGCAGCTATTGCTATCTTTATATGGATAAGACGAAGGCCTGGGTAGCGGATCTGCATTTTGTTAGCAGAAAAAGCACTGAGGATTGCTGACAGCTATGGTGATCTTGAGAGTATTAGGGGAAGACATATTCAAATGCAATTAAAAACCGCAAATATAATAATCAAATGTAAATGAGCAGCAGCCAACAATTACTGATGCATATACAATTAGCACATATGGTAATTTAGCAGGAGGCACAACTCTCTCCATTTCGTTGCCTCTAACAAATTGCTGATGCCCCGCCTCCCGCCTCCCTCCTTCCCTCCTCTTTGCTGCTAAACAATTCCTCTCTGTGTTTGTCGACGCTCTCTGTTGGCAGACAAGAGTCTAATTAGCTGGACTCTCCCAGAGCCAGGATGCGTCTAGCTGTGGCTCAGAAGAGGAGCTGGCTCTACAGCCTGCCTGGGGCTGGTGGGCAGGAGCAATCAGAGAACGTTGTATCCTTTCTCTTTGGGTGATAAGTGATGCTGCTTATGAAAACTGTTGATTATCTTCTAGAACAAACACCTACTAAGCAGCCACTGTGTGCCCGGCCCTGCGCTGGGTACCAGGAGGATAGAGGTTCACACCTTCATTTACCTCCCTGTCATTCAACCTGCTCCATGTCAGCATCTGGACACAATGAGGAAGAAAGCAAGATGTCCTTTGGGAACTCGCAAACTTTCGGAGAGAAATAGAGAAGCATATAGGTAATTTCCCCACAGCATGCTGTGTTGCAGTAGAGGTGGGGTTCAGTCCAGGGCTGGTGTGTGCGGTGCTCCTTCGAGGGTTTGGGCTGCCTATAATGAGATCCTGGATCCTCTTCTTATGAGCTGGGTGACAGTGGCCGCACCACTTGTGCTCTCCGTGCGTTTTTACAGAGGTGATATTAACACAGACTCACAAAGGTGGGTGTGAAGATTAAGTGAGCCTGTGCTTGCAAAGCCCTTGGCCCAGCAGCCAGCACCCGGCAAGCGCTCAGTAAATGTGAGAGTGCTATGGTTGCATCCTTATCGCTGCTCTTGGAACTCAGTGGAGGGAAGGGCTGCCCTTCTGCCCGGGAATTGCTGAGTTCAGGAAGAGCAAGAGAAAGCCTGGGGGAATGTCGTGAATTGAACTAGAATTGTGGAAGGAACACCACCTGCCTCTTAATGGATGATGCCATAACCTCTTTGAGTCTCCGCTTTGGCATCTGTAAAGTGTGGATAAGAGTACAGTCAATCTTTATTATTTATGGATCCCATATTTGCAAATTTACCAGCTCACAAAAATTTATTTGAAAGCCCCAAATCAGTACTTGTGGCACTTTCATGGTCATCCATGGACATGCACGGAGCCACAAAATAATTGAGTCACCAGATGTGTGTGTTCCCAACTGAGGTTGGGACACTGCGGCATGTGTCTTTTCTACAACCACATTTTTATGCTTTTTGTTATTGCTGTTGGTGTTTTAAACAGCCGATAAACCTAGTACTGAACTGCTGTCTAGTATTCCTAATCTCAAGGCTGTGATGTGCCTTATGGAGAAAATATATATGCTAGGTAAGTTTCATTCAGATATGAGTTACAGTGCTGTTGGTTGTGAGTTCACTGTTAACTAACCAATAAGATACACCAAGCAACTTGTCTATAAACAGAAACACACACAAAGCAAGGTTGTATATTGATTGGTTGATAGAATGTTGTGACCAGAGGCTCATAGGATCCTAGGCTGTAGGACCACTGGTTTGCTAGTCACTAATCCAGTTTTCACAGCAACTTCATCCAACACAGCTACCATGAACAGTGAGAATCAACTGTGTCTTTTCTGCAAGGATGTTATGAGGACTAGCATTGCGTTAAAGCACCCAGCACAGTGCCTGGTAGCGAGTAGGCTTTCAGGACATCTACTTAAATCCACAGCACTTTTATACATGATGAAGCTGAGGCCTAAAGAGCTGAATGGAGATCAGGATCACTCCCAAGAGGTTGATGTCTAAATTGTCGTTGAAATCACACCCTGGAGAAGATTAAAAGTAAAATAAAACACGTTTCCACAAATATTAAAGAATTAGTCATTCAGAGTATAATCTGACTGTAATGAAATCAAACTGGAAATCAATAACAGAAAAACACTCAAATACCAACACCCAAATACCTGTAACTTAGATACAAACTCCTATATAATATAGCATCAGTTAAGAGGTATCAGATTTTTTTAATGGGTTTAACTGACTGGAAATGGAAATAAAATACATAAAAATATGTGTGAAACAAAGCAGTGTTGAGAGGTAAATTAATAGCACTAAATGTTTACATTAGAAACAAAAAATTTCAAATCAATACGTTTCTACTTCAAGAAACTAGAAAAAGAAGAGCAAACTAGCCCCAAACAAAGGACAGAAATAACAGAGATAAGAATAGAAATCAACAATATTGAAAATAGGGAAACAGTAGAGAAAAAAGATTGTAAGCTGGTTCTTTGATATGATCAATAAAATGAAAAAACCTCCAGACTGACAAAGATGAAAAGAGAAGAAACAAATCATGCATATCAGGAACGAAACAGAGATGATCAGTAAGGATCTTGCAGCATTTAAAGGTTAATAAGGGAATACTTCAGTCAGCTTTATACTCAAAATACATTCAATATCTTAGAAGACATGGAACAATTCCTTGAAAACCCCAAACTGTTAAAACTTAACTAATATGACATAGATTGTCTGAACCATTAAAGAAATTGAGTTTGTAACTTAAGTACTCTTGATAGAAAATCTCCATAGTCAGAAAGTTTCACTGGAGAATTCTGCCAAACAGTAAAGAAGAATTAACACCAGGAATTTCCTGGTGGTCCAGAGGTTAGGACTCTGTGCTTCTGTTGCAGGGGGCATGAGTTCAGTCTCTGGTTGGGGAACTAAGATCCTATAAGCCATGTGGTGTGGCAAAAAAAAAAAAAAAGAAAGAAAATTTAACATCAACTTTATACAATCTCTTTCAGAAAATAGAAGAGAGTAGAACATTCCCCACTCATCTTAAAAAGCCAGTATTACCTGATACCCAAAACAGACAAAGATAGTACCAGTCCCCCCCTCAAAAGAAAGCTACGTAACAATATTTTTCATGAATGTACACCTGAAAATCCACAACAAAATATTACCAAATTGAATCCAACAATCTATAGAGTTATACTCTACAAGCAACTGGGATTTACCCATGATACACAAGGTTCAACCTTCAGCATTGTTAGTCAATATAATCTACCATATTCATAGTCTAAATTAAAAAGCCATATGTTCATATCTATTGATTCAGAAAAAGCATTTGATAAAATCCCATATTCATTAATAATAAAAACTATCAACATTTTAGGAATAGAGGGAAAGCACTCAACTTAATAAAAACATCTACAAAAAAATCAACAGCTAAGTTCACACTTATGGTGAAACTGAATTTTTTTCCCAGAAGATTGAGAATGAGGCAAGAATATTCACTCTCACCATTTTTATTCAACATAATACTAGAAGTTCTAGTCAATGTGGTAAGAAAAAATAAAAATGTATATGTAGTAGAAAGAGAAAAATAAAACAATTCTATTTGCATATACCATGTTTGTCTATATAAAGAACCTAAAAGAAGTTACACACACACACAAAAAAAAAATTTCCAGGAACTAATAAGTGAGTTCAGCAAGGTTGTAGAATATAAAACCATTACTCCAAAGTCCATTTCATTTCTATATTCTAAGGATAGATATGCAGAAACTGTAATTTAAACACAGTATCATTTATACTCACTTCAAAGATAATGAGATACTTAGGTATACACATAACAAAACATTTGTAGGCTCTGTTTGCTGAAAATTGCAAGTACTAAAGAAGGAACTCAAGGAAGACCTAAATAAATGAAGCAGCATACCATCTTCATGGATTGGTAAACTCAGCATAGCGAATATGTCAGTTCTCCCCAGCTGATCTATAGGTTTCAAGCAATCCAAATATAACCCTAGCATAATCCCAGCAAGTTTTGCTGGCCAGGACAAACAATGAAAAGCACAGGCCTTAAACTAGCTAAAACAATCCTAATAAGGAAGAAATAAGTTCTTCTTAGTCTACCTAATGGTCTTCCCTGGTAGCTCAGCTGGTAAAGAATCTGCCTGCAATGCAGGAGACCACAGTTTGATCCCTGGGTTGGAAAGATTCCCTGGAGGAGGGCATGGCAACCCACTCCAATATTCTTGCCTGGGGAATTCCACAGAGAGAGCAGACTGGCGGGCTACAGTCCATGGGGGTCGCAGAGTCAGACACGACTGAGTGACTAAGCACGCACGGCATTCTGCCTGATAATAAAGTCTATTCTTCAGTAATGCTAATCAAGATTGTGTGCTATTACAGAATGACAGAACTATAAATCAATGAAACAGAATGAAACCCATAGAAATATAACTACAAACGTGCTCAACTAATTTTTTTTTTTTTTTTTTACTAAGATCAAAAACATTTCAATGGAGGAAAGGTAGCATTTTCAACAAATAATGCTGGAGCAATTGGGGATTCATAGTCAAATGGAAAAAAGACTTAAACCTAAACCTTAACTTGTCATACAGAAGTTAACTGAAAATGAATCATGTAAATATAAAACCATAAAATTTATAGGAAAAAATTAAGGAGAAAATCTTCAGGATCAAGGACTCGGGGAAGAATTTCTGGACTTGACATCAAAAGCAAGCTCAAAACATTTGATAAAATTGACTTTATTGAAATTTGAAATGTTCTCTGTACAAAAGCTCCTAGAAGAAAGTATTTGCAAATCACACATTTGACAAAGAACAATTATCTAGAGTAGATAAGGAACAGTAAAAAAAAAAAAAAAAAATCCACTTTAAAAATTAGCAAGAGGCATGAGTAGTCATTTCACCAAAGAGGATACACAGATGTCAAATAAGCACATGAAAAATGTTTCAACATCGTTAGCCATGAGGGAAATGCAAACTAAAACTGCAGTGTTAAATCACGCTACATCTATCAGAATGACTAAAATTTAAAAACTGTGACAACACCAAATGCTGGTGAGAACGTGGAGAAATTGGATCATTCATTCACTGCCGGTGGGAATATGAAATGATACAGCTGCTCTGTAAAACTTTCTCAGCATTGCAGTTTCTTGTAAAACTGAACATTGAATTGCCGTGTGACTCAGCAATTGTACTCTCCAGAATGAATCCTAGAGAAATGAAAACTTATACATTCTCACAAAACCTAATCATAGGGACTTCCCTGGTGGTTCAGGGGTTTAGAATCCATTTTGCAGTGCAGGTCTGATCCCTGGTTGGGGAACTAAGATCCCATATGTCAATAAGCAACTAAGCCCATGTGCCATGACTACTGAGCCTGCTCATTGCAACTAGCGAGTCTGTGCACTTCAGTGAAAGATCCCTCATGATGCAACAGACTCTTGTGCCACAGCTAAGACTGTGGCACAATGAATAAACAGCCAAATAAATAAATATATAAAACAAAAACAAAAAACCCTAATCATAGCAACTTAATTGGCAATAGCCAAATGCTAAAAATCAGTACAGGTGTAATTCAATGGGTGAGTGGTTAAATGAACTGTTATGCATGAATAGCATGGACTATGACTCAGCAATCAAAAGGAAAGGGTTGATGTACACAACTTGGATAAATCTCTGGAGAATTACTGTGAGTGAGAGAAGCCACTTCCAAAAGGTTGTGTTGTGATTCCATTTATATAACCTTTTTTGAAAAAAAATTTTAGAAATGGAGAGCAGATTAGAGGCTTGCACAGTGGTGGAACATGAGAAGATAGAGGTGAGTGTGGTCTTTAAAGGACAATGCCAGGGATTCTAGTGGTGGTGGAACTTTTCAGTATTTTGACCATGATAGTGGATTCAGGGATCCACACATATGATAAAATTATATAGAACTAAATGCACACACCTATGAATACAAGTAAAGCTGGGGAAATATGATTAAGATAGGTGGCTTGCATCAGTGTTAATTCCAGGTTGTTGTATTGTATAACAGTTTTGTTACTATTTGTGGGAAACTGGGTTAAGGGTACATTCAGTCTCCCTGAATTATTCCTTAGACTCCCATATAAGTCTAAAATTATTTTAATAAAGCTTCCAATTAAAAATGGCAGAAGTCACCTAATGATAGAAATTGAATTATCTGGAGAAGGTTTCTTCTGGATTTGTATTGTATTGAGGAGGAGCTATTTGAATTCAAGAAGATTTGGAGCTTGGGACATCAAAGACTGAGCTTTGCTTGAGAAGGAAGGTCGGATTATGTCTTAGATCCTTAATCTTAATGAAATTGTGGTGAAATCTGCACTTTTTTTTCATGCCCATTCAATACAGCTGCACTGTGTCAGATCCATGACACCAAATGTCCTCTTTTCTTTCTTTCATGAGCCATATATGCATCACTTTGTTCGTTTTATGTTTGGTTAATGTATGTGTTCACTTGATCTTGGCATGATCAAGTGATGTTGATCACTGCTGAAATTATTTTCTATGTTTGTTTATTTGTGATCTCCCCCTCCTGAATGAATGCTCTGGAAGACAGGGTTTTGTCCATTTTCTGCAGTGATGTATTCTTATCTATTATCCAGGACTGTGACCAGCACATAATTTGGGCTGTTTCATTATTTTTCAATTTTCCTGTTTTTTTTTTTTTTTTGGTTGTTATTATTCTCATGTTCTTCTTATTTTTGACTTATGGCTTCTATTCCTTATTTTTTCTTTAAACAATTTGAAAATAATTATCTGCAGCTCCCTTTCAGATTGCTCCTTTAAGTCCATTTATTGAGAGGCTAATTCTTTTCTTAAACATCTGACATGTGGTTAAAGTTTTTTGTCAGAGAATTCATCTTCAGCCAGTTTTCTGTGTCACCTTGACTGCAGAAGTATTTCACCTTTTCTTCTGCTGGGTTCGCAGTTTCCACTAGTCAGGCCAGTTTTTCTGTTAAATGCCTATCAGATGGGTGGTATGAGTTTCACCTTCCCACCACATTTGATATAGACTTGCAATTTTTGTTTCTTGTGTGGGTGATTTTTTCCCACCATTTCCCAGGGTGGATGGCAAGGTTTTCTTGTAGCTCCCTGGTTTTGCAGGAGGTGTTTTAAATATGTTTGCCACTGATCAAACATATAGTCCTTCAAGGCTCCCTGCTTCAAGAAATACTCACTTCCCCTTCCTCCACTTTATCTGGGCCCAACCCCAACCCCTGTTCTCCATTTGGGTTGACTCTTCCCCACCTCTAAGGCCTGTATCCAACTTTGAGTGTTTGACTTCATCTCACACTCACTTCTCTGACTTAGAGATCCCTCCTGGTTTCTGCACCTGCCTTCTGTAACTTTTTCTCTCTCGACTGTGAATAGATTATTTAGCGCTTTTTTTTTTTGTTATCTTTTATTCAGAATGTCCATATCCTTGGAGTGAGAGAGCATTCACCTCCCTTCACCTCAGTGCCCCAGACTCTCATCCTATGGATATACTCCTTACTGGAAGCTCTCATCCCTTAAACTAGAGACTGTCAGCCAAAACCACAAATGTCCAAAACAAACAATATGTCCCTAAGCCAAGCAATCCATCCAGAAGTCACCTGAGAGAATAATCAGCCTGAGTCAAATGTGAAAGGATGGCTATTCAAGGCTAACATATCCACAGGGACCAAAAGCTGATGAAAGGAGTTATTGGTTGTCTCTGGCTTATATTCAGTCATTGCAGACTTGAGTGGGCTTCCCAGGTGGCTCAATGGGTGAAGAATCTGCCTGCAGCACAGGAGACACAAGAGATGTGGGTTTGATCCCTGGGTTGGGAAGATCCCCTGGAGGAGGGCCTGGCAACCCACTCCAGTATTCTTGCCTGGAGAATCCGTGGAAGAGCCTGATGGACTGTAATCCATAGTGTCACAAAGAGTCGGACACAACGGAAATGACTGAGCACACACACACAGAGTCTTGAGTGGGAAGTGTTTCCTAAACTGACCTGTGCCAGATGGCTTGGCAAATTACCACACCCTGGAGAGCAGGGAGTGATCAGGAGAGCATGTCTTTGAATGGAATGGCTTAGTTCTTTTCTTTTTCCCGAAGCAAGCTATACACACCTTAAGTGTATTGTTAAATTTGATGCATTAATTAGTTTAATCAGTTCTGATGAAAGTATGCGTGTAACCCGTGTTCTTATCAAGATGTTGTTGTTGTTCAGTTGCTAACAAAGAACATAGCGATCATCCCCAGATTTCTTTTGTGCGCTTCCCTTGTCAATCTCCATCTCTGCTTTCCAGAAAATCACTGTTCTTATGTCCATCACCATCGTTCCGCTTGGCCTAGTAGAGTTTCATATGAATGCAATGCTCATGCCTGACTTTCAAGCACTGTTTTTGAGATTCAGCCCTCTCATTCAAGGGACTTCCCTCATGGTGCAGTGGCAAAGAGCCTGCCTGCCAGTGCAGAGGATGAAAAAGATGCGGGCTTGATCCCTGGGTGGGGAAGATCCCCTGGAAAAGGAAACAGAAACTCATTCTGGTATTTATGCCTGAGAAATCCCATGGACATAGGAGCCTGGCAGGCTATAGTCCATGGGGTTGCAAAGAGTTGGACACGAATGAGCGTGTGCACGTGTGCACACACACACACATACACACACACACATATCATTCATAAGGGCTTCCCAGGTGGCACTAGTGGTAAAGAACCTGCCTGGCAATGCAGGAGACACAAGAGATGAAGGTTCGATCCCTGGGTTGGGAAGATCTCCTGGAGGAGGTCATGGTAACCCACTTCAGTATTCTTGCCTGGAAAATTCCATGGAAAGAGGAGCCTGGCAGGCTACAGTCCATGGGGCTGCAAAGAGCCAGACACAACTGAGCGAGCTGTGCACCCATATAATTTGTTGAGAACATGTAGTTCATTCCATCTTCTTACTGTGTAGTGTTCCACTATGTGAAAACACTACATTAATTATCCATTCTCTGATTGATAGACATTTGCTGTTGCCAGTTTGGGGCTATTATGAGGAAGGCTACTATGGATATTCTTATATAGGTCTTTTTGTGAACCTATACTTTGATTTCTGTTGGGTAAACACTTTGGAAAAAGTTGAATTGTTTAACGTTATAAGAACCTGCCAAAAAGTTTTCCAAAGTTATCAAATTTGTTGCTCCCTAATGACAATATAGGGCTTCTCTGGTGGCTCAGACGGTAAAGAATACGCCTGCGTTTTCCTTATGCAGGAAGACCCCCTGGAGAAGGGAGTGGCTACTCACTCCAGTATTCTTGCCTGGAGAATCCCATGGACAGAGGAGCCTGGTGGGCTACAGTCCACGGAATCTCAAAGAACTGGACATGACTGAGTGACTAACACTTTCACTTTCAGTGGCAATTTATGAGTTCTTGTTGTTCCACAACATTTTCAACATTTGGAGCTGCCAGCCATTTAAATTATAGCCATTCCAGTCAATGTGTACAGGCATTTCTTTGTGATTTTAATTTCCCTTTTTTCTGATAATTAATGATGTTGGGAACTTTTCATCTACTTATTAGCATTTATATATCTTTTTTGTGAGGTGCCTGCCCACGTCTTTTGCATTTTTCAAATTGGGTTATTTGTTTTTTAATTATTATTGAGTTGTGGGGGTTCTTTATAAAATGGGTGAAATGCTTTGTCATTTTCACACTGTGGATATTTTAGCCCAGTCTGTGACTTGCTTTCCACTTTCTTTGTGGTATCGTTAGTAAGTGAAGATTTTAGTTTGTATGAACTGCAGTTGATCAGTCTTCTTTATGTTCATTGCTTTTTATCCCCTAAGGAGTCTTACTTATCCCATCAGAGAGAGAGTTTTCTGTGTTTCTTCTAGAAAATATATTCAACTTGTATATCTATTTTCTGCTTCAAATTATCTTTGGTGTATGATATGAGGTAGTTATTGATATTTCTGTTATTTCATGTGGATAACCTGTTGTTCTAGTTCTAAATGTTAGAAAAACTTTAAAGACTTTCTTTGGTCCTTTGTTAGAATCTGAGAAATGATGCAAAAGAGACATCTCAGAATTACACCACCTGAAAAGTGAGATTGTTTCGGTGTTTGGTTGCCTCCTAAGAAGAGTTGAAATTTCCTTCTGAGGAAATGTTGATTCTTTGGATATTCTGATCTGCTGTAAGCATGGCCTCCTGCAGGTCCTGGACAAACATCCTTGGGCATAGAGATACAGATACTGGAGATTAGAAGTACCTCAGGGCTAACTGACATGGTAGGGTCCAACGTCTATGGTAGGCTTTATTACATTTGCTATAGATAACTACAGTGCAAGCATCCTGAATCATACCATGATCATCGTGATGTTTCTAAGATATTTTGAGTTAGGGCAGTCTAACTTTATTTGTTGCATACATATTAACTTAAACATACAAATAAACCTCCACAATTTTATAACTCGAAATTGACTATTTTTAATCTTTACTCCTGGTCATTCCCGTGTTTGCCCATAAGGACCCATTTCTATAGAAAGTAGTTGTGTGTGCGTGCTCAGTCATTCAGTCATGTCTGACTCTTTATGACCCCATGGAGTATAGCCCAACAGGCTCCTCTGTCCATGGGATTATCCCAGCAAAAATACTGGAGTGGGTTGCCATTTCCTTCTCCAGGACATAGTCCTAAACCAGGGATCCAACTCCCATCTCCTGTAGCTCCTATGCCTGCAGGCAGATTCTCCACCACTGAGCCACCTAGGAAGCCCCCTTAAAGTAATTGTACATTTTGTTTATTTGTCTTCTTTATTGTCTACTTGAGATTATATCCCCAGTGCCTTCCCTGTAATTACATGGTGTTGATTTTAATAGCAGCATAATATCCCATAACACAGATGTACTAAAATGTACTTAACCATTTTCCCATTGTTAGATAATAAGGTCAGCCTCAGTGCTTGGTAATGTATAAAATGATGAGCATCTTTATACATAAACATTTTTTTCTTATTTTAATTTAGCTCTTTAAAGCAACTTTCTAGATCTTGGATTCCTGCATGAAAGAGATAAATGGATGGGTATTTTTAGTCTGCTGATATACATGTAGTCCCCTGTTAATACATGCATTCAGCAAGTTTGGGATTTAAACCATAGGAGCTACAGCAAATGTATTAATATTTTTTCTAATTACCTAATATTAATAAAAACAAAAGCATCAACAACATTTGGAAGCAGTTTATTTTGTTTGGATTTTGATAAAACATTCAGAGCTGGCTCACAGTCTGTCCCTGGAGAAATTAACTTTTTGAAATAGTACGGTTATAAAACTCTCTTTGCAAGCTGAGCATATAATGTGGGGTTAAAATAAACAGTTCTCTTCAGAGCCTCATGAAAGTCTCCAGGGGATGTCTCAGGGTAAAAGGGTTAGGTCTGGTTTCAAAGAAGATCTTAATTAACGATCTGGAAGACCAGGACAACAGCTGGTTAATTAAATTCACAGATGGGACTCATTTGGGAGGTGGTGTGAACTCTGGGAAAAGGTGAAGAAATTAGATAAAGAACTCGGTTGCAGTCGCCAAGGAACACAGAGTGAAAGTAATAATTTGCAGTAGTCTGAATCAAAATAATTTGGTCTTATATTAGTAGTGTTTTATCCCAGTCATAGCTTTCTTCTAGCATGGCTTACTTAAAGGAGCCCTGAGCTTGGAAAGGCAGTTTGGGCATCAGTCTCTTCTCACCATGTTTGTGATCTTCACCAATTCCCCTTGTCCTCTCTGGGGTTTCAGGTTTCTGTCTACACACTGGGGATAATGGTTATGCTGACTTTTCAAAGTGAAATAACAGGAAGAAGGTGAAACTGCTTGATTAAAGTTACTCTACTTATAATTCCTTTTCAACCCCAAGAACCTTTTGCATGAACTTTGATTTTATGCTCTTAAATACATTTTGCCCACTGCAGAATTAAATAAAGGCCAAGCAGAGGGTTTCCCATCTCAAACATCCCAACACTTTGGGGTCCACAGGACCAAGATGGGACCCAAAAGATAGGTTCCTGAACCATGAAACCAAGATGATGTAGAATGCTTGGATGGAGGACATTACACAGAAAATTTGTTTGGTTTGCTAAGAGCAAACCACATTTTCAATCATCTTGTTGAAACTGTGAGTGAGGAAGATCTGAAAGATTCCCAGCAAGTCATGGGTAGTAAATAGTTTTTCAGTATGGCTGAGTCAGTGGGTGCAATGCCATTGCTATTCTCTTAAATTCAGTTCAGTCTTTAATTTTTAAAATTGAATAAGAGTAAAAGTATTTATTATAGACTGTGACCTTGATTTCTTCCCCCTCCCCATTTTCCCTAGAATTCTCAGCTTAACACCAAATTATCTTCTTACACGGAGGATTGTGTGTGACTCAGCCTCATTATCTAGGTACAGAAGGACTCGTATCATTAAAATGGTTAATAGCAGTTCCCCTGGGAGAGGATGGGAAGGTGAGAGCTTTTTCATATCTCAGGAAAGGAAACAAAATCTCAAGGAGATTAAATGACTTGCCCAAGGTCACACAGTGAGTAAGTCACACAGCTGGGACATAAATCAAGTTTATTCAATATTCTGGTTATGCATTTCTCAAAGCCAGATATGGAGAAAACAAATTACACCAGAATGTGGGGGAAGGAAACCAAAAAATGGTTCTGCTTATGATTGTAAATGGCAACCCACTCGAAAGAGATACTGTTCGTACCAGTTTTTCTCAGGCAAAGAGAACATCTGTACGCTTCATCCATTTCTATGTTCCATCATCTCTGGAAGGAAATGTGGCAGTTCCCAAACAGCTTGCAGCTCCGTCATTTCCCTTTCGGGGCCCGAGAGTGAGGAGGATGGCTGTGGGATCTCAGGAAGGGCTTGCCAGCAGTGCTTAGGGTGTGCTGTCAGGAGGATGTCTTGGGTGAGGTGCAGGACAGCAGGAGGTTTAGGACCATTCCATCCTGACTGCCAGCAGCCTGTGGGCTGAATACATTCTGCAGATGCAAGGAAGAGTGAGCCAATTTCTCTGATGTTTGTCGTTCATCATTCTCAAGGGAGGGACGTAAAGAAAATTTCACTTTGATATTTCTTGTGTGTTTGCGTGCAGTTTCCCCGCTCCACTCCACTCCTCGCCCCTGATGTATATGATTCTAGCTGATCTGGCCCCTGTCTCCCCCTTCTCTCTCTTTCTACCTGTCTGGTCCTCATTCTACACCGCAATGTGCTGAGGTCACTCCCACTCAGGACTTTTGTACCTGTGGATCTCTCTGCCTGCGTTGCCTTTCCCCATGACTATTGCATGGTCAACTCCTCAGAGATGCATTCCCTGACCAATATCTGTAAGGCTGTTTTCCCACTCTCTTCCAGCCCCTAGTGATCACTCTCATTTGCCTAACACTATCTAAAATTGTCTCATTTATGTATTTACTTTTTGCTTCATGTTAGTTTGCTGTCATCCCCCACTAGACTGTAAACTTAGGAGCACAGAGGTCTTTCTGTCCTATTCACTATGCATTCCTGGCACCCTGAGCATTCTGCAAGTATTAATTCCATCAACCTTTCTTTTGGAAAATCTACTCTGATCAGAATGTAAGCTAAGGGCTTCTGCTTCTTACCAAGATGGAATAAGAGAGACCAGATTTATCCTCCTACTTGAAACAACCAAAAAAAAAAAAAAGGAAAATTTATATGAAACATACAAGGACATTAAAAGTTATTATAAATGTATTCCATAAGTTAAAAAAGTTAAGTGGAGACATAGAAGATATAAAAAAGACCTAAATCAAACTTCTAGAGTTGAAAACTAAATGTGTTGAAGATATGCTGGATAGGATTAATAACAGATTAGACATTGCAAGAGAAAAGTTTAGTGAACTTGAAGATACACCAATAGAGGGAATGCTCCCCACTTTATTCTTTGAATTCAAGATAACCCTGTTATAAAAACCATACAAAGACATTATAAGAAAAGAAACCTTCAAACCAATATCCCTCAATAATATTGATGCAAAATATATTAAAAATTTTTTAAAAATCGAATCTAATAATATATAAAGAGGATATCAATTTCTGAGTGAAATTTATCTCAGGAATTCAAGATTGGTTTAACATTTGAAAAATAATAGAATTAACTATATAAGCATGCTAAAAAAAAGAAGAAACATATGATCATTCCTATTAGTGCAGAAACAGCATTTGACGAAATCAAATATCCATTTCTGCTAAAAACTTTTAACAAACTTAGAATAGAAGGGAACTTCCTCAACCCAATAAAGGGCATCTATAGAAAACCTTAGATATCATTGTACTTAATGGAGAAAATTTAATGCTTTTCCCCTAAGATCTGAAACAAGATGAGAATATCCACTCTCACTACTTCCATTAAACATTATATTGGAGTTTTTAGCCAGTGCAATAAAGAAGGAAAAAGAAATAGAAAGCACTCAGATTGGAAAGGATGAATACAACCCTCTTTATTTGCAAATTGCATGATGATGTTGTTTATATAGAAAATTTGATATAATTGACATAAAAATATTATAACAAGAGAACTTAGTACTGAGTTCCAGATAAGATCAATATATTAAAAGTTATTGAATTTCTCAGTGCTAGGAATAAACTTTTAGAAATTGAATTTTTTAAATTACTATTTATAATAACATAAACATGTGAAATAGGGATGAATCTTAATAAACCTATATAGGACTTATACATTGAATACTATAAAACATTTCTGAAAGAAGATTTAAATAAATGATGAGATATACCTTGCTCATGGGTCTTAAAATTCAATATTACTATGGTATAAATTCTCCCCAAATTGATCCACAGATCCAATACGATCTCAGTCAAAGTCTCAGCAAGCTTTCATATAGAAATTAAAAGACTTGTTCTAAAATACATGTGGAAATGGAATAGCCAAAACAATTTTTAAAACTAAGACATTATAAGAAAAGAAACCTACAAAGCAATATCTACTTAGAATAGATGGGAACTTCCTTCTACTAAGAACGTAGTTACAAAACGAATCCAAGACTTATAAATATACAATAATCAAGACAGTGTTATATTGGTATCAACATAGACAGAGGGATGGAACAAAATAGAAAGTCCAAGGATAAAACCACAAATATATGGTCAATTGATTTTTGACAATGCTTTTGTCCTGTAAGAGCAGGCCCTTTCTAATGTGGGGACAGGGATGGAGCAGCAGACTGTATTCAGATAAACCAAGTAAACCAATGATATAATATTATCTAATGATGTAATTCCAACTTGCTGCTGCTGCTACTTACTTGCTAAATCATGTCTAATTCTTTGCAACCCCATGGATTCTAGCCCTCCAGGCTCCCCTGCCCATGGGATTGTCCATGGCAAGAATATTGGAGCGGGTTGCTGTTTCTTTCTCCAGGGTATCTTCCTGACGCAGAGATCGAACATGTGAACCTGTGTCTTCTGCATTGTCAGGCAGATTCTTTACCACTAAGCTACTAGGGAAGCCCCAGACTCTGATCTGGCAGCAGTGGGATTCAGCTATGATTCCAAGAGTCTGACTTCTTGTTATTATTGTTCTATTTAAAACTGCTGCTAATTCATTTCAATACAAATATCTTCTCATTATGGTTCATATATGGTTGGTCTCTGGCCCAGCCTGTGAGGGGAGTAAGTCTTCTCAGAGGAGGTGCACTTTTGCCAGGATTGCTTTACCCCTTTGTCTTTCCTCTGAACCCCCATGAATCCTTTGCTTGCTGTCTCATGTCCACCCTTTACATCGTAGGTCTGATGTTGTCTCCATGACTACCATCATTATATCCCCATCAGTTTCTGCAGCACCTGGTATGCAGTGGGTGCTTTGAAAATATTGGATGGGAGGATGGAGGGATGATCGGGGCTTTAGGGCTGAGTTGAGAAATTCTGGGAGGGTCCCCTGTGGGAAGAACCACCATTGAGTCAGTCACCCTGAATATGACTGCTGCCCAGGTCACTGGTGGGGGTGGGGAGAAAGATAGGCTCAAAGAAAACGCAGGGCCCAAATCTGAGAAGTCAAGGAGAGCCTCATGAGGAAATTTTAGCATTTTTAAACAGAGCCAGCTTTTCAGCCATGCATGTCACCCCAACTCTTCCAGATGCCCCAACACATCACTTCTACCATCTGTTGTAAATGCCCCAAGCATCTCTTTTCACCTAAGAACCAAGGGAAAACATGGTCAGTCTGCATTTTGAAGGAATTTTTTATCAAGTTTTGATGCTTTTACAGGCTTCTTAGAATGCACATCCTACTTTGGGGAGTTCAGCTAGGGGCCCTCTCTTAATATGCCATCCTTGCCATCCAAAGATTCCATTCCAAGTTCTTCCCCTGGGCTGCTACTTGAAGACAGAGAATTTGATGTTTTCAGAGTCTCTGATGTCAAACCTTGAAGGAATTCACTGAAAGGGCAGTTGTACATCATGTCGCAGCTTCTTGTCTGAGAGGAAAACCAAAGGACTTAAAACACAGGGAAATTCTTTTTGTTTCATGTATTATTTTAATGGAACAGTGATTGCATCTGTGGGCTTCCCTGGTGGCTCAGAAGATAAAGAATCTGCCTGCATTGTGGGAGACCCGGGTTCGATCCCTGAGTCGGGAAGATGCCCTGGAGAAGGAAATGGCAACCCACTCCAGAATTCTTGCCTGGAGAATCCCGTGGACCAAGGAGCCTGGTGGGTTATAGTCCATGGGGTCACAAAGAGTTGGATACAACTCTTAAAAAATATTGCATCTATTTTTCAAACTGTTTCCACATGCATCCTCTCATGTGTTTCTTCTTATACCAAGTCATGATTTGCTTTTATTCTTACAATAATCATATTACAAAGAAAGAAAATGTGGCTCAGTGACTTGAAATACTTGCCCAGAGAGACACAGCTGGCAAATGGAAGTATGTAGTCTCCACCCCTGCTCTGTCCAAGTGCCCAGCTCTGGTGTTTTTCTGCAGCACCAAATTGCCTCACAGTGAGAACAGGAGCCTGTGGGATTTTCCAGTTTCCTCACTGACTGACTCATATAGAGGACACTCTATAAATACTTGTCTAATTGCCATTCATTTGGACTAGCTCCCACTGTATATGAGTGCCAGACTTTCGAACTGACATGGATTGCTCCAAATGATCTTTTATCTCACTGAGTTTGTTCTCTCCAACTCCAAGTCCTTATCATAAACATGGAGCATATGAAAGCCAAACAGGTTTGTTTGCTTTTGTTCTTGTTAATTGTTTTTTTAAAGATCGAATATAGCAAGCATGTTCAATTTTGCATGGTAGGACGATTGTGTTGTAGGTGGCAGAGTGCAGAGAGAATCAATGCTCATTCTAAGACTGACTTGAATATACTGACTTCATTTGAATCATTATTTGTGCCAGTGTGTATCTATTAATTCTCAGGACAGGGTGGTGAAGGAACTATTAGAGAACAGGTCATTTCTGGAACATGAAAGCTGTCTAGAGTATTTTTTTTTACTCAGCCAATTCATTCTTTTTTTTTTAATTGCCTTAGATGCCTTAGATCATTACAATCAGCTGCAATTTTACTGGGGTGCTTGTGGGTCAGCTAACACCGATATCAAGAAATTAAAGCCCGAGCCTTCGTTTGCTTATGAGTGCCTTCTCAGATCCATTGTCTCCATTTGTAACAAGTGGATGAATCTATTTTCATCTGCCTACCTGCTTGTTATGTGAAAATTAATGGGAGGTGTTTTGATCACTCAAAAAAAAAAGATATAAAGAGCTGCACCTCATAGTTTATGCTTCTGTAGCTCACTCACGTGCGGTCCTTTTAGTGTTCATATGACCAACATTTTCAGGAGCCTTTAAATCGTATTTTTCCTTTCATATTTGAAAAGGATACACAGATTTTTTTTTAACTGTATAAAAATTGTATGTATTGAGAACCTGCAATCTGGATCTTTTAAACATTTTTTGACCATCAATAAAATACTCCTGGTTATACTAAGCCTTACCTGTCACTCAGCAGGTATTCTTTAATTATTTGTGCAATGAATTAATGAGTGAGTGACCCAGGAACTGTTTCTAATGCTTGATATGACTCTCTGCGGCATATCCATCTTTAGGATGCCCTATATGAGAGTGACTGATCAAGAAGCCTCACTTTGCCATCCACATTGATGCTGGTCAGTGGCTAGGTGAATGGGATGACTGGTGAAGGGTCCCAGGGGTGGTGAGAGACAAAAAAAAAAAAAAAAGCTGTTGTTCAAGATGACATGGTGGTTTCTACTTATAGCAAAGCAGTGCTCTAATACAGGACATGAAAAGCCTCTCAGTAAAAACACCAAGAAACACGGGACAAAACATATTTTTTAAAATTATTTTAAGTACATAATTTGACTTGAAAGAAAGGAAAACCTTCATGTGCCAGCAGATGGCCACTGAAAACTGGAGCGTGAAGGATGTGCGCTGACACCTTAGCTGCCCAGAAGCAGGTGAGGGCGCTGACCTCTGGGCGCTTACACTGGGACTTAGGGTTCAGCACCCCCAGGGGTAGAAGATTAGACCTTGGGCAAATGTAAGATGGAGAGTATGAACTGAGACCATCACATAAACTGAGAACCTTCTGAAGGTTGTGCCTTCATTGAAAAGTCAACCAGGAGAAAAATAATGTCCAGCAGTGAAGGATACAAGAAGAAAGTCTCTGATGGGTTCTGGAAAGAAAAAAAAAAATTATTTCACGTGTGAACTTGATACCTCAAGTGTATACCTCACAAGTACTGGGGCTTAAATGTACATTACTCTATATTGTTACTGAGAAGTACTGCTATGTAATAAATACCATTGTATACATTTTAAATTATGCTAAACCAAACACCACATTTTAAATATATGCATAATGGTATTAAACCTATAAAATAGTTAAGACAAGGATAAATTTTTTGAAAAGAATGAAGTTCTATCTGGGAAATAGAGGAAGATGTAATTGAAGGGAGGTCTGCAAGTACTTAGGTGCTATTGGTCAGATTCTGGGTTTTGTTTTTTTTTAATTTAATTTTTTATTCTGGCGAAATGCACAGATAAAATTTTCCATCATAACCATTTTAAAGTGTACAGTTCAGTGGTATGAAGGACATTCATTTTGTTGTGCAGTCATTACCCCTGTCTATCTCCAGAACTCTTTTCATTCTGCAAAAACCTATACCCATTGTCATAAATCCCAGTTTCCCCTTCCTCATCCCTGGACCCACCATTCTTCTTTCTGTCTCCGTGATTTTGACTACTCTAAGAAGATCATAAAAGTGGAATCATACAATATTTGACTTTTGATGACTGGTTTATTTCACTTCACATGCTTCACATGTGAAGCATGATGTCTTCAAGGTTTATCCATGTTGTAGAGTAAGCAGAATTTCCTTCCTTTTTTTTTTTTTTTAAATTAATTAATTAATTAATTTTTTCAGTGGGTTTTGTCATACATTGACATGAATCAGCAATAGATTTACACATATTCCCCATCCCGATCCCCCCTCCCACCTCCCTCTCCACCCGATTCCTCTGGGTCTTCCCAGTGCACCAGGCCCGAGCACTTGTCTCATGCATCCCACCTGGGCTGGTGACCTGTTTCACCATAGATAATATACATGCTGTTCTTCCGAAACATCCCACCCTCACCTTCTCCCACAGAGTTCAAAAGTCTGTTCTGTACTTCTGTGTCTCTTTTTCTGTTTTGCATATAGGGTTGTCGTTACCATCAAGATGGTTTTTCCAGTGGTCATGTATGGATGTGAGAGTTGGACTGTGAAGAAGGCTGAGCGCCGAAAAATTGATGCTTTTGAACTGTGGTGTTGGAGAAGACTCTTGAGAGTCTCTTGGACTGCAGGGAGATCCAACCAGTCCATCCTGAAGGAGATAGGTCCTGGGTGTTCATTGGAGGGACTGATGCTGAAGCTGAAGCTCTAGTACTTTGGCCACCTCATGCGAAGAGTTGACTCGTTGGAAAAGACCCTGATGCTGGGAGGGATTGGGGGCAGGAGGAGAAGGGGACAACAGAGGATGAGATGGTTGGATGGCATCACCGACTCGATGGGCATGAGTTTGAGTGAACTCCGGGAGTTTGTGATGGACAGGGAGGCCTGGCGTGCTGCGATTCATGGGGTCGCAAAGAGTCGGACACGACTGAGCGACTAAACCAGCTAACTAACTAACAAGGTGGTATTTCATTTCCTGTCACTTTGCTATTTGTTTTCTATGTACCTTAGAGCTTTTTACATCTCATTTCCTTCATTATTGTCTTTTTTTGTGTTTAGCTAATTTTCTGTAGTGAAATGTTCAATCTCCTATCTCATTTCTTTTGTGTGCATTCTGTATCTATTTTGTTTGTGTTTACCATGGAGTTAAATTTAACATCCTAAGATTATAACACTAATTGGATTTACCCTAGTTTAACTTAAGTAACACACACAAACTCCATTCCTTTACACATCCATCCCCACTCCTTTTCATGCTTGATGTCCCAGAATCAACCTTTATACATTGTATATCTGGGCTTCTCTGGCGGCTCAGCAGTAAAGAATCTGCCTGCCAATGCAAGAGACACGGGTTCGATCCCTGGGTTGGGAAGACCCCTGAAGAAGGAAATGGCAGCCCACTTCAGCAATCTTGTCTGGGAAATCCTATGGACAGAGTAGCCTGGTGGGCTACAGTCCATGGAGTCACAAAAGAGTCAGACATGATTTATCAACTAAACAACACCACCACCACATTATGTATCTAAAAATATAAACTAATTTTTTTTGAAAATATACTAGTAACTTAAATTATGTAGAAAATGAAGCGTGGAGTTACAAACTAAAGTTATAATAATACTTTTAGACTAATAATTGCTTTTTTAAAAAGTATTAATCTCTCAAACAGTGTAGAAAATGAAAAGTGGGATTACAAACTGTTGTTACAACCATACTAGCTTTTACATTTGCCCTGTATTTACCTTCATTGAGACCTTTATTTCTTCCTATGGCTTCAAATTATCTAGTGTTCTTTTGTGTCAACCTGTAGGACTGCCCTGAGAATTTCTTAGAAGGCAGGTCTAGAGGTGATGAAATTCTTCAGCATTATTTATCTGGGGGAGCCTTATTTTCTCCCTTACATTTGAAGGACTTTTTGTTGGATATAAGATTCTTGCTTGAGAGTTGTTTTGTTGTTTTTTTAGAACTTTGAATATATCAGCCCCCTGACTTCCAATCTCTGAATTTTTTGATGAGAAATCTGCAGATAATCTTATTGTGGTTCCCTTATATTATATTGCGAGCTGAAACTCCAATGCTTTGGCCACCTGATGCAAAGAACTGACTCATTTGAAAAGACCCTGATGCTGGGAAAGATTGAGGGCAGGAGGAGAAGGGGATGACAGAGGATGAGGTGGTTGGATGGCATCACCGACTCAATGGACATGAGTTTGGGTAAACTCCGGGAGTTGGTGATGGACAGGGAGGCCTGGCGTGCTGCAATTCACGGGGTCACAAAGAGTTGGTCACGACTGAGCAACTGAACTGAACTATATTATATGGCAGGTTGCCTCTCTCTTACTGCTTTGAAGACTGTGTCTTTGGTTTTCCCGTTTTTATAATGTGTCTCAGTGGGGATCCCTTTAAGTTCCTTCTATTGGACTTCATTGAGCTTCTTGGATGTCTATATTCATGCGCTTCCTCATATTTGGGAAGCTTCAGCCGTTATATCTCCAAATAGTCTCTCTGCCTCTTTCTCTTTCCCTTCTAGGACTCCTATGATGTGTATGTTGGTCCACTTGACGGTATCTCAGAGGACCCCTCATGCTCTGTTTTTTTTCCAACCCCTTTCCTTTCCCTTCTTCAACCTCAGTAATTTCCATTGGCCTATCTTCTACATTGTTGATTCATTCTTCTACTGGTTGAAATCTACCTTTGAATCCCTACAGTGATTTTTCATTTTAGTTATTATAATTTTTAGTTCCAGAATTTCTTTTCGGTTTCTTTTTTAGGTTTTCTAGCTGTTTTTTGATATTTCCATTTTGTTTGTATATCATTTCCTTGAATTTTCTCCACAGCGTCCTTTAGTTCTAGTCCTTTGAGCATCTTTAAAACCATTATTTCAAAGTGTTTGTCTACTAAACCTGCTATAAGATCTTGTCACAGGGACAGTTTCTAGTTTATTTTTTCCCTTTGAATGGGCCATACTTTCTGACTTCTTTGTATGTCTTATGACATTTTCTTCCAAAACTTGACGTTTTAATCTAATAATTTGATAACTCGGGAATCAGATTCTTCCCTTCCTCAGGATCTTTTCTGTTTTTTATTGTTGTGTGTTGTCCCTGAGGCAGGGATCCGCCCGAGGTGTAAACTTTAGGTCTTCTTATTTTTTTTTTTTCCTGAGACGGTGCTTTTCCCTGTGCATGCATGGTGAATTTCTGATTTTCCCCGTATATGTGGTTTTAAATGTACTAGTCTTTAATATCTGGCTCCCAAAAGAGGAAAATGAAAGTGGGGTGAAATGGGTCCAAGCCCTTTAAGTTTGCTGAAAGTCACTTGGGCCAGTGGGGGAGGGGTTCACAGCAATAAGGGGAGGTACAGCCACAATGCTCTCCCCGCCTCTTTGTTTTCGCTTCTGTGGTCAGAAACAACAATTAGCGATCAGGTCACAGATCTCCAATATTTGAAGGTCAGGGTCCTTTTCGCCCACCCTGCCTTCTGCAAGTTGTGTGCCGGCCGCTCCTGGAACACCAGAAGAGCTGCCTGCGCTGGGCCTGGGGGCGACAGATGGGTAGCTGCTGCTTCACTAAGTGCTGAAATTAACCATAAATGACTTCAATCCAAGCCTTTCCGTGAAAGTTGCAAACCTTCGTCAGACTCCAGAGTTCCAAAATAATTGCATCAGACATTCTACCAGTGCAGTTGTTGTTCAGGTGGGAATAGGTTCCTAGTGTTTCTCCACCATCTTTTCAGAATCAGCTTCTGTTTAATTTGGGTAGTAGCTATAGAGTTTATTGAATTATTATTTACAAGCCACAGGTACATGTGTTTTATATGTATATATTATATATATAATTATTGTGTATTTATATATAAAATATATATTGTATTATATTTAAAATTACAAAGAATATATATATATATATATAAGTGACAAAAATTGAACAAGATTAACATAAATAAAATTTAATTCTAAAAACTAGGTTAAAAAAAGACTAGGTAAGAATAACATAAAGGATATAGAAAAAGAGGTGATCATAGTAAAACGTACTACTACTATGTTTTTTAAAAAGAAAGTAGAAATATTGTTTAATTCAATACCTTGCTAAGTAAGATGATGTAGATGTTAAAATTTAAATGTAAGCACTAAAAGTTTAGAAATAGCCAAGATGTCAATGTATGACAAAAACCACTACAATATTGTAAAGTAATTAGCCTCCAACTAATAAAAATAAATGAAAAAAAAAAACTGAATCAATGAACTTTAAGAGGAGGAAAGTATGGTAGACAGAAAGCGCGGCACATAAAGATAGCAGTAATATCAGTCACTATAATAGGGCTGAACATGCTGTCCTCACTAAATAATAGTCAAACTCTCAGTCTGGATATTTTAAAAATCTGTGCATGGCCTATTTACAAGAGTGCAGCAAAAAACATGAGGATAGATAGTGAAAAACTGTATATAATGAGATGTAAAAAGATAGATCAGGAGAAGAATATACGTCAAAATTGACATCACAGCAAAAAATTTTTTTTCAGGTTAATGAGAATAAACTACAAAATGATAAGAAAAATTCACATCTCTGAAGTTGTATGCTGATACAAAATTGAAAAATATATGAAGCAAAACTTGCTGTAATCATAAGGAAATATAACAAGTCAAATATTTGATGGGAGACTTTCACCTGTCTCATGTGGAGGTAGATCAAAGGGACAGAAAATAAGATACAATTAACAAATTTAAGCTGCTGCATGGAAATAGATCCCTGCAAGAAACAAAGTGAATAGTCAGAACACTGGTTGAGAAGGTATTGTCAGCATATATACATGTCAAAAGTTTAGTCTTCAATACGTAAACAGCTCCTACAAATAACTAGGGCTTCTCAGAATCAGGTAAAGAATCTGCCTGCAATGCAGGAGAGCCAGGTTTGATCCCTGGGTCGGGAAGATCCCTTGAAGAAGGGAATGGTTACCCACTCCAGTATTCTTGCCTGGAGAATTCAGGACAGAGGAGCCTGGAAGGCTATAGTCCATGGGGTTGCAGAGAGTTGGACAAGACTGAGCAACTAACACACACACACACACATATGACTAATTAGAGAATCAAACAGCTTCATAGATAAATGGATGATGAATAACAACAAGATGCACAGAAGAGAAGGCCCAAGTGGCAAATGAATCTGTGACTAGATAACAGACTTACTGGGGTTCAATTGTGTCCACTCAAAATAAATGTGTTGAAATCATTGAGCCACCAGGGAATGTGTTGAAACCCAAACCCCCAGTGCCTCAGAATCTGACTGTGTTTGAAGACAGGGGGGTCTTCGAAGAAGTAATTAAGGGTAAACTCGGTCATTAATGAGAATCCTAATCCATCTGACTGGTCTCCTTATAAGAGGAAGAAATTTGGACACAGACACACCCAGAGGGACCATCATGTGAGGACACAGGGAGAAGACAGCCATCAGCAAACCCAAGGGAGAGGCCCCAGGTTGACACTTTGATGTCGGGCTTTCAACCCTGCCAAACTGTGAGAGAGGAAATTGCTGTCTTTTAAGCTCCTCACCCCACTCCACCCCTGTCTATGGTATTTTCTTATGGCATCCCTGCAAACTAATGCACTCATAATCAAAACTCTTGGTGCAAACATTTTGGTGCATGTATTTTTGTATATGCAGGTGAACGTCTTTGCTGAATATCTGCAGAAGAAATTGTTGGATAACCGGGCATGTTTTTGTTCAGCTTGAGTTGTTACTTAGTCGCTAAGTCATGTCCAAGTCTTTGTGACCCCATGGACTGTAGCTTCCCAGACTCCTCTGTCCATTGGGATTACCCAGGCAAGAATACTGGAGTGAGTTGCCATCTCCTTCTAAAGGGGATCTTCCCAAACCAGGGATCATTTCCCTCATTTCCTGCATTGGCAGCCACCAGGGAAGCCGTGTTCAACCTAAGTTTAGTTCAGTTCAGTCACTCAGTCATGTCCAACTCTTTGCGACCCCATGGACTGCAGCACGCCAGGCTTCTCTGTCCATCACCAACTCCTGGAGCTTACTCAAACTCATGTCCATTGAGTCCGTGATGCCATCCAACCGTCTCATCCTCTGTCATCCCTTTCTGCTCCTGCCTTCAATCTTTCCTAGCATCAGGGTCTTTTCCAATGAGTCAGTTCTTCGCAACAGGTGGCCAAAGTATTGGAGTTTCAGCTTCAGCATCAGTCCTTCCAATGAATATTGAGGACTGATTTCTTTTAGGATGGACTGGTTGGATCTCCTTGTAGTCCAATGGACTCTCCAGAGTCTTCTCCAACACCACAGTTCAAAAGCGTCAATTCTTTGGTGCTCAGCTTTCTTTATAGTCCAGCTCTCACATCCGTACATGACTACTGGAAAAAGCATAGCTTTGACTAAATGGATCTTTGTTGGCAAAGTAATGTCTCTGCTTTTTAGTATGCTGTCTAGGTTTGTCATAGCTTTTCTTCCAAGGAGCAAGCATCTTTTAATTTCATGGCTGCAGTCACTATCTGCAGTGATTTTGGAGCCCCCCAAAATAAAGTCTCTCATTGTTTCCATTGTTTCCCCATCTGTTTGGCATGAAGTTATGGGACTGGATGCCATGATCTTAGTTTTCTGAATGTTGAGTTTTAAGCCAACTTTTTCACTCTCCTCTTTCACTTTCATCAAGAGGATCTTTAGTTCTTTGCTTTCTGCCATAAGGGTGGTGTCATCTGCATATCTGAGGTTATTGACATTTCTCCCAGCAATCTTGATTCCAGCTTGTGCTTCATCCAGCCTGGCATTTTGCATAATGTACTTTGCATATAAGTTAAATAAGCAGGTTGACAATATGCAGCCTTGATGTATTCCTTTCCCGATTTGGAACCAGTCTGTTGTTCCATGTCCAATTCTAACTGTTGCTTCTTGACCTGCATACAGATTTCTCAGGAGGCAGGTCAGGTGTTCTGATATTCCCATCTCTTGAAGAATTTCCCACAGTTTGTTGTGATTCACACAGTCAAAGGCTTTGGTGTAGTCAATAAAGCAGAAGTATATGTTTTTCTGGAACTCTCTTGCTTTTTCTATGATCCTATGGATGTTGGCAATTTGATCTCTGGTTCCTCTGCCTTTTCTAAATCCAGCTTGAACATCTGGAAGTTCATGGTTCACGTACTGTTGAAGCCTGGCTTGGAGGATTTTGAGCATTACTTTGCTAGCATAGATACTCAACCTGAGTAGATACCACTAAATAGTTTCCCAAAGTATTTGGCCAATTTGGATTACAGTCAGCAGTGTGTGATAGGCAGGGCTGATACAGAGCCAGCTACTTGTGCTATTGTCCCTAGTTCTTATTTTAGCCATTTTGTTGGGTGTGATGAGAAACCACATTTTCATTTTGATCTGCACTTCTCTAGTGAGGCTGAACACTTATCCCTCCTTTTGTTCAAGCAACTTTTCAAATCTCTTGCCCTTTTTTCTTTCACTGTAAATGGATGAACTTAAGCTAATTTTATTCACTTTTGAACAGGTATTTTCATATGGTTCATAATTTGTTATTGCAGTTCAGTTGCTAACTGACTCTTTGCGACCCCATGGACTGCAGTACACCAGGCTCCTCTGTCCTCCTCTGTCTCCAAGAATTTGCTCATATTTATGTCGGTGATACTAACCATCATGCCAAAGGGTAAATAGTAAAAATTCCTTCTTCTAGTCCTAAAACCAGGCCATCAAGTGATCCTGCCCAGATCATAGTTGTCAATCTTATAATTCCAGAGATCTTTTATATATGCATAAATAACCCATATATTATTTTTTTAAGTCCTTCCACTTTTTACCCAAATGGCTTAGTATACTGAACATTGTTGTGTACATTGCTTTTTTTGATAACAGTTTCACTGAGATATAAATTCACATGCTATAAAATTTGAACATGCACAGTTTTAAATGCACAATTCAGTAGTTTTAAATATATTCACAAGTTGCATAACCATCACCACTATCTAATTTTAGAACATTTCTGTCATCCCTAAAAAACACTTAATATCTATTAGCCATCAGTCTTTACTCCCTGTACTCTTCTCCCATATGTTTTTTTTTTCCTAGAAATTTCACTGTTTTGTATCATACATTAAGATTTACAGTCCTTCTGAAATTTTTAGGTGTGTATGATATGTGGCCTGTCAGAATTCATTTTTTCCTCATAGACATACAATTGATGCAGAACCATTTACTGAAAAACCTCCCATTTGCCACTGGATGATATGCCCCTCCTCCTTTTAAAAAATAAATCAAGTGTATGGCTTTAAATAAGGCAAACTTTCTAGGTGCTTGTTTGGGCTTAGTGAAATAGATGTAAGGTCTTCTCTGGTAGCACAGTGGTAAAGAATCTGCCTGCAATGCAGGAGACACAGGAGGCAAAGGTTTGATCCCTGGGTCAGGGAAGATCGCCTGGAGGAGGAAATGGCAACCCGCTCTGGTTTTCTTGCCTGGGAAATCCCACAGACAGCGGAGCCTGGTGGGCTGCATGCAGTCCATGGGGTCACAAAGAGTCAGACACGACTGAGCAACTTATCACACGTGTGAGCATGCGCTAAATAGATATAATTGTATATTCCTCTGGAGTTATTGCAAGGATTGCAAGAGTAAGAATGTGATACACATTCATCACATCATATATTTAGCATCAGAATATTAGCATTATTCATTTAGCCACTCATTTTTATAACTAGTTCCCCTTAAGGCTTTCTATGTGCTTCCCACTGTGCTGGTTGCTTATTTCACTTTATGTAATCCCACAGAGAAAGGATGTGATTTCTGTTGTTTACTTCCATATCCACAGCACCTAGACCAGTGTCTGACATATGGTTGGTACTCAGTACATTTGTGTAACAAGCTATCTTGTGCCTGTGAGCATAAGAAGAAATATGGAGAGCGCCTCACTGCAGCATTACTTATAACAAGGGACACGTAAAACCAGCTGTGCTGAGTATCAGTAGGAAATAGACAATATTTATAAATAAAAAATGAAATTTATACATGGTAATAGCATATAGGGCACTATATTAAGATGATTCAAATAATGTTATGAATGAGTCAACCATCACAATTTCCAAATGCATGAAACAAAATTTAATAGCACTGGAAGGAAAAGCAGAAAGACCCACAGTTATACCTGAGGGCATCTTAGCAATTGATAGAACTTCTAGACAGAAAGTCAGCAAAGATATAAAAGGATGAACTTCACCATGACCAAGAGTACCTAGCTGACATTTGTAGAATGTTTCAACAAGTAACAGCAGAAAGGACTTTTTTTTTCAAGTGTCCGTGGAAAGTTCACAAATATAGATCTGGTTCCTGGTTCATAAAATAAACCTCAACAAACTTTAAAAAATGAAATCATAACAGAACATGTGCTATGACCATAATGCAACCACACTAGACCATACTAACAGAAGGACTGTAGGAAAATCTCCAGATATTTGTTAATTAAACACAGACTTCTAATAATCCTTGGGTTAAAGAAGAGGCCTCAGAAGAAATAAAGATACATACAAGTGTGAATGAAAACACAAAATTTGTAGGATTCAGCTAAAGCTGTGATGATAGGGAAATTTATAGTTCTGGATGTTTACATTTGGAAAGGGAGAAGGTCTCAAATTTTGATCTGTTTTTCATCTCAAAAAACTAAAAGAATGAAGAGAAAAATAAACCCAAAGAAAGAAAAAAGAAGGGAAATAATAGAGTATAATCAATGAAATTGAAGAGAAGAAAGCAATAGAAAAAAAAAATCAATGGAACAGCAAGCTTGTTCTTCAGAAAAAAAGCTTGATGAAACTTTAGCAAGACTGACTCACAGAAACTGAGGGAAGTACAAATTATGAAAATCAGGAATAAAACAGAGGCTATTGCTAAAGATTCTTCAGCCATTAAAAGGATAATAAGGGAATACTGTGAAAAGCTTTATACTCATAAATTTGACAGTTTAGAAGAAATGGAACAATTTCTCAAAATCTACATACTACCAACACTTAACCAAGAAAAAATTAAATAATCCTATCACTTTTATATAAACTGAATTCATAATTTAAAAGCTCCTGAAGAATGAAATTCCATGTCCAGATAGTTTCACTGGAGAGTTCTAACAAATATTTAAAGAACTAATACTGATTTTATACAATCTCTTCCAGGAAATCCAGGAAATAGAAGAGAAATGAGCACTTCCCAATTCATTTTATGAACTTGCATTACCCTGATACCAAGAGCAGATAAAGATAGTGCAGTGAGAGAAAGCTAAGGACCAATATCTCCCAGGAATATAAGAATACACATAGGACACACTCTCCTAGTGTGAATTACCATTATTCACTCCCTGTTTCTTACTCCATGCCCCTTTGTAAAGAATGCAAATTATGCAGTTCTTTTGGAATCAGTCCAAGGGGAGCGGTTTGGCTCCATCTCATTCAGAAGTGAGAGCAGATTGTCTGTTCTGCACTGGCTTGTCTCTGTGCCCTGCAAAAGAGGTTGACCCATGCCCGAAGTCAATTTGTCCACATGAACGTACCAGTCGCCTCTCCTTCATTCCACATTTTCCGTCTCCATCAGTCTTACTTTGTTAGGCATTGCAAAACCTTTAGAAGTAAGCAGGAGCAAGCACAAATTCAATTTACAAATTAAATGAAACCATTAAGTCATAAGAACAGGGTTCTTCACTGACGCAGAGAGATGGTACTTTAGGGTCTGCAAAACCTGCTGTGTAGCTGGCGGGTGGGGAGGGGTGTGGAGGATAAAGAAGCTCCTGGAAGCAGTGATGTAAACATCACAAAGAGACCAGTGCCCAACACAAAGCTTTCCTTTCCCATCAACCCACCACCTCCCATATTTCTTTCTGTACTATCTCCCTGCTCCCTCAGGCTTCTGCATGAAATTGACAGACTGATGTGCCACATAGATGAGATGTGGGTCCTTTGGGTGTTTGTGACTCATTCATTCTTGAGTGCGTCTGATGCTCCGGGCAATGGGCTAAATGCAGGGACACAAAGCTAGGAACAGCTTGGTCCCTGTGCCAGACAGCTGGCTGCCTGGTGGGGAGGAGAGACCAGGAGAGAGCGGGTCCCTGAGCCAGAAGGAAAGTGCCGCCAGAGCCCTGAGCAGGGATTCTGAAATGGAGCAGGACCCTGTGGTCCTTCAGCACCATGTTCTCAGCCTGCCTTTTGTCTGTGGAAACACTTTAGCCAAAGAGTAAGTTTAACCAGAGAAGTGAGAGAGGGAAGAAACCAAGGAAAGCAGTCAAACGGGGCAAAATGATACTAATTTAGTCGTTATACAAAATCAAGGACTTTAGTTCCTTGTCAAGGGCTATAGATAATATTCTGAACTGAGCTGTCTTATACTCAAACCCCCACCAGGTAGAAGAAGTTAACACATGATGACCAGACTTAGCCCTCACATAAGCTGCCACAATTTCAAGAACTGGCCTCAAGGAAATGGGGACAAACCAACCCTGGAACTCTGAAGACCAATTACTCCTTAAAACAATCAAGATGACGTGACCGATTTCAAGATGTCGAGAACTGACTGTGCTGTTTCTACATGTAGCCCCCCAACCTCCCACTGCACTGCCTTTGAAAGCTCTTGCTCGCTGATTGTTGGACATGAGTTCATCTTTGGACATGAATTCGCCTTTGGACATGAGTTCACCCCTCCTCCAGTTACTGGCATCCGAAATAAAGCAAACTTCTTTTCCACCTATCTTGTTTCTTGATTGGCTTTCAAGCGGCAAGCAGCCAGACCTTACTTCCCGTAATAATTCTAGAATCTGGAGGTGGAGAAATCATCTTGGTTCAACTCTCAGCTCTGCCGTTTCCTGGCTGGGTCAGTTGGAAAAGAGTCCTTCATCTTTCTGAGTCTCAGTGCGTCCAAATCTGCCAAAGGCAGCTCATGGTAACACTTACCTCCGAGGGCCACTGGGAGGATGCAAAGAGTTAATAGACACAGGGTACGTGGAGCAGTGCCTGGCACACGGTGGGCGACACATCGCTGTTAACTATTACAGGGTGCAGAGGGACAGAAACGGGGTCACCCAGCTCCATCTTCCAGGTTAGGAGTCGTGTCCAACCCTTTGCAACCCCATGGACTGTATAGTCCATGGAATTCTCCACACCAGAATACCGGAGTGGGTAGCCTTTCCCTTCTCCAGGGAATCTTCCCAGCCCAGGGATCGAACCCAGGTGTCCTACATTACAGGAGGGTTCTTTACCAGCTGAGCCACAAGGGAAGCCCCCTAGAAGGGGCACATCTATCTAAACCAGGGTTTCCTAGCCTTGGTGCTGTGGACACTGGGGGCCAGGTCGCACTTTGTGATGGGGGCGTCCAGTTCATTGTAGGATGTTTAACGGCAACCTTGGCCTCTACTTACTGGATGACAGTGGCACCCATTCCCCCAATTGTAACCACCACAAATGTCTCTAGATGTTGTCAAGTGTCCCCATGAGAGCAAAGGTGCCCTGGTTGCAAACTACTGCTCTAAACTGAAAAGAGGATGATGGATGGAAAAGAGTAGAAAGGCAGGATTAGGGAACATTGTGAGTGATCGGGAAGGGATGACAGTGACAACGAAGAGTCTTCTTGGGACTGTAGGTTGATGGCCAAGGGCAAGAAATGGAAATGCAGCAATGGATCATTTGGGGCACTTGGCCTGGCATGGAACATTGAACTCCAGACCCCTTATGGCTATCCAAACTCAGGTGAGCCATCTGGGGCAACTTCTCCCGCTGAACCCCAGCTTCTGGCACAGGACTGGCTGTATGGTAGAAGCCTACAGAGTCATTGTTGGTGTGTGCATGAGCTCACGTTTGTAAAGTAGTCCCTGAGGCTATCTGCCAGCATTTCTTTTATTAAGAAAGTTCATCCATGAGCATGCTGCCAGACCACTTTGCTATTGCCCCATGAAGCCCTTTTTTTATGGACTTGGACTTTGACACATTCAGCCTATGCTGAGGAACATCATACAAAAAAATCTCCTGTTAAACTTGTGACTCTGTTCAGAGCATTTTATTATTTTTTAATATTTACTTTTTATTTGGGTGCACCAGGTCATAACTGTGACATGCAAGATTAGTAGCAGCATGTGAACTCTTAGTTGTGACATGTGGGATCTGGTTCCTTGACCAGGGACTGAACCCAGACTTCTTGCTTTGGGACCATGGAGTCTTAGCACCAAACCACCAAGGAAGTCCACAGAACAATTGTATTTAGCTCATTGATCACACATTACAGAATGCCTTCTTTATAAGAAGCCAGTGGGGGAAAAAAAAAATAAAACTGCACTGGGAAGACCCAGAGGAATCGGGTGGAGAGAGATGGGAGGGGGGATCGGGATGGGCAATACGTGTAACTCTATGGCTGATTCATATCAATGTATGACAAAACCCACTGAAATGTTGTGAAGTAACTAGCCTCCAACTAATTAAAAAAAAATTTAAAAAAAAAACGACAAAAAAATTATCATCAGAAAAAAAAAGAAAAAAGAAGCCAGTGGGAGAGACGTCCCTCTGGCTTCTGTACCAGTAATAAACTTATGAATCATAAAAGTAAACAAGTGATTTGTTTTTTCACCTTGACCCTTGAATCATGGAGCCGATTGTGTTTCTCACTTTGTTCTGGTTGCTGGGGAAGGTTAGAGACCCATTGATGGCTCACTTCTGGCAAGCAGACAGGTTCTTGGAGCATGAATTGGGGTATTTTTGCCTGCATCCATTTTCTTGACTTTCTTTTTTATTCTTTGACTTGACCGATAGTTTACTTATTTTCAATTGTATTATGTACATGTATTTAGCAAGTCACTTTTAATCTATTTTGGAATAAGGTAGGAAATGAATGCATTAAAAAAAAAAACCCAACACACATGGGGTTCTTCATGCAGTGTGTGTGTGCTCAGTCATGTCTGACTCTTTGTGATCCCACGGACTGTAGCCTGCCAGTCTCCTCTGTCCATGGATTAACCCAGCAAGAATACTAGAACAGGTTACCATTTCCTTCTCCAGGGGATCTTCCCGACCAAGGGCTCAAACCCGCGTGTCCTGCCGCTCCTGCATTGGCAAGCGGATTCTTTACCACTGGGCCGCCGTGATGGCCTGTGTCAATGTCCAGGTCTGGACTGATGCCTTTCTAGCTCCTGACCTTCTTTGATCTTGAATGTTGATTTCTCCATGGTCACTGTTACTGTAATCCAGTGTAGGTTTCTCATTCCTGATCTCCATCATTTCCATGACAATATGCAACAGTATCATGAGAACATAATTGTAATTCCAATCCAGGAAGAAGCAAAAGAGACAAGAGCACGGAGCCGTAGAACCGCACGAAACCACAGGGAGGTCAATACAAGGTCATTCTCTGTTCTCAGATAATAGCATTGAGACTCCGGGGAATGCAGAGTCCGTGGCCCAGGTGACAAAGGATCTGCAGCGAGAAAAAGCCATAACCAGAGTTATTGCCTAAATTATTGTTGTCTTTGCATTTTGAATTTCCTCTTTAGAATTCATTCCACTCTGCGTGTTTCTCTCCTGAAAATTCATGTCGTTCTTCCAAAGAGTTCTGATGGAATATTGAATGAGATGCCCTTTGACTGTTTAGCTGTGAATTGAGAGTGCAGAACTCACTGTTATTAACATAGCATTTCAATAGTCCATCAACTATTGGAATATAAATTGAGGATCTGTAGGAGGCATATTATAGCTGATTCCTATGATTCCTTTTTGAGCATCTAAACCTTTCTCTCCAGTAGCAAGTAAGTAGAAGGATGCATCAAATGACTGTTTCAGTTCCGAGTGAATGAAGCACAACGTTAAGTAGCCTTAATCGAAAAGTACAGCCCTTGTCCATGTAAACATGAAATTCAGGGACAGACCACTCTTCTGCCTGGGTTGGAGCCCACACCTCCAGCAGGGCCTCTCTCTGCACTTAGATCTCAGCCTGGCTCAACTCCCTGCAGCTTCAGGTGGGTCTGATCTTCGTTTGGGCAACAGGATCTAAACAGTCTCACAGTTAGAGCTTCTGGCCAAGCATGCCTAGAGGAAGAGGTTTTTCTTTCAGTGTCCACATGCTGATCGCAAGAGCATCCACAAGGGGGCCTGATGAACCGACACCAGTGGCCAGTTGTTCAATCCCTCAATCGTGTCTGACTCTGTGCAACCCCACGGCTGCAGCAGTCCAGGCATCCCTGTCCTTCACAATCTCCCGGAGCTTGCTCAAACTCATGTCCATTGAGTTGGTGATGCCATCCAACCATCTCATCCACTGTAGTCCCCTTCTCCTCCTGCCCTCAATCTTTCCCAGCATCAGGGTCTTTTCTAATGAATCAGTTCTACCCATCAGGTGGCCAAAGTATTAGAGTTTTAGCTTCATCATCAGTCCTTCCAATGAATATTCAGAGTTGATTTCCTTTAGGACTGGCTGGTTTGATCTCCTTGCAGCCCAAGGGACTCTCAAGAGTCTTCTCCAACACCACAGTTCAAAAGCATCAATTCTGCAGTGTTCAGCCTTCTTTATGGTCAAATTCTCACATCCATACATGACTCCTGAAAAAACCACAGCTTTGACTAGACAGACTTTTGTCGGCAAAGTAATGTCTCTGCTTTTTAATATTCTGTCTAGGTTTGTTATAGTTTTTCTTCCCAGGAGCAAGTCTCTTTTAATTTCATGGCTGCAGTCACCATCTGCAGTGATTTTGGAGCCCCCCAAAATAAAGTCTCTCATTGTTTCCATTGTTTCCCCATCTGTTTGGCATGAAGTTATGGGACTGGATGCCATGATCTTAGTTTTCTGAATGTTGAGTTTTAAGCCAACTTTTTCACTCTCCTCTTTCACTTTCATCAAGAGGATCTTTAGTTCTTTGCTTTCTGCCATAAGGGTGGTGTCATCTGCATATCTAAGATTATTGATATTTCTCCCGGCAACATTGATTCCTGCTTGTGCTTCATCTAGCCCAGCATTTCTCATGATGTACTCTGCATACAAGTTAAAAAAGCAAGGTGACAATATACAGCCTTGACCTACTCCTTTCCCAACTTGGAACCAGTTCCATGTCCAGTTCTAACTGTTGCTTCTTGACCTGCATACAGATTTCTCAGGAGGTAGGTCAGGTGGTCTGGTATTCCCATCTCTTGAAGAATTTTCCACAGTTTGTTGTGATCCACACAGTCAAAGGCTTCAGCATAGTCAATGAAGTGGATTTTTTTTGGAATTCTGTTGCTTTTTCTATGACCCAGTGGATGTTGGCCATCTGATCTCTGGTTCCTCTGCCTTTTCTAAATCCAGCTTGAACATCTGGAAGTTCTCGGTTCATATACTATTGAAGCCTAGCTTGGAGAATTTTGAGCATTACTTTACTATCATGTGAAATGAGTGCAATAGAGGTGCATAAATTTCCTAGTCACTCTTCCTCTCTTTGTTGAGAGGAAGGAGCAGGAATCATCAAACATCCAACAGGTACACCTTAAGTGAGGAGGGAAAATCCCACAGGAATCAGAAACAGGGGAATGCAGGGTGTTTTGAGACCAGACTTTCTGCAACCAAATGGTGTCTTTTATACACTCTTCTTGAACGTAGAACAACAACAACAAAAAAATCACTTCATCATACAAAGTCAGTATTACCATGATACCAAAATGGGTCAGGACAAAGGTAGGAAAATTTGAGCCAGTGTCACTTGTAACATTTGATGCAAAAATCCTAAATGAAAAACATGAATCCAGTTTTAAAAAGTATATATAGTATATGTTATATATAGTATACTCCTATATGATATGTGTATTTATTATACATGTTATATATAATACATACATATATGTGTGTCTTATTTACTTAGATATACATATATGAGTGTGTTTATCAAGTAAGGTTTAGTTTAGAAATGCAAAGACATTTTAATGTTAAAAAAAAACCTCTGAACCCACTCAGTAAAATTTCTTAGCAGTTTAGACAGCAACTTTCTTAACTGGATAAATGTTATCCATTGGCAGTTGTCCAGTGGTTAAGACTCCACACTCCCAATGCAGGAGGCACGGGTTCAGTCCCTAGCCAGAAAACTAAGAGCCAACATGTGTGGCCAAAAAAAAAAAAAAAATGTTATCCACCAAATATCTACAGCAAACAATTTATTTCCTAGAGTTTACTAAATTCCAGAACAAAATGAAAATGAGTGATCTCACCTCTTATAACCAGTCTTTTACTGGGGGTCCTGGATAGTACAATAAAACAAGAAAAAAGAAGTAGGGGGCATACGGATTGCAAGGATATATGAACATGGCAGTTGTTGTGGAACAATCATCATCTTCATGTAATAAGTGGAAAAAGTGGGGCTTCCCTGGTGGCTCAAGAAGCAAGGAATCTGCCTGCAATGCGGGAGACCTGGGTTCGATCCCTGGGTCGGAAAGATCCCCTGGAGAAGGGAATGGCAACCTATTCCAGTATTCTTGTCTGGAGAATCCCCATGGACAGAAGAGTCTGGTGGGCTACAGTCCATGGGGTCACAAAGAGTCAGACATGACTAAGCAACTAACCCTTTCACAAGTGGAAAAAGTATTAGAAAGGTATTAGAACTAGTAACTAAGAGGTCAGCCAAGCTGCTAGATTCAAGAGAAACATAAGCAATTCCAGAGTTCATCTTCCCCTAGCAATGACCTGTGAGTACATCTTACTTTAAAAGACTATCTTCACAAATAAAATCTATTTTTAAATATCACAACCACAGGGAGGGTTCATATGTATACCGATGGCTGATTCATGCTGATGTATGACAGAAACCAACACAATATTGTAAAACGATTATCCTCCAATTAAGAATAAATTTAAAAAACAATAATGAAGTGTGATTATAACAATGATGATAATAAAAATATCATCATAAAAATGCATACATGCCAGACTTTTAAGTAGAAAATTATAAAACTTCATTGACAAGCATAAAAAGAAGACCAGACACTTAGATCATAGACCAGCCATTTCTTCTCTCTCTGGCTCCCAATCTCTCCCTATGGGACTAGATGGCATTTAAGGTTCCTTCTAGTTCTGGACCTCTCCATCCCATAAGCACAGGGTCTGTCCCCTCTTCTGTGGCTGAATCAGGTTCCCTCCCCCGGTCTGCACACCCAGGTCAGGAAACACAGCCATGCGCAACTGCAGCAGCATCCCAGCAGTGGGTGATTGTAAGCGGGGCGAGACTGAGGGGTCTGGGCCCTTGTTTTCACCCTAACACTGGCTCACTGAGAGCCTTCCTCCTTCTTCTGTCCAATGAGAGGGATAGCCTGACTGGCCCAGGGTATTAATATTCAAGGATCTGAGACACAGATCTAAGCATCCAGGACAACATCCTATCATTTTGCAGTGCCCTCATTACAGTCCATGGTTCCATGTGGATTGTGACAACCTTTTATGATTCTAGTGATTCTAGTTTACAATTGTTTGATACCATTCTTAGAGTTTATGTGTTGTCTCCTCGATCCATAAAAGGCCTAAATGCATTTCTTACTGCTTTGGGGAAAAAATACACCCCAAAACATAGTGCTCAAAATACAATCATTTAATTATCTCATGTTCTGTGAGCTGACTGGGCTCATCGGGGTGGTTCTTCGGCCCCACGTGATGTCACCTGGGGCTATAGCAAAATATCCAAATCCCCAAAGGGTCACTCCCAAGGCTGCTGATTGGCAATGGCTGGCACTGGATACTCAGCTGAGGCTGTCGAGTGGAGCACCTTGGTTTTCCTTCTCGTGGTCTCTCCATAGAGCTTCGGCACCAGCTGGGTTCCAAGCAGCCATTCCAAGTAGAAATTGCCAGTTCCCTTAAAGCTTGGGTGTTTCTTGCCGGAGCATCACTGCCTTCTAGGGCTGCAGAAACAAGCTCCTCATGGGGAGTGGCACATGTGGGGAGGACAGGGGAATGGAGTGGAGAGGAGACTGCAGCTTTGGAGACCTTATTGAAGTCCGTTGTTGTTGTTCAGTCACTGAATCTTGTCCAGCTGTTTGCAACCCATGGATGCAGCACACCAGGCTTCCCTGTCCTTCACCATCTCCCAAAGTTTACCCAAACTCATGTCCATTGGGTCAGTGATGCCATCCAACTATCTCATCCTCTTGTCTCATCCTTCCCCTCCTGCCTTCAATCTTTCCCCGCATCAGGGTCTTTCCCAATGAGTCAGCTGTTCACATCAGGTGACCAAAGTACTGGAGATTCAGCTTCAGTGTCAGTCCTTCCAATGAATATTCAGGACTGATCTCCTTTATGATTAACTGGTTTGATCTCTTTGCAGTCCAAGAGACTCTCAAGAGTCTTCTCCAAAATCACAATTCGAAAGCATCAATTCTTTGATGCTCAGCCAAAGTCTAATTAAAGCATGCACTAAAAATGAAGTAATGTATTGGAGACCAGCATTGGTTCAAGTGCCAGTTGTCAGCCCAGAGCCAGAGGACTGGTACTGCACCTTAGGGCACTGTGACTTAGCATCAGTGCCTCTCTCTGAGCCTCAGCTTGCCCTTCTGGAAAATGGGGCCATTGGTCTTGAGGGCATGGGAGACATCACCATCCCTAACTTTCTCTGCTCCTTGGTGCTCCTAGGTACTCCTTCCAGGACGAGGAGGACATGTTCATGGTGGTGGACCTGCTGCTGGGAGGGGACCTGCGTTATCACCTGCAGCAGAATGTACATTTCACAGAAGGGGACGTGAAGCTCTACATCTGCGAGCTGGCCCTGGCCCTGGAGTATCTGCAGCGGTACCACATCATCCACAGGTAACATCATCCCCAGAGGTATGCCAGGGGGTAGGGTGTGATGGGAGGAGTCTGCAGCCGTGGAGAGTATTTTCTCACTGACATTCTCTAGATGTGGCAGTGCATGGAGATCATAAAAAGCAGAGTAACGTCATGATTGCTCATACCTTCTCTGCAGACAGCCTACTCTGTTGTCACCTGCATTGAGGTGGAACACCGCCCCTGCCCGTGTGCCCTCCTCTCTTGGTACCCCCTGCTTAGAGGCGTGCCTGGCCTTTGCTTTTCCATTCTGGTATGTCTTTGGGAGCCTGGAGTGTTCAGGCTCAGGTTAGAAAGCGTGGCATGAGTTGGGAACATGAGGGATTCTACTCTCTTCCTTTCCATACTTTGAAATCAATGCTGTGCATCGTGGAGGATTTCTTCCTCTTGTGAAGCTTTGGTGCTGGCTTTGGGCCCTGGGTATAAGCCCTGAGTCTTCGCTGCTTCCTCAGGACCTTGACTTTTCCCTGCCTGTTCACAGCACAGATGAGTAAGGTAAGTTTGATTGTAGAGGCAGGAGGCAGCAAGAGGCTTCAGAAAGCAATGGGATCCTTGTTTAGTCGCTAGGTCGTGTCTGAGTCTTTTGTGATCCTATGGACTGTAGCCCGCCAGGCTGTTCTGTCCATGGGATTTTCCAGGCGAGAACACTGGTCGTGGTGGAAGATCTCCTTCTCCAGGGGATCGTCTCAATCCAGGGATCAAACCTGCCTCTCCTGCATCTCCTGTGTTGGCCGGTGGATTTTTACCATAGAGCCCCAGGGAAGTCCAGCAGCGGGATCCTTAATGAAGTCTTCTCTCTGACCACAGAGGAGGGGGCGTGAGCGGCTGCAGGTCTGTGCACCCATGGTCTTGCACTGTGCCTAGAGGGTCTTCTAATTGTACAACTTGGGAAGACTTGGGAAAGACAAGGACTTGAATCTCAGGGTAAAGATGGTAGATTAAGCACACGTAGACACACACACACACACAAGATGGTAGATTAAGCACACACAGACACACACACACAGACACAGACACACACACACACACACATTTTCTCGCTTCTAAAATCTCCATAAAACGGCAATGAAATATGTTTGAAAAATGGTAAATTCACAAGGATGGAGAAAACTTAAGAGGAGACTATAGCAAAACACAGGGGAAATTGGAAAGATGTTTCGTGGTAAGTGGCTTATGACACCAGAAGCTGAATTTTGAATTGTGCCTGGAAATAATCATGAATTGATAGGTGCTAAAGAATCTCTTGAAAGGCTCAGGAATGAACAGTCATCCACAATGATGGAAGGAGGAAGAAGGGATAAAAGAGAGGCTAAGATGGTGTGCAGGGTTTTAAAGCCTTTTAAGACATTTTAAAAAGCACCAATCTGCTTGCCCATCCTGAATAACTGGATGTCTGTCCCTTCCTCTTCCAAGCAGAAGACTGAAGGCTTATTTGCTAAAGAGAGTAAAACAGAGAGCGTTTGAACTGAAGAACATTAAGCCTCTTGAGTTGGGATGCAGTACTGAAGACAGCATAACTAGACGCATCCATACCAGATGCTGAAATAACACACCCACCCCACTTCCAGCTAGGCTCAAAACTTCATCTTCCAGGCTGGACACTGGAATGATTTCCATGGGGATGTGGCTGAGCCAAGGGGAATGAGATTATGACATCAGAAGTTCCCCAGTTCCCTTGGAGTGTAGTTCACAGTCAGCAAGACCTGCTCATTTGCTGTAAGGTCCCAACTAGGTTAGTGACGACTAAAGATTATCAGACATCCAGAGAAATCTTCTAACATGAATAGTGAGAGCCACGCAATCAAATGGGGAAAAGAAAAATAGCTTGTAATAAACAGAGACTCTGCCAGGAGAAAGAACTATCAAAAGAATCGTGCTCAGTATTTTCAGAGGAATGAACAGATTTTTGCAATTGTAAAATAAATGCAATGTTTACTTAAAATTCAAAGAACAAACTTCAGATCAGAGTTCTCATAAATTAAAAACATGAAAGTAGAAATGAAATATTCAAAAGATGTGTTGGAAGACAAAGTTAAGGATATTCCTTATACAGTAGAATGAGAAGGAAAAAAATATATATATAAGAGAATTAGAGGGCCAGTACAGTAAGTTCAATATCAGACAGAGAAAGAAGAAAGGGAGAGAGAGAGAGACAGAGAGAAAGAAAGAAAATAGGGATGGAGGGAGTGAAGAAAAGTGAGAAAACATTCCCTGGTGGCCCAGCTGGTAAAGAATCCACCTACAATACGGGAGACCTGGGTTTGATTCCTGGGTTGGGAAGATTCCCTGGAGAAGGGGAAGTCTACCCACTCCCGTATTCCGGCCTGGAGAATTCCATGGGCTGTATAGTCCATGGGGTCACAAAGTGTCAGACACCACTGAACGACTTTCACTTCACTTCATAGAGGGGAAGAAATCATCAATGAAATAAAGAAATTCTCTCAGACCTGAAATATATGAGTTTCCAGATTGAAGGGTTCACCAAGGCTACAGTGTAATGACTAGAAACAGACATAAATCAAAACAAACTTCAAAGCCAATAAGTCTGCACAGAAGAACAGGATATAAAGGCTGAGGAATCAGGATCCTTTGGGATTATCTATCACTAGAAGGCGGTGGAAACATGCTAATCAATCAAATCTGAGATGTACGTTTTTACAAGTTCAAGGTCTCAAAAAATATATCTCTCGTATATCTTATCTCAAGTAGTTAGAAAATGACGTGAACTCTACTAAAATGAAGGACTAAATCAAGGAGGAAGAAATGGAATACGGAAAGCCGGAGCTCCAGCAAAGGAGAGAAAGAGGCATAAGGAATCTTCACGATGATGGGAGGGTCATCGATGTCAGCTGTGCCTAAAGTGTAAACCATGACTAGTTCTGATTGGAGTCAGATCAAAAGACCCTTGGAGAGTCTTCTTCAGGAAGAGTGAGCTGATAGAAATGGTTGATATCTGGCTGCCTTGAGAGATTTATTTAGTTGGTTAAGAATCTGAAGTTGAATAGATGAGGTCAGGAGAAAAAAACCTCAACAATAACAGAAGATACTTTTTAACTCCAAGGAATCAAAGTGTTAGCTAGGACATTGGATATCATACAGTTTACTACTTGAAACATCTCTGTGTAGCATGCTTAGTCATAATTCCCTAAACCCTGAAAATTGACCTAACCAGAAAAATATATTAATACCCCATTGGGGAAGTGAGGGAGTGGGGAAATAAGTGTCTCTTGGGGACACATAAAGGAAAAAGACTGCTACATACTCTTTCATCCATAGTGGGAAGACAGTAGATAGAGCTGGAAACTGAAAAATCAATGAGTCCTATATATTTCGAGGTAAGGAGCTAAATACCAAAATTATAGCCTGAGACATACGAATAGATGGAGAGGGAGAAGTGGGAGAGAAAGTGATATGATTTGTTGCTAAAAATTGTAACAAAACTTTCAGTACAGTTTGATTCTTGGAATTGTTCGCATGTATAATTTTGACACAAATAGTATGCAAATGAAGAAGAAGGAGGAAGAGAAGAAGTATTTAGAAAGAGGAAGGGGGAAGAGGCGAGGCTGCAGTAGTCGCCACGGTAACAGTGGTAGTGGTAATAGCCCCAGCGGCCTTGGCCACATAGGAGTAAAGGGAATGTTCAATGAAATGCGGCCTGCTTACGGAGGCCCATTGTTCATTCACACAGTCCAAGACTAGCTTTTGCCCGCGGGAATTCTGGCCCTAGAGTCTCTGCCTGTAAGCCCTGTGCTATGTTTGTTAAGGAAGGTCATCCGGTACCAGAGAAGACTCTGTGGGCCGGCTGGGCTGCTCTGAAGGCACAGAAAGGAATGAACTCTTTACTAATCTCTTGTACAATCTTTTGTGTCATTCACCAATTTTCACAGCCATTTCCCTGCTAGTGTGCAGTAGATGTGCAGTAGAATAGCAATAGATGATCTGTTTGCCTACATCCCCCCAGACTGAGTCTTTGTGGACCTGAGTGAGACAGAGGCCAGCATCCCAGAGCAGACAGACCAGGCGAAAAGGAAACTGTCAGTGAAGAGCATGGTGGTTGGGGGACATCCATGGCACTGCACTGCTTAAGACTTCACCTTTCAATGTAAGAGGTGCAGGTTCTATCCCTGGTTAGGGAGCTAAGATTCCACATGCCTCGAAGCCAAAAAACATAAAGCAAAAGCAATATTGTGGCAAATTCAATAAAGACCTTAAAAATGGTCTACATCACACACACACACACACATAAATCTTTTAAAAAAAGAGCAGGGTTGTTGGAACCATTTCATTATATTTCAATAAATACTTTAAAGTTGCTCTCTGTGGGGTCACCTGTCCTCAGATTCTAAATCTACGTTGGAGAAAAGGAGCTATCCAACAATATAGGGAAATTGTTTTTAAAAAAAATCCCCTAAGTAAATGGAATTACCTTACCATTTGTAAACTTACAGACTTGGCAGACATTTGAGTCAGGTTTTCCCCGTCTCCCATATGGTTGAACAAATCTCTTTTTCACTGTAAATGTGTGTACAGACTTGAAATGATGTGTGTCTGTACACAATGTGCAGGGGGATATAGGACTGTGTTGTGCAAGGTTGCTCATTCATTCAACAGCCAATCTTATAAGTCCCCCACTGCATATGTACAAGACATTTTCGCTGCCATATTTTATACTGACTGATGAATGTTGCTGCTTCCCAAGGAGCCACACTTGCAAGTGGTGGAATCATTCCACAAATGCAAGCCTGAGTTGAATTGCCAGTAATTTCTTATCTTCTATCTTGGTGGACTCGGACATGTGACTTAACTTTTCGGACCTCCCTTTCCTCATCTGCAACATGGGCCTGATGACATCTACTTTGCCGGGCTCTGATGAAAATTCCATGAGAAAAATTTCATAAAGGATTTAACGGTGCCTGGGAGAGGGTGGAATGGGGCCTTAAGTGCCTCATTCCTCTTCCTTTCGTCTGAGGAGTTGACTTTGAAGCCAGGTGTTCATTTATCCTCAGTGGTGACAAACCTCCATCCTTTGAGGCTGATGTTGAGGATTTATAGAATATAAAAGGGATATATGTATACCTATGGCTGATTCATGTTGAGGTTTGACAGAAAACAGCAAAATTCTGTAAAGCAATTATCCCTCAATAAAAAAATAAATAAATTTTAAAAATAGGTATTTCAGAGTATAACCCAGAGAGTTTGAAAGCACTGAAGCAGGGAAATACCACTGTGGGTTCAAGATAAATCATTGTTTTAAAACAATTAGAAGATCTACTTTTTAGAGCACTTGAGTTGGCCCTTCAATCTTCCAAAACACTGGGCTAGGAAGCATGCCAGCCCTAGGAGGAAAATGACTGGTGGGACCCTGTGCCCACACCAGGGGGCACTCCCTGGATGGAGGAGGCAACCCCCCTAGAGGCCAGATTACTGCAGTCCAGGGGGAGCACCCACGACAGGACATCACATAGTGGCAGAAGGGAGCTCTGAGGAGGGCACCCAGCCCAGACTGAGGTGGGGGCAGGGCAGGGAGCACAGAGGAGCACAGAGGATTGGATCCAATCCAATCCAAATGTGGCAAGTCTTCCTCTGGGACATGCATCTGTGATTTGTAGGACAAATAACCATTAGTTTGGAGAAGACGAATGCAGGAGACACTGGGCAGATGGGCTCCTAGAGAGAATTTGGGTGGGTAAAGCCTGCACTGGTCAGCTCGGTAGGGAGCACGTCCTGAGAACCCCACTGATGTTAACCATTGATGGGCTGAAGTTTGGGAATGACCTAGCTCAACTGGTAATCAAGAATAACCTTCACTGAAGGCCCCTCCCCGGAGGGCTCTTCAGCCAGAGCTGGTCACTAGATACCCCGAAGGGCCAGGTCATACAAAATCAGATGAGTAACAACAGCGCCAGTGAATAAAGCTTATTAAACTCTTCTGTGTCAACACTACTTTAAACTAGACATATGAATATATGCATACATATAAGCATGTGTATGTGTGTGTTCACATATATGTGTGTATAAATATGGGCTTCCCAGGCGGCATTAGTATTAAAGAACCCTCCTGCCAATACAGGAGATGTAAGAGACGTGGGTTTGGTCCCTGGCTTGGGAAGATGCTCTGGAGGAGGGCATGGCAACCCACTCCAGTGTTCTTGCCTGGAGAATCCCATGGACAGGGGAGCTTTACGGGCTATAGTCCATGGGGTCACAGAGAGTCACATACTACTGAAGCAACTTAGCATGAGCATATATGTGCGTGTGTGTGTTAATAAACATACCAATATCGTCTCATTTAATTCTCATGTCAGTCCATTGGGCAAGATACTATGATTATCCTCATTTGTCAAGGTGATTGGATAATTTGCACCCTGACACACACCTGGCAGGTCATAAGCCAGGGTTCAAACCGAGACTGTCTGATCTCAGCTCTACCCTGTACCTCACACTGATGAGCATGCTCTGTCCTGACTTTCTTATCTTTCAAAATGCATTGAACTGTTGATAGAGCACTTATATGAAGAAGGGTGCTTCCACATCTGAAAATATCAATATGCACAGATGGGTCTCATCAACCCCCCAAGGAAGGCTGTATTCTAGCAGCGGCCATGAAGCAAGGAAGGCTTCTAGTGGTGACGCCCCTAGCCTGTAAGTCACACCTGCCTTACTGTCTGGCACAGAGTAAGTGCTCCATAACTATATATTGAATCAATGAAGAAATACTCAAGAGAGGAAAGACATGCCTTACTTGAAATTACTTGAAAACACAAGTTCAAATGCAGTGGGTCACTATCTATATCTTGCACTGCTTCCTATAATTTTTCTGCCCAAATATCCCTTGATATCTGAAGAGTCAGCTCTCAAAAGTTTCCCAAAGTAGCTTGCCACAAACATGAAATTCCTTTGAAATCTCATGTTTGATGTTAAAAATTTCCTGAAGTTTCACTGCAAAATATAGTCATAATTCTTTTGATACGTAACTACCTTTCATCACAAAAATAAAGGGTATGAACAATAAAGGCTTCTCAGAGTCTCCTTGATCAATGGCAGGTACTGTTGTATTACATCTATCAATTTGGGGAAAATGAACTGATCTGAAGAAAGCTCATGGCTCAGGTGAGGTTCAGGGCACCAGTAATTCTTTCCTCTGTCTTGTAATTTTAGATCCAATCCAATCTAAATATGAGCCGGTATAAACAGCAAGCTTGTTCACTCTTTAGAACAGAGCAGAGACCTAAATGCTAATTGAAGTGGGTTTAGGGAAATATTTTCAAGTTTCTTTTGGAGAAAAATTTTCATCAGTGAGGTTACTTCTATCAAATTGTGGTCTGAAGATGCCTGAAAGCCCTAGGGCAATATCTTTCACTCCCTTGGGAAAAATCTGTCAATGAAGTCTTATTATTTATATAGTGCATTTTATTTTGCTTCCAGCCGTGAATCTGCACCTCATGCAAATGAACTCACAGTCTGAAAGGTTTGTAATCGGTGATCCTTCCCTCCATCAGATTCACAAGCTTCATTTCCAAGGCAGGAATCTTGTAAATGTATGAGAAGTATCTACATCTTTGCCTTGGAGTTGTTGATTGAAAGTATTCAGCCTTGAGAAAATATCTGCTTAATGAGTCAAATATTTGTGAAGCCCTTGTATCATTAAAGCTAATTATAAATTTTATTTGAAGGGTTTTTTTTATGATCTTTGTCAGAAATCTTTTTTTCTCCGTTTTTACCTTTAGGAAGGATAATAGTTTAATCCTGAAATACCAGCAAGCAATTTTCTTTAAACTAGCGTTATTTGTGAGAAGAGCAGATTTTCCAAAGTTACTTCTCATTTCTACAAATTGTCTAAAAGATAAGGATACAAATGCTGTTTTATAGCTTATCATTTTGTTATCAGGTCCAAGCCCATACTGCTCACCACATGTGAGCGTGCATGCTCAATTGCTGTCATGTCTGACTCTCTGTGATCCCACGGACTGCAGCCTGCCAGGCCCCTCTGTCCATGAGATTTTCTAGCAAGAATGCTGGAGTGGGTTCACATATCCTACTCCCAACTACTCACTGCATGACAGGTCTTTTAATCAAAAGACAAGTTGTTGGGGCAAGAAACAGTGACTTTATTTGGAAAGCGAGCAAATAATGATGGAAGACACACAAGAAGATGGAAGACTCCTGTCCTGAAGAACTATCTTGTCTGAGTTAGAATTCAGGCTTCTTTTTTACTAAAAGAGGAGGGAATAAAGTTAAACATTTCTGATTCTGGTCAGCCTCCAGAGTTCAGTTCAGTGCAGTTGCTCAGTCATGTCCAACTGTTTGCAACCCCATGGACTGCAGCATGCCAGGCCTCCCTGTCCATCACTAACTCCTGGAGCTTACTCAGACTCCTGTCCATCGAGTAGGTGATGCCATCCAACCATCTCATCCTCTGCCATCCCCTTCTCTTCCTGCCTTCAATCGTTCCCAACATCAGGGTCTTTTCCAATGAGTCGGCTTTTTGAATCAGGTAGCCAAAGTATTGGAGTTTCAGCTTCAGCATCAGTCCTTCCAATGAACACTCAGGACTGGTCTCCTTTAGGATGGACTGGTTGGATCTCCTTGCAGTCCAAGGGACTCTCAGGAGTCTTCTACAACACTACAGTTCAAAAGCATCAATTCTTTGGTGCTCAGCTTTCTTTATAGTCCAACTCTCATATCCATACATGACTACTGGAAAAACCATAGCTTTGACTAGATGGACCTTTGTAGGTAAGTAATGTCTCTGCTTTTTACTATGCTATCTAGGTTGATCATAGCTTTTCTTCCAAGGAGCAAGCATCTTTTAATTTCATGGCTGCAGTCACCATCTGCAGTGATTTTGGAGCCCCCCAAAAATAAAGTCTGTCACTGTTTCCATTGTTTCCCCATGTATTTGCCCTGAAGTGATGGGACCAGATGCCATGATCTTAGTTTTCTGAATGGTGAGTTTTAAGCCCACTTTTTCACTCTCCTCTTTCACTTTCATTAAGAGACTCTTTAGTTCTTCACTTTCTGCCATAGTGGTGGTGTCATCTGCATATCTGAGGTTATTGATATTTCTCCCGGAAATCTTGATTCCAGCTTCTGCTTCTTCCAGCCTGGCATTTCACATGAAGTACTCTGCATATAAGTTAAATAAGCAGGGTGACAATATACAGCCTTGACATACTCCTTTTCCCATTTAGAACCAGTCTGTTGTCCCATGTCCAGTTCTAACTATTGCTTCTTGACCTGCATACAGATTTCTCAGGAGGCAGGTCAGGTGGTCTGGTATTTCCTACTCTTAAAGAATTTTCCACAATTTATTGTGATCCACATAACCACAGGCTTTGGCTTAGTCTCTAAAGCCTCCAGAGAGGGTGAGTTAATTTCTTCCTTCCTGCAGTCATTCACGGGTGGCCCTGGTCAGGATATTTCCTGTGAGCTAATCAAAGATATTTTAGCTTGATGTCCATTACCTGGGAGGCAAGGTTCCCACAGATGGGCCATTACTTTAAGTTTATAGGAACTATCCCTTTAGTGATTAACTAGTAATTGGATAACAAACAAAGATTCTTCCCTATTACAATTTTTTGTTACTTTATTGAATACACTGAGAAAATAAAGAAGTAAATTTTGTTTTTTTTGCTATGGAGTATAAGGTTAAGTCAAGATTTTATTTTTCACAGATAATATGTGTTCATATTGCGAAGTTCAAATGATTCAAAAATGTGTAATTGAAAAATAATTCTCTGATTATCTTGAAGATTTTCAGTTATTTAAACTATATGCTCTTCAGGCTTTCTTTTTGAAGTCATCATGTTCTCTGTGGACAATTTGATTTTTAAATATTAACACTTAAAAAGTAAATGAAGCATGTGCATGTACACACACGCACATGCACACACACATGCACACACGAGATTTTTGTCATTTTGTGTCTTTGGGTGGTAATAGTTTAAGAAGGAGATTACTCACTAGGGCAGGGCTTGGAACTGAAGGTGTTAGTCACTCAGTTGCGTTTGGCTCTTTGCGACCCCATGGACTGTAGCCCACCAGGCTCCTCTTTCTATGGGATTCTCCAGGCAAGAATACTGGAGTGGGTTGCTATTTTCTCCTCCAGAGGATCTTCCGGACCCAGGGATCAAACCTGGGTCTCCTGCATTGCAGGAGCCACATAAGAATTTAAATGCAGTGCATTCTCCCCATATTTGGAACTTGTGATTGGAAGGTAACAAAATAGGAGTCACTTTGTAAGATGCTATACCCATGATGTAGATAAAAATTTGCTGAGCATGCTACATGTGCTAGGCTCTATTTTAAGTGCTTTGCAGGTAGGACCTCACCTAATCCCAGCACCAGGCAACAGAAATGGGGCCCATTATCAGCCCCATTTTATAGGTGAGACCACTGAGTCTCATGGGGAGTAAATAACTTGCCTGGGAGCAAGCAGTAAGTGGACACCTCAAGTCACCAAGCTCTTACTGTTTCTATACTGATAGTAAGTGGCAGTCAGTTTCTCTATCATATTTATCATATTTCATATGTATTTATTGTCACGTTTATCATATTATCATATTTCCACCATGCTTTCGTGAGGGAAAAAACTGGGTGACTGACACCCAAAAGTGACGCCTTTTGCTTTCACATGTACCTGCAAATAGAACTCTTATTTTCTGTGGCAATATTCACCTCTTGTGTTCCCCGAAGCCCTTGGCATTTCCAGATTAGTTGCTCATTATCTTGTGGGGACAGCACTCGTTTTCAGCTTGGGTTGTCTGAACTGATGGGGCTAGCATCTGTGTTCTCACTTTGGAATGCTTGTGTGTTTATGATTTAATTTTCTTTTTGGTAAATAGGGTCACTCCCCTAGGCTTGTGCCTTCTGAACTCTAGGAAGAGAAACTGTCTTAACTATTGACGATTTGGTGTCGTTGCCTATGTGTATTTTGTTGCTGTTTGAAATTAATTTTTATTGGAACATAGTTGCTTTACAATGCTCTTTCAGTTTCTGTTGTTGTTGTTATTCAATCACTAAGTTGTGTCCGACTCTTTGCAACCCCACAGGACTTCCCTGTCCTCCACTATCTCCCGGAGTTTGCTCAGATTCATGTCCATTGAGTTGGTGATGCTATCTAACCATCTCATCCTCTGCCACGCTCTTCTCCTTTTGCCTTCAGTATTTCCTAATATCGGGGTCTTTTCCAATGAACTGACTCTTCCCATCACTACTGAACAATGAATTGAATTGGTCATACATATAAATATATCCACTCCATTTTGGACTCTTTTTTGGCTGCATCATGCAGCATGTGGGATCTTAGTTCCCTGACCAGGGATGGAACCCACACCCCCTGCATTGGGAGTTTGTGAGCTCAGGCACAGCATCTAACTGATCTGTAGCTCTGGTTTATTACATGTAGGAAAAATGGTAGTGGACAGAAAAATGCCCCTGCCACAAGATGGCCATATCCTAATTACTGAGCCCTGTGAATATGTTATATTCCTGGCAAAGGGGTTGCTCATCTGCAGTCCTTGAGATGGGGAGATTGTCCTGGATTCGCCAGGTGGCCCGATGGAATCACGAGGCTCTTTAGAAGTGGAAGAAGAGGCACAGGAAGAGGTCAAAGGGATGCAGTGTAAGCACTCAACCTTCACCCCAGGTCTTTCTAGCCTTGATAATGGAGGCAGGGACCATGAGCCAGGAAAGGCAGAGTGGCTTCTAGAAGCTGGGAAAAGGAAGGAAACAGATTCTCCCCAAGAACCTCCAGAAGGAATGCAAACCCTGCCAGAACCTTGACTTTCCATTGGACCTCTGACCTCTAGACTGTAAGAGAACAAATTTTGTCGTTTTAAACCACTAAGTATGTGATTATCTGTTACAAGCCGAAACTAATACTCGACTACCCTTGAATGTTGAAAGAATAAACTAAAACAATGCGTGTTGCTTATTTAAGCTTAGCCCCCAGTAAATGTTCAATAAATGTGAGCTTCTGCGACAAAAGTTACTGATGGTGGTGATGATGATGTTGATGGTGATGATGAAGAAGATACAGCTGATGGTGATGATGATGGTGGTGATATTTGAGAGCCTTACTCTAACCCATCCTCCAGCCTCATTCTTGCATCTTCTTCCTCTGGTTCCACCCACAGACTTTTTTAATCCACTTGTTCCAGACTCCTTACTTTTCCCCCACCTCCTGCTGTCTTCCACTTCTGTTCTTCCTTTGCGTGGTGCTTTAAAATGCTTTTATTTTAAAAGTCTGCCTGGTTAAATTATCCCCAACTATTAGGATTCCCTGGTGGCTCAAGTGGTAAAGAATCCACCTGCAATGCAGGAGACCTGGGTTCGATCCCTGGGTTGGGAAGATCTGCTGGAGGAGGCCATGGCAACCCACTCCAGTATTCCTGTCTGGAGAATCCCCATGGACAGAGGAGCCTGGCAGGCTACAGTCCATGGGGTCGCAAAGAGTCGGACACGACTGAGTGACTAAGCATGTTAGGATTCACAGTGGAATTCTGAAGCCTATGGAGCAGGGTTTCTCATTCTTGACACTGTTGGTATTTTGGTCCAGATAATTCTTTCTGGTGGGGGCTGTCCTGTGCACTGAAGGATGTTTAGCTGCATTTGTTGTGTCCACCTTCTAGGTGCTCAAAGCCCTTCCCCTCCTTCCCTGCCAAGTGTGACAATCAAAAATGTCCCCAGATACCGTCGAATGTGCCTGGAGGGCAATATCACCCCTGGTTGAGAATTCCTACTTTAGGGGATATCGCCCCCAATCCTGCTCCAAACCAACAGCTGTGCAAATACATGACTTTCCCAAGGAACACAACCCTCTGGAAAACCCGAGCACCGCTTTACTGATAGCTGGGCTTGGGCCCCAAACCTCAAAAAAGGCATTTCTAGGAACAGAGCCAGATGCCGTGGAGCGTCATCCCAGCGAGCTAATGAGGACTCAGCACCTTCAAACCGGAGGCCAGGCGGCTGCATCTCACTCCTTGTGCCCAGGAGGATGCCACAGAGAGAAGTGGGCAGTAGGGGTGGTCAAACCTGCCGGAGGTGCTGAGCAGACTTACAGCCTGGCTGGGCCCAAGCCAGACACATCCCTGGACAGATCTGTGGTGAGAGGAAGCAGATCAGGGAAGAGGTGGTTAGTTAAGGAAGAGGTGGGCTTCCTTCTGACTGTAAGGAGGGGAGAAACGGGAAGCAGTGAGCCCACCTCTGCACTCACCTTTCAGCACACAGTGGCCCAGTCCATTGCCTGGAATCCAACCTCTCAGAACAGTGGTCTTTGGAGAAGTGAGGAAAAGAGGGATATAAAGCGTTTGGCATTGTCTGCATCATCTCATTAATTTCCTGGGGCTGCTGCACAAACTTGGTGGCTTAAAGCAACAGAAACTTATTCTCTCCCAGGTCTGGAGGCCAGAAGTTCAAGCTCTCAGCAGGGCTGGGGCTCTCTCTCTGAAGGCTCTAGGGGAGGATCCTTCCTCGTCTTCTGGTAGTGCCTTCTGATGGCTTCTGGCGTACCTTGGCCTGCAGCGACATCCCTCCAGCCCCCGCCTTCACCTTCATGTGACCTTGTGGTCCCTTCATCTCCACGTCTCAAATTCACCACTTCTTTCCCTTATGAGGGCACCAGTCATAGGACCACCTCAAACCCAGGATGAGCTCATCTCAAGATATTTAATTTCATTACCTCTTCAAAGAACCGATTTCTAAATAAGGTCACATTCACAGACAGAGGGGGTTAGGACTTAGACATATTTTTGGAGGACCCAGTGTAGCTTACACAGTTACCTTCCAGCTCCAAGTTACTCCTGTGTAAAGACTCCTAAATGGTCCAAGGAGAGACAGGTGGTTCCTCGTTTGGGCATCCTCTTCATACTTCAAGGAGGACTTCGCTACACTTGCTGTTGTGTACTGGAGACCCCCAGAAACTGTATATTCTTCCAAAAGGTCCTTTCAGAATTACATGTGTCCTGGTTCCTGATCTTAGGTACTGGCACATAGTAGGTGTTTAACAAATGTTTATGGCTCAGCAGCACTTTTTACAGTAACCAAGACATGCCAACAGCCTAAACATCCATTGACAGATAAATGGATAAAGAAGCTGTGTTGTATACATACAGTGGAATACTACTCAGCCATAGAAAAGAATGAAGCAATGCCATTTGCAGCGACATGGATGAACCTAGAGATTATCATAATTAGCAAAGTAAGCCAGACAGAAATACAAATATCATATGATGTCACTTATATGTGGAATCTAAAATATGACACAAATGAACTTATCTACAAAATAGAAACAGACTCAGACACATAGAGAATAAATCTTGTGGTTGCCAAGGTGGGGGTGGAGGAAGATTGGATTGGGAGTTCAGGATTAGCAGATGCAAATTATTATGTATAGAATGGATAAACAACAAGGTCCTACTGTATAGCACAGGGAACTACATTCAATATCCTATGATAAACCATATTGGAAAGAATTTTTAAAAAAAAAGGAAAAAAAATGTTTATGCCTTAAATGAATGACTGAGGCCTAAGGAATTGAAACAATTTTCCCAGGAAGTAGCTTTTCTGCTTTGACAGGCTTTGAGGTAAACTTAATCTCAGGATCACATTCATTCATTTAGTAAGTGTTTAATTGGCACGTACTGTGTGCCAGACAGCACAACAGAAATCCTGATACATAAATACGTGGTCTCTTTCTTCAAAACTCCAAATCTTCTTAATTACACATTGAGCACCTACTGTGTGCCTGCCACTGGGCTCCCGGGTGGCCTAGGGAGACAGACATGCATTGACCACCTCAGTTGAGGTGGGACGTGCTTGCTCAGAGCTTATTCAGAGTGCTACAGCACACAGTGGAGCCAGGATTTAATTTGGCTTCGAGGGTCATTCAGGCTTCAGGGAGATGATGGTATCTGGGTTGGATTTTATTTGCGGGGGAGACGGGGGTGTTTCCTGAGATTAAGCATGCTAGAAACATGGTCTCTGGGCAGTCTGAATATCTGTTTGCTGGTGGCAGTAGAAATTGTTAAAGCCCTTTTGAAAAGATATTTGGCAATAAGAATCAAGTACTTTTTAAATATTCATACATTTTGACCCACTGATTTCACTTCTTGGAATATGTCATAGGGCTCCAGTCTGACCTGCATAAAAGGTTCTAAGCCTAAGGATATTTATTTTGGTGTTGCTACAATAACCAATAATTTTGAAATAACCTAAAGGAAAGAAATCAGCTTACTAAAGTGTGTACCTACTTTTAAGAGACCTGAGACTATGATATGCTTATATATATATAGTGCTTACTGTAGAAACCCTGTGATATTAAAAAGCTATTTTTATGATTTTGGCAGAAAATTATAGCTTATAAAATTGCATTACTATGTAAAGAAATGTCTGCTTATTAAACAAACAGTTTTCCAGTGCTCTGAGACTCAAGGGAGATTTTTCTTTTCCTCCTTTTCCTATTTGAAATTTTCTTGAATGTCGTCCTTTTAATGAAGAAAATCAAAGCATAGATTTCTCTCTAAAGGAAAGGTGTTTATCAAATGTGAGCTTTGTTTTTTGTAAACTTTTATTTTTTTAATAGCAATGCTCTATTTATGGATACATCAATAATTATATGTATCTTCAGATACACAGTTTAGTAGTTTTTCTATAGAAGTTAGTATATTTTGTTAATGATTAAATTGTCTTTTGTTTCCCTTATACATTTTTTCTAAATCCTTGTTGAAAACTACACAGTTGGGTTGGTGTAGGGGAGGTCAGTATGTTAGAAAAGCAAATACATTTGATAAAAATTCAGAGCTGTAGAAATCACCTTAATATCATCCTAAATTTTGGCACTTTACAGTGAGACTTACAATTTGTCTATCATGTATGACCTTGAGATTGTACTGCCTGGATTGGAATCTTAACAATGTGAGAGCTCAGAACAGTTCCTCTCATCATTCCTCAGTCTTGTCATCTTTAGAATGGACTCGTGTGAGAATTGGATGAAATTATCCAGGAATGTTCACAGCATAATGCCTGCTTCACACATACTAAGCCTCTGGTGAGATTCATGGTAGAATAATAGTAATTAATAAACATAGGATAAAACTGATACGACCTAATTTTGTATCTTAAATATCTTCCTCACCCCCCTCAGGCAACACTGTGCCGAAAATAAACTACCAGTTTTCATCAGATTAAAGAACAAACACTTCGGCAATCCTTCTTCACTACCCTGTGGGCCCAGCATCAGAGCAATGAGAGAGAAATTTTCAGATGGGAAAAGAAATTGAAGACATTCAGAAGTGTCATTTAGGATGGAAATTCCAATTCAATTTCAGGAGTAACTTTGTTATTTCTAAGCACAAAGCTTGGTTTCCCTTCTATTATAGGCCAGCATTTTGAGAATTTATGGCTTTGTGATGATAAAAAAGTGAGATACAAGAGAATCCAATTATTCCTTAAAGGGATTGTTCCCTCTCCGAGGTATAAATTGCTCCTGCAATTGGGTGGAGAGCATTTATGTCAGATAATAAATTTTAGAAATAAGGACCTGGGTCTCAACGTAACGTCAAAGAAACTGGAATGAAATCTGGGAGCAGAATTTGAAGGCAGAAAACAAATCTCTGAAAGAATCCAATAAATTAGAGGCTGTTTTACAGAAGATGTTCAAAAGCAAGGCGATGAATGCAGTGTCAGGAAACCGGGTCAGCATTTTTGGGAATGGCACCACGTGGTGAGAACATGAAGACTGCTGAAGCCTTATTCCCAGGCTGTTCCCTAAGGCCCTGAATCCCTTTCTCAAGCAGAATCCTTCATTCACTCATGCAGTCATTCAGTAAGCAGTGATGGGGAAGTGTCAAAGCTTGGGCATTAAGGGCAGATGCATTAAGACAACAAAACTACCCTCAAGAAACCTCAGTCCTTGTGGGAGAAGCACATTGGTTATTAATAATAATACCTATATGTGGAACCACATATATGTGGAATCTAGAAAAATGGTATAGATGAACTCATTTGCAAAGCAGAAATAGAGACACAGACACAGAGAACAAATGTATGGATAGCAAGCGGGGATGGGATGGATTGGGAGGCTGGGATATGTATAAAACAGATAGCCAATGAGAGCTCACTGCATGGCACAGGGAACTCGACTCCCTGTTCTGTGGGGCCCTAAACGGGAAGGAAATCAGAAAAGCGGGGATGTGTGTGTACATAGAGCTGATTCACTTTGCTCTACAGCAGAAAAGAACACGACATTGTAAAGCAGCTAGACTCCAACTTTTTAAAAAGTAATCCACAAAATAGCTATTAAATACCGTACTTGGTGCTCTACATAACCATATATGTACATATACACACTGCTACAGATATATATCTCTTATTATAATATATATGTCTATATATATATATCTTATTATGATTCGGTGTTGCCTCCCCCACTTTTTAGCAAGTGAAGAAAATATAGGGCTAGAAAGGATATGAATCATAAGAAGGGGTAGGTAGAGATAAAATACCCTAATAGTTCCAAGAAGTGAGAGATCACATACAGTGTATATCTTGCCTGGGCTTCTGGAGTAGCTGTACTTTGAAGTCTGAATAGCATTTTAACAGCCACAGATGGCGGAGAACATATTTCCAGGAGGAGGAATTGGCACATGAAAGGGGTTGACTGACTTCAGGTCTTCTTGTGCAGGACCTTGAGTAAGGTTATTAAATATGGGCTTTGTCTTGTGATAGTTGCCACAGGGATTGTTGAAACAATTACTTTAAGTCAGATGAGGATTGAAATGAAGGGAGAAGAGAGGAAGATGGTGTAGATATTTCCACACCAACGGATTGGTAATACCTACCATGCCACTCTGCATTATCTCCCTTGGGCTGGAACTGATAACCTGTGCAGTCTTCACAGGTATTCATTCATTCATTTGTTCATTCATTTGTCCATTCACCCATCCAATCATGCATGCATGTATCCATCCATCCAGCCATCCTTTTATCCATTCGTCCATGCATGCATCCTCTCAACAGAGACTTACCTAGTACCTACATCATGTCAGGCTAAGGCTACCTCAGTGAACAGCTGATCAAGTTTCTATCTGCTTAGTGCATATATTCTTGTGGAGGGAGGCAGACAGCAAACAGATGTATATATAATATGTCAGGATATGATAGATGTGTACGTGCTCAGTCGTGTCTGACTCTTTGAGACCCCATGAATGATAGCCCGCCAGGCTCTGCTACCCGTGGAATTTTCCAAGCAAGATTACTGGAGTGGGTTGACACTTCCTCCTTCAGAGGATCTTCCCGACTCAGGGTTTGAACCCATGTCTCCTGCATCTCCTGTACTGGCAGGCGAATTCTTTAACATGAGCCACCCGGGAAGCCCTAGGAGATGAGAGGGGGGTGTGTGTGTGCTAAATCACTTCAGTCATGTCCGACTCTGTGCGACCCTATAGACTGTAGACCACCAGACTCCTCTGTCCGTGGGATTCTCCAGGCAGGAATACTGGAGTGGGTTGCCGTGCCCTCCTCCAGGGACTCTCCCTTATTCAGGGATTGAACCTGCGTCTCTTAGGTCTCCGGCATCAACAGGTGGGTTCTTTACCTCCAGCGCCACCTAAGTGCTGTCAGATTCGATGGCAACATAGGGCGGACCACAAGCAGGGGTCTGGCTTGCTGCTGCTGCACAGAGGGCTGTCAGAAAAAGGCCTCTGGTCCTGGGCTATGTGAGCATGAGCTGGCAGATGGGAGAGGTGGGATTGTGGCAGTCTTGGGGCAGGCAGCCTTTCCAGCTGCAGGTGCCGAGGTGGGAGCGTCCTTGGCGTGTCTCTGGAACAGCAAGAGAGCAATGTGGCTGGAGCTTTGGGGGAGTGATGGAGGTGAGGTAGAGCAGAATCGGGATTCATCAGCTCGGGCTTCTACCCTGACAGAGGGGAAAGCTATCGCCCCGTTTTCAGCAGAGGAGTGACATGGTTTGATCCAAGGCTTCAACAGAGCTGCCCACTGGCTGGTCCTCCAGGTCTTTCTGGCTGCTGCATGGAAGATGGACTGTAGGCAGGAGAAGGGGAAGTACCCCCCTCTCTGCAGCTGAAGAGAAGGCACAGCTGTTGCTGAGAGCAGAGACGCAATTCAGTGGAAGCTCAGATAACCTGACCTGATACCTCATTTCACCAAACCAGCCACAGCCCACTTACCTGGAAAGAGAGACTCAAAAACCCCTGGTTGTCCATTTGACAGATTCTACTGCGAGGCCCCAGATCCAATACTGCATTCTGGGGTGACAGAATTGGGGCAGAACCATGGCAGTCATCAAAACACTCCATGCCCAGGGTTGGAGAGGTCAAAGATGCTCATGTTGGGACCAGCCCAACAACGAACCGACCCAAGGAAGCGGTGCCACAAAAGAATAAAGAAAAAGAAGACTCAGAAATAAAGTGGGGATCAGGGGGCTGATGCCATTCCCAAGCAAAAGCCCAGATCCTAATCCTTGCATGCCTTTTTTTGTTAACTTCTAGGACTTCCTTATTTGTGCTCTAGAGATATCTGTTCTTTACAATCTCAGATTGGGGATAAAGATATACAATGCACAGTCCTCAATGTCAAACCTTCAGGCCTTTCATGACGGTTTAGCCTTTTGGCTAGTAACACCCTTTCTCAGCAGCTCCCTCAAGGCTCTGGTTACTGAAACAGTCACTAATGGTTTTCCATCAGTCACATTAGTATTTCAACATCTTGTTTTCAAGATGTGTTTCCATGATGTACTTTTTACTGCTCCCAGCCCTTCGCCTGGGGGTGATGAGAAAGTCATTCTTATTTTTCAAAGAAGCCCCGTTAATTACAATACAGGCCTGTGCATAGCATATTCCCTTCAGCTCACAAATTACAGTGAAACAGAGCAGAGAGTCCCATGTGCCTGGAGAGAAAAAGCCCCAAGTCAGGGGTTAATGTCACTGTGAGCTCACCCAGGGGACAGGGCGCCAGGTGAGACGAGGCAACCCTTTGTGGCTTAGGAGGGGTGCGTGCTCTTCTGCGAGGAGCTGACTGTTCTCTGATCATTGGAGCTGTGGTGTGGGGGAGGGCGTAACTGATGCAGGGCATCGTGGGATCATATGAGCAGAAGGCTCAGGTGAGTTAGGTGGGAATCACCTGGATGAGCCTCGCAGCTGACAAGAGAGGATGAAGCTGGAAGGCTGAGCTACAGTTGTTTATTTTTTATTGTGGTGAAACACATATAACACTTGATGCTTCGCTGGTGGCTCAGATGGTAGAGTCCGCCTGCAGTGCGCAAAACCCAGGTTCAATCCCTGGGTTGGGAAGATCCCCTGGAGAAGGAAATACTACCCACTCCGGTATCCTTGCCCCGAAAATCCCATGGATGGAGGAGCCTGGTGGGCTACAGTCCATGGGGTCCCAAAGAGTCAGACATGCGGAGCGACTTCATTTCACACAGAGCACTTAACCATCTCAACTATTTGCAAATGTACAGTTCAGTAATTTTAAGTACATTCACATTGTTGTGCAACCAATCTCTAGAGTTCTCCCGTCTTGCCAACCTGAAGCTCAGAATAAACCCATTAAGCAGCGATTCCCCCACCCCCCCTCCTTCCAGCCCTTGGCAACTACTGTTGTACTTTCTGTCTGAACCTGACTCTAGGGGCCTCATATGAGTGAACTTCTATAGTGTTTGTCTTGTTGTGACTGGCTTATTTCACTTAGCATCGTGTCCAAGGTTCATCCATTTACAGCATGTGTCAGGATTTCCTTCATTATTAAGGCTGAATAATATTCCACTGTATGTATATACCACATTTTGTTTACCCATTCATCTGTTTCTGGACATTTTGATTTGCTTCCCACCTTTTGGATATTGTGATGAATGCTGCTATAAACAGTTCTTTGAGGCATAAGCTCAGAAATGGAATTGTTGGGTCACATAGTAATTCTATTTTTAATTTTTTGAGAAGCTGTCCATGCTAGAGTTTTATGTTGAAGAATTTCAACTGCTGGAATAGAGCTCAGACTTTGTTCTGTCAGCCATGGGGAGATGAACAATGTACTGGAGTCTTCTGAGCAACCGCACAGAGCAGGCATTCTAAAAGAAAAGTTTAGGTTAAGGCAGCCAATTAGGAGACAGTTACAAATGTTAATTTCATGGGATTCTGATGTGAAAGGAAAGATCAAAGTCAGTATTTCAGTTTGGAAGATACTAGAATTAACTTAGACATTAGAATTAACTTCTGGTACTCACAGTAATTGAGATTGCTTCCTTTCCACTATCATCAGAGGCATTTACAAATTCTAAATATTTTGGTGCAGAAACCAGAGTTCTCTCTGAAAAAGTAAACAAGCTTCTTTAATATGAGAGATTTCATCTCCATCAAGATAAGCAGACACTGTTATTTATTTATTTGGAAAAGCAATAAAAATTGCATATTGCGGGACGAACTCTCCTTAGTGCTGCATGTAGAAATTTCCCATCTATTCCTTGACTTCAGGTTGGAATTGGAGATATGAAGACAAATCGTAGACAGTCAGCTCAACCCTAGGAATGGGATGAATAAATTTAAGCCCTTATGCACTCAGGATCTATTTGCAGATTGGTGGGTCCTGTCACATTGGGAACCATCTCTCGGCTCTCCTCTCTTTTATTCCTACATCCACTTGAGTGTCCACTCTTCCTGGTTCCCCTCTCTGCCTCCATCCATCATTATCTCTTACTTGGACTAATTCATTGGCCTTTGTATATAGGTCAGGATGCAGGCAGAATATGGAAACGACCCTGAGTATTTCAAACAGAGGGAACTTAGTACAAGGAATTGGTGACACTGACGTATGTCTTCTGAGGAACAAACAAGGGTTTGTGAGGCAACAAAGAGATAAGCAGGTCAGCTGCTACATACCCTGAAGGGACGCATGGAGCGAGGGGGTAGGGAGGATGCTGTCCTGCCCGGGAGCCAGGTTCCTCTGATGGGGCTAGACCCTGAGAGGATCTGCTCCGTGAGAGCTGGAGCCAGGCAGTACCGCAGAGGCAGGGACTGGAACAGTGACCTGGAGAAGATGCAGTCCTGCTAGGGCTGCTGCCCAAAGGAAGCCCCTAGCTCCTCCCCAACTTCCAGCCTTCCACCATAGGGGAACACCAGCTGGAGGCCAGAAGACAAGGATGCGGAGACATGTGGTCCCTGTGAAAAGGACAGGAAACAGACCAGACCACTAACAGGGCTGTGACCAGCACAAGCTCCTGGTCTAGCTGGTGACTTTGACTTTCCATCAGTCCATCCTCCACACTTCCTGGTTGGTTTCCCTAGAACATTGTGGGTATGGTGTCCCCACTAACTCCAGCATCATCCCCTCCATGGCAACTACCATGGCTTCAAAGAGAGGCACATTGGAGTTCTGTGTTTTGTCCTTTCTGCTACCAAAGTACGTCATATAGACCCCCCCATCACAATGGCCATCCCTGTAGTCTTCCATTCAACTGTTTCTCCCATTTGGTTTCAGTCCCTGCAAGCTTGGAACCATGTTTTCATCACCACTGTAGGCCTAACAGCACCAATCAAGAATGTCTGATGGATGACCATCAAACACCTATTAATAGGATTATGCACCTTTTGATTTTTGTTTACTCAACTTTTTATTTTGTACTGGAGTATAGCCAATTGACTGTATTGGAATATAGCCAATCAAATCCCTTACGATTATACAGTGGAAGTGACAGATAGATTCAAGAGATTAGCAATGAGTGCCTAAAAACTATTGACAGAGGTTCATGACATTGTACAGGAGGCAGGGATCCAGACCATCCCCAAGAACAAGAGATGCAAAAAGTCAAAATGGTTATCTGAAGAGGCCTTACAAATAACTGAGAAAAGACAAGAAGTTAAAGGCAAAGGAGAAAAGGAAAGATATACCCATTTGAATGCAAAGAATAGAAAGGAGAGATAAGAAAGCCTTCCTCAGTGATCAGTGCAAAGAAATAGAGGAAAACAATAAAATGGGAAAGACTAGAGATCTCTTCAAGAAAATCAGAGACACCAAGGGAACATTTCATGCAAAGATGGGCACAATAAAGGACAGAAATGGTAGGGACCTAACAGAAGCAGAAGATATTAAGAAGAGGTGGCAAGAATACACAGAAGAACTATACCAAAAAAAAATCTTCATGACCCAGATAATGTGATCACATGTGACCCAGATCACAATGATGTGATCACTCACCTAGAACCAGACATCCTGGAATGTGAAGTTAAGTAGGCCTTAGGAAGCATCACTATGAACAAAGCTAGTGGAGGTGATGGAATTCCAGTTGAGCTATTTCAAATTCTAAACGATGATGCTGTGAACGTGCTGCACTCAATATGCCAGCAAATTTGGAAAACTCAGCAGTGGCTACAGGACTGGAAAAGGTCAGTTTGAAAAATGACCAATCCCGAAGAAGGGCAATGCCAAAGAATGTTCAAACTGCTGGGCAATTGCGCTCATCTCACACACCAGAAAATTAATGCTCAAAATTCTCCAAGCGAGGCTTCAACAGTATGTGAACTGAGAACTTCCAGATGTTCAAGCTGGATTTAGAAAAGGCAGAGGAACCAGAGATCAAATTGCCAGCAACTGTTGGATCATAGAAAAAGCAAGAGAGTTCCAGAAAAAAATCTACTTCTGCTTTATTGACTTTGACTGCGTGGATCACAACAAACTGCTGAAAATTCTTCAAGAGATGGAAATACCAGGCCACCTTACCCACCTCCTGAGAAATCTGTATGCAGGTCAAGAAACAACAGTTAGAACCGGACATGGAACAACAGACTGGTTCCAAATTGGGAAAGGAGTACGTCAAGGCTGTATATTGTCACCCTGCTTATTCAACTTATAGGCAGAGTACATCATGTGAAATGCCAGGCTGGATGAAGCACAAGCTGGAATCAAGATTGCTGGGAGAAATATCAATAACCTCAGATACGCAGATGACACCACCACTATGGCAGAAAGTGAAGAACTAAAGAGTCTCTTAATGAAAGTGAGAGGAGAGTGAAAAAGTGGGCTTAAAGCTCAACATTCAGAAAACTAAGATCATGGCATCCAGTCCCATCACTTCATGGCAAATAGATGGGGAAACAATGGAAACAGTGACAGAATTTATTTTCTTGGGCTCCAAAATCACTGCAGATGGTGACTGCAGCCATGAAATTAAAAAATGCTTGCTCCTTGGAAGAAAAGCTATGACCAACCTAGACAGTATATTAAAAAGCAGAGACATTACTCTGCCAACAAAGGTCTGTCTAGTCAAAGCTGTGGTTTTTCCAGTAGTTATGTCTTGATGTGAAAGTTGGACTATAAAGAAAGCTGAACACTGAAGAATTGATGCTTTTGAACTCATGTTGTAGAAGACTCTTGAGAATCTCTTGGATTGCAAGGAGATCCAACCAGTCCATCCTAAAGGTAATTAGTCCTGAATAGTCATTGGAAGGACTGATGTTGAAGCTGAAACTCCAATACTTTGGCTACCTGATGTGAAGAGCTGACTCATTTGAAAAGACCCTGATGCTGGGAAAGATTGAGGGCAGGCAGAGAAGGGGACAACAGAGGATGAGATGTTTGGATGGCATGACCAAATCAATGGACATGATTTTGGGTAAACTCCAGGAGCTGGTGATGGACAGGGAAGCCTGGCGTGCTGCAGTCCATGGGGTTGCAAAGAGTTGGACAGGACTGAGTGACTAAACTGAACTGAACTGAGGGGAGCACCCAGGACAGGACGTCACATAGCGGGAGAAGGGAGCTCTGAGGAGGGCACCCAGCCCAGACTGAGGTGGGGGCAGGGCGGGGAGCACAGAGGAGGCTGGCAAGGCTTCCTCTGGGACATGCATCTGTGATTTATAGGACAAATAACCATTAGTTCGGAGAAGAGGAATGCAGGAGACACTGGGCAGATGGGCTCCCAGTAGGAGTTGGGGTGGGTAAAGCCTCACTGGTCAGCTCGGTAAGGGGTATATCCTGAGACTCCCACTGATGTCAGTCATTGATGGGTTGAAGCTTGGGAATGACCTAGCTCAACTGGTAATGAGAATAACCTTCACTGAAGGCCCCTCAAAGAGTCGGACATGACTGAGGGACTGAACTGAACTGATAGCCAGTTGACAGTGTTACGATATTAATAGTTTCAGGTGGACACCCAAGGGACTTAACCAAATGTATACACATATCCATCTCCCCCAAACTCCCCCATACTCCCCTTCTTATATAAATGCACCTTTTGCATAAGTATTTTTAAATTCAAACAGTTTAACTTTAGAGAGTCTTGTATTATTACGTATGATTCAAACAGCAATTCTTTAGCTTGGGCTATCTCTTATGACTCCACTTATTTTATAGACGGAGAAAATGAAGATCCAGGGAAAGGCTATGATTTATCAAGGCCGCAGGGTGAGTCAGGGCCACAAGCAGGTCCTGCTGCTGGTGTTCTGGATCGGAGTCCAAGGCCTGGGCGATATGTCACCTGTGGATTCTGGGCAGACTTCACAAGTGAAATGCGGACTCCAGCCTTGGTGCTAGTTCTGTGGCCTTTGCTCACAGTTACTGTATCTTCTTTGCTTCTTTTAGATCTTATAAGGTTCTTTGAAAGTTGAGGCTTTTAGACCAAAGCAGAATGAATTCCAGGTTATTGGTTATGAAAAAGTTCAAGGTTATGAAAAAGTTATTACCCAAATAAAGCAGATAGATCCCTATCCAGATAGAGCAGGGCTACTCTAACCAGTCATAGAATGTCATGTGGAGAAATGCGTTTGGCCACCTTTCCTATTGTGACTCTTCCTTTGTTTCATTTATTAACTGATGTGCTTGCTAATTGTGACACATGTCCTTGTACATATGGGGCTTTGGCTATATGAGAGATGATTCTGTGAAGTGTTTATTCCATTATTGAACATACAAAAATTCAATATTCATTGCTAATTGGGTCATCTCAGTTACTAAAGAGGAAAATGGCCTCCTGGCATATTCAGATGAAATTATCAGTTTCAAAATATTTATCTTTCTCTCTTCTTCCCCACTACTTCAGTGGAGGCCCTGACAATATTTGCGTGAACTAACAAATGAAAGATCTCCTGATTCATTCCCCTGCTGGAGATGCCTTCTAAAACGAAACTCAGACATGTCACTATGCTTCTTAGAAATGTTCACTCACTCCCCATTGTCCTCAGAATGAAGTCTGAATGCCTTGGCCCTGTTGTTCATAATCTGATCCTTAATTCTCATTTTGCCATCGAGTTCCTTTATGCTGCTAGGGTATGGCAACTTGTCATCACTGTTTTGATAAATTTAGAGTGGATAGAAGCTCAAATCAAACCAGTTTAATGAAAAAGGAAATTTTTAAAAAAAAATTTGAACATTGACTGTATCTGATATTGTTGAAGCTCAATCTCAGAGAGAGAGGGAGAGAAGGAGAGGCAGGCCTTGCTTTGTAGCTGTCTGCTAACTTCATTCAGCAGACAAGCTGTCCAGTGGATCAGCCACCCCAGGCTGCCTTGTCCCCAGATTGGCCATCACAGTCAAAGCCAGTCTTCTCTCTCACCAGATTCAGATATTAACCCCAGAGAAACCTGATAGATGTTGAATCATGACTACCCCTGAAAAACGTCTGATGGATCTGCTTGAGTCATGTGACTATCCCTGAGAATCTTCTTATTAGTTTTCATGAGTCACATGACTATCTCTGAATGAATCCCTATAGAAAGACCTGTGGAATATTATAATTTAGATATTTGAACCATACACCCACCCCTCTGAGCCCCATGAACAGCTCCTCTGGGACCACAATGAAGGGAGAAGAGGCTCCCCAAAGGAACCAGAAGAAGAGGCAGGCACTATATTAAGCAAGGGAAAACATGCCACTCCAGTCCATACCTACTATATCCTTCTAGGTCTCCATATGTTCACAGGGTTCGTTCAGGCTAAATGCCCCTCTTTTTTCAACTCTTCCTAGAAAAACAATACTTCCTCCTTTGAGGAAAGGCAAGTGAATTCACTCAGTCATGTTCAATTCTTTGAGACCCCATGGACTGTAGCCCACCAGGCTCCTCCATCTGGATTTTCCAGACAAGAGGACTGGAGTGGGTTGCCATGCCCTACTCCAGGGGATCTTCCCAACCCAGGATCGAACCCGGGTCTCCCACATTACAGGCAGATGCTTTACTGTCTGAGCCACTAAGGAAGCTCCTCCTTTGAGAAATCTTCCCAGATCCTTCTAAACAATGTAATTGTTCCCCTTTCTGTGTTTCCACTGAACTTTTGCATATTCCTGTCTCAGAAATAACTTATATATCTACTTCCTCCACCAGATTGTAGGTTTGTTCATTTGTGCATCTTGCTTCCTTTGGGGTTTAACACAGTTCCTGGCACACAGTAGGTTTTAGATATATCTAGAAGCAGTGAGTAAGGTGAGCAATAAGAAATCTTTTAAGATTTCTCTACATTAGGGGAATACATGTAAATCCATGGCTGATTCATGTCAATGTATGGCAAAAACCACTACAATATTGTAAAGTAATTAGCCTCCAACTAATAAAAATAAATGGAAAAAAAAAGAAAAAGAAAAATAAATAAATAAAACCTAAATACACCTAACTTCATTCCCATTTTAAATTCCTTACATGTTTTCACCATTCATCTTGTTTACCTGCATTCTTAAAAAAAGCTGCAAATCAAGTCACATTCTGTTACATAGCAGTAAATCCAGATGCTGGGTTGGAAAACAGACTTTCATGACTGAAAACCTTCGGCCTCCCCAACTGCATGAAAATGCAGAGAATTTCTACTGAGGTTGGCAGCAGGCGATATTCCTAATGTTTCAACACACATTTTCCTGTGGAACAGTGAAAAGTTAACTTAGGAGCTTCAATGTTGATATTACTCATTTTTCAAAAGAGACTGATTAGTGAGTCACTGTGGAAGTGGAAGCTATCAAGATTGTGTGTGTGTGTGCTGCAAAGGTGTGCTGCCAAGAATCAGCCTGCTGAGGGCTTGGGATTTTAAAGGGCAGTGTTACAAGACCTGATTTAGAACTTGTGATTCTGCACTGCCTTGCTCATGGATGTTTACAGACATGCATGAAAAGTGTACGGATGTGAGAGTTGGACCATAAAGAAGGCTGAGCGCCAAAGAATTGTGGTGCTTTCAAATTGTCATGCTGGAGAAGACTCTTGAGAGACCCTTGGACTGCAAGGAGATCAAACTAGTCAACCCTGAAGGAAATCAGCCCTGAATATTCATTAGAAAGACTGATGCTGGAGCTGAAGCTCCAGTACTTTGGCCACATGACGCAAAGAGCCGACTCATTGGAAAAGACCTTGAGGCTGATTGAAGGCAAAACAGGAAAAGAGCCGCAGAGAATGAGATGGTTGGATGGCATCACTGACTTATGGACATAAATTTAAGCAAACTCCAGGAGGGTACCAAAGTGTGTGCCAGAGAAGGAAACTTACACACCAGTCCTACTAAGCAGGGCAGGAGGCATGAATGGCACAGGTCAGGACCCAGATGGCATCGGACATATCTGGGTTCTCAGTGGCCTCTTCATAACGTTTTGCATTGAGCAGAAGCACCTGGCATTTCACATAGACAAACTTAGGTCCAAATCCTGACCATGCCTTGGTTGAAGTTGGTGTCAAATTCCTAGACTACTAAAATTGAAAGGCAAATTAGAGTGCATCATGTCCACTGTGGCCCTGATGATCACTACCATTTACCACCTGCCTAATGCATTACAGGGTTCCGTTACGTACATACATCTCATTAAATCCACACAACCATCAGGTCTGTTAAACATTATGACCCGCCGTCCTTCCATTTTGCAGCTATGACCACTGAGACCCAGAAAAGTTTAATAACACGTGGATGATGGCAGGGATAGTAAGTGATGGAAGATGTTTGAACTCACATCTGCCAATCTCAATGTCCAGGCCTTTTTCCTTCAGTCTGTACTTAGCTTTTCTCCTAGGCTTCCTTGGTGGCTCAGACAGAAAAGAATCTGCCTGCAATGCAGGAGACCCGGGTTCAATCTCTGGGTTGGGAAGATCCCCTGGAGAAGGGAATGGCAACCCCACTCGAGTATTCTTGCCTGGAGAATCCCATGGACAGAGGAGCCTGGTAGGCTACAGTCCATGGGGTCACAAAGGTTGGAAATGACCAAGCAACTATCACACACACACACACACACACACACATTACATATTTAACTATTAACTTCAGGAGATAAAAAGTAAAACAACTTGTCACCTGGTTTCTCCCTAGAACTAAGCTAAAAGAGAAATGTAACACATGTTTTTTTTAATTTATTTTTTTATTGAAGGATAAATGCTTTACAGAATTTTGTTGTTTTCTGCCAAACCTCAACATGAATCAGCCATAGGTATACATATATCCCCTCCCCCCTGAAATTCCCTCCTGTCTCCCTCCCATCCCACCCCTCTAGGTTGACGCAGAGCCCTTGTTTGAGTTTTCTGAGCCATACAGCACATTCCTGTTGGCTATCTATTTTACATATGGTAATGTAAGTTTCCATGTTACTCTTTTCATACATCTCACCTTCTCCTCCTTGATCCCCTTGTACATAAGTCTATTCTCTATGTCTGTTTCTCCATTGCTGCCCTGTAAATAAATTCTTCAGAACCATTTTTCTGGATTCCATATATGTGTGTTAGAATATGATATTTATCTTTCTCTTTCTGACTCACTTCACTCTGTATAGTAGGTTCTAGGTTCATCCGCCTCATCAGAACTGACTCAAATGCATTCCTTTTTATGGCTAAGTAATATTCCATAGTGTGTATGTACCACAACTTCTTTATCCATTCATCTGTCGACAGGCATCTAGGTTGCTTCCATGTTCTAGCTATTGTAAATAGTGCGGAAATGAACAATGAGATACATGTGTCTTTTTCAACCCTGGTTTCCTCAGGGTGTATGCCTAGGAGTGGGATTGCTGGTTCATATGGTGGTTTTATTCCTAGTTTTTTAAGGAATCTCCATTTAATCTTCCATAGTGGCTGTATCAATTTACATTCCCACCAACTGTGCAAGAGGGTTCCCTTTTCTCCACACCCTCTCCAGCATTTATTGTTTGTAGACTTTTTGATGATAGCCATTCAGACCAGTGTGAGGTGATATCTCAATGTGGTTTTGATTTGCAATTTTCTAATAATGAGCGATGGACAGGGAGGCCTGGCATGCTGCAATTCATGGGATTGCAAAGAGTCAGACACGACTGAGCGACTGAACTGAACTGAATAATGAGCGATGCTGAGCATCTTTTCATGTGTTTGTTAGCCATCTGTATGTCCTCTTTGGAGAAATGTCTGTTTAGGTCTTTTTCCCACTTTTTGATTGGGTTGTTTGTTTTCCTGGTATTGAGTTGTATGAGCTGCTTGTATATTTTGGAGATTAATCCTTTGTCAGTTGTTTCATTTGCTATTATTTTCTCCCACTCTGAGGGTTGTCTTTTCACCTTGCTTATAGTTTCCTTTGCTGTGCAAAAGCTTTTAAGTTTAATCAGGTCACACTTGTTTACTTTTGTTTTTATTTCCATACTCTAGGATGTGGGTCATAGAGGATCTTGCTTTGATTTATGTCATCAAGTGCTCTGTCTATGTTTTCCTCTAAGAGTTTTATAGTTTCTGGTCTTACATTTAGGTCTTTAATCCATTTTGAGTTTATCTTTGTCTATGGTGTTAGGAAGTGTTCTAATTTCATTCTTTTGCATGTAGCTATCCAGTTTTTCCAGCACCATTTATTGAAGAGGCTGTTTTTGCCCCACTGTATATTCTTGCCTCCTTTGTCAAAAATAAGGTACCCATAGGTGCATGGGTTTATATTTGGGCTTTCTGTCTTGTTCCATTGGTCTATATTTCTGTTTTTGTGCCAGTACCATACTGTCTTGATGACTGTAGCTTTGTAGTATAATCTGAAGTCTGGAAGGTTGATTCCTCCAACTCCATTCTTCTTTCTCAAAACTGCTTTGGCTATTTGGGGTCTTTTGTGTTTTCATATGAATTGTGAATTTTTTTGTTCTAGTTCTGTGAAAAATGCCATAAGATATTGATGATTCCTTTCACAGTGCCCAGTGAAAGACCATTCACCACTACCACCCACCCCATGATTCAGAAATACTCTGGAGCAGCTCAGGGATAGTTCTTTATGCCTTTTGATTTGTCAAATAGAAGAGGAAAGATGCTTGAATTGTGTGGTCCCAGTGGGCAGAATTGTGGCAGATGTGATGGGGAGGCTGGTTGGATTCTCCATAAAAGATTTGGAGCTGCCCAGCCTGTGGCCAACAGCCTCACCAGGCAGTGAGTAGTAGCCTTTCCCTGAGCCCATCAGTAGAGGCTGGAGGACGGCTGAACAGGATGCTGGAGAGAGATGCATACAGGCCAGAGCACCAGGCTGGAGATCTGGCAGCTCCCCTGCACCCACACTGAAACTCCCCCGGGCTCGTCTGTTGGAACACGCTTGAAACTTCCATGGGGTGCCACACTTGGCCAAGTGCAGGCCAAGCTGTAGGAGGGAAATGTGAGCATAGCCAGTTTATTATGTTATTTCTGCTCGTTGGGCTATTTAAATCAAATTTTCTTTATTTTTGTCTAATCCTTGTTCAGTTGTGCAGTGGTGGATGTTCTTTCTCTGTTGGATAGCTGATTGCATTTGGGGTAGATTCCATCACATCCCAGGAAACTTTGCTAATCCAAAGTGCAGTGTGGTCCAGTTTAAAATTGGATTCTCATATAAGATCCAGAGCCTTCCCCTCTTCAGTCACTGTGCAGGTGTGGCTGCGCATGCTGAGGTGGGGAGGGGCCTATCTGCCCTCTCCTTTTTCATCTCTCCCCTTAGCAATATGAGTGTGGAGATACCCACCTCCAAGCCCCCCTCCCCCTTCTGGGTCTCTCACTTCTTGGCCTGTCAGGTCAAAGAAGAGGGAGATCAAAGGGACTTGTGTTACCAGCCATGTTAGTCCTTTTGCTGTTGGCTGACCAGCCGGCCATGGGGGTTTCCTCGGTGGCTCAGTGGTAAAGAATCCACCTGCAATGCAGGAGACATGGGTTCAATCCCTGGGTCAGGAAGATTTCCTGGAGAAGGGAATGGCAACCCCACTTGAGTATTCTTTCCTGGAGAATTCTAGGGGCAGAGGAGCCTAGTGGGCTGCAGCCCACGGGGTTGCAGAAGAGTCTGACATGACTCAACAACAACAATGACTGTGCATAGACACTCTCTACATGGAGACGTCTGAGTAATAACCACAGCACACTTACCACTTGTTGGGTCTGGTTCTAAGGGGATTGCATTCAACAACTCACTTAATACAGCAACCTCCTGAATTAGGTCTATTATTATTCCCAAATTGTAAATGAGGGAACTCAGGCATAGGGGCCCAGAAACATGCCCAAGGTCAAGTAGGAGGTGAACCCAGGGGGTCCTGGTGACAGACGGCCTTGTCTCTCATGGGCCTGAGTGAGTTCTTAGGAGGGCCTGGTAGGGGCACCCTGATGCTGGAGTTTCAGAGCACAGCTTCCTTCTTCCACCCCCTTCATTTCCTATCCTCTGAAGGACACCCCCAAAGGGGACACTTGGCTGGTTAATTGTAGCTGTTATTCCCATGGCCCAGAGTAGTACATTTTAGCTGGGCATGTGGCTGTCAGAATAAACACCATGTTGCCCGCCTCCTCTCCATTAGCTGTGATCATGGGCTGGGTGCTGGCCAATGAGATGTGAGCAGAAATATCAAAGGCACCTTCCAGGAACCTTCTGATGAGCCAGTTGACACAACCTCTTTGCCTCTTCCTCCCCACTTCTTCCAACTGGCTGCTTGGATGGGGACATGATACCTGGAGCTCTATCCAAGGGGAGGAGAATCCACACCCCATTGATGACAGAGTGGGGAGATGGAAAGAACCTACTTCCCCAAAGACTTCGTGGTGCCCAGGTGCTGTGCTGGCTGCCAGGCGCCTATCTTTAAATTTCTACATGGTGGAGAAATAAACTTCTTTCTTTAGTCAAGCCACAAATTATCTAGAGGCCAAACCTAAATCCAGCTAATTGGCCTGTATCGCTTACTCTCATTCTTTCTTCCACTGTTGAGGTCAGCAAAGGGGCAGACAGCAGGCTCACTGCCTGAGCAGACAGTGGATAAAACACCATTCATTAGGTCTCACAGGCAGCTGAGATCTCTACTGTGGGTCTCTTAGCTCCTTTCTTGGCTTCATAGGGTGGAAGCACCTGTTCCTATGTTCCTTCTCCAAGCGGGCACATCATGCCTGATGACTCTCACTCTCTACCCTCACCTGTCTTCTTATAAGAGGATTTAGGGTGCAATGGCAGCGGAAGGACAGAGCGACTGTGCTAACCCCTGGTGAGCCCACTTCTTGGACCTGGTGGTCAGTTCTCAGGCAACACGAAGATCTCAATCCTGATCCTGTTAGGTGTGTTTCCTAGATATGAGCCATGATGGTCTGTGAAGCTGTGAACAAGCACGTTAAACGGTGTTAATTTCAGCAGTTCACCAGTGGTCAGGCTCTTGTGGACATCTTCATATTCATGTGGGATTCTCATTGACTGACTCAGTGTCTGCAGAGTTGCAGGAACACCACGTTTCAAATGAGATCAATGAATCAATGGCAGTCCTTTTAAGCGAGTTTAATTCTGAAGAGGTGACTAATGGCATCAGTGGGTAAAGACGATGATCGAGAGTGTGAATCAGAGGTTTGTCTACACTTTCAGGGTGAGAAACAGTGTTTCACTCGAGCAAAAGTGTCCCCAAACTCAAGTCCAGAGTGCAGTGTGTGCGAGCAGCATCCCATCTTGGATGCCCGGCTGGAGAGGCAGGTGCCATGGGACAGAGCTGCTGGGCTGGATGCCTCAGAGCATGGATGGGAGCCCTGATGCTGTCACTGACGGACCATGCGACTTCAGGCAACGTATTCAGCTCTGATAAAGAAAAGATCACCCTTGACACTTGCTAAAATGGTAAAGAAGACTTTATTCAGGACTTTTGCAAAGGGATCAAGACTGTTACCATAGAGAAGAGAGATCAAGCTCAAATTCAAATACAGCAAAGACAGTGGGGATTTCTAGCCAAGGAGCAGAGTGGAGGATCAGCAGATGGATACTTACTAGAAGGAGACATCAAGAGTGGGATGGGACTCCAGTGGGTAAGATTTCACCTTCTAATGCAGGTTTGATCCCTGGTCCAGGAGCTAAGATCCTAAATGCCTGACCACCAAAAACCCAAAACATAAAACAGAAACAAACTCAATAAAGACTTCAAAGGGCTCCCCTGATAGCTCAGTTGGTAAAGAATCCACTTGCAATGCAGGAGACCCCAGTTCGATCCCTGGGTGGGGAAGATCCCCTGGAGAAGGAAAAGTCTACCCACTCCAATATTCTGGCCTGGAGAATGCCATGGACTGTATAGTCCATGGGATTGCAAAGCGTCGGGCTCAACTGAGTGACTTTCACTTTCAAAAATGGTCTACATCAAAAAAAAGAAAAAAGAAAAAAAAAGAGAAGAGTAGGGGGACTCTCACTAAACTATTGTAGCAGGAGGATTCTTCCTAAAAGAAAACTTGGCAGGCCAAAGACAGCGCCCAGGATTAGATCTGGTCAGAAAGGAGCTCAGAGGAACCTATCTGGGGATTGACCATGCCTTTGTCATTCTTTTTTAAATTTGTATTTATTTTTTAATTTTTGGTCATACACCATGCAGCATGCAGAATCTTAGTTCCCCAACCAGGGATCAAACCCACACCTCCTGCAGTGGAAGCCCAGAGTCCTAACCACTGCACCACCAGGGAAGTCCCAAGTCTTTATCATTCTTGAGCATGTCTCTTGTCAAAAGTCCCTTGCAATGTCGTTATTAAGCCAACACAAGGCAGGGCGGTAGAGGAAGAGAGGGGAGCTGGAATCCAGCGCTGCCTGGCTTAGCTTGTTGCGCAGATGTTTTACCTACAGGGTCAGTGAGTGAATATTTTAGATTTGTGCATCATAAGGTCTTTGTCTCATTAATCAGTTCCGTCTTTGTGGTGTGAAAGTAATAATAGATAATAACGCATCGATGGCTTCCCTGGTGGCTCAGATGGTAAAGCGTCTGTCTGCAGTGCTGGAGACCCGGGTTTGATCCCTGGCCTGGGTTTGATCCCTGGGTTGGGAAGATCCCCTGGAGAGGGAAATGGCAACCCACTCCAGTACTCTTGCCTGGAAAATTCCATGGACTGATGAGCCTGGTAGGCTACAGTCCATGGGGTCGCAAAGAGTCAGACATGACTGAGCGACTTCACTTTCACTTTCTCTAAGGCATCAAGGAATGGGGGTGACTGCGTTCCAATAAAACTTGATTTACCAAAACAAGATGTGTGCCTGAGACATAGACTGACCTCTGTGTAGAGGGCAAGCATCTTTTTCCAGTTCATGCAAAAGTACTCTATAGAATAATGGTGCAGTTTTCATAGGACTTACATTCTATTTCCCTCACATGATCCTTTATTATTTTATAATGCAGTGATCATATATGTATTGTGTAAGCCTCTGTATAAACCTTTTTGCAATAAATTAGATACAAATATTTAAAAATAGATTCTCCTGTGTGACCATCCCAGGATACTGGCCTATGGGACTTGGGACAGGGAGACCAGGAGACCAGGGAGGGACAGTGTCCAGCAGGCAACACAGTGAGGATGAGAGTCCCGCCGAGCAGGACACAGCCAGGTGGTCACACAGATGACCTCCTGGAGGCACAGGCCACTTCTGCCCACCTTTGGAAACAGGCCAGGGTGTGGGCTGCATTCAAGTTGACCCTACTCATCCCTGAAGACAGGCAAATAATAAAGATAAAGCAGGTGGTCCAGAATGAGAGCACAACAAAATTAGCCAGTAGTTGACCCACCCCGTGACAGAGAGGTGGGCACCAGGAGCTGGAAGGGCTTACATGTGAGAAAAAAACAAAGGATCGGGGATCAGGATACCCAGCAGAAGAGCAGAAGATGTATTAACAGAAGCAGAGGGTGCCACAGCCCTGGGCTCCCCTGGTTCCTGCTACCTCTGTCCAGCCAGGTTACGCATGGACTTGGTTAATTTCCTGAAAACAACCACGTGCTATCCATTCTTTCTGCCAGAGCCTTGAAGCTCCCATCGAGCCAGGAGTCATGGTATTCAGTGCCCCTTTGCTCTCATTCTACATTCTAGACATTGTCATTACTATTCTGTATTGGCATCCTACCAAGGCAATTGTCATTAATTCAATGTTTCATTCTATACTAGAGCAAAAAATTCAGAATGTTTAAAAAGGAGAAGATGACAGCTCTCCTCTCATCTTTTCTGGGTCAGTGGACTATTTAATAAGATTTCAGCTTCATTCCTATCATTATAATAAATAACTGCGTCTATACACTTTGAGCACAAGGCCTTAGCAGGAGAAAGGGGATTCAACCACACTAATATTCCCAACTCTTCCTCTCCAGCACACATCTGTACTTCTTTCCTGAATTCAGATTGATTTTTGCAAGGCATTTCATGCCACAGAGCATGAAAGCTGAGTTTTCTGCCTGAAGCCCAATAAAGTTTTAGATTGGGTTCAGCAGAGTGGAGGCCCTTCAAGACACAAGACACATGGCCCCAGTGGTAAATCTTCACTTTGCTTGTACGAGATTGACAAAGATTAACTGGATGCTGACTCGGAGTCAAGCATTTTGTTAACAGCAATTGGAAAATAAAACAGGTGGCGCTAGTGGTAAAGAACCCGCCTGCCAATGCAGGAGACATAAGACATCGGGGTTCAATCCCTGGCCAGGAAGATTCCCTGGAGGAGGGCTTGGCAACCCACTCCAGTATTCTTGCCTGGAGAATCCCATGGACAGAGGAGCCTGGTGGGCTACAGTCCATTGGGTCACATGACCAAAATGACTTAGCACGCGTGCATGCAATTGGAAGATATGCCTGCAGCAGCCATGGGGTCAGCCTCTGGAGCCAGGAAAAGCTTTCTAGGGGGAGATAACTCTGGAGCTATGACTTGAAGCATGAGTTGGAGTCACCCAGAAAAGAGAGAAACAAGATGAGTCCTCATGGGTATAACCTGCCCATCTGTGTTTGTAGGGTTCTACAGAGAAACGGAGCCGAAAGGATAGATACTCATATCTTCATCAACTTATGATAGGGTTACATCCTGTAAGTTGAAAATATTACAAGTCAAAAATGCATTTCTTACACCTAACCTACCAAGCATCATTGCTTAGCCTTGTTGTTCAGTCACTCAGTCGTGTCCACCTCTTTGCAACCCCATAGACTGCAGCACGCCAGGCTTCCCTGTCCTTCACCATCTCCTGGAGTTTGCCCAAACTCATGTCCATCGAGTCGGTGATGCCATCCAACCATCTCATCCTCTGTCACCCTCTTCTCCTCCTGACTTCAATCTTTCCCAGCATCAGGGTGTTTTCCAATGAGTCAATTCTTAACATCTGGTGGCCAAAGAATTGGCCTTCCAATGAATATTCAGGACTGATTTCTTTTAGGATTGACTGGTTTGATCTCCTTGCTGTCCAAGGGACTCTCAAGAGTCTTCGCCAACACAACAGTGTGAAGGCCTCAATTCGCCAGCGCTCAGCCTTTTTTATTGTCTAACTCTCACATCTGTACATGACCACTGGAAAAACCATAGCTTTGACTAGACAGACCTTTGTTGGCAGAGTAATGTCTCTGCTTTTTAATATACTGTCTAGGTTGCTCATAACTTTTCTTCCAAGAAGCATGTGTCTTTTAATTTCATGGCTGCAGTCACCATCTGCAGTGATTTTGGAGCCGATGAAAATAAAGTCTGTCACTGTTTCTATTGTTTCCCCATCTATTTGTCATGAAGTGATGGGACCAGATGCCATCATCTTAGTTTTCTGACTGTTGAGCTTTAAGCCAACTTTTTCACTCTCCTCTTTCACTTTCATTAAGAGGCTCTTTAGTTCTTTTTCACTTTCTGCCATAATGGTGGTGTCATCTGCATATCTGAGGTTACTGATATTTCTCCCAGCAAGCTTGATTCCAGCTTGTGCTTCATCCAGCCTGGCATTTCATATGATGTACTCTGCATATAAGTTAAATAAGCGGGATGACAATATACAGCCTTGAGGTACTCCTTTTTCAATTTTGAGCCAGCCCATTGTTTCTAACTTATTGATCTGCACACAGGTTTCACAGGAGGCAGATAAGGTGTTCTGATATTCCCATCTCTTGAAGAATTTTCCATAGTTTGTTGTGATCCACATAGTCAAAGACTTTAACCTAACCTAGGCTTTTTGCTTAGCCTAGTCTGCCTTGAATGTGCTCAGAATGCTGACATTAGCCTATCATTGGGCGAAATCATCTAACACAAAGCTCATTTTATAGTTAAGTGTTTGAATAGCTCATGTAGTTTATTGAATACTGTACTGAAGTGAAAAACAGAATAGTTGTCTGGGTACAGAATGGTTATATGTATGTCGGTTGTTTACCCTCGTGATCTGGTGGCTGACTGCAGCCTCTCCTGCTACCTAGTATCATGACACCGCATATTA